>NW_026262581.1:31086630-32286630 GCF_021869535.1 Mytilus californianus
CTGCCAAAATTTATCAAGCATCTAGCTTGTGTATGACTAAAGCAGACAAAAATGCGGGTTTGTCATTCTAAAATAATTCAGAAGAAAAAAAATTGAAGTTTTAGTAATCTTTTTGACTTGACGTTTTCCCTGGCACAAGCTATATACTTGGCACAATTTTTTTTTGGGAACCCAGAATTAAATTGTTTCTGAAATGTAAACAAAGACCATGTATTTGTACTGTACTGTTAAAATATTAATTAAAATATTTTCTGGCTTACTCTGTCTATCAAATATCTCAGACTTTCTTAGCTTCTGTATTGTAGATGTCAAATCCTAACCATCCTACTAAGAGAGTGTAGAATACAAACCTATCTCTAATCAGGAAAATATTCAACATTAGATACTTTTCTCACATTCAATTAAACTTCTTGCTATCTGCTTCATTTGTTGTTTTTAGCATAAATCAGGCTGTTGGTCTTCTCTTTTAAATTGTTTTCACGTTTTATCATGCCAGGGCCTTTTTATAACTTATTTTACAGTATGGGTTTTGTTCATTGTTGAAGGTTTGTTGGTGCATTTAGTTGTTTTCATCCTTGTCCTTTGGTCTTTTAACATTATATCATACCAATGCCTTTTAAAGCTTACTTTACATAATGGGTTTTGTTCATTGTTGAAGGTTTGTTGGTGCATTTAGTTGTTTTCATCCTTGTCCTTTGGTCTTTTAACGTTATATCATGCCAATGCCTTTTGAAGCTTACTTTACATAATGGGTTTTGCTCATTGTTGAATGGAAAAGGGTGCCTTATAGTTGTTTATATGGTTGTTCTTTGGTTTCTAGTGGATAGCCATCATCTTATTTTCATAATCTTTTACAATTTGTTTTCACATAGAACGTCCCTACTCCATAACCACTATAGAGCTATGAAATACTAACCTTGAGGTCATACACAGTAATACCTATCTCATCATGTTTATCAACAGTTTCATAAACTTGTTTCATATTCTGTCTATGTAGAGGGTCAAAGCTTTCCCATTCTGAATCAATATCCATCTAAAATAATAAGAACTAGAATTAGATCTATGACCACATGAGATATTCTACTGGCAGTTGCAATAAGAATTTGTAGATTCATTGTACTATCTGAATTTTGAAGGCATTAAAGTTGTTCAGTTAATGAAAAATCTGAGGCATGACATTTTGTTCAGTTAATAATAAAGCAGCCAAATTAAAGGTTGTTCTGTATTCTAAGGTCCATATCATTGTGTAAAAATACTTATTATGAACTCTAGGATAACAATGTACCCTCATCTTCAAACTGGCTTGATAAACCTAATATAATAAAATGCTTCGCTGGGGCGCAGCTTGATACGACCGCAGAGGTCGAACCCTGAACAGTTGGGGCAAGTATGGACACAACATTCAAGCTTGATACAGCTCTGAATTTGGATTGTTATTAAATATTTGACACAGCATAGGTTTCTGACACAGAAAGAATGTGGTCTAAGAACTTGAATTTTTTTAATTTACCTATTATGGTCCAATGTCCAAAATCAAAATACATGGTTAGATTCAGCATATCAAAGAACCCCATATATTCAATTTTTGTTAAAATCAAACAAAGTTTAATTTTGGACCCCAACTTGGACAAACTTGAAAACTTGGCCCATAATCAAAAATCTAGACACATGTTTAGATTCAGCATATCAAAGAACCCCAAGAATTCAATTTTTGCTAAAATCAAACTATGTTTAATTTTGGACCCTTTGGACCTTAATGTAGACCAATTTAAAAAACGGGACTTAAAATTAAAAATCTAAATACACGGTTAGATTTGGATATCCAAGAACCCCAATAATTCAATTTTTGATGAAATCAAACAAAGTTTAATTTTGGACCCTTTTGACCTCAATATGAACCAATTTGATAGCGGGGCCCACAAATAAAAAATCTAAATTCATGGTTAGATTCAGCATATCAAAGAACCCCATATATTCAATTTTTGTTGAAATCAAAAAAAGTTTAATTTTGGACCCCAACTTGGACCAACTTGAAAACTGGGCCCATAATCAAAAATCTAAACACATGTTTAGATTCAGCATATCAAAGAACCCCAAGATTTCAATTTTTGTTAAAATCAAACTAAGTTTAATTTTGGACCCTTTGGACCTCAATGAAGACCAATTTAAAAAAAACGGGACCCAAATTAAAAATCTAAAAACACGGTTAGATTTGGCATATCAAAGAACCCCAATAATTCAATTTTTGATGAAATCAAACAAAGTTTAATTTTGGACCCCAATTTGGACCAACTTGAAAACTGGGCCCATAATCAAAAATCTAAATACATGTTTAGATTCAGCATATCAAAGAACCCCATATATTCAATTTTTGTTGAAATCAAACAAAGTTTAAATACTGGACCCTATCTTGGACCAACTTGAAAACTGGGCCCATAATCAAAAATCTAAACACATGTTTAGATTCAGCATATCAAAGAACCCCAAGAATTCAATTTTTGTTAAAATCAAACTAAGTTTAATTTTGGACCCTTTGGACCTTAATGTAGACCAATTTAAAAAACAGGACCCAAAATTAAAAATCTAAATACACGGTTAGATTTGGAATATCAAAGAACCCTAATAATTCAATTTTAGATGAAATCAAACAAAGTTTAATTTTGGACCCTTTTGACCTCAATATGAACCAATTTGATAACGGGGTCCACAAATAAAAAATCTAAATACATGGTTAGATTCAGCATATCAAAGAACCCCATATATTCAATTTTTGTTGAAATCAAACAAAGTTTAATTTTGGACCCCAATTTGGACCAACTTGAAAACTGGGCCAAAAATCAAAAATCTAAATACATGTTTAGATTCAGCATATCAAAGAACCTCATATATTCAATTTTTGCTAAAATCAAACAAAGTTTAATTTTGGACCCTTTGGACCTTAATGTAGACCAATTTGAAAACTGGACCCAAAATTAAAAATCTAAATACACTGTTAGATTCGGCATAACAAATAAATAAATGTGATCAAAGATTTTACAAATCTAATGCGCCATACTGTGCAATTAAAGATTACTTCTTGAAATTTTTCAATATTTGAAATTTGAAAAAAAAATAATATTTGAAGATAATTCTTTTTAATTTCTGAAATCTGAAATGAGAAAAAATTGACCCCCCACAATTTCTTTTTATCCCCCCCCCCCCTTTTTCCCCCAAAAAATTCTTTCCCTCAAGATATGGTCAACATCTCAATTCAAATTTCCAATGGAGTTGGCAACCATAATTACCCATTTAAATTTACCATAGTGCTAACTTAATCTATTTTATAATAGAATTAAAAATATAGTGTCAAATCTTTCATATGGATTTTTTTGTAAAAAAAAAGATGCAACATTTGCAGATATTTTTACTGGTCTTCCTTTATAAATATGCATTTCTTTAAACATAATTTAAAAGCAGTGTAAGGGAAGTAACCAAAACGTTGTATTTGGATTACCTCCCTTACACTGTTTTAAATTATCTTTATTGTTCATTAACCATTACTTTATACATAATTTAAAAGCAGTGTAAGGGAGATAATTTCAATGATGTGTTTGATTTATCTCCCTTACACTGCTTTAAATTATGTTTTGTACTAAAGTATTTGTCCATTAACCAGGACAACCTTGTTTTTCCCCCTTTTTTGCCCCTAATTCCTAAACGGTTTAAGCCATAACCCCCCAAAGCAAATCCTAACCATCCCTTTGTGGTATGGAAACTTGTAGTATAATTTCAGAGAGATCCATACACTGTTCCACAGTTATTGTCTGGAAACTAGAAAATGCTTATTTTTGGCCCCTTTTTGGCCCCTAATTCCTTAACTGTTGGTACCATAACCCCCAAAATCAATCCCAACCTTCCTTTTGTGGTATTTAACCTTATGGTAAAATTTCAAAAAGATCCATTCACTTAAACTAAAGTTAGAGTGCGAAAACCAATGTGTATTCGGACGAAGACGCCGGTCGACGACGACGCCAACGTCATACCAATATACGACCACAAAATTTTTTTGCGGTCGTGTAAAAATTAACCAGTTGTGATAGCAAGATTCAAATTCAGTTTGAAAAAATACCATGAACCATAGAATGTCAGTTTCATGTTGACGATCAAGGAACCTTATTTGGAACCATAAATATTTTTTATTCTTCCTTGTTTTTTATTGACAAACACTAGTACGGTCATTTATTGCAAATTGTAAATTTAAATATATTCTCTTAACATATATCTGTCAGTGGGAAATATCTAAGTTATGCAAGACCCAAGCAAATAAGTTGATCAATTAGTGATTGGTTAATATCTATAAGAGAAAAAAGAAGTCGAATATACCAAGGCAACATTCAAAACTCACAAGTCTAAGAAAAACTGACAAGACCATGGCAAAAACCTGGGTTAATCTCAGGTGTTCGCGGAAGGGTAAGCATAAAAATCCTGCTCCACTAATAACCAGCTTAAACTTTTCAATAGATTTTTTTTCATATGAGATGTAGTTACTACCTGCAAGAAAATTGGTTAAAACAGAAGTGGTCTCTGCTGTAAAGTGTCTTATACATACTTGAAATGGTAATGTCCTTGTTAATCTTTTCAAAACTTCAGACACTTTACTTGGTGATAAAGTTAAATCAGGGTACCCTGTATCAACCTCTGGCTTCTTCTGCTTCAGTTTTTTCCTTTGTCTCCCATGACTTATACTACTGGATGGAATGATGGGAAGATCAGGTGACTTGTTAGCTTCCTCTACTGGAATATGTTCTAATCTACACTCCTGGTCTGATCTATCACCAGAAACATCTAATCCGATTTTAAGAAGGCATCTGTTGATGACAAAATTGTCCTGTACATTATACACTTTCAGTTTATGTGCACCCTCATCCCTTGATCGTTTCATAGTAATTAATGCCCTTGATGCTTGAGAACTACGCTCAGTGGTTATTTCACTTTTTTTTGCTTCCTCATATTCCATTATACTTTGGCTCCCAATTGAACATCTAGAAATGAGATCTACTGACTTGACATTCCCAATACTGGTCCCACCCTTTTTATCTGTTCCACCTTTCCTCTTACTTATTAATGATTCTGTGACCGAGGATGAATCTGACATGTCCTCCCCTAGTTCTGTTTCATCATCTGTATCCTCCACTGGGTACAATCCTCTATTAAATTGCTTCAGAGATGGGTCTAAAATGACAATGTCCCTTGGAATTCTAGTCTGGAAAACTAACTGAAAAATGGAATAAAATGCTACAACCTATTTAATTTTTTCTAATGACTCAGTGAAAATTTTCCAATATGTATGTAGATATTTTCATATAGGGTTATCCCTATTCAAAAGCAAAAGCAAAAGTTCACAATTCAACATGTTTCTATCTAGAGCTTTAAAGAATTTGAAAAAATTCTATGGCATTATATAATCAGTTATTCTGCAACATTTGAATAAAACAAAAAATGAAAAAAGAAGTTGGTTGGGACAGACAGACTGACAGATGGACAGACAGGATTATTCCTTTAAACCCCAAAACTTTGTTTTTATTATGAAATATACAGTACTTTTCTATTAAAAAACCAAACTTTTAAATTAATCTATATGCAAAAATATAGCATGATTTGTCTTTGTCATATGAATATAGAGTCTACCACTGCATAAGTGTGATAAAATATTTTTCCACTAAAGACAGTCAAATGATCATAATTAAAACGCAAGGCTTGTCACCCTTTTTTGAATATTTAAATTTAACTGCTGAGAGTGGATAATTATTGTATTGCACAATTTTCTGCAGTGGAATCAGTTTCTCTAATGATAATTAGACGATATGTAGACATGTTTTTTCACGGATGAGCAAAAAGATGTGTTCTTTGTTATGCATCAGGCATGGTCACCTATTATCATGACATCACAATAGAATTTTCAGAGGACAGCATGAACATTTAACGTCATAATTGACAATGAATCAAAGTGCTGGATAGCACATGTGGAAAGTTTGCAATGGTAGATGTGTATTATTTCAAATAGGTTGTAGATGTGTAGATTGTGTGGTTAACGTTTTTTTTCGACTTTTAAAAAAAATTACTTAATACAAGAAATAATTGTAACAGGATGCTGTTACGAAGTCTCCCAAACATAGCTCCCATAATTAGTCATTCCCATGGTCGCCTGACATTGGGCAAAGTCCAGTACAAATTGGTATGGTCAAGTAAAGTGATATGCATAAGTGACGCCTAGGGATTAACCCTGTATGTCATTCAAATCTTCTTGAAATCATGAACAGGAATATATATGGTTTAGGGGTGGGGATCTCGACCGTTTACAAGTTCTCAAAAAGGGGGGGGGGGGATTCTCAGAGGACTCGCCCTTTCATTTGATTTGTTTTTTTTTGTCCCATACAAGAATATATATGGTTTAGGGGTGGGGATCTCGACCATTTACAAGTTCTCAAACAGGAAGGGGGTGGGAGTGACCCCAGGGGACTTGCCTTTTATTTCATTTGATTTGTTTTATTGTCCTGTACAAGAATATTATGGGTCAATATCCCTAATGCGCCTCAAAATGAGGAACTCAAAAGTTCTATGTAAACAAAAAATCTCTGTGTAGTGATATTTGACACGTTTCTATGATAAACAAGTGACTGAGCTTAACCAATTGTGTTGATTTAGAAAGTAGGGGAACATAGAATAAATGTGTAAAAACTATTGAGCTATTGAATGTGTTCAAAGTATTAAATTTAAAAAAAAAAAAGGGATTTTTTACCACGAGGAGCCGCATCACGCAAGGATTTTCGGGGTTTGCTAATTTACGGAAAAAGTAATCTCACTTCGTACCCTGAAAATTTAACCACATATGTGAAAATGTCTCAGCTTCGAAACGAACCATCAGACATATCCAAGTTAACAATATGGACTGAGCAACAGAAGAAAACGTTACCATTACCGCCTATGGAGAAACAATTGCGAACATTGACCCAAATTACAACAAGATATTCAGCAGCTCTCAGACTGATTTATGAATGATTGCACCTTGTACACC
The DNA here is from genome assembly GCF_021869535.1 of Mytilus californianus. Classification (NCBI taxonomy): domain Eukaryota; kingdom Metazoa; phylum Mollusca; class Bivalvia; order Mytilida; family Mytilidae; genus Mytilus; species Mytilus californianus. The sequence continues at coordinate 31,093,685 of NW_026262581.1, forward strand.
AGAGAAAATTGTGAAAATGAAGGTTAGTTGTCTTTTATATATACCTAGTTATCACAACTGGTTCTAGATAAACATTATCTATAAAGATCAGCCACTATTTTTGCTTTTGAAATGCATTACTGGCACAGGGCTGAACATTTCTTTTAGGCACAATTAAATCTCTGTTTTCCCGAGGGATCCGAAAGGCACTTGTTATGACTGGAAAAAGGCATGAACTTTTAATATTATAAAATTGTAAGTAAACATGACACAATAAAGTCTTTGTTTTGTAATTATCATTCTGGTCTACAGGAATTACCGATAATATAGGAAAATAACACACTTAATACGAGTAAAATTAGATACATCAGTCATCATTACATTTTGTACATATGTGTTAAACCAATAATTTGACCCCTGGTCATTATAAATTATATGCGAATAAACAGACAAAATTGTTTTAAGAAAATCATGAACTATTCTATTTTAATGCACACAAGCAAATCACAAGATACTGTCTTTCTCTCAGTGAAAAAGGGGGAGGGTCAAACCTTTTGAAAACATAGTACTGCACCTATTATAATTAAGATACTACTCATTGCTCCTCATATAAAAGGTTTAAATGGAGGTTAATAAGCCTCAAGGGAGAAGAATCTCTCTTTTTTTGTGATAAAACTTTCAAGAATTAGATTTTTTTTCTCTCAATAATACTTATGTATTTATATCAAATGATAAGGCAGCCCGAGTAAATTTTTTGGCTTATTTCAGTTTCAGACATATCATTACTATTTAACCTGAGATGGCAAACTAGAGGTTTTAAAAAGTTCTGAATAACTGGTAAGCATTTTATTTTATTAGGCAAGCTCTAAATTGTTTATTTATGGTATTTATGCAATTGAAATTACAGTCAGTATGTTGAAAATATGCTGATATGAAACTGTTGCTATGGTCTTGATATTATATAAAAATGCTTAGTTACTGATCTTTTCGACTCGATATTTCGAGTTAAACCTTGAGGCAACTGTTCCTTGTGTATCACTGCAAACTGTAATTAGCATTATTTTGATCGGTCGTTATTTAAAGATGTCATAATACGTGTGATGTCACAATGTTTCCTTTAAAATCTCATGTGCATTTCTCACTCATAAAGGGTTTTCACTGAAATACATCTAAAAAACCTTTTTTTTTTAAATAGAATTATGTGAAAGGACAAGTTTTGAAAATTTGTACTTCATTGCACTCTAGTTATATGATAAAAATGACATTCACAGTAGTTTAGAGTGGATTCTATAGTTGAAAATACCAGATTTTCACTGGTCAAAATATTTAAGTATTTTGGTGTCTTTTTTATGAAATCTACATTTTTGCATAATCTCTCAGTCAAAATGCATTTTAGAATATATATGGTTTAGGGGTAGGGATCTCGACCGTTAACAAGTTCTCAAACAGGAGGGGGTGGGTAGTCCCCCAGGGACTTCCCCTATATTTCATTTGATTTGTTTTATTGTCCCACACAAGAATATATATGGTTTCGGGGTGGGGATATCGACCGTTTACAAGTTTTCAAAAAGAAGGGGGTGGGGGTGACCCCCGTGGACTTCCCCTATATTTCATTTGATTTGTTTTATTGTCCCATACAAGAATATATATGGTTTAGGGGTGGGGATCTCGACCGTTAACAAGTTCTCAAACAGGAGGGGGTGGGGAGTCCCCCAGGGACTTCCTCTATATTTTATTTGATTTGTTTTATTGTCCTGTGGTGATAACTGAAGACCGCTAAGAACTGAGCAAAAACAATTAGTCTCCAAACTTTGTTTAGGAGACTTAATAACAAAAAGTATATATACGAATTTTGATATAGTCCGATTTTGTGAGGCCGATTATGTAATAGGCCAAGTTTGTTATAGTCCAAGTGTGTTGTGGGCAGAGATGAGATACCAGGATACTTTCGATACACTCGTGCTTTTACGTCTTTAATAAACCTTTGTAAAATTTGTAGTAAAAATAGTGTCGCAAAATGTGCATTCATGAAATATTTTAAACACAGTATTTATTTTCTCTTCAACCGGAGGACGAGAGGAAACCCCTGAAACTTGGATTATTGTACTCCCGTCAGGAGGCACACATATATGAATCTCACGCATGTCTGGGGAATACCGATCGCGATAAAAGCATAATGTAGAAACTGATGTCTCGTGTAGATGTGTATTGATTTTATTTTCCGCGCAGCGCAGATCCGCAAAGGAGTTTGTGATAGCCATTTTCAAAGTGAAGTTGAATTCATTTGAATTGTCGGTGAACATTCAGCACATTTTAATTTAAGCTGTAAGCTAATCAAAATAGAAGTAACTCAAAATTTCAAAAGCATCTTCCAAGTTAGTATTCAAACACTAGTACTACATTATCTAGGAGTAGACATAGTAAGATAGTCTGTCCAACTTCCTGTTAGAGGCCGAAGCCTTAGGAAAGTATATTGCTATAGCAAGCTATAGCTAACTTTCCAAAAACTGAGATCAAATAAAACCACACGTGTATGTTGTGATGTTACACTATTGTTTCTGAAAAAGGGTGAAGGTTTGGTACCATTTAAACGTTTAAACCCGCTGCATTTGTTTGCACCTGTCCTAAGTCAGGAATCTAATGTTCAGTAGTTGTCGTTTGTTGATGTGGTTCATAAGTGTTTCTCGTTTCTCGTATTTTATATAGAATAGGCCGTTGGTTTTCCCGTTTGAATGGTTTTACACTAGTAATTTTTGGGGCCCTTTATAGCTTACTGTTCTGTGTGAGCCAAGGCTCCGTGTTGAAGACCGTACTGTGACCTATAATGGTTTACTTTTATAAATTTTGACTTGGATGGAGAGTTGTCTCATTTACACTCATACCACATCTTCTTATATCTATATTAAAATCTTTCATTTTTTATACAAACAAGAATGTGTCCCTTGTACACGGATGCCCAATGGCACTATCGTTTTCTATGTTCAGTGGACAGTGAAATTGGGGTCAAAACTCTAATTTGGCATTAAAATTAAAAAGATCATATCATAGGGAACATGCCACTGGATGTTAAGCAACCAACAATCAATCAATCATAGGGAACATGTGTACTAAGTTTCAAGTTGATATGACTTAAACTTCATCAAAAACTACCTTGACCAAAAACTTTAACCTGAAGCAGGACAGGCGGACCAAAAAACATCATGCCCATAAATGGGGCATAAAAAATACCTAGAAATAACTTTCAGTGATGAACATTTTTTTTCAGAAATATCAATTAAAATATGTGTAACCTGTTACTGAATAAATATCAGGCAAAAGGTTAACCCTGGCTGATATAATTAAATACTTAATTTACCTTTCCAAGAGCATATAAACCAATATAACAGGCACAGTAGCCTCCCTTTGACAACTCATTTATTTCCAGTTTCCCAGTTGGACCTGCTGCATTCTGGAATGCCATTAGTTGGTTTAAGCATTCTACACTTTCTTCAAATATAATGGATGGGAATCGGGATTGAAATCGGTATGTGTATCTGGAAAAGAGATTACATTATTACTAATGGCTACAGTTCAGGACAGTTCTAACCTCTGTTTAGAACTGTCAGAAAGCTCTATCATAGAATTCTTCTCTAGAACTATTTTACCTAAAAACAGTTTTACCCTAGACTGTCAGAATAAGTTCTAGGGCAGAACTGTCCAAAACTGATCAAAGATAGAACTGTCAGGATTAAAACTGATCAAAACCGTTCTAGGTCAGACCTGTCCAAAACTGTTATAGTTTAGCACTGCTTCTGCCAGAAACTATCCTAGTTTAGAACTGCTTCTGTCAGAAACTGTTCGGTGATAGAACTGCTTATGTCAGAAACCAGGGATCTCCATGACCTGTTTTATGATGGGCACCACCATCGTTAAATTATCTTCTGCCCTCGTCAATTGATCCCCGCCATTGTTAAAATCTGCATTATGATTGAAAGGTGAAGTCAAAATTTGTTTTCATTGCTGCCGCCATTTATGTTAGTAATAATAATCAATTGCGTGTAATTGCATAACCCCTATTGTATTATAATTCAAAGGGTCCTCCTGATTACTGTTTTAAAGCCCTGAGGGATATCCGGCTAAAGATTGCCAATCACTGGTACAGGTAGATTGAGACGTCTGACAGAAGAACACTTGATCATGACAGATGATTAATTGCATTATTTAATTACTTTTCAGCAAGTGCTTATGAAAATTTAGATTAAAAAATAAAATTTAAATTCAATTACAAAAGAAGTTAAACAGTCAAACACATGCTTTTATTGATTTACGCAATCAGCACCCCCTTTTTAAATGAGTACAAGGTTATACTCTTAATCGTAGAACAGAACATAATTTCATGCCAAATAACAACAATTATCAATCATAATGACTCATTTTTAGTTAAAAAATAAATACTTGAATATTAACTGCAACTTGATAATCTGAAGAAATTTTGTATCATAATTCCATACCTGCCATTTTTTCAAAATCTCCATGGGGGATTTTAAGCGCAAGAGGACCTTATGCTCCTCTTATATTGTCATTAGTGTTCTTCATCTACTACTATACTGTTTGAATGAGTATATATGTGCTTTAATATCATTTTAACTCATTTTAAATTCCGCATTAATTTCATAGTTTACAATCAAATTCATACATCCAGTTTACACTCAGAATCAAAAGATGCATATTGCATGGTCTATTACTGTGGAATTTGCAATTTTAGTCATTAAAACCATTTCAGTTTTTAACTTTTGCCCTCCACAAATCTGTATTCAACTGCTGCAAATCATCGATCCCAGTTCGTGACTTCTGAATTGAATTTGACACTACTACTATGGGGTTGTTTGACAGTAAGAAAAACGATCCCAAGTTTTAAGTCCAAACAAAATTACCAAAATATCGAGATAACGATTCTGGGAACCTTGGCAGGCTTGACATTGGAATTGATACAAATGACAATTAATGAAAATATTGATTATTATATAATGAAATGAATATAATAAACAATATATCAGTCTACTGTAAATTCAGAAATTATTGCGGTTTTTATTATTGCGAAAAATGCGACAGGGTTATAATCGCAATAATTTAAACTCGCATTTTGAATTTTTTTATATGAATTAAACAGGATTTTTCTCAATATCGCAAAAATTAAAATCGCATTTTAGTCTAAAATGACAAAGTCGCAATAATAAATGCACGCAATAATTTCTGAATTTACAGTATTCACTATTCCTTACAATGAAATGTGAGAATGAAATATTTTCGATCTCGACACGCAGGGTTTTGTCCTGGTGAGAGTTCCTCCATCATCAAATTTTCATCCAATGAGATCCCTGAGAAACGGTTATTAAGGTGTTAGAAGAACTGTCCTACAGACTGTTCTAGAACAGTTTTCATGATATATTTTAAGAGAGGTTAGAACTGATCTGAACTGTATTGTTTATACTGTTTGGCTGTCAATAGTTTGTCATATCCATAATCTTGAAAAAATCTCTAAAGTCCTATTTTTGCCAACAATTCATTAATGTGACTTTAGCAAGATAAAAAATAAAGTAAATCATCATGAAAATGTTAATTTTGAATCTTCTCTTGTATTATTACTGCAACATAATTGGAAAGTCCCAAAACTAAATCACTGTGAAGTCTGCTAGAAGAGTTCAAAGCAAAAAAAAGTATCCTAAAAAATGAGTTGATTTACAAAACCTCTGGTTATCTGTGACCATGCAAGCTTTTCTGTAAATTAATTTATAACTTGCCTAGACTTCAAATTAAAAGCTTGCCTTACTCTTTGGCACATATCTTGATTTTTGTGATGTTATGTTGTTATGTTGCTGTCTCGATTACAATCTCCTTTTGTGTATATTTCTATCTATCCTGATTATAAAGTACCTCATGTAAAATTAATTTAATGTTCCAATACTTAGCAAATTAAAACATAAAACTTATGACACAGATAATGTCTCGTCTCCTCTGCAGCAAAATAAGGAAAATTAATCTGATAAACTACCATATTTCTGCATTTATATTTAGTATTTCTAAAGATAACCTGATTACAAATCTTTACATGGAATGATATTACCTCAAATTAGGTATAGCATGACTAAACAAAAATAGGCCTCACAAAATCTTTAAAAATGAAATATGTATATATATTTTATATTCTCTATAAAAGTACTGCAAACAATTGTGTGCTAATCATGTGTTTTTGTCAAATCATTAAATGATGATTGTATTTTATGTATGCACTAATCAATATAACACAAAATATGTTTTTTTTATTAAAAGACACTGCTTCAATCAAAGCTGTGTACATTCTAGTGGAAATACACAATGATAAACAAGGTTCACTTACTTTTGAGACAGTTTGACCCCTTGAACACCTGTATCAATGACCTTGGCATCTGCATTTTTCTGAAGTATAGGAATTGTAAGTAAATATCAAAATAGTCAATATCAAACCATTTCTTTCATCTTCATCTTGCTGAAGAAAATTGTTTATTATTCAAAGACTTAACTTTTTGGTAAGACACTTCTTAGGATTAAGAATGTAAATAAAGCATTGCTCCTCTACCTCTCAATATGATCTTTTCAAATAATTTTACTTTTTGTTTAGGGCTATACCATTAAAATTATTGTCTGAAAGTCGGAAGGGACTTCCAAATTACTTTACTGCTTGTTTAGGGCTTCTCCATTAAAATCTATGTCTTAAAATAGGAAAGGACTTCAAAATTTCCCCTGTCCAGCATATTTGTTTCAGTAATTGTATCCACATCAAATGGACATACAATCATAAATGACCAAACATTACATATATCCAAAAATAAAAACTTCCCTTCCTACCTTTCCATATTCATAATGAAAGAACCTTAGTGAGCGCGCTCACACACCCCACGTCCCCACATTGTCATTGGAGAAATAAAATAAGTGTAAGAAAAAAAAATTGTATCAGAAAAAAAAATTGAATCATAATTTCCTGTCAATATGCACATCTACATAGTATGTCCTTATTATCTACAGTTTCATGAAATTCTGTTGTGTGGTTTGAGAGGAGTTGCGATGACAAAAGGTTGCAGTAGTATATTGGGCAAATAAGTTCAAAGGGGCGTAACTCCTGGGAAAAAAATTGAATCGTAATTTCCTGTCCATATGCACATCTACGTAGTATGTCCTTATTATCTGAAAAGGTTTCATGAAATTCTGTTGTGTGGTTTGAGAGGAGTTGCGATGACAAAAGGTTGCAGTAGTATATTGGGCAAATAAGTTCAAAGGGGCGTAACTCCTGGAAAAAAATTGAATCGTAATTTCCTGTCGATATGCACATCTACGTAGTATGTCCTTATTATCTGAAAAGGTTTCATGAAATTCTGTTGTGTGGTTTGAGAGGAGTTGCGATGACAAAAGGTTGCAGTAGTATATTGGGCAAATAAGTTCAAAGGGGCGTAACTCCTGGAAAAAAAATTGAATCGTAATTTCCTGTCGATATGCACATCTACGTAGTATGTCCTTATTATCTGAAAAGGTTTCATGAAATTCTGTTGTGTGGTTTGAGAGGAGTTGCGATGACAAAAGGTTGCAGTAGTATATTGGGCAAATAAGTTCAAAGGGGCGTAACTCCTGGGAAAAAAATTGAATCGTAATTTCCTGTCGATATGCACATCTACGTAGTATGTCCTTATTATCTGAAAAGGTTTCATGAAATTCTGTTGTGTGGTTTGAGAGGAGTTGCGATGACAAACTGTTGCAGTAGTACATTAAAGTAAATAAGTTCAAAGGGGCCTAACTCCTAGAAAAAGAACTGAATCGTAATTTCCTGTCGATATGCACATCTACGTAGTATGTCCTTATTATCTGAAAAGGTTTCATGAAATTCTGTTGTGTGGTTTGAGAGGAGTTGCGATGACAAGAAACAGGACTGACGGACTGACGGACTGACGGATGGACGGACGGGTCAAAAACATTATACCCTCCGCAACTCGTTGCGTGGGGTATAATAATGGAAACGTACTTACTGGGTTCTGCGTTTTAAAGCGATTTAGTATCAATTTAAACTATTAAAATGTCACATGACATACTGCATCAGAAATAAGATGGGGTGATAAATCAAATAGTTGCTACCTGTAATTTTGATAAATATTTTTGGTTTTTGATTTCATATTTTTACTGTGTAGTTGTTTCAAATTTTTCATATTTAGGTTTTTCATCTGATCACTTCTTTTTTAACCAAAGAATTGTACAGGACTGATGAATTCAGAAATCTGAGAAATTTATTCATAACTTGTTCATCTCTTATTTAGACTTGGTGTGCTTTAGAGATGGAAATATTGTAAAGACACAAGTCTATTATTAAAGACTGTTTATTGACCTCTAGATGTCTTTTGGTTTAATATCTGTGTCATTGGGTCGCTGGTTCGTTGATACTTACCCCACATCTCAATTTATTTATATTTGACTCTCAGAATACCGGTTGGGACTTCGATGTAAGAAGTCGCCTCGTTAATGACTGACAGATGATCTTCCAATGACTATAAGAAGTAGTAACAGTGAAAAAAGCACATGTTCCTTTTAAAAACAGTTATAAGTGACTATACAGTACGGGTTTGGCTCATTGTTTAAGGCCATACAGTGACTTATAGTTGCTTACATCCAAATATTTCGATTGTGGTGGTTAGTTGTCTCTAGGGCAATCATACCACATCTCCTTATTTTCTAAATATCCCAGTATTTCACCACATTATTCCTTTGTTGACATCTTATATCTTTCTGTTCCAATGTAGAGTCAGAACAGTAAAAACATATCTAAGTTGTTACCTTTATCCTAACAATAAGTCCATTGCCCCTCATTTTATTGAGTGTCTGCTCCAGTAGTTTGTCTGGATACTGACTCAAAAGCTGATACATTTCATGTGATCTGCCTTGTTTATCATTCAGGGAAACAAAGCTCTGAAATACAGTTCAATATCATCAAAAATATTTCATGACTCTCATTTAATTTTTTCTCTTTATTAACAAGGTAATAGCAAATTTCTTTATTCATTCATTGTTTTTTCACCTCTTTAATTTTACAAGGAAACATGGCTTTCACATTTCCATATTGAAATAAAAAGCAAAAATAAGCTAGGTAATGCTTCTGTTCAACGTCATTTCACTGCAGTTTTATTGATCAGCTTGGAACAAACAACTAATAAATGTGGATTGTGTCCACATGTGGACACAGATGATGCCCCCGCTTGCATATCATATAGTTATAAAGGGTTACATAACTGAAGAACGGTAAAAGTGACGCTACCCACATTTGAACTTGATCCGAGTTTTGTGGTAATAAGCATTGTGTGTAAGTCTCATAACATTTGGTTGAAGCTAACTTAAGTAGAGAACAGAAACGAAAAATTCAGCAACTTTTCTATTTGTAAACACACATAATTCTAGAACGGTTGTGTATAAGTTTTATAACATTTGGTTGAGACAAACTAAAGTTAGAGAACAGAAACGAAAAATTCAGCAATTTTTATGTTTATAAAGGGACATAACTCAAGAATGGTAAAAGTGTTGCCACCGAATTTCGTACTTAATCTGTATTGTGTAGTAATAAGCATTGTGTATAAGTTTCATAACATTTGGTTGAGGCAAACTAAAGTTAGAGAACGAAAACAATATTTGTACTTGATCTTAGTTTTGTGGTAATGAGTATTGTGTATAGGTTTCATAATGTTTGGTTGGGGCAAACTTAAGTTACAGAATGGAAACTAAAAATTTTGCAATTTTTCGATTTATAAAGGGGTATAACTCAATAATGGTTAAAGTGACACTACCCAAATTCAACTTGATCTGTGTTTTATCAGTGGAAGGCAAAATTAAACATTGCATTGTTTAAAGCATTGATGGTAGTTGATTTAACTATAATCATGGACAAAGGAAGATAACTCCAATTTTAATAAAATGCTCCGCAGGGCGCAGCTTGATACGACCGCAGAGGTCGAACCCTGAACAGTTCGGGAAAGTATGGTCACAACATTCAAGCTTGATACAGCTTTGCATTTGGATTGTGATTAAATATTTGACACAGCATAGGTTTCTACACAGAATGAATGTGGTCTAAGAACTTAAAAATTTTAAATTGGACATTCACCTATTATGGTCCAATATCCAAAATCTAAATACATGGTTAGATTCAGCATATCAAAGAACCCCAAGAATTCAATTTTTGTTAAATCAAACTAAGTTTAATTTTGGACCCTTTGGACCTTAATGTAGACCAATTTGAAAACGGAACCAATAATTAAGAATCTAAATACACGGTTTGATTCGGCATATCAAAGAACCCCAAGAATTCAATTTTTGTTGAAATCAAACAAAGTTTAATTTGGACCCTTTTGACCTCAATGTGGACAAAGTTGATAACGGGGCCCAAAAATCAAAAATCTAAATACATGGTTAGATTCAGCATATCAAAGAACCCCATATATTCAATTTTTGTTGAAATCAAACAAAGTTTAATTTTGGACCCCGATTTGGACCAACTTGAAAACTGGGCCCATAATCAAAAATCTAAATACATGTTTAGATTCAGCATATCAAAGAACCCCAAGAATTCAATTTTTGTTAAAATCAAACTAAGTTTAATTTTGGACCCTTTGGACCTTAATGTAGACCAATTTGAAAACGGAACCAAAAATTAAGAATCTAAATACACGGTTTGATTCGGCATATCAAAGAACCCCAATAATTCAATTTTTGATGAAATCAAACAAAGTTTAATTTTGGACCTTTGGACCTCAATGTGGACCAATTTAAAAACGGGGCCCAAAATCCAAAAACTTAATACACGGTATGATTCAGCATATTAAAAAACCCCAAGAATTCAAGAATAAAACCCCATTGAAATTGGTCAAGAAATAAGCAATTTATACGAAGTATCTTCTTTTGCACAATACTGTGCAATTAAATATTTCTTGCTATTGCGCAATACTGTACAATTGACAATTTCTTCCTATTGCGCAATATTGTGCTATTGGATATTTCTTGCTATTGCGCAATACTGTGCAATTGAAGATTTCTTGCTATTGCGCAATACTGTGCAATTGAAGATTTCTTGCTATTGCGCAATACTGTGCAATTGAAGATTTCTTGCTATTGTGCAATACTGTGCAATTGAAAATTTCTTGCTATTGCACAATACTTATTATATAATAATTTACACATCCTGTTTGGTGTGTATCTCCTACCATATCATTATTATTTGCTTTTAAATATAAATCAGAAATAACCAACTCAAAATGGAAAATTTTAAAAGAAAAAAAAAAGGAAAAAAAGAAAAAAAAGGAAAAAAAGGAAAAAAATAAAATTCCCCCCCCCCCCCCCCAATATTTTGAACCCCCTTATGATTCATCACCCCCAAACTCAAACTCAGCTTTCCCTTTGTGAAATGGAACCTTGTAGTACAATTTCAGAAAGATCCATACACTTACACACAAGTTATTGTCCTGAAACTAGAAAAATGCTTGTTTTTTGCCCCTTTTTGGCCCCTAATTCCTAAAATATTGAGGCAATTACCCCCATCATCAATCCCAGCCTTCCCTTTGTGGTATGGTACCTTGCAGTACAATTTCAGAGAGATCCATACACTTGAACACAAGTTATTGTCTGGAAACTAGAAAAATGCTTATTTTTGGCCCCTTTTTGGCCCCCAATTCCTAAACGTTTCGACAATTACCCCCAAACTCAATTCCAGCTTTCCCTTTGTGATATGGAACCTTGTAGTACAATTTCAGAAAGATCCATACACTTACACACAAGTTATTGTCATGAAACTAGAAAAATGCTTGTTTTTTGCCCCTTTTTTGGCCCCTAATTCCTAAAATTTTAAGGCAATTACCCCCAAAATCAATCCCAGCATTCCCTTTGTGATTTGGAACCTTGTGGTACAATGTCAGAGAGATCCATACACTAACACACAAGTTATGTCTGGAAGTTACAAAAATGCTTATTTTTGGCCCCTAATTCCTTTACTGTTGGTACGATAACCCCCAAAATCAATCCCAACCTTCCTTTTGTGGTATTGAACCTTGTGGTAAAATTTCATAGAGATCCATTCACTTAAACTAAAGTTAGAGTGCGAAAACCAATGTGTCTTCGGACGACGCCGGACGACGACGACGCCAACGTCATACCAATATACGACCACAAAAATTTTTTTGCGGTCGTATAAAAATTACTTGAATAATGACATTGATATTTTTTGAAAAAAAATGAAAAATTTAGCAATTTTTCCATTTGTAAAGGGGCATAACTCTAGAAAAGTAAAAGTGACGCCCCCAAAATTCAAACTTGATCTGTGTATTGTGGTAATAAGCATTGTGTATAAGTTTAATAACATTTGGATGAGGCAAACTTAAGTTAGAGAAAGGAAATGAAAAATTTTGCAATTTTTCCATTTAGAAAGGGGCATAACTCAAGAACGGTTAAAGTGACGCCACCAAAATTCAAACTTGATCTGTGTTTTGTGGTAATAAACATTGTGTACAAGTTTGATAACATTTGGTTGAGGCAAACTTAAGTTAGAGAACGGAAACCAATTTTGGGACGTACGGACGGACAAGGGTAAAACTTAATGCCCCTCCGCTTCGGCGGGGGCATAACAAAACCCCATGAACATATCGATATAAGATATCAAAATAAACATGCAATATGTTATAAACAATCAACTTTATACATAATTACATGTGAACTTACGTGGAATATATTACGTAGAACACTTGATAGTATTTCTGACTTGTTGCATGGATCAGAAAACACAACTGTTTTAAGGGAAGGATTTACTACACTGATGGTAAACTTCTTCAGAGAATCTACAGTTTCTGGTAGAGCACATTCTTTAACATCAGCACTCCTGCAAATGTTTTACAATATCATAGGGTAACTAAATGGTTGGAGATTTTGGAACCTCTGACACATATATTAAAGACTTTTAAAAAACATTGTTATACAAATTGTGTCTAGATTTTTAAATCTATGATAAAAGCTTCAGTGATTGGTAGAACAATGTTGCCATTTTGTGTGAAAAAGTGTGTCTTAATGAACTAGGGGCAAAGATAACAAGTTACTACTCTGTACTTAGGTAATGAATGGAATACAGCCCCCACACCTAGAGTGGGGGTATAACAATAAAGGGCTGCACCATGGGTGCATGATACGCCTTTCACTTTTTCAAAGAATAAAGTTCCATAACTCCTCAATGTCATATCAGAAATTTATAAAAAACTAAAGAGAGGTTATTTTAATAGATATAAACAATTCACCAAAGTTTCATGAAAACTGCTCAAAGCAATTTTGAGTTATTGTCCGACATGTTGACGACAGACGGACAGAAGAGGGGGTGGACAGGGGGGTACCCTTCTCCCACCTCCCGTCCCCCTATCTCCCACCTCTCACTTTTAGAATCTTTTTTTCTCTCCCACCTATTTGTTGTCTCCCACCTCCTGCCCCCCCTTCCCCCCCTTTCTCCCACCTCCCTCAAAAGCTGTCCTTTCCCTCACAGAAGGAAAGTTCCGACATGTTGACGACGGACGGACAGACAGACAACGGTATACCATAATATGTCCCGTAAACGGGCCTATAATAATAACAATAATATTCAGACATGAAAATATATAGAAACAAACATGTTGCAACTTGCAAAACATTGAAAATCAGATGCAAAGAAAGAAATATTCTCACATAACTAAAGCACCTAAAACACACTGTTAGTCCCAAAAATACTAAACCTGCAAATAAATTAAATATACAGTATGTCTATTATACATACGCAAATTTCTTTATCAGTGTGTCGACCACTTCTTTATATGCCTTTATTGTCTCATCACTCCCTTGTGTATATTTAATATTCATGTATGCCTTTACTTTCTAAAGTAGAAAAACATGGTTTATGTTATGCCAAAAAAAAATAATATGTATTACATCTGAGTCCTCAATTAAAACATTTGTAAATTACCATTTTCAGAAAACATCAATTTGTTGTAAATGCAACATTTTATGTTATACAATTATTAGTGAATGTTATGCCTCATAGAAGTCCATATTTTACAAAAACAATCTTACAGAAATTTCTGTATCATTATATATGAGGCCTCAGTGGCAGAGTGGTCTAAGTAGTCGAACTACTGTGCCAATAGCCTGTCAACGCTGAGGTTGTGAGTTCGTATCCTGCATGTGGCAGGTGCACTCTACTCCAATCTTAATTGACTAGGATTGTCAGTTTTTCTACCAAAGGTCGTATTTCTCTCCGGGCTCTGCAACTTCCTCCAACAATAAAAACTGACCGCTGTGAAATGGCACAATAGTGTTGAAAGTGGTGTTATACAACGATCAATCAATTAATCTTTTATCATTATACAATAAACCTAAAAAAAAAAATATGTCAAAAATAAACTATTTCTATCTTGTTATTTTTTTTGGGTTAAATTCATCTGCAAAGTGCCCCCTGATCATATTTTGATTCCAAGAAAATGGTCAGAATGATAAGGCATACATTGATATGTTCTTATTCAACTGAATCCTTCCAAAAATTTCATGATTGAAATTTTATAATTAATTTGCCATTTGATAAAGGTCTTTCCATTTAAAATTTTTCCTTGGAGTTCCATATTTTTGTTATTTTACTTTTTATTTCAAAATTTATCATCTATTGTCCCTTTATTTTTGTTGCATTTATAAAACTGTAAACGAACTTACTTTCTCAGATATTTTATTCTGCGATTAGCCCTTTCAAACCCGACTTCACAGTGATTTATTTATCGTGATTCTTTAATTTACTTGATGTATGCATATAAGGGAAGACCAAAGTTTTACAAATTCAATAGGATTTAAATTCATGTTATTTTTCGACTTGTGAAAGTCACAAAAAAATCAATCGCAAAAATTAGTTGGTTTACAGTATATCTGAAATCTTCATATAAAAATATTGATAAAAAAGAAAACAGAATACAAGTATATTTGATTACAATAAACTTACAGGATCTTGAATAGATTCAGCATAGAAGATAGACAGATTCTGTTTGACAATAGGATTCTTCAGTGAATGTGCTACTCTCCTCTGACAAGCTAATGAGGATTTGTCCACTGATTCCTGAAATAAGAAACATATTTGACATAAAATTAAGGATAAGATAAGATAAGACATTTTATGAGTATCAAATTAAGGAGATGTGGTATGATTGCTCATGAGACAACTTTCCATAAAGACCAAAGGACAAAGATTTGAACAATTACTAGTGTTGTACAGCCTTCAATATTGAACACAAAAGTGCACACGCTGAAATGTCTTGCCTTCTTTACTGACAATTGATTTTATGTTGAAAGTCTTAAAGATAAAGGTTTTACTAAAAGCATTACAGAAACTTAAAATTTTTAAAGATCTATGACAATGAGGTCAAGGTCAGATAAATCGTGTCAGACAGACATATACACCTTACAATTATTTTATACAGCAAATATAAATGACCTATTGTGTATGCTAATTGAAAAACAGACCAAAACACAAAAACTTAATATTGACCAATGAACCATGAAAATGAGGTCAAGGTCAGATTATACCTGCCAGACAGACATGTGCACCTTACAATTATTCCATACAACAAATATAGTTGACCTATCGCTTATAGTACTTGAAAAACACACCAAAAACACAAAAAACTTAACATTGACCGACGAACCATAAAAATGAGGTCACGGTCAGATGAAACCTGCCAGACAGACATGTACACCTTACAATCATTCCATACGCCAAATATAGTTGACCTATTGCTTATAGTACTTTAAAAACAGAACAAAAAACAAAAACTTAACATTGATTTGATTTTGATTTTTGGTGTTTTAACGCCACTTTTAAGCACCACTTTTGGGCGCTATTTCGTGGCGGCCAGTTTTTATTGGTGGAGGAAGCCGGAGTGCCCGGAGAAAACCACGACCTTCGATAGGAAAACTGACAATCCTAGTCAATTAAGATTGGAGTTGAGTGCACCCGCACGAGCGGGGTTCGAACTCACAACCTCAGTGTTGACTGGCTAGTGATAACAGTAGTAACTACTTAAACCACTCAGCCACCGAGGCCACCCACTTAACATTGACCAATGAACCATAAAAATGAGGTCAAGGTCAGTTGAAACCTGCAAGACTGACATATACCGATTACAATCATTCCATTCACCAAAAGAGTTGACTTACTGCTTAACCTTGATCACTGATCCATGAAATGAGGTTGAGGCCAGGTGAACTCTGTCTGACAGACATATAGACGTTGCAAGGAACCCATATACCAAATATAGTTATCCTATTGCTCATAGTAAGTGAGAAATTCACATGACGAAAAAACTCAATTTTTTTTTCAAGCAGTTGCTGAACCATGAAAATGAGGTCAAGAACAATTGACAAATGGTTGACGGAAACTTCATAACATAAGGTATCTGCATCCAAATCTTGTACCTTCTGAAATATAAAGCTTTATACAAATAGTTTACGACGCCGCCACCGCCGCCGGATAGTATTACCTATGTCACGCATACTGAGACTTTCATCACATGCGAGACAAAAAACCCACAGTATACAGCAAGCAAAGTTTCAAATATATTGTATTAAGGATTAAGACATGTGACAGTTGTCTCAATCATCAGGTTAACTTGCTGGGCAATTAAATGGTCAGCCCTTTAGTCCTAATCACCAAAGGAAGAATATTTAGTTTCCACTTTAAAGTTGCTAAAAGGGTAGATAACTTATGTTCCCATTTAAGAATCTTCAATGATAAATTTAAAAGAATCTTAATAAACCTGAAATAATTTAAACGAAAATTGAAAAACTTTATGCTGCATTTATCTTACAGAAATCCTTACTAGTCATGCTCAAAAGAAATGTGTATGAAGTCAATGTAACAAGACATCTTAAGTAAGTTTTTCTTCAGTCCTGGGTTTTTACAAGCACAGTCTATACCACTATCATTATTATGCATAACATCTCTTTATTACCTCAATAACTCTTATTGCTGATGATTTTGCTAAAATGTACTAATAAAAATTGTAATCAGTATTCTATAATGACCTATACCCATTCAAAACAAAAATATGCACTGTTATATGAAAGCAAGGGTATTCAAAATTTCATACAAAGCAGAAACTTTTAGCTGTATATTTTTCATGATCTGATACATCTATTCTTAGTCTTAAAACATCACAACTGTGAAAAACAAACAAATCAGTAATTTACTCATTATCACTAAAACTAGCTATATATATAGCATGCAAAAGAACTTCATAATCAATTACTCCTTACCTCTGGTGCATATCTGTATAGAATGTCTCTTACAATTACCCAAGGTATAATCATTCCACGACTGTTTTTATCCATAACTAAGCTGGCTATTTTACAGGTCAATAACTATCAATATAAAAACATTTCCATCACTAAAAAGCAATTAATAAAATCATACATGTATAATTTCATTAATATCGTTAGAAACTTAACTTTACTTTACACTATAACATACACATTGATGTGGACAAAATATTTTACCATTTGCAAATGTCATATTACAGATAGCTCATTTTCAAATAAATCTTCAAGATGCAGGTTAATATATCTCTACATTTAGAAATCTGAATTATTTTGCAATATGCATGATTTCCTATGAAGTACTACCTATGTGTTAAGTTTCTTTAAATTTTATATAAAAATAAAGAGAATTTGCCCTTCAAAGATAAATGAACAGAACCAAGATTTCCCCTGACCCAAATCTAACAAACCTTCCTTTGCAGGAGGTATACAAAGTTTTCATAAAAGATTGCACTTTAAAATGATTATTTGATATTTTCTCGATAAATTTTCATTTGCTCTTCTGTATACTTACCAGACCATCTTCCTTGGATGACCAATGAACTCTCATGCTGGTCTTCACTTCTAATGCAGCTCTGTCTTTGTCATCCTGCCACAAATTTGGTTCTGCAAAAAAAACCATTAAAAGAATTATTTGCTTGGCTGTCTTTTTGTAAAACCTTTATTCTTCTTCTGATATAGAACAAGGAAGGTAGCTTAGGTATTGAAACATACCATCTATACATCACTAGATGTGACTTATCATACATTTGTTACTTGCCATGTGTAACACAAGTGCCACTAGTGGAACATGAACTGATCATCCTTTCAGAGCATTTGTTGTTATACCCAATTTTGGCTGAGGTTCATGTTGCTCAAACTCTGAAAAGTGTTTTGTAGCCTGTCTGTTTGTCTTTTCCTTGTTTCTGTTTTGGCTATGGTTGCTGTCTGTTTGTCTTTTTCTTGTTTTGTTTTGGCTAGTGTGCTGTCTGTTTGTCTTTTCCTTGTTTTGTTTTGGCTAGGGTGCTGTCTGTTTGTCTTTTCCTTGTTTTTGTTTTGGATAGGGTGCTGTCTGTTTGTCTTTTCCTTGTTTTTGTTTTGGATAGGGTGCTGTCTGGTTGCTGTCTGTTTGTCTTTTCCTTGTTTTTGTTTTGGATAGGTGGCTGTCTGTCTTTTCCTTGTTTTTGTTTTGGATAGGGTGCTGTCTGTTTGTCTTTTCCTTGTTTTGTTTTGGCTAGTGTGCTGTCTGTCTGTCTTTTCCTTGTTTTTGTTTTGGATAGGGTGCTGTCTGTTTGTCTTTACCTTGTTTTTGTTTTGGATAGGGTGCTGTCTGGTGCTGTCTGTTTGTCTTTTCCTTGTTTTTGTTTTGGATAGGGTGCTATCTGTTTGTCTTTTCCTTGTTTTTGTTTTGGATAGGGTGCTGTCTGGTGCTGTCTGTTTGTCTTTTCCTTGTTTTTGTTTTGGATAGGTGGCTGTCTGTTTATCTTTTCCTTGTTTTTGTTTTGGATAGGGTGCTGTCTGTTTGTCTTTTCCTTGTTTTGTTTTGGCTAGTGTGCTGTCTGTTTGTCTTTTCCTTGTTTTTGTTTTGGATAGGGTGCTGTCTGTTTGTCTTTACCTTGTTTTTGTTTTGGATAGGGTGCTGTCTGGTGCTGTCTGTTTGTCTTTTCCTTGTTTTTGTTTTGGATAGGGTGCTATCTGTTTGTCTTTTCCTTGTTTTTGTTTTGGATAGGGTGCTGTCTGGTGCTGTCTGTTTGTCTTTTCCTTGTTTTTGTTTTGGATAGGTGGCTGTCTGTTTATCTTTTCCTTGTTTTTGTTTTGGATAGGGTGCTGTCTGGTGCTGTCTGTTTGTCTTTTCCTTGTTTTTTGTTTTGGATAGGTGGCTGTCTGTTTGTCTTTTCCTTGTTTTGTTTTGGCTAGTGTGCTGTCTGTTGGTCTTTTCCTTGTTTTTGTTTTGAATAGGGTGCTGTCTGTTTGTCTTTACCTTGTTTTTGTTTTGGATAGGTGGCTGTCTGTTTGTCTTTTCCTTGTTTTGTTTTGGCTAGTGTGCTGTCTGTTTGTCTTTTCCTTGTTTTTGTTTTGTATAGGGTGCTGTCTGTTTGTCTTTTCCTTGTTTTTGTTTTGGATAGGGTGCTGTCTGTTTGTCTTTTCCTTGTTTTTGTTTTGGATAGGGTGCTGTCTGTTTGTCATTTCCTTGTTTTTGTTTTGGATAGGATGTTGTCTGGTGCTGTCTGTTTGTCTTTTCCTTGTTTTTGTTTTGGATAGGGTGCTGTCTGGTGCTGTCTGTTTGTCTTTTCCTTGTTTTTGTTTTGAATAGGGTGCTGTCTGGTGCTGTCTGTTTGTCTTTTCCTTGTTTTTGTTTTGGATAGGGTGTTGTCTGGTGCTGTCTGTTTGTCTTTTCCTTGTTTTTGTTTTGGGTAGGGTGCTGTCTGGTGCTGTCTGTTGTCTTTTCCTTGTTTTTGTTTTGGATAGGTGGCTGTCTGTTTGTCTTTTCCTTGTTTTGTTTTGGCTAGTGTGCTGTCTGTTTGTCTTTTCCTTGTTTTTGTTTTGGATAGGTGGCTGTCTGTTTGTCTTTTCCTTGTTTTTGTTTTGGATAGGGTGCTGTCTGTTTGTCTTTTCCTTGTTTTTGTTTTGGATGGGTGGCTGTCTGTTTGTCTTTTCCTTGTTTTGTTTTGGCTAGTGTGCTGTCTGTTTGTCTTTTCCTTGTTTTTGTTTTGGGTAGGGTGCTGTCTGGTGCTGTCTGTTTGTCTTTTCCTTGTTTTTGTTTTGGATAGGTGGCTGTCTGTTTGTCTTTTCCTTGTTTTGTTTTGGCTAGTGTGCTGTCTGTTTGTCTTTTCCTTGTTTTTGTTTTGGATAGGTGGCTGTCTGTTTGTCTTTTCCTTGTTTTTGTTTTGGATAGGGTGCTGTCTGTTTGTCTTTTCCTTGTTTTTGTTTTGGATGGGTGGCTGTCTGTTTGTCTTTTCCTTGTTTTGTTTTGGCTAGTGTGCTGTCTGTTTGTCTTTTCCTTGTTTTTGTTTTGGCTAGTGTGCTGTCTGTTTGTCTTTTCCTTGTTTTTGTTTTGGAAAGGTGGCTGTCTGTTTGTCTTTTCCTTGTTTTGTTTTGGCTAGTGTGCTGTCTGTCGGTCTTTTCCTTGTTTTTGTTTTGAATAGGGTGCTGTCTGTTTGTCTTTACCTTGTTTTTGTTTTGGATAGGTGGCTGTCTGTTTGTCTTTTCCTTGTTTTGTTTTGGCTAGTGTGCTGTCTGTTTGTCTTTTCCTTGTTTTTGTTTTGTATAGGGTGCTGTCTGTTTGTCTTTTCCTTGTATTTGTTTTGGATAGGGTGCTGTCTGTTTGTCTTTTCCTTGTTTTTGTTTTGGATAGGGTGCTGTCTGTTTGTCATTTCCTTGTTTTTGTTTTGGATAGGATGTTGTCTGGTGCTGTCTGTTTGTCTTTTCCTTGTTTTTGTTTTGGATAGGGTGCTGTCTGGTGCTGTCTGTTTGTCTTTTCCTTGTTTTTGTTTTGAATAGGGTGCTGTCTGGTGCTGTCTGTTTGTCTTTTCCTTGTTTTTGTTTTGGATAGGGTGCTGTCTGGTGCTGTCTGTTTGTCTTTTCCTTGTTTTTGTTTTGGATAGGTGGCTGTCTGTTTATCTTTTCCTTGTTTTTGTTTTGGATAGGGTGCTGTCTGGTGCTGTCTGTTTGTCTTTTCCTTGTTTTTTGTTTTGGATAGGTGGCTGTCTGTTTGTCTTTTCCTTGTTTTGTTTTGGCTAGTGTGCTGTCTGTCGGTCTTTTCCTTGTTTTTGTTTTGAATAGGGTGCTGTC
Organism: Mytilus californianus; assembly: GCF_021869535.1. Taxonomy (NCBI): domain Eukaryota; kingdom Metazoa; phylum Mollusca; class Bivalvia; order Mytilida; family Mytilidae; genus Mytilus; species Mytilus californianus. The sequence continues at coordinate 31,114,835 of NW_026262581.1, forward strand.
TGTTTGTCTTTACCTTGTTTTTGTTTTGGATAGGTGGCTGTCTGTTTGTCTTTTCCTTGTTTTGTTTTGGCTAGTGTGCTGTCTGTTTGTCTTTTCCTTGTTTTTGTTTTGTATAGGGTGCTGTCTGTTTGTCTTTTCCTTGTTTTTGTTTTGGATAGGGTGCTGTCTGTTTGTCTTTTCCTTGTTTTTGTTTTGGATAGGGTGCTGTCTGTTTGTCATTTCCTTGTTTTTGTTTTGGATAGGATGTTGTCTGGTGCTGTCTGTTTGTCTTTTCCTTGTTTTTGTTTTGGATAGGGTGCTGTCTGGTGCTGTCTGTTTGTCTTTTCCTTGTTTTTGTTTTGAATAGGGTGCTGTCTGGTGCTGTCTGTTTGTCTTTTCCTTGTTTTTGTTTTGGATAGGGTGTTGTCTGGTGCTGTCTGTTTGTCTTTTCCTTGTTTTTGTTTTGGGTAGGGTGCTGTCTGGTGCTGTCTGTTGTCTTTTCCTTGTTTTTGTTTTGGATAGGTGGCTGTCTGTTTGTCTTTTCCTTGTTTTGTTTTGGCTAGTGTGCTGTCTGTTTGTCTTTTCCTTGTTTTTGTTTTGGATAGGTGGCTGTCTGTTTGTCTTTTCCTTGTTTTTGTTTTGGATAGGGTGCTGTCTGTTTGTCTTTTCCTTGTTTTTGTTTTGGATGGGTGGCTGTCTGTTTGTCTTTTCCTTGTTTTGTTTTGGCTAGTGTGCTGTCTGTTTGTCTTTTCCTTGTTTTTGTTTTGGGTAGGGTGCTGTCTGGTGCTGTCTGTTTGTCTTTTCCTTGTTTTTGTTTTGGATAGGTGGCTGTCTGTTTGTCTTTTCCTTGTTTTGTTTTGGCTAGTGTGCTGTCTGTTTGTCTTTTCCTTGTTTTTGTTTTGGATAGGTGGCTGTCTGTTTGTCTTTTCCTTGTTTTTGTTTTGGATAGGGTGCTGTCTGTTTGTCTTTTCCTTGTTTTTGTTTTGGATGGGTGGCTGTCTGTTTGTCTTTTCCTTGTTTTGTTTTGGCTAGTGTGCTGTCTGTTTGTCTTTTCCTTGTTTTTGTTTTGGCTAGTGTGCTGTCTGTTTGTCTTTTCCTTGTTTTTGTTTTGGAAAGGTGGCTGTCTGTTTGTCTTTTCCTTGTTTTTGTTTTGGATAGGTGGCTGTCTGTTTGTCTTTTCCATGTTTTGTTTTGGCTAGTGTGCTGTCTGTTTGTCTTTTCCTTGTTTTTGTTTTGGATAGGGTGCTGTCTGGTGCTGTCTGTTTGTCTTTTCCTTGTTTTTGTTTTGGATAGGGTGTTGTCTGGTGCTGTCTGTTTGTCTTTTCCTTGTTTTTGTTTTGGGTAGGGTGCTGTCTGGTGCTGTCTGTTGTCTTTTCCTTGTTTTTGTTTTGGATAGGTGGCTGTCTGTTTGTCTTTTCCTTGTTTTGTTTTGGCTAGTGTGCTGTCTGTTTGTCTTTTCATTGTTTTTGTTTTGGATAGGTGGCTGTCTGTTTGTCTTTTCCTTGTTTTTGTTTTGGATGGGTGGCTGTCTGTTTGTCTTTTCCTTGTTTTGTTTTGGCTAGTGTGCTGTCTGTTTGTCTTTTCCTTGTTTTTGTTTTGGCTAGTGTGCTGTCTGTTTGTCTTTTCCTTGTTTTTGTTTTGGATAGGTGGCTGTCTGTTTGTCTTTTCCTTGTTTTTGTTTTGGATAGGTGGCTGTCTGTTTGTCTTTTCCATGTTTTGTTTTGGCTAGTGTGCTGTCTGTTTGTCTTTTCCTTGTTTTTGTTTTGGATAGGGTGCTGTCTGGTGCTGTCTGTTTGTCTTTTCCTTGTTTTTGTTTTGGATAGGGTGTTGTCTGGTGCTGTCTGTTTGTCTTTTCCTTGTTTTTGTTTTGGGTAGGGTGCTGTCTGGTGCTGTCTGTTGTCTTTTCCTTGTTTTTGTTTTGGATAGGTGGCTGTCTGTTTGTCTTTTCCTTGTTTTGTTTTGGCTAGTGTGCTGTCTGTTTGTCTTTTCCTTGTTTTTGTTTTGGATAGGTGGCTGTCTGTTTGTCTTTTCCTTGTTTTTGTTTTGGATAGGGTGCTATCTGTTTGTCTTTTCCTTGTTTTTGTTTTGGATGGGTGGCTGTCTGTTTGTCTTTTCCTTGTTTTGTTTTGGCTAGTGTGCTGTCTGTTTGTCTTTTCCTTGTTTTTGTTTTGGGTAGGGTGCTGTCTGGTGCTGTCTGTTTGTCTTTTCCTTGTTTTTGTTTTGGATAGGTGGCTGTCTGTTTGTCTTTTCCTTGTTTTGTTTTGGCTAGTGTGCTGTCTGTTTGTCTTTTCCTTGTTTTTGTTTTGGATAGGTGGCTGTCTGTTTGTCTTTTCCTTGTTTTTGTTTTGGCTAGTGTGCTGTCTGTTTGTCTTTTCCTTGTTTTTGTTTTGGGTAGGGTGCTGTCTGGTGCTGTCTGTTTGTCTTTTCCTTGTTTTTGTTTTGGATAGGTGGCTGTCTGTTTGTCTTTTCCATGTTTTGTTTTGGCTAGTGTGCTGTCTGTTTGTCTTTTCCTTGTTTTTGTTTTGGATAGGGTGCTGTCTGGTGCTGTCTGTTTGTCTTTTCCTTGTTTTTGTTTTGGATAGGTGGCTGTCTGTTTGTCTTTTCCTTGTTTTGTTTTGGCTAGTGTGCTGTCTGTTTGTCTTTTCCTTGTTTTTGTTTTGGCTAGTGTGCTGTCTGTTTGTCTTTTCCTTGTTTTTGTTTTGGATAGGTGGCTGTCTGTTTGTCTTTTCCTTGTTTTTGTTTTGGATAGGTGGCTGTCTGTTTGTCTTTTCCATGTTTTGTTTTGGCTAGTGTGCTGTCTGTTTGTCTTTTCCTTGTTTTTGTTTTGGCTAGGGTGCTGTCTGTTTGTCTTTTCCTTGTTTTTGTTTTGGCTAGGGTGCTGTCTGTTTGTCTTTTCCTTGTTTTTGTTTTGGCAAGGGTGCTGTCTGTTTGTCTTTTCCTTGTTTTTGTTTTGGCTAGGGTGCTGTCTGTTTGTCTTTTCCTTGTTTTTGTTTTGACTTGGGTTGCTGTCTGTTTTTCCTCTTTGATAGCCCCTTAGTATCTTCTCCCCCTTTTTTCCAGTTTGCATTATAACTCATGCTAACAGTGCACCTGTTCTGCAGCGTGAGATATATAAATGGTCACATCCTGTATATTGGAAATGGTATAGACAGGTGTTCGATTGCACAGTGTATTAGATGTTGTACACAGAACAACTTTTTGTGAGAGAATTCTGTTGGTGACTTTTGTAAGGGGAATACTTTTTGGGAGAATCAAAAAGTTACTAAATTTTAATACTTCTACTTACTTCTTCCCCTCTTCCCTTTCTTTGTAGATTTCAATTTTACATGCTTCTTCTTAGCTGGGTTATCATCTGAAAATTGTAATAAAACATTTCTTATTTTATGCCAATTTACAAAGAAAAGAGTTCAACCATTTTCATAAATTTTATTATAAAAATAAAATGCAGTAGACCATTAAGAGATTTTTTTTTTTTTTTTTTTTTAATTTTAATTAATTCGAAGGGGGGATTTTTTTGAGAAAGAAAACAATCTCAACAACATCTAATTTGTAGACCAGTGCTTTCTTGTTCACAACTGTTATAGGCATTGATCGTGCATCTTCCTATGTATTCATTGTTCATGCCCTTATGTTTCACTGCATGTTTGATTTTTCTCTTTTTTAACTATTTCACATTTTGTATAAATGCTGGGCCTTTTATAGTTGGTTTGCTCATTGTAGAAGGCTGAACTGTGACCTGTAGTTGTGTACAACTTTGTTCTTTGGTCTTTTTGGCAATAGTACACATCTCCTTATAAATGTTTAGAATATATGTCAAGTTTTAAAAATACATTTAATATCACCTTTCTTGATTAAACAAAGAAATAAATATAGAGCAATTTACCTGATTGAAGTTTTCTTTTTATTCCTTTACCACCTTTGTTTCCTTTAGTTTTGGCAACTTTTACTTGTACAACCTCAGCTGTCTGACCTGCAAGTCCAAGAAAAAAAACATCTTATAAGGATTTTTTTCATATTTATGAATAGTATTCTAGCAGACCTCAAAAGAATATAATAAGTGTAGAATAGTTTAATATTATCTCCACAGAAATTCATTTTAAATTAGCACAACAACAAAATTGTGAACTGGATTTGTATTTTTTTTAATTACAGGTTTACTTCATTGTATTTAATCAACCATGTATCTAATTTTAGAAATCTTGAACATCTAATAAACTGAATATTGATCGGCAAAAAGATTTTTGCATTCTTAAAACTAGAGATTTTCAAATCAATTTATGAAGAATTAATATGTGTCATTTAATTTCACAAGAGTGCACACCCTGAAATGTCTCGCCTTCTTTACTAACCATTGATTTTATGTTGATAGTCCTAAATACAAAGCTTTACTACAAGTAACACATAAACTTAACATGATCCAAGAAAATGAGGTCAAGGTCAGATAAACCAAACGAGAAATACATGTACACCTTACAATCATTCAATAAACCAAACATAGTTGACCTATTGCTTATTGTTTCTAAGAAACAGTCTTAAACAAGAAAACTTAACATTGACCAATGAACCATGAAAATGAGGTCAAGGTCAGATGAACCATGCCAGACAGACATGTACACCTTACAATCAATTTAGGCATTAAATATAGTTGACCTATTGCTTATAGTATCTAAGAAACAAACTTAACCATGAAAACTTAACATTGACCAATGAACCATGAAAATGAGGTCAAGGTCAGATGATACCTGCCAGACAGACATATACACCTTACAATCCTTCCATACATCAAATATAGTTGATCTATTGCTTATAGTTGAAGAAAAACAGACCAAAACACAAAAACTGAACACTGAGTAATGAACCGTGAAAATGAGGTCAAGGTCAAATAAAACCTGTGAGACTGACATGTACATCATAAAATATTTCCATACACCATTTATAGTTGACCTATTGCATATAGTATTAGAAAAAAAGACCAAAACTCAAAAACTTAACTTTGACCACTGAACCATGAAAATGAGGTCAAGGTCAGATGACACCTACCAGTTGGACATGTACACCTTACAATCATTCCATATACCAAATATAGTAGATCTACTGCTTATAGTATCTGATATATGGACTTGACCACGAAAACTTAACCTTGTTCACTGATCCATGAAATGAGGTCGAGGTCAAATGAAAATTGTCTGACAGGCATGAGGACCTTGCAAGGTACGCACATACTAAATATAGTTATCCTATTACTCATAATAAGAAAGAAATTAACATTACAAAAAATGTTGACTTTTTTTTCAAGTAGTCACTGAACCATGAAAATGAGGTCAAGGACAATGGACATATGGCAGACAGAAACTTCGTAACATAAGGCATCTATATACAAAGTATGAAGCATCCAGATCTTCTAGCTTCTAAAATATAAAGCTTTTAAGAAGTTAGCTAACGCCGCCGCGCCGCCGCCTGCCGGATCACTATCCCTATGTCAAGCTTTCAACGACAAAAGTCGCAGGCTCGACAAAAAACAACTGATATATGCAAGACAGTAACTACAAACCATAACGCCTCTAGTTAAAATAAGAAATGCCTGTCTTCTTCTTACCTACAAACCATAACGCCTCTAGTTAAAATAAGAACTGCCTGTCCTCTTCTTACCTTTTTTACCACCAATCAGTGTAATCCTTTCCTTTGGTTGTGGCTTAGATCTTGGAGGTGAAGATGAAATTGTCATTTGTTTCCGTTCTTCAAACATGGCCATTGCTTTCTCTGATTCTGTCTTCTGTGATTCTAAAAGATATATGTCATACTGATAAGACAAAAATGACTAAAACTCATGGATAACATCAACTATAAACAAACCCTGAAGTCTTACTTTAATAATAGGCTATAACCTCCCCTATATGACTATCACTACATCAACTTATATAACTAAAGGTGACTTAGCATCTGAGAAAAGAACTCAGATGTAACACTTAATGTCAAAGTAACTGAAATATTTCACATAAATTAGTTTATTGCATATAATATCATTTACTTTAAAGGGGCGATAGCTGTCAAAATCATGGTCACCGATTTGACTACAATTCTCATATTTCATTTATAACATACTAAAACGTATATCCAAATTACAATAAGTCTTAAATAAACAGTTAACAATGCATGTACTCGATAATATTATTAGAATTTCGTGTGTATTTTAGTCTAGACGCCATCTAATTAACTATCGAGATGACCTCCGAAAGACTGCTGGCGGTCACATAACCCGATATAAACATAAATATAAATAGATAACGACCTCGTGCAATTGGATTTTCCTATGCCTGTTTGATTTCATGTTATAGGTTAAAAAATAAGTTAAATATCGTTTTTACCTGTATAAGAATGATTTTTTGTGGATCAAATCAGTCAACGAAATGGTTCACCTTTGTTTCACTTTCAATGTTGACATTCTTTTCCTTTTAATGGGTAAACACGACTCAAACATGCATAACCAATTTCTAGCTAATGGGTTAAATTGATGATCACATGAATACGGATTCAATGAGGTCGAATTATTCACTTGCAAGTGAATAATCCATCAGCGATGTTTCTTTGCTTATTTTGACAAAATTGAACCAAAGCGAATTATTATTTCATTATTTCACTTTTATTAATGATTGAACCAAACTAAATCATATTCTAGTTTTTTTCATATCTCGTAGCTAATGCCCCTTTAAATACATTTAAAATAGAAAGAGATGTTTTTTATTTGTCTACAATAGCAAAATCTTTAAATTATAGGTATCAACAATATGAGGACTATTAATAAATATTTTGGTGACATATTACCTTCAACACCATGTAAACTATCCGTAAATGCAGATGTCTTTGGTTTAGGTTGAAGATTTCCCCATGACCAGTTCCTACCTAAATGACTGAAAATAATAATAATAAAACATTTGAATAAATTTGAATTCCATCAGGTATCTATAAAAGCTACATCTACAGTATTTAGTGATATAAATAAGCACATATGTTTTTATTCAAATCTTTTAACAAATAACTATCAGCCTGATTTCTCTATCTTTTTAATAAAAATTAGAAGACATGCTTTGATTGCCAATGAGACAACTCTCCACCAGAGACCAAATGACTTAGAAGTTTGTTCTCTTTCCTTAAAAATTATAGAAATCATTTGTATCTCCTTTTAGTGTATATCATTTTTGTATGATTAATGAATCCTCCAGGCAATGGTGTCTCAATTAACCAAACATTCAGTTGTACCATTAGACAATTAGAAGAGTTAAGTTCACTTGGTATCCTGCAATGTCATTTTATCTAATACCTACACATATAATGAAGAGTCCAAACCAGCTGGTCCCCTGCCATCTCCAGGTATAATACCATCATCTACAATATCTGCTGGTGACTTAGGACTTTGTGACTGCTCCAGAGACAAATTTATATTTTCTGCTACTGTTTTATCCTCCTTGTCTTTGTCAGTCAGTACTATAAAAATATTTAAATTATACACTGATTTGATTGATCTCTAAATAAAGAACCTTAGTGAGCGGGCTCACATACCCCACGTATCCACATTGTCACTGGAGAAATAAAATAACTGTAAGAAAAAATAAAATGCTTCGCTGGGCGCAGCTTGATACGACCGCAGAGGTCGAACCCTGAACAGTTGGGGCAAGTATGGACACAACATTCAAGCTTGATACAGCTCTGAATTTGGATTGTGATTAAATATTTGACACAGCATAGGTTTCTGACACAGAAAGAATGTGGTCTAAGAACTTCAATTTTTTTTAATTTACCTATTATGGTCCAATGCCCAAAATCAAAATACATGGTTAGATTCAGCATATCAAAGAACCCCATATATTCAATTTTTGTTGAAATCAAACAAAGTTTAATTTTGGACCCCAACTTGGACAAACTTGAAAACTGGTCCCATAATCAAAAATCTAAACACATGTTCAGATTCAGCATATCAAAGTACCCCAAGAATTCAATTTTTGTTAAAATCGAACAAAGTTTAATTTTGGACCCTTTGGACCTTAATGTAGACCAATTTAAAAAACAGGACCCAAAATTAAAAATCTAAAAACACGGTTAGATTTGGCATATCAAAAAACCCCAAGAATTCAATTTTTGATGAAATCAAACAAAGTTTAATTTTGGACCCTTTTGACCTCAATATGAACCAATTTGATAGCGGGCCCACAAAATAAAAAATCTAAATACATGGTAAGATTCAGCATATCAAAGAACCCCATATATTCAATTTTTGTTGAAATCAAACAAAGTTTAATTTTGGACCCCAATTTGGACCAACTTGAAAACTGGGCCAAAAATCTAAAATCTAAATACATGTTTAGATTCAGCATATCAAAGAACCCCATATATTCAATTTTTGTTGAAATCAAACAAAGTTTAATTTTGGACCCCAACTTGGACCAACTTGAAAACTGGTCCCATAATCAAAAATCTAAACACATGTTTAGATTCAGCATATCAAAGAACCCCAAAAATTCAATTTTTGTTAAAATCAAACAAAGTTTAATTTTGGACCCTTTGGACGTTAATGTAGACCAATTTAAAAAATGGGACCCAAAATTAAAAATCTAAATACACGGTTAGATTTGGCATATCAAAGAACCCCAATAATTAAATTTTTGATGAAATCAAACAAAGTTTAATTTTGGACCCTTTTGACCTCAATATGAACCAATTTGATAGCGGGTCCACAAATAAAAAATCTAAATACATGGTAAGATTCAGCATATCAAAGAACCCCATATATTCAATTTTTGTTGAAATCAAACAAAGTTTAATTTTGGACCCCAATTTGGACCAACTTGAAAACTGGGCCAAAAATCTAAAATCTAAATACATGTTTAGATTCAGCATATCAAAGAACCCCATACATTCAATTTTTGTTGAAATCAAACAAAGTTTAATTTTGGACCCCAACTTGGACCAACTTGAAAACTGGGCCCATAATCAAAAATCTAAACACATGTTTAGATTCAGCATATCAAAGAACCCCAAGAATTCAATTTTTGTTAAAATCAAACTAAGTTTAATTTTGGACCCTTTGGACCTTAATGTAGACCAATTTAAAAACGGGACCCAAAATTAAAAATCTAAATACACGGTTAGATTTGGCATATCAAAGAACCCCAATAATTCAATTTTTGATGAAATCAAACAAAGTTTAATTTTGGACCCTTTTGACCTCAATATGAACCAATTTGATAGCGGGTCCACAAATAAAAAATCTAAATACATGGTTAGATTCAGCATATCAAAGAACCCCAAGAATTCAATTTTTGATGAAATCAAACAAAGTTTAATTTTGGACCCTTTTGACCTCAATGTGGACAAAGTTGATAATGGGGCCCAAAAATCAAAAATCTAAATACATGGTTAGATTCAGCATATCAAAGAACCCCATATATTTAATTTTTGTTGAAATCAAACAAAGTTTAATTTTGGACCCCGATTTGGACCAACTTGAAAACTGGGCCCATAATCAAAAATCTAAACACATGTTTAGATTCAGCATATCAAAGAACCCCCAGAATTCAATTTTTGTTAAAATCAAACTAAGTTTAATTTTTGACCCTTTGGACCTTAATGTAGACCAATTTAAAAACGGGACCCAAAATTAAAAATCTAAATACACGGTTAGATTTGGCATATCAAAGAACCCCAATAATTCAATTTTTGATGAAATCAAACAAAGTTTAATTTTGGACCCTTTTGACCTCAATATGAACCAATTTGATAGCGGGTCCACAAATAAAAAATCTAAATACATGGTTAGATTCAGCATATCAAAGAACCCCAAGAATTCAATTTTTGATGAAATCAAACAAAGTTTAATTTTGGACCCTTTTGACCTCAATGTGGACAAAGTTGATAATGGGGCCCAAAAATCAAAAATCTAAATACATGGTTAGATTCAGCATATCAAAGAACCCCATATATTTAATTTTTGTTGAAATCAAACAAAGTTTAATTTTGGACCCCGATTTGGACCAACTTGAAAACTGGGCCCATAATCAAAAATCTAAATACATGTTTAGATTCAGCATATCAAAGAACCCTAAAAATTCAATTTTTTTTAAAATCAAACTAAGTTTAATTTTGGACCCTTTTGACCTTAATGTAGACCAATTTGAAAACGGACCAAAAATTAAGAATCTAAATACACGGTTAGATTCGGCATATCAAAGAACCCCAATAATTCAATTTTTGATGAAATCAAACAAAGTTAAATTTTGGACCCTTTGGACCTCAATGTGGACCAATTTAAAAACGAGGCCCAAAATCCAAAAACTTAATACTTGGTTAGATTCAGCATATTAAAGAACCCCAAGAATTCAAGAATAAAACCCCATTGAAATTGATCAAGAAATAAGCAATTTATACGAAGTATCTTCTTTTGCACAATACTGTGCAATTGAATATTTCTTGCTATTGTGCAATACTGTACAATTGACAATTTCTTGCTATTGCGCAATATTGTGCTATTGGATATTTCTTGCTATTGCGCAATACTGTGCAATTGAAGATTTCTTGCTATTGCGCAATACTGTGCAATTGAAGATTTCTTGCTATTGCGCAATACTGTGCAATTGAAGATTTCTTGCTATTGTGCAATACTGTGCAATTGAAAATTTCTTGCTATTGCACAATACTTATTATATAATAATTTACACATCCTGTTTGGTGTGTATCTCCTACCATATCATTATTATTTGCTTTTAAATATTAATCAGAAATAACCAACTTAAAATGGAAAATTTTAAAAGAAAAAAAAAAAGGAAAAAAAGAAAAAAAAAAAATCCCCCCCCCAAATTTTTTGAACCCCCTTATGATTCATCACCCCCAAACTCAATCCCAGCCTTCCCTTTGTGGTATGGTACCTTGCAGTACAATTTCAGAGAGATCCATACACTTGAACACAAGTTATTGTCTGGAAACTAGAAAAATGCTTATTTTTGGCCCCTTTTTGGCCCCCTATTCCTAAACATTTCGGGCAATTACCCACAAACTCAATTCCAGCTTTCCCTTTGTGATATGGAACCTTGTAGTACAATTTCAGAAATATCCAAACACTTACACACAAGTAATTGTCATGAAACTAGAAAAATGCTTGTTTTTTGCCCCTTTTTTGGCCCCTAATTCCTAAAATTTTGAGGCAATTACCCCCAAAATCAATTACAGCCTTCCCTTTGTGATATAGAACCTTGTGGTACAATGTCAGAGAGATCCATACACTTACACACAAGTTATTGTCTGGAAGTTACAAAAATGCTTATTTTTGGCCCCTTTTTGGCCCCTAATTCCTTAACTGTTGGTACCATAACCCCCAAAATCAATCCCAACCTTCCTTTCATGGTATTGAACCTTATGGTAAAATTTCATAGAGATCCATTCACTTAAACTAAAGTAAGAGTGCGAAAACCAATGTGTCTTCGGACGACGCCGGACGACGCCAGACGACGACGACGACGACGACGACGACGACGACGACGACGCCAACGTCATACCAATATACGACCAAAAAATTTTCAATTTTTGCGGTCGTATAAAAATTGTATAAGAAAAAAAAATTGAATCATAATTTCCTGTCGAATTGCACCTCTACCTAGTATGTCCTTATTATCTACAAAGTTTCATGAAATTCTGTTGTGTGGTTTCAGAGGAGTTGCGATGACAAACTGTTGCAGAGGTATATTGAAGCAAATAAGTTCAAAGGGGCGTAACTCCTAGAAAAAAAATTGAATCGTAATTTCCTGTCGATATGCACATCTACGTAGTTTGTCCTTATAATCTGAAAAGGTTTCATGAAATTCTATTGTGTGGTTTGAGAGGAGTTGCGATGACAAAAGGTTGCAGTTGTATTTTGGGCAAATAAGTTCAAAGGAGCGTAACTCCTGGAAAAAAAATTGAATCGTAATTTCCTGTCGATATGCACATCTACGTAGTATGTCCTTATTATCTACAAAGTTTCATGAAATTTTGTTGTGTGGTTTCAGTGGAGTTGAGATGACAAACTGTTGCAGTAGTACATTAAAGTAAATAAGTTCAAAGGGGCGTAACTCCTAGTAAAAAAATTGATCATAATTTCCTGTCGATATGCACATCTACCTAGTATGTCCTTATTATCTACAAAGTTTCATGAAATTCTGTTGTGTGTTTTCTGAGGAGTTGCGATGACAAATTGTTTGCAGAGGTATATTGAAGCAAATAAGTTCAAAGGGGCATAACTCCTAGAAAAAAAATTGAATCGTAATTTCCTGTTGATATGCACATCTACGTAGTATGTCCTTATTATCTGAAAAGGTTTCATGAAATTCTATTGTGTGGTTTGAGAGGAGTTGCGATGACAAAAGGTTGCAGTAGTATATTGGGCAAATAAGTTCAAAGGGGCGTAACTCCTGGAAAAAAAATTGAATCGTAATTTCCTGTCGATATGCACATCTACGTAGTATGTCCTTATTATCTACAAAGTTTCATGAAATTTTGTTGTGTGGTCTCAGAGGAGGTGAGATGACAAACTGTTGCAGTAGTACATTAAAGTAAATAAGTTCAAAGGGGCGTAACTCCTAGAAAAAAAAACAGATCATAATTTCCTGTCGAAGAACCTTAGTGAGCGCGCTCACATACCCCACATCCCCACATTGTCACTGGAGAAATAAAATAACTGTAAGAAAAAAAAATTCTATAAGAAAAAAAAGTTGAATCATAATTTCCTGTCGAAATGCACATCTACCTAGTATGTCCTTATTATCTACAAAGTTTCATGAAATTCTGTTGTGTGGTTTCAGAGGAGTTGTGATGACAAACTGTTGCAGAGGTATATTGAAGCAAATAAGTTCAAAGGGGCGTAACTCCTAGAAAAAAATTGAATCGTAATTTCCTGTCGATATGCACATCTACGTAGTATGTCCTTATAATCTGAAAAGGTTTCATGAAATTCTATTGTGTGGTTTGAGAGGAGTTGCGATGACAAAAGGTTGCAGTAGTATATTGGGCAAATAAGTTCAAAGGGCTTAACTCCTGGAAAAAAAATTGAATCGTTACTTCCTGTCGATATGCACATCTACGTAGTATGTCCTTATTATCTACAAAGTTTCATGAAATTTTGTTGTGTGGTTTCAGAGGAGTTGAGATGACAAACTGTTGCAGTAGTACATTAAAGTAAATAAGTTCAAAGGGGCGTAACTCCTAGAAAAAAAATTGAATCATAATTTCCTGTCGATATGCACATCTACCTAGTATGTCCTTATTATCTACAAAGTTTCATGAAATTCTGTTGTGTGTTTTCAGAGGAGTTGCGATGACAAACTGTTGCAGAGGTATATTGAAGCAAATAAGTTCAAAGGGGCATAACTCCTAGAAAAAAAATTGAATCGTAATTTTCTGTCGATATGCACACCTATGTAGTATGTCCTTATTATCTGAAAAGGTTTCATGAAATTCTATTGTGTGGTTTGAGAGGAGTTGTGATGACAAAAGGTTGCAGTAGTATATTGGGCAAATAAGTTCAAAGGGGCGTAACTCCTGGAAAAAAAATTGAATCGTAATTTCCTGTCGATATGCACATCTACGTAGTATGTCCTTATTATCTACAAAGTTTCATGAAATTTTGTTGTGTAATTTCAGAGGAGTTGAGATGACAAACTGTTGCAGTAGTACATTAAAGTAAATAAGTTCAAAGGGGCGTAGCTCCTAGAAAAAAAAATTGATTGTAACTTCCTTTTGAAGAACCTTAGTGAGCGCGCTCACATAACCATGTCCCCACATTGTCACTGGAGAAATAAAATAACTGTAAGAAAAAAAATTGTAAAAGAAAAAAATATTGAATCATAATTTCCTGTCGATATGCACATCTACCTAGTATGTTCTTATTATCTACAAAGTTGCATGAAATTCTGTTGTGTGGTTTCAGAGGAGTTGCGATGACAAACTGTTGCAGAGGTATATTGAAGCAAATAAGTTCAAAGGGGCGTAACTCCTAGAAAAAAAATTGAATAGTAATTTCCTGTTGATATGCACATCTACGTAGTTTGTCCTTATAATCTGAAAAGGTTTCATGGAATTCTATTGTGTGGTTTGATTGGAGTTGCGATGACAAAAGGTTGCAGTAGTATATTTGGCAAATAAGTTCAAAGGGGCTTAACTCCTGGAAAAAAATTGAATCATAATTTCCTGTCGATATGCACATCTACGTAGTATGTCCTTATTATCTACAAAGTTTCATGAAATTTTGTTGTGTGGTTTCAGAGGAGTTGCGATGACAAACTGTTGCAGAGGTATATTGAAGCAAATAAGTTCAAAGGGGCGTAACTCCTAGAAAAAAAATTGAATCATAATTTCCTGTCGATATGCACATCTACCTAGTATGTCCTTATTATCTACAAAGTTTCATGAAATTCTGTGGTGTGTTTTCAGAGGAGTTGCGATGACAAACTGTTGCAGAGGTATATTGAAGCAAATAAGTTCAAAGGGGCGTAACTCCTAGAAAAAAAATTGAATCGTAATTTCCTGTCGATATGCACATCTACGTAGTATGTCCTTATTATCTGAAAAGGTTTCATGAAATTCTGTTGTGTGGTTTGAGAGGAGTTGCGATGACAAAAGGTTGCAGTAGTATATTGGGCAAATAAGTTCAAAGGGGCGTAACTCCTGGAAAAAAAATTGAATCGTAATTTCCTGTCTATATGCACATCTACGTAGTATGTCCTTTTTATCTACAAAGTTTCATGAAATTTTGTTGTGTGGTTTCAGAGGAGTTTAGATGACAAACTGTTGCAGTAGTACATTAAAGTAAATAAGTTCAAAGGGGCGCAACTCCTAGAAAAAAAAATAGATCGTAATTTCCTGTTGATATGCACAACTACATAGTATGTCCTTATTATCTAAAAAGGTTTCGTGAAATTCTGTTGTGTGGTTTGAGAGGAGTTGCAATGACAAGAAACAGGACTGACGGACTGACGGACGGACAGACGGACGGACGGACAGACGGACGGACCGACGGACGGACAGACGGACGGACGGGTCAAAAACATTATACCCTCCGCAACTCGTTGCATGTTAGATATTGATAATTCAGAAATTACTGATGATGTGAAAATTTGAAAGGAGGAAAATCACAATAATAAATTTAAATTAAAGAACCTTAGTGAGTGCGCTCACATACCCCACGTCCCCACATTGTCATTGGAGAAATAAAATAAGTGTAAGAAAAAAAAATTGTATCAGAAAAAAAAATTAAATCATAATTTCCTGTCAATATGCACATCTACATAGTATGTCCTTATTATCTACACAGTTTCATGAAATTCTCTTGTGTGGTTTGAGAGGAGTTGCGATGACAAAAGGTTGCAGTAGTATATTGGGCAAATAAGTTCAAAGGGGCGTAACTCCTGGAAAAAAAATTGAATCGTAATTTCCTATCGATATGCACATCTACGTAGTATGTCCTTATTATCTGAAAAGTTTTCATGAAATTCTGTTGTGTGGTTTGAGAGGAGTTGCGATGACAAAAGGTTGCAGTAGCATATTGGGCAAATAAGTTCAAAGGGGCGTAACTCCTGGGAAAAAAAATGAATCGTAATTTCCTGTCGATATGCACATCTACGTAGTATGTCCTTATTATCTGAAAAGGTTTCATGAAATTCTGTAGTGTGGTTTGAGAGGAGTTGCGATGACAAAAAGTTGCAGTCGTATATTTGGCAAATAAGTTGAAAGGGGCGTAACTCCTGGAAAAAAAATTAAATCGTAATTTCCTGTCGATATGCACATCTACATTGTATGTCCTTATTATCTAAAAAGGTTTAATGAAATTCTGTTGTGAGGTTTGAGAGGAGTTGCTATGACAAACTGTTGCAGTAGTACATTAAAGTAAATAAGTTCAAAGGGGCGTAACTCCTAGAAAAAAAATTGAATCGTAATTTCCTGTCGATATACACAACTACATAGTATGTCCTTATTATCTAAAAAGGTTTCGTGAAATTCTGTTGTGTGGTTTGAGAGGAGTTGCGATGACAAGAAATAGGATTGACGGACTGACGGATGGACAGACGGACGGACGGGTCAAAAACATTATACCCATCTGCAACTCGTTGCGTGGGGTATAATAATTATAAATCGTTTTTGAGATACGGCGCGACATGTGAAAAACCCCTCCCCCTTTTTTTACAAAATACTCAATAACTCAAAAATAAAATTTTGAATCATCACCAAAAAGTATACAGATCTTAAGGTTAATATAACTAAGAAGTGTGTAAAGTTTTAAGCAATAATCATAAACTGTTTTTGAGATACGGCGCGACATGTGAAAAACCCCTCCCCCTTTTTTAACAAAATACTCAATATCTCTAAAATAAAATTTTGAATCATCACCAAAAAGTATACAGATCTTAAGATTAATATAACTAAGAAGTGTGTAAAGTTTTAAGCAATAATCATAAATTGTTTTTGAGATACGGCGCGACATGTGAAAAAAAAACACACACCTGTTTTAGTTACTAAGTCCCGTAACTCAAAAAGTTTTAATCTTATTTTCACCAAAAAGTATACAGATCGTTTGCACATCATAAGAAACAACTATGTTAAGTTTCATGAAATTTGGATAAGTCATTCTCAAGTTACGATGCGACATGTTTACGCCGGACAGACAGACAGATGGACAGACAGACGGACGCCGGACATTTGTATACCATAATACGTCCCATCAAAAATTTGACGGGCGTATAAAAACCATAAAACATGTTCAGATCCTAAAAGAAATTCACTAGATGTTAAGCAATACAAAATTTTCCTATGCTTTGCCCTCTGAAATATGCAGGATTTTTTAAATTATCACAGGTAAATTGAAATCTGTCTAACTCAAGCAAAGAAAAGATATAATATAGGATTAGAATAAGGCAGACATAGAAAAACATAATATATACATTTATGCCCAAGGTTACTACTAAAGGCAAAGTGTTTAAGATCAATCCAATACTGTTCTACAGCCTCAATACTGTCAAAATGGTATGTTTTCATCTCGAGTTGATGACCTGGAGGCATCCTAGTCTTAAAGTAACCCTGATATGATGCCCTTGTATCTACCAAGCTGGCATACTGATGTAAATAGATGAAGATCTGAAATAAAATGAAGGACATTAATAAAGCATCCTATTCACTGTTCATATCTATACAATTATTTAATGCCTTGTTGGCATGTTAGTCTAATAAGTACAACAATATTAACAAGTTGACTATGCGCTATTGTCTTCTGTAAATATGAATTTGATGAGTGATGGCGGAGTACAAAAATATAACGTTATAAAGGACATAACTCAAGAACTGTAAAAGTGACGATACGCAAATTTGTACTTGATCTGTGTTTTGTGGTAATAAGCATTGTGTATAAGTTTCATAACATTTGGTTGAGGCAAACTAAAGTAAGAAAACGGAAATGAAAAATTCAGCAATTTTTTCATTGTAAAGGAGCATAACTCTAGAACGGTAAAAGTGACGCCACCAAAATTCAAATTGATCTGTGTTTTGTGATAATGAGCATTGTGTATAAGTTTCATAACATTTGGTTGAGGCAAACTTAAGTTAGAGAACGGAAACCAATTTTGGGACGTACAGACGGACAAGGGTAAAACTTAATGCCCCCTCCGCTACAGCGGGGGCATAAAAAACTTATATTTCAAGTTCTCTGTATACTGTTACTCTTACAACTGTTTAAACTATCAAGTTTGAATTTCAATCACACAACATAAACATTTGGTGAACTAGTTTTCTTTATTGACATTATAATTAAAATTCTCTGGAAACACATTATCGACACCAATACCAAGGTGATATACGGTCAGTGACTAGATTTCACGAATGAATATAAGGTCAATACACTTTGACTGCAAAAATAGCACAGTTGCAGTATAAAATACTTTTCCACAGCCAGTTGTCATTTCCCGAAGTGTCAACCATTCCTAATCCTTCTTTTACCTTGTTCTTTGAATTAAATATCAGAACAAATCAAATCTCATAGATAACAAGTTTATACTGAATAAGCTTCACATTATAACATTTACTGCCAAATAAATCTGTTTCTCACTGAAATAAATGGCAACAATTTGGTACAATTCTCTTACAAAGCAAATAAGTTGTATATAATACTTAAATTACAAATTGTCATTTCTGGATTTCTACACAAAATAGACTCAAAGTTTTGTCATAAAGTGATCATTTGAGATGGGCAAAGTCAAAATAAATGGTTCCTTGCATATAAAGCAATATTTATAAATCATGCTGATCATTTGATTGAATAAATTAATTTCAAATGATGTGGCTTGATGTGTAGAATAATCCTGCAAAATATCTTTGGAAAATCTGAAGTAGTGAAAAAATGACGTTAAAAAAAGATGCCAAAATTGTCAGGAGTGCAACACTTTTTTGTGACATTTTGAAAAAATACTTTTTTATTAAGACACAGCAAATTGTTGTATGGAGGAATGTGCCTTAAATTCTTATTTATATAAAAACTATTATATCTTAGTGATGATTTCAGCTCAGAATGAAGCTTTTCCATTGAACCGTTTTGATACAGAAGTGTTTTGAAAAAAAGTTGTGCCATGTCAGGAGTGCAACACAAAAATTAGTATTACTGAGGAATAGAATGATTTTTGCTTAAATGGCTCACACCTAAACATAAACAAAAGTCAATCCTGTAAAACAAATATGTCCTTTCCAGAATAAATAGTTCATTTACCTGATTATTGATATAAATAATGTGTGAGAGTCAAGTATATAAGCCTCCCTGTAAGTGTCAGGAGTGCAACTTTGAAGTTTAAAGACTCACACTGAAAAAATACAAAAGCCATCATATGGTTCTGTTTTATTTTTCAAAAGATACTATACTACATACAAGATTGCACCCAAAGAGTAGCCTGATAGACGAGGAATTATTCTTTTAGAACCATTTATTTGATGTCAGGAGTGCAACAGTTTTAAAATGACATTTTCTTGGACTTACATTTTAAGATAATCTCAGCTCCTAGTGACTTATTTGCATCTAAACATGTTTTCTAACTATTTAGGTTACATGTATGAGTTAAAATAAATTCTTAAAGGTAAATTTCAAAGCAGGACTTTGATCCAAGAATTATTGTTTGTCACAAGCAAAAATATTTGAATGTTAAATTTTCATATTATTTTCAAATTATGGAAGCTAATTGTCTTAAACTTTGTCTTTTGATTAGGAAATAACCATATTTTAATTTAAAAGTTTGATAATGGTTTCATGTTATACTAATTAAACTATTATAATTGTTATAACAAACAATTAATTTTGTTGCACTCCTGACATGAATTATCCATAACAAGCCATTTTGCACATTTTGAGTTCAACTTTAAGACCCAACCTTTGAATGAATGAAAGATGGGAAAGATGGTTGTGAAACTAAACTTTAGAATAAAATCAGACAGGCTAAGTGCATACAAACACACCATCATAGTCAACAACAACTTCAACTTTGAGGAGTAGAAAATTGAGAAAAACACTGAAATAAGATCCAAATCTGAAGGACAAACTAGACAAATATAAACAAAGAAAGAACAAAGAAAACAAAACAATGTAAAAGAAAAATTAAAAAGACTTAGACCAGAATTAAAACACATATGAGAAAATGAAAACAAAACAGAGAAAGTGGCAACAGAAGAGAAGAAGAAAATTGACACAAGCTAAAAAAAGTTGCAAATCAGCAGAAAATTGTCCAGTCAAGTAGAGTAGCAAAAGTACAGATGCATATACAATACCTAGAGAAATCAGAAAGAGAAGTCAAAGAATAAGACATTATCTTCCTGACCATCCCAAATCTTGGGCTTAAACAATTGAGCACATCATATCCACAGCTACACCAAGGTGGTTGTCAGAGTAAATGAGAACTGATATCAGCTGTGTGCAAGAAATTGATGAGTCTTGAACATGTTGAAGTATAACCAAAGTCAAGGAACCCCCAAAAGATATGATAACTGTTGAAAAGAAAATGGCATTTTCAAAGCGTCCCTTAGTTCTAACTTATTCAGGTAGCCTCTATTCTTTTTAAAAATGGCAGTTTCTTTTCAACAGTTTCCAGATCTATTAAGGGTCTCTCAATTTTGTTTCCACTTCGGCACCCATCAATTTCTAGCACACTTCCGTCAGTACTGATTATTTCTTACAACTGCCTTGGTGTAGCTGTGGATATGATGTATTCAATTGTTTTAGGGCAAGGTTTGGGTTGGTCAGGAAGAATTTTCCCTATACTTTGTCTTCTCTTTCTGATTTCTCTAGATAGTGTATCTGCACCTGTACTTTTGCTTCTCGACTGGACATTTTTCTGTGGGTTTGCAACTTTTTTGGCTTGTGTCAATTTTCTTCTTCTTTTCTGTTGCCAATTTCTTTGTTTTGTTTTTTTCATTTTCTCCATCTGTGTTTTTGTATTCAGGTTAAGTCTTTGTAATTAAGTTTTACATTGTTTTTTTTTCTTTGTTCTTTTTTTGCTTATATTTGTCTAGTGTGTCCTTTAGGTGGATCTTCTTTCAGATTTTTTCTCAATTTTCTGCTCATCAAAGTTATAGTCGATGTTGACTTTGATGGTGTGTTTTGATCCCTTAGTCTGTCTGATTTTCTTCTCAAGTTATTTCAGTATGATCAAATATCTTTCCCATCTTTCATTCATTCAAAGGTTGGATCTGCAAGATGAACTCCAAATGTGTGAGACTTTAATAAAATAAAAATATTGAATCTGTGCAAAACTGCTTGTTATGGTAAATTCATGTCAGGAGTTCAACAAAATTAATTGTTTTGTTATTACAGTTATAATAATTTAATTAGTATTACATGAAACCATTATAAAACTTTTAAATTGAAATATGGTTATTTCCTAATCAAACGACACAGTTTATGACAATTAGCTTCCTAAATTCTAAAATTATATAAAAAATCATCATTCAGATATAATTGCTTGTGACAAACAATATTTTTTGGATCGAAGTCCTGCTTTGAAATTCACCTTTAAGAATATATCATACATGTAGCCTAAATAGTAAGAACACATATTTGAAGGCAAATAAGTCATAAGGAGCTGAGATTATCTTAAAATGTAAGTCCAAGAAAATAACTTTTTAAAACTGTTGTACTCCTGACATCAAATAAATGGTTCTAAAAAAAAATCCTTGTCTATCAGGCTACTCTTTGGGTGCAATCTTGTATCTAGTATAGTATCTTTTGAAAAATAAAAGAGAACAATATATTGGCTTTTGTATTTATTAAGTGTGAGTTGTTTAACTTCAAAGTTGCACTCCTGACACTTATAGGGAGGCCTTATTTACTTGACTATCACACATTTATATCAATAATCAGGTTAATAAAGTATTTATTCTGGAAAGGACATATTTGTTTTACAGGGTTGACTTTTGTTTATGTTTAGGTGTGATTCATATATTCAAACATCATTCTATTCCACAGCTGTACTAATTATTGTGTTGCACTCCTGACAGGGCAATACTTTTTTTTCAAAACATATCTGTATCAAAACGGTTTAATGGACAAACTTCATTTGTAACTAAATCCATCACTCAGACATAATAGTTGTAATATAAATAAGAATCTATGGGACATATCATCATATTACAAGTTGCTGTGTCTTTATAAAAAAAAGTATTTTTTCAAAATGTCACAAAAAAGTGTTGCACTCCTGACAATTTTTGCTTCTTTTTTTATCTTCATTATTTAATACTTGAGATTTTCCAAAGATATTTTGCAGGATTATTCTACACATCAAGCCACAAAATTCGGCCCATTTTAACATTGCCAAGACTGCCATTTAAAAAAAAAGTAGCGAAATGTGATGAGACGTGAACTTATGTATACAATAAGTGATATGTATGATATAGTTCAAAAATATTGTTTAAATGAAATTAAAATGTTAAACCTGAAAGGTATATACACTTAATCTAGAAATCATGGGCTTTTTTGATGATGTATAACTGTTTTGATATGATATATATTGAATGTCAGGAGTGCATCAAAATAGGAGAAATAAAGTTCCTTATATAGGTAATAATTTAAAAAAATAATAATAGTTCAGAAAAACTTTGAAGAATGCAGATCTCTTTTTAAGTTGTCAAACAACAATTCTACTGAATATTTAATAGAATTTAGTTCATAGTTTGGTAACTTAACTTCATTTTTATAATAATGTGTCAGAAAAATCAATTTAAATATGATCTGAAGTGCATAAGATGCATAAGTTAAAATAGAAATAACATTTAAATGACAGATTTAGGTCTCTATAAACCAGCAATGATTACGAATTTTAAAAAATCATGAGTATTTTGTTCTAGTTTCTGCATTTTTTGTTTGGTGTATAATATGTCAGGAGTGCAACAAAAACAGGGGAAATTGGATGTATTTTCTTTTTGATATATCTTCTTTATTAAAAGATTTATCTGTCAATTTTTTTCCTCAGTGAATTTGAAAAAGGGTTAGTTTTAATATGGAGAAGTTTTTTCATCAACAGATTGATGAATAATTTTTAATCAAAACTTTTTCAATCAACTTTAAATGAATTGATCCAAAAAATAGCCAAAAACATAAAAAAAAAATTATAATCAATGTGGAGATTAATAATCTTTGCATCAAAAGTAATGTTTGGATCTCTGCAATCAATAGGGGTGAAAAAAATATAAATATTTGATAGTGTTTGTCTGAAATAATATTCCAAAAATGTATACTTGATTTAAATTTGTTTTATTGGTTTATGTCATTTAAGTTTCAGAACTTTTTTATTTCTATATACTTTTTTATATCCTTTTGGATTTATTAACTTAAATGAATATGTATCAAGATACAACAAAAGAAAATGCACTAAAATAATGTTGAAATTTGGTAAAAAAAAAAAAATTTGGACCATTTATTTTGACTTTGCCCAGATAGGAAGATGCTTCACTAACCATAGTCTTCATTTCATGTCAAATGAACATTAAAAGCAGAAAGCATTGTTATTTATCCAAATGTTTTCTTGTAAATGTTAGGTATCAAAAGCTTTATAAATTATTTGATGAATCCCTTCACTGGAATTTCATCCAAACAATTTTGATTTCAACAGCTGGAAATTTTCAAAAAGCTCTTGATAATACCAAAGCATAGCTGACAAGTTGCAAAATGGTGAACACATGAGAATTTTAGTATGTAACAAAAAAATTACACAAATATCAAGAGAGACAAACGTGTTCTTCCCGAAAAACAAAATTCACTGCAAGATCTTACACAGTATAAAAAACCAGCTACAATTACCTGATCCTTCTCCTTGTTGTTAGAAGAACCAAACGACAAAAGTCCCATGTGACACAATCTCTGACAGTTCTCATGGAAGGCAAATATGTACTTCCTGGCAAATAGGAGTCGTTGTGAAATCTTACAGGGCAGGAAGGAAATAGGATATAAACATTTCACTGGATCATTTAGCCATTCCATCAATCCATCTATCTGTATAAGAAAAAAAAAAAGATTTTTATTGCACAGTTAAGATGAACTAGAATTTGCAGTAGCAACTCATATTGTATTTTTGAAGACATCATATATTTGCACAACATCATACAATCATAGACAGCAAATGCATTTATTCTGTATATATATATAGATTTCCAATTGGGTTATTGTCCCACAAAGTGACATATATCTACTCCATACTTGCTCCATTCAATATATCAAATGGATAAATATGGATTCTACCACTGCATCCAGTGTGATACGATATTTATCCACTCTCGACAGTTAAATTTTCAAATTTAAAACGCGAGGCTTGCCGAGCGTTTTAAATATTTAAAATTTAACTTCGAGAGTGGATAAATATCGTATTACACGAGATTTGGTGGTGGAATCTGTTTCTCTAATGATTTTCAAACAATACACAGGCAAATTTATTCCTTCTTTTCGAATGATCTGCAAGAAGATGTGTTCTTTCTATGTGACGTCATCAGGCATGGTCGCCTTTTTTCATGCCGTCACAATAGGAAATTCAGAGGAAAGCAAGAAAATTCGACGTCATAATCGGATTTTAACCAATGAAGAACTAAGATCAAACGAACCACACGTTGATTAAATTTTTTTTATACAATGGGTGCAGAAAGGGATAAATTGACGAAGAATTAGAGAAAAGCTGAATATACAACCCTCATATAAAGTGTACATTTAGTAATTTAGTAATTAATAAAATTTGTTGATAAAATCTTTTTTGTTATAAATTCCATGTGTATTAAAACACTTCCAGCTTTCTGAACTTTTGGATGCGATCATTCACAGTGAAAGTAAATCCAATAATGAGCACAGGATTCACCAAATAAATACAATACATCTATTTTTATAACTAGCAATTATAAGGAAGACAAGAGATATCTATTACATAAAATGACATAAAATCCCTACACACACAACATAATTAAAAGCAAAGGAACAATGCTTTTATGGCTGTTCTTCATTTTCAGGTTACAGTGAGGACTTGATTGCTAAGCAAAATCCTACACCTCATTGCTAGTTCAGGACACCCCAAGCACCAGTTATAGAGGAATTCTTAGTTAGATGTCAATACTTTGTCTTTGCTTAATGTCAAAATTGAATCATTTTTGCATAAATCAGAAATTTCATTGAGTAAAAAATAAAATTATTTATACACAA
The DNA here is from genome assembly GCF_021869535.1 of Mytilus californianus. NCBI lineage: Eukaryota > Metazoa > Mollusca > Bivalvia > Mytilida > Mytilidae > Mytilus > Mytilus californianus. Next base: position 31,139,529 of record NW_026262581.1, read on the forward strand.
ATTGACACATCATATGCAGTGTAAATAAAATACATATAACTTGAGTAATAAAAGCTTGTGTTCTGACATACTAAGTCTTCCATTGAAAATTTCAAAAGGGATGGAATAAAATGTATGTTTTTATATAAAGATTTATTAAAGCAGCTACTTATTATTGGATGATTTTAAAAGTTTTATAAACTAATCATTGTAATTTTAAGACTTGATGGGGATAAAGTTTTTTAATAACAAAATGAATTCATATAAAATAATCTTTTTTATCATTACCTTATAGGATACATGAACAAGTGCACAAAATAAACACAGAGGAAGCGACAGTAGTACATCACTAATCAGGCACCAACCCTTGGGATAACCTGAAATTTAATTCAATAAAACATTAAATATTAATATTCTCTCAATACAGATATAGTAAAATAATAAAATATCTAGTTTTCTTTTATTACAAATTTATAAGCTTTCTTCAATCATAAAATTAAAAAAAATGGTAACTAGTTCCTTGGATCCTGTGTCTTGCCTCTGGTTACTGCTGTAAGTGTTAAAGTGTAATGTTGATGGCAAAAAACTAAGTCTGTCTAAATTTTTCTTCAAATGCTCTTTCTTGATCATGCAGGTGTGTGTATCCAAGTTTGTATCATTTCATGAAGGTTTAACAAAGTAATTAATGTCTAAAAAAAATTAGACTGTATGTAGATATTAACTGCATGAAAAAAAACCAAGTCCATCTTTCAGTATAAACACTATAAACACTGAAAAATGAAAAAAAATATATTTTAAAAATTTTGCCTCAGATATTATTTTTTAATCATTGAAAAGCTTGTATCAAAGTTCCGTTAAATTCTATGCCCTGAAGGTTTGGCATGGTTACTGATGTCTCAAAATGTAAAACAAAAACTGTATCTAAACGTTGACTGCAAAAAAGTCCATTTGTCCGTAAAATACAGAAAAATGAAAATAAATATTTTCAAAATTTTGCACTAGATAACTGTCTTTAGATAATGAAAAAGCTTCTAAACCTGATGGTTTAACAAAGTTATTGATGATAAAATAAATTTTAACCACAGACTGAACCTAAATGTTGATGACACCAATGAAGGCAAAATGTAGGATCACTTTGTCTAGCTTCTGCACTTTTCATTGTGATACTAGATTAATAATTTACAATATGTAATCTGGAATCATGATATCCTACACATATATATAAGTACCTCTGTGTTCAGGTAGTGGAGCAAGATATCTCTTCCATGTCATCTCATTTACATGTACAGGTGGTATTTTGGATATACCCTTCGCAGAAATATCTCCACTTGTTTCTTCCTTCAATAAAATATTCATGAAATTAATATTATATGTAATAACAGTACTAAACATTATAGGTAAGAGAAGTGCAACAATAATTGACATTTGTATAAATACATTTCTTACTTAGAAAACTATATACAATGTTAAAAGTTGGCATCCATACGGTTACCAGTACTAGTATATCCAAAAAAATGTCCTGCATATAAAACAATACCGCACATGTTTGTAAGATGAATTGAATAAAAAAGGTAAATGAAGTATCCATTATTATACTTTAAATAATGATGGATTCAAAATTAAAAAAAAAAAACAAATTTTAAATTCACTTATTTACATAGGAAATGAGATGAATGATACTCATAGCCTAGTGGGGTTCTCAGGTTCATAAAAAACACCCTTGTTAACCAATAAGAACTATAAAGTTAAGATTTACAATGAACATTGACATTTAAAGTGGATTTGATTAATTCCAGACTTCCTGTTGTAATCTTTGTAAGCCTATCGACAAATTTCTTGCTACGTACCTGTGATTTAAAACTAAAAAATATCTGATGGAACATTCTGAGTTTTAATCAAGTATTTTCTAAATATTTGCTGATGCCAAACAAAAAATGTATGTGTTGCCAGGCTAGACAAAACTAAATATCTTTACAGTATTTAACAGTTCTACATCAAAATAGGCGAACATAAGTTCAGACCAGAGACAATAAACAAGGCATACAAAGACTATATATAGTTGTCTTAACAGTATCATACCTGTGAACTGTCTTCTTGTTCCATATCTACATCATCTGGTACCTTGCCCTGATAACCATACACTAGGTACCATAACAACTGTTGTATAATTCTTCCCCTCTGCATCTTAGCTTTGTAACCATACAGTCTTGCTGCTTTCTACAAAATAATAAAATTTTAAACTGTAATACTGTTAATTAGTTTTGCTATTATGCATAAAACACAGAGCTGTTCGGTAAAAAAACACATATGGGATCAAGGGAAGGCACTTTAAAATCCTAGCAATGCAAGGTGTCAAATACCATTTTGTACAGTAAAAATGAAAGTGAAATTCTAAAATTGCATCTAATCTATTGGTGGTCAACCCACTTTGAAAGTGCCTTCCCTGGGTGGAAATTATATAAGAATGACAGATGAAAAAACAATTCCCTTCTTCTCCCTACAACTAGGTCTTTTTAGCAATGTGTATACATACAAGAGTACAATTAATTTTACCAAAAAGCTCAATTTTCATACCTCCTCCCTTGAAATCACAAAAAAAAACTCAGACATTGCTGTTAGTTTATTGTTGGACGAAAATTGTAAATATGCCCTTAAACTTAAGTTAAACGATGTAAGAAAGTCTCTTAGTTCATGTATTTCTACAGTATTAGAGTTATAATATTATTTGACCACTAACATTATAATGCACTTACTTTATCATAGATCATATCTGTAGATTTCAGTTTGCTTTTAAACTCATGGAGTTTGCAAATACTTTCTCTGGCACTGTCAGGCAAACCTTTCAGTAGGTCCTGTAAAAAGTGACATTAGTATAACTTGTAAAAAAACTCCTTTTATATGCAACTTAACATAACATGAAACAAACTATATGTCATAACCTGTGCATATTTAGTAAATTTATCAAATAATTGCTTAATTTGTAGAGACTGTAAGTCCTGAGCCGGAGCCGAAGTTGGCTGTTCTCTCTGAGCACTATGGCTTCCTTAACCAATAAAAACTGGCCATTCTGATAAAGACAAGATAACTGGAAATGCTGTTAAAAATCAACAAACAAACAGTATGGGACTGTCAAATAATTGAATATGCTTTTACAACAAGGTTAAAATGGTAAAAAGCTGGAAAAGACTAAAACATTCATGACACTCAAACATGTAGCCTAATATAATGTATCAACGGTAATTTTGATAGCATATTAATCCAATAAATTATAGTCGACCACACTAATTTACAGATTAATGCCTAATTCATATAGCACTTAGTCCACTGATAATATTATTTCTTTTATATTGAAGGTAAGCTGAGTAACACCATTCTATAAGATTTCAGTAGCTTGTTACTATATTGTCATACATTGCATTATGGCTATAATGTTTCCCAGTGATACACAAATGGCAACACCTTTTTGCTGCAATCAGATTTTTAGGTTTCTTATTCTGTTTATTTATTTATTTATTTATTTCTAGTGTTGTGCTATGCAAATTTTGTCTACCACCATAATGTGAGATCATTATTATTTGTGGGATAAAAATTTTGGCAGATTGCATGGGTATAGGAAACCATGAATTTAAATGTTCAACAAAGTACACATTTTCTTTAGGCTTGTACGGATACTTTGATAAAACCAGGAAATCAAATGTAAAAGAAAATACAATATTTCCTCAATCCTTGAAAATTGGTATCCACGAAATTAAAATAATCTAAAAAACTCTAATCATAATCTTATTGACAAACAAATGCGTCATTATCTCTTAATGTAAGGAGAACTAGTAGTAGTAGACTTAAATCCTTCCCTTGTGATATTGAACCTGTTCCTTTTTAAATTAATTTTTCAAGATAAACAGTTACTTTCAAAGTAAAAGCATTTTTTAGTTCAAAAATATGTTTTCAGGTTTTACATGTTTTAGGTGTGTTTGATTTGTCAATTTCATTTCAATCAATTACCTCTGTTCATTGTTCATTGATTGATCACTAGATTGTTAACATGTGTAATTTTATATAATATGATTTAATCGATAAAAAAAACTTTCCATATCCTTATCATATATGTAAGGATATCATTATCTTTGATTTTCATGTGTATCTTTTTTGTGGGAAGTGCTACAGAGGGTGTAAAAATAAACTTAGTCGGGTTATCTTTGAGATGTTCCTCTCACCATGCTTTTGTAATAAACTGTTATCACAGAGATATGTCTTGCCTATTTGTTATTTTGATAATTCAAATGTTGAAATTAAAATAGCAATACTTTGACATGTAAGTTATGCAAATATTCAAAGTCAATGAACATGACTGAAGGTACAGGGCTAAACAATCTCCATGGAAATGAGATGTGCCAATGCTCATACAACTGCAAACCAAATACCATTGACTTTTCATAAGTTGTTCTCTTTAAACAAACCTAAACACAAACATTAACTTGTAAACTATGTAAAAGTTTCAAATTCAATGAACCATAATTAGGGGGTGGGGTTATATAATCTCCATGGAAATGAAACTTGCAAATGCCAATACATTTTCATACCGAATATCAATGACTTAACATTAGTGGTTGATCTTAAACTGACCTAATCACAAACTAATATATGTAAACTAAGCAAAAGTTTCAAAGTAAATAGACCATGAATGAGGGGGCGGGGCCAAATATTCTCCATGGAAATGAGATGTGCTAATGCTTATACAACTGTATACCAATTATCATTGACCTACCACTAACGGTTCCCCTTGAACTGACCTAATCACAAACTAGTAAATGAAAACTAAGCAAAAGTTTCAAAGTAAATAGACCATGAATGAGGGGACAGGGCCAAATAATCTCTATGGAAATGAGATATGCCAATGCTTATACAACTGCATACCAAATATCATTGACCTACCACTAGTGGTTCCCCAAAAACTGACCTAATCACAGACTAATACATGTAAACAAAGCAAAGTTTCAAAGTCAATAGACCTTGACTGAGGGGGCGGGGCCAAATAATCTCCATGGTAATGAGATGTGCCAATGCTAATACAACTGCATACCAAATATCATTGACCTACCACTAGTGGTTCACCATGAACTAGACCTAATCACAAACTAATACATTGTTGACGCCGCCGTCGCAGCCGCCGACGCAGCCGCCGACGCCGGAAACAGCATACCTATGTCTCGTATTTTGACTCCGTCAAGGCGAGACAAAAATGTTATTGTATTGTTCTGATTAAAATGAAATTGCCAAATCAAACACACCAACAACATGCTTGTGAATTAGCTTATAATTGACACTATATTTTAAATTTTGATTGAAAACATATTTCTAAACCGGTTTCACAATGTTTATGTACTGTCCTTACTTTTGATTGGTTCTCTACGTAACAATAATAATTGACTCTGCCCAAAGGAAGGTGTAACCTTAACAAATAACTTGGGTGATCATGAAAATCAAATAAAAAATAACATGGTTTAAGGACTTAATTTATAACAATGGTGAAATTATGTTATGGTGTTATGAAATACTATAATATATTATTATTTTTGATAAAAAATACCGTCATACCTTGCATGGTTTCTTGGCAACTGGAGGTTTTTTCTTGTGTGAGTTTTTCAGACTTTCTTTCGATACACTGAAGGACTTTAGTTTGGCTTGTTCTATAGCACTCTTAACAATGTTGTCTGTAGGCTGTATACTAGGATCACAGTAAAACTGCAACTGCAATATTTTAATACAAACAACTTAAAAGAACCATATAAGGGCAGTTTCAAGGTTGTCAATATTATAGAATATATTTTACATAAAAAGTCATATTTGATCTAACTTTCAACTGAAATTTGAACTTTCTGTTTAAGATTAACATTTATGTCTTCTGTTAAGACAGGTACCTATAAATTCCATGGTAGTTGATTAGTACTTACTAATTTAGTATTATCTCCCATGCCAATGACAGTTTTGATGCATCTAACTTTTCCCTGTTTCACTAGAATCTGTAGAAGAGTATTTAGTGTTTTTTTATCAATCTGAAAGGAACTTCCTTCCGTTTTTTCCTTTGCTCTTAAATTCTGTAAAAGTAACAAAAAGAAAGAAGAATCAATGTTCAGAATTTTGTTTACATAAAATTCAAAGTACATATTTAGTATATACTTATTATGCAAAAAATACTGTATATTAGAGCATTTTTCGTTAATATATACTTATTCTTACACAAGACATTACTAACAAGAATGTGTCCATAGTACACGGATGCCCCACTCGCACTATCATTTTTTTTATCAGTGGACCGTGAAATTGGGATCAAAACTCTAATTTGGCATTAAAATTAGAAAGATCATATCATAGGGAACATGTGAACTAAGTTTCAAGTTGATTGGACAACTTCATCAAAAACTACCTTGACCAAAAACTTTAACCTGAAGCAGGACAGACGGACGAACGGACGGACGGATGAAAGGACGAACGGACGAACAGATGCACAGACTTTAAAACATAATGCCCCTTGGTGGGGCATAAAAATTTGCATCCAAATTCAATGCTTGTAACACTGCTTTAAGAACCTTGTGTAATCATGAATAATTAACATCACTTTTTAACGAGATCATAAACTATGGCAAAAAGATTTGATACTATGCCATGTGCAAGCCTGGCCTAAATTAAGACTCTATTAGTTTATGGATTATATAGAGTAATGTTCCTGTTAAATTATTCTCCAAATGGTGATTTTGTAGTTAAAAGGATCTTAACAATGCAGAAACCCTTCTTGGAACTACATTTAGATTTTGAGCAGGAAGCTTCATTACCCAGCCTCACCTGGTTCATCTGGGTTGATTATTCCAACAAAAAAAGAGGAAAAATATATTGCATGACTTCTATGTCATTTTCAACCTTAAGAGCCAATATGAATGTCAACCTTTCAGTGAAAAGGGAAATGGTTTGGTATCAAAATACACCTGAGATTTTTTTTTATTTTACCAATGGACACAATTGGACAACAATATATGGGCCAAGTGATGGAACTAAAAAACCAACCTTTATCAAATGGAAGACATTCTCTATCAATTTAGCATCTCTGATTGCCTCTAGTAACCAGGACATTCTTTTAAAGTGCTTCCCTGTCTGTATGCTCTCTAGAATGGAAAGTTTTGAATTGTACATGGTTTGCAAATCAAATTCCAATGTTAAAAGCTAAATACACAGAAACTATGTTTTTAATAAGTATTCAACAGAAAGCAGAGACCAGAGACCACAATTATTCTAATTTAATGTTAATAGTGAATATAAATTCAAAACTACCATTGTTGTAAGTAGCCTGATAAAAAAAATTCCTGACTTCAACATAATCACCTAAACAATTTTGTCATTTTTAACTGCCTTATCTTTCTACTTATAATTCACTTTCCTTAGATTCATAAAATTTCATGGTGGTCAATAAATTTGGTATACAAAAACATAAAAACATATGTTCAAAGAACAAGTATATTTTGAAAGTGATATTTGCAACAAGTAATATTGATTGTGGATCGTATAAAAATCTGCATTTTGCACTTACAGAGAAGCCTAATATTCTTACCCTTCTTCTGGAATTTTCTCCTAACATTAGGAGAACCAGACATATCCTCCTCTGATTTGATAACGGTTTGTGGAAATTCCATCACATCGTCCAAGAAACTGCTTTCCATTGATAGTTCTGTAATTTCTTGGGAAGATGAAGTTATTCCTTCCATAATACTTTCAATATTTTCAGCTGATTCATCCATGATTATCTCTTGCTTTATAATTGGTGTACTTGTGAACATTTCTGTTGGCATGCTCTGATTCCCCTGTAATTCATCCTGAGAACTTTCTCCTGCTGTAATAAAATTAATGTTTGGAGTCCAGAAGTAAAATAAAATACACTCTGACAATATACATTAGTGTTTCAATGTCAAAATTGATTAGATTTAATGTAGAATAGAAGCCAGTAATTTTCAATTGCAAATTAACAAAAATAATTTGTCTAAATTTTTACTAAAACCAGCAAATTCTGATGCAAAAACTCAATTCATATGTGAAACTTTTCATTTAAACGAAGTTATTTATATAAATTTAGATCAAGATAACCTACTTTTGTGGTAATAGGACTGAAGTAAAAAATGGTTATTACCATTGATGTTTTTTTCATAGTTTGATACATAACTTGACGGGTATCGTTATCCAGGTATTAAAAACACTTATGGCCCTGCATCATGTCTTAACTTATATTTTGTCATTGCACTAGGTCATGCTTTTATCAGACTGTTTAATACGATGTCTTTACACCAAATCCATCAGAAATGTACTGATTGATATTATAGTCTGGATGAACGTGTTTTAACTATTAGTTAAAATTTAGAACTAGCTTTCAATAATAGCAAATACCCATTTTTAATTCTGACATTTCTATGAGGATTTCCTCTTCATTTAATAATTTTTCACCACATATAATCTGGCCTAAGAATAATTTGACCACAATTGAATACTTCCATGAATTTCATTATATAAATAAAACATAACTGAGAGGGTGATAAAGCAGATTGTTACCCCAAGAAATCACTGTCAATTGAGGTAAAGCCAAGATTGACAATGGTTTTCATGGGATAACAATCAGATATATTTGAAGCAGAATCTGTCATTTTAACATGAAGTATAATAATACTTACTATCATTTATTCTTGCTTCACCAAATTCATCCTCGGGTTCCTCTTTCTTAATCAGCTCCAGAAATTTACCCTGTTCTGAATAGTACTCCTGAAGAACGTTACTTTCATCCTTAAATTTCTTAGCGATGTACCTGGAAATAATTTATTATCTTTAAATAACCTGACATAGCACCACTACTTCTACAACACAAGACCTTGTACAACATATAAAGTCCTGTTTATAAATATTGATCTTAATGTTATCTTGTAGTTCACATTTCATTCTGTAACTTAATTTCATTGGAATGAATATCATCCATGATTTTCACTAACAGAATATGTATTTTTAATTATGCAAATTCCACACTAGGAAAAAATACTTTGCCTATCTTTAATACTACATTTCTAATACTATCTGCAATGCACAGAATTGTCTAGTAGTGTTTTCTTTAAAAGCTGGTAGCCACCTGGTAGCCATCTATTTTAGGATTTTGGCCCCTCCTTTTCTGTCAGTTATTTTGGCCCCTCCTTTTCTGTCAGTTGTACCAGTAATCAATACAAACTTCACTAAGGATTCAGATCCTGCAATAACAGTCTGCTACTTTTGCAAACTAGAAGAAACTTTAGAGGAAAAACTTAAAACAGATAATTGCTTATTAAAAGAAGAAGATGCGGTATGATTGCCAATGAGACAACCCTCAATCAGAGACCAAATGATGTAGAAGTTAGCATCTATAAGTCACCATAATATTTTTTTGCTTAAATGAAATAAATTATCAAACATCAACTTACTGTATCCTCTTGACCTTCCCCATGTCCACTACAACATCTACAACACTACCAGACCTTATCAAAGCTTTACATATAGCTCTACCATCATAGTAGTCTAGACACATCATCTTGGTGAGTTCAGCCCTGTTTACTCCCTGTGGTCCAGCAGATTCCACTGCCATTAGTCCTTGACATAATAGAGGTCTCTCATAGATGTAAGAGTAGGGCTTCAACTCTGAAAACACAAATACACTTTATTCCTGTTAATGTAATAACATTTTGTTCATAATAATCAAAATGGACTATTAACAAAATTAACAACTGATTGTTAAATTTCTGAATGACTCAAAGAAAATATATAGTTGCTTTTGAGATTGTTGTAACAAAATTCATGTATAGAAATTTGTATTGGTGTATGGTAAATATGTATTGATTGGCATATGTCATCTGTATTCAAAATCACAGAAAGGAGATGTTGTGATGCAGTCAGATATTGATAAAATGTATTTTTTATCGTATTTGCTTTCAAACCTTAAACTAAGAACATTTGAGAAAAATTGCAAATTTGAACAAGAATGTGTCCATAGTATATGGATGCCCCACTTGCACTATCATTTTCTATGTTCAGTGGACCGTGAAATTGGGGTCAAAACTCTAATTTGGCATTAAAATTAGAAAGATCATATCATAGGGAACATGTGTACTAAGTTTCAAGTTGATTGGACTTCAACTTCATCAAAAACTACCTTGACCAAAAACTTTAACCTGACGCGGAACAGACAGAGTGACGGACGGATGCAGAGAGACCAGAAAACATAATGCCCCTACTTCTATCGTAGGTGGGGCATAAAAATTGTCCATTTTCTAATTGCCTAACTCCAAAAATATATTACAAAAAAAATACATAATAAATATTGCTACCTCTCTTTGTGTCCTCTCCCTCAGTCTCCTCATCTTCTTCTCCAACCTCATCATCTGATTCCTCATCACTTGCAGAGCTTGGCATTCTAGTACACTCAATTACACGTAAATGTTTTTCTGATATTTTGTTCCTGAAAAATGAAATTTATATATCTAGTATCAAACTCCATTTTACTTAATTAACAAGAATATGTAATCATAGACCTATATATACCACCATATCATGCTCCTACTATCACATTTTCAACGTTCAGTGAACCCCAAAATCTAGGCCAAAACCATAGCTTATGTTTAACGAACTTAACATCATAATGTGTATTAAGTTTCAAGATAATGTGAACACAACTTCATGGTAAACTACCTTTAACCAACTTCATGGTAAACTACCTTTAACCAACTTCATGGTAAACTACCTTTAACCAACTTCATGGTAAACCACCTTTAACCAACTTCATGGTAAACTACCTTTAACCAACTTCATGGTAAACTACCTTTAACCAAGGCTGCGGTGTTTTCCTTGTTCGAGTAAGTGGTCATTTTGTTGGTAGCTGCACTGTGCTGTTTTTATTGTGTGTTTAGTTTTATGATTTGTGCCTGCACCAAGCTAAGTCAGGGTATCTTGAACATGTGTTGTTTATTGTTGTTGGTCTTTGTTTGGGTTTAGTATTTTTTTCACATGAGTTGGTGTTGGTGGTTGATGTGGTCTCTTATACTGACCTGTATTTTTGACAATTTTTGTTATCCCTTTTTATATCATTCAACCTGTTGAAGGAACAACGATAAACAGGGTCAAAACCCTAATAGGGAATATATTTTAAGAAGTTCACATCATAATGAATGTGTATTAAGTTTCAATTTTATGTGATCACAACTTCATGGTAAACCACACTAAACTAAAACTTTAACCTTAAATGGGACAGACCAACATACTGACAAACCAGAAAACATAATATCTCCTATTATTGTACCAACTTATTATGTAACCAGTATTTGTAGTTTCTCTCAATAAATTACTTCTAAAACTACAAATGCTGATGTTAACTAATTATTCAAAAACTACCACTAGACCTACTTTGTCATATATTCCTTCTCCTTGGCATCTGGAAACATTTCTCTGTACAATATTAGGTATGTTTTAAAGACTTTCTTGTAAGTTTTGTAGACTTTCTTAAATGATTTCTCTTCTATGTGCTAAAAAAAAATATATCTTTAAAGAAAAAAGAAATTTCAAACAGTCTTTCATAGATTTTGACAGTAAGACCAATAAAATCATTTCAATCACTGTTACAAATTAAGTAGCATATTTTAGGAAAGAAATTACATTATTGATAAATAAACATTGTTTTCTAACCATTTTAAAGATTTTGAATTAAATTCTAATATATGATCATTATCTCTCAACAAAGGATATACTTTGCAGGACATCATTCACTGTGCAAAAATTTAGATTTAGCATCAATAGTGGTGATTATTACTGCAATAAAAAATTCTTCTGCACCAGCTTTATACAAGTACAGCTGATATTCTTCACTAAAATGTTTTTTTTTTACTGTGGAACTTTGAAAATGATAGGGACTCCTTCATGTTGGTGATATACTGCACTGTGTTCAATATTGTGGAATATAAAATCTAGTTTTGGCTGTTTTGTTAACATGGAATATTGTGTAGCTATCCAATAATGCATTTCTTGAAAGTAATGGCAATGATACTAGTACTATAATTTCACATTTTAGAATTATAATATTACTGAATGTAGTTTTGCTTAGATTGACCATATAGTGTCACAAAGAAAAACAATATCAATTTGTGTAGAATTTTGCAGAAATATTGTATTTCTATTAATGGAGGACAAACTGAAATTGATATTAAAGTGCTTCAAATTCATGTGATGTTTTCTTTGATAGGTTGCTGCCATACTGACAATTTGACAATTCTCCATTGTTATGTTCAAATGATATATTTCAACCCTTATTTTGTTTACTCACCAAATCATTTCTAGTTTTGGATATTATTTCTCTATGATTTGGTTTCTCCAATAAATAAGTGGCTATTTGTGAAGCTATTATAAAGTTCTTGGAATTGACAACTTTAAAAAATCTTGTAAGATGAAACATCTTTCTCATCAAGTGCTTATGAGACTTGGATAAAACACTAACATCCTACAATGAAAAACACATGGCATAATTTGATTAAAGATTTGTATTTTGAGTTGCTGCTTTTATATAAATATGAACCAAAGCTCTCCCTGTTAGATTTCATATAACATTGAAAAAGGTTAACCACATATATTGAAAATGCATCAAAAAGGCATGTAAATAAATATCAAGCTAGCAGAAATATCCTTTTCCATCTCAAATCATACATCCTTACTACAAACCTCTGTTAGAAACAAAACCCCTATTTAACAGAAGTAGCTATATGTTTGGACTAACATGAATTCAACTTCAATACATTATTGTCTTTTTGTAGAACCATGTATCGGTACATAATTTTCCTTTCAGTGTTGTAGATCATTGATTGTTTGCCTTAACTGTCTTAACTCTTTAATTTACCTGTTTTTTAATGATTCCTAGCCTGACTAATTTAATTGTATGGTAAAACAATGTTTTACTGGGCATCTTGAAGACTTCTAAACTGACTGGTCCAGCTGATAATTCTCCACTGTATCTTCCCCTATAAGTGATATAAAGAACAAATATATTAGCAATTATTGTAGAAATTACTGTTCAACAATAATTGTGTGAATGAACCAGCCATGTGTTACTGTTTTTTCTGTAAAGTTTTGATAGAATCACCAGAATGTATTCTCATCTATTGAAGTTGATTTTACTTTCAGCATTTCTTTAAGTTGCAGCTGTTTGTTACAAGATTTTCATAAATTATTTTTGATTTCTTTTGTCAATTTTATTATTTGTAGTCATGCTAAAATAGTGTTTAGATCAGGTAAGTTGAACAGCCAGGACATCAAATATAGGTTAGAAAATGCAACTTTATGTCTTTTTCTTATACAAATGCAACTTATGAAAGTGTCACATCCTTTTGGAATGGTAATTGTGGTAATCAAGAAGATTTCTCATTACGGTAAAAAGTTTGAACAGCTTTTCTAAAATAAAAGATGTGTTTTTCATGACTTGTTGTTATTCTGATGTTCTGACAAAAAGTTCATTTGCCAATTACTGATTTAAGGGCATATGATACAGTTACAGAGGAGGCAATGAAGTTGCCAACATAAAATGTTATTTTTCGCGACATCAAACTGCGACATATCGGGAAAAGATGCATTTTTCAACTTATTTTTATCATTCAGACTGATATAACTTGAAAACGAGTTCATGGACCCCTCTTTCTTAAAATGAGATTAGGATTGATTACGTATGAAGATTATTTGTACCAATTTTTATGAAAAAGTCACCAATGAGATTTTTTAAAATTAGATAAGTATTCAGCAAAAAATTCTGTTTTTTTCCTAAAATCCTGAAACTTTGATAAAAATTAATTATTTCCAATGAATTGTTATAAAAATTTAGAGCATACTTATGTAAAAGAGATTTTCCAAATGTTTTTACAAAAATCCTATTGTGTTTATCTTTTGAAACAAAAAAGTTAGGTATGTCTATCCAAAGGATGGAAATGTTCCAAAAAACGAAATTTTGAGTAAATGTCTAAATTTTTGACCCCATTTATCTCTTAAAGTAGCACATGAAGGTATATTTTTTATTACATATTTGCATTGACTAGGTGAAAAATAGCTTGTATGCAAATTTTCGTAAATGAATCACCATGGGATCAAAACTGTTACGTATGCCCTTAATTCTGTTATTACACACTTTTAACACAAATTGTTTCCCTTTGTCAATCATAGACTGGCTCTATGGTATACCGAACAAAATTGGCTTCTGTCTACTCAAAGTATGATACCTTGAAAGTGGTATACCAGAGTTTAAATCCATTTTTAGTGAAAAATAACTAATGATATCAAATGTTTTTAGCTTAACAAAAAATTAAATGTAATTAAAAGATTTGAAAACTTAAAGAACAGCTAGCTCTCCATCGTAAATGAAAATATGTGTCCCTCCTAAGGGAGACAACTGAAGAAGGGATCTCAATTTACAGGGTCATCTATCAAAATTTATAATGGGAGTTTTAATGTTTTGCGAAACATATCCTGTCCAAATTTTTCGCAATTATAAAAATGTCACAAAAGTTAGAGAATTAACAGTATATATTTACCTTCCTATTCTCTCTAGAACACAATATGTTGAATCAATCCAGCTATAGGTTGGATCAAAAGTTTTACCCAGCAAAGCTTCATTTCTCTGTCTCTGTGAGGCAACAACAACCAGCTTCTCTCCAAATCTAAATATAAAGAATTTTTTTTTAAATGAGCAGAGTTAACAAGTTCATAACCTCTACCTCATTTTGAACAGGGTCACAATGATTGTTAAACAACTTCTCTTCACAGGACAGTTCATAAAGAATGATACCACTAAAAACACTAACTTTATACCTAACTCTCGTTCTTACTCTACAATGATACCAACAAAACATATTGGTACCATTTGGATTATTGTCAAATTGCCAGAAAAACCTATGCGACAAAGTTAATGTTTGCCGTTTTAAATTGTTGAAATAAAAAATACTTTACAACTGTCAGAGTAAAGAAAATAGTTTTTATACCTTCTTATATGATATTTTTTCTTTTGAAAGTTTGGGTTTGATGAACAACAATAATTGGCATAGTCAGACAGACATTACTTCTAGCTGGAAATTAAAAAAAAAAGGATGCAAATGTTTTGCCTCAGTTTTAGTGAATTTCAACTGTGGATGAAGATAGCATTGTCATGATTAATGTACTGCTGTAATGGGAATACTGTTCTAAACTGGGATAGGATTAATTTACAAATCTAAGACATTATCAAAACAAAAAGAACTTCAAAATAAAGATTGTGAAAGAATTTCATAAATAACCCAACAAACATGTAACTTAATGAAAACACAAACAAAAATTGCCATCATGTGAAATTACAAGAATTGGTAATTAATGTATGTTTCTATAATAACCTTTCAATAACTTTATCCAGTGACATGAGTAGTTTGCCAGCACTAACAATTTCATCAGTAACCAAATATCTTGTATGAAATGTAGAACATGATCCAATAACACCGTCCTGGTTTATACAGGTGACAGGATAAGCTTCTATGTGGTGTGTATCCTGAAATTTTAGTCAAACAGTGAAATATACAGAAAGCAGTTCTACAAAAATAGATTTATATGCCACATTTCTATTGTGTACATGTATACTGAATAAGGTTTGATCTGTACTATAATCTGAGGCAGGTGTTACCTGTGGAAGAGGACGAAGTATAATAATTATTTATATACTGATTTTTCAAAACTAAAACTACAGTGAAATGTACTACGGCTATCAATAATTTTTACAATTTACAAATTATGTCATGAAGAAATACAATAAAAAACACTATCATTTAAAAATAATCCGTAACTTTGAATACCCTACATCATTGGCTTCAGGACTGAGGGCTGAACAATAAATAACTTGTTAACTAATTTTTTCCAAAATCAAATAAATGTCCAGTATAACTTCTGTTGAAAAGGTAACTGAAATACGGAAATGTATTACATGTTTTATAGCTATAAAATCATATGTCCATTGTTGAATAAGCACTAGACTCATTTTAAAATGATACAGATTCATTTTCATTGTTTAACGGCCAACATCAAATACATCAAAACTGTGTGAAATCATTTGATCCTCCTTCCGTCTATTTTAAGCAAAGTCATAAGAGAAACAGTACCACAAAAGATTTCTGCTCAAATGCTGAAGTCTGGAAAAAAATTTAACAATTTTGGATTCATTAGTATATATATTGATTTTCTACTGTTATTGAGGACTTCGTCAAATTATTTTGATTCCATTTTCCCAAAAATAAAAATATTCTTACATCCTAATCCCTTACTACCATAAACATGAAATACATGCCATTAGTTTTCTATCCTAAAATTATTATTTCAAACAGTTCAAGTCTTTTACCATAAACATTTTAAAAACTAAAATAAAAGTTTGGTATTTATATCGTTTGTTTTCAAAAAGTCCAGAAAGAATCTGAGAATTTTTTTTATTACAGCATTATACATGTGCTATGCATCTTAAACTTGAATTCACAAATAATTATTCATCAGTCAGAGCTCAGACTTAATAAAAGTCTTTTTTTTGTTTTGGTTTCTGACTTACAGATGTTTTATGATAAAACTTTTCAAATAAAAGTCATGTTGATTCAGATTTTACAGCAATGCTTAAAATTTTCTGCTGATCCTCTTTTTTATCAATAGCAAGAAGCAGATATTGTGAATTAAAAATACAGACATAGAATACAAACTGAACAAAAAGTAACAAAACTAATGTCTCAAAGATAAAATATAAAAGCAATGATCAAAAAAGGTATTGCAGCAAAATTGGTTTGTGAATAGTCTGATACATGCCTCCAGGCAAAGACAAATTAATATAACAATTTTCCATGTTTTAAGGTAGACGATTTCAAGTACAAAACTTCAACCACCAAACAATTAAGACTTACCTGGAAAGCCTAAAATTTTCAAACTTTCATTTAAGTATCACAAATAACTTACAGAAACTTACTTTCTTAAATAATAATTGTCTTTTAACTTGATGGCTGGGTGGATGGGTTGGTGTTTAACGTCCAGTGACAAATATTACATGATTATCAGGACAAGAACATGTTGATGTGATAAGCCAATTAACCTTGCCTGGTACTTCACTGACACCCTGAGCCAGATTTTTAACATATTCATAAGATTGTACAGTACAGTACACAGGAAGGCATGGCAGCCTACCCAGACACAAAATTTTGACTGGCGCCAACTAATCCTTGTTCTTACTACTAAATGGTGCGAGATTAGCAGAGAAGCAGCAAATACCAATTTTCAAGTCTTTGGTTTGACCACCATTCAGGGGAAGCAGCTACCACAAGCCAACTGAGGTGTTTTCAACTTGCAGTGACATCATGATAAGAGATACTTTCTTTGTAACAGTAAAATATATTAAGATTGGCATATATATTACCATGGAAAATTCTGATTCCTTATTAAGACAAAATATGACAATGTTACAGAAAATTCAAAAAAACAAAACAATATCACTTTTCATCTGACTTGACAATTAGTAACTTACTACCAATTTACCGAAAGATCAAATTAATAGTCATAAAGATAGCCTGTATATAAGTATGTTTCATTTATAACTTTAACTAACATTGAATCTTATCTGACAAACTTGAGATGTATAGTTAACTACCACATGGAACAGGATAACTTTTAAATTGTTTAAGCTTTGTGTGAAAAAACACTGTCATGCCAATGAACACTTTTATAGCTGTAGTTACACTGTAAATTTTGTGCACCAAATGTCCAGCTAAAATTCCAGGCTATTCAAATCAAACAATACTAGCTATACCTGGTTTAATTCTACCATATGTCCACTTTCTGGGTCAACAAAGTCCATTCGATTAAAGATGTCTAAATCTGGTCTTGGTTCAGGTAGCTCATAGTAGACAAACTCAGATACTGTTGTCAACTGTCGCCATAGAAATGCTTTAGATTTCTCATCAAGTTTGATAACAAAACCAGGCCTTTTTTCAAGTCTTTTCCATAGTGTGTTCACTGTTATACCTGTATTGTAAATAAATACATTTGGGGGACATCTTGATATTGTTTATGGTCCTTTTTTTACAGATCATTGCACAATTTTTTTAACCTGGTAAAGAATTTGCATTAAAAGTGAGTCCTTTTACAGGACATTTAAGGTCATTAAAAAAAAACCCACTCTTCGTCTTTAGGTAGTCTTATTTTATGGTTAAGAGAAATAGTTGGTGTCTTTTTTCAGTGATACATGTATCAGATACATTTTGTACTAATATTCATTTTAATATATTTGCATACAGGTAATTCAACTTCGGTTTCCAAAACAATTAATTTTTGCAAGGATTTTTTTTTTTCATGTGGTTTAATCAAATTTTAATCTAGAACATTCCTTTGCAGGATTCTTATAGTTTCTATCATTTTGAAATATTGTTTGAAATAATTATGTAAGTAAGCCTCAAAATAAACAAACATGTTACTGAAAATTCCCTGCTCCCTGCATATACCATACACATAATCATAACTGATAGAAAAACAACGAAGGATGTTTAAAAGACAATCATAACATTACGTAAGGTTTTGTTGCTGTCTGGCTTTCTGTACATACAAGGGGACACTTATTAAAATCACTCTTTATTTTGTTAATTTGTATACTTTAAATTATAAAGCCAATGGTGGATTTTGGTGTTGATGTCATGGTGGTAGATGTTTGTTTCTGTTTAATTTATTCTGAAAATTTAGAGTTTACTTTATTATATAGATTGATTGATTGATGATTGCTTAATGTCCAGTGGCAAATATTTCATGTATGTTCAGGACAAGAACAAATTAACAATAAATATAATAGGTAGGTCCTGCAATAGAGGCAGTCATGGATACAGGTCGGGGAAATTTGGACTACCACTGGAAAATGAGGTCTGGATGTCTTTTGGTTAAAAGTGTTGGTTTGCTGTCTCAATGACATATGCATGATACCTATTTTTATTCAAACTATTCAGAATAAATAAAGTAACCATTTTTTTCTTGGCCTTCTATTTAGCTAATACTGAAAAGATATTTTATACAAACCCTCTAAACCTTCTAAAGCTATTTCATCAACTACAGCTGTCAAATAATTCAAATCCATCTGAAATAAAGAATACATGTACATATTGAGGCAAGGATTTGCTATTGATTTTGGTTCTTTTGAAATGTGAAAACATATAAAATATAATAATTAGGCAGTAATAAGTCTCGGAGTCTTCACTGAGGACAATGTATATTTTTATATTCATTAGTTCAACATCTGATAAATAGTTCTGCTTCATATCAAGGATGTATTAGTTATACGTCCTTGTTGATATACATTTGTAGACACCTTTGTAAACATAACCCCATTGAACTACAACTTTTCTAAATTGTTCTTATAATTAATCGTCATTGATTAAAAACTTTAGACAAGGATTTATATAGTACAACTACTCACTATACAAATCCTCGCTTTGGACAAAAAACAATTGAGGTGACTTCAAAATATTTACACATAACTTTACAGATTTTGTTTTTTACTGTTACCTCGAGCTCATAGTGTTGTAAACACAATTCTGTTAACCTAGAGTTATTTCCCCTACCATTTCAAAGGCACTAATGGTGATGAAGATTTCTACAATGCAATCTTTTCAATTGAGTACATATACCTGGTAACAAGGATTTGTACTATAGTAAGACTTACTATACAAATCCTTGCTGGTAATAAATAAATCACTTTTTTTGTCGTTTATATACATGTAATATCATGAAAGTGCCATTGTTAATTGACATGCAAAAAAAAAACCATCATGAAACATTTTTGAGGTAATCTGGCCATCATGTACAGATTGCTAATCATGAAATCAAAATCACTTACAGTCCCTACCTTAATGACCTAATATGCAATATCCTCTGCATTTGTTGGATGATTGTACGGTTGCATAGGGTAATTTTCATTTTCATAACTTTATAAAAGAAATACTAAACCCCTCCATCATGGAACATGTTAAGAATATTGGCTCCTTTATAAAACACTCATTTACATGTAAGAACTGAGGGCATAAGTCTTATATTTTTTTTCCCATGTGTTCATTTCTTATAGAATTGTTATTTCTTTGCTATATTAATATGTTTGTTTTTGTTTCTTGTCACAAACTAATTATGTTTATAAGTATTATTATTTATCAACAAGTTATTATTCCTTGTCCTAAGTTAGAATTTTTTTCATTTTCTAAGCAAAGTATTCAAATATTTTAATTTGAGATGATGCATCCTTTTTACATCATCTTTTTCCTGATAATTTTTAATGAAAATGTTTTATATGTTTTGAAAGGGGATGTTTCAAATTTTGTTATATGATATTTCTCAATATTTATCTCAATATACAAATAACTAGTCCAGATAATCATGCTGAGGTATTTTTCAATTCTGATTTTTTTTTATCGCTCATTGAAGTTAAGCAAAACATTAAAATTGCCTTCCAAAACCACATATTTTGGACTATCAAATACCATAAACTGTTATAAAAGTCAATAAAATGGGAATTTAACATATATAAAATGTATTGCAATTTGCTGAGGTCTGACCAGGTAATTAACAAGTAAAAGTTATGCAATTATGCTTATTGCCTCATGTGATTCACTGATAATTGTGACAAATTGTACAAATAAAATGAATTCGGGTCTGTTTGTCCAAAATCATGTTGGCTCCCATTCATGTTCGCCCCCATTCACATTCGCATCCTTTTTTGTTTGTTTAGTGTTGAATAATTTTTTATTGTTTCAAAATAAAGTGACATTATAAAACAGGTTTCCTTTGGTGTTTTATTAATTATTTTGACGAAACGAGTTATGAATAAAAAATTGTTATAATGATCAAGGCAAAGTTCATCTAAGATTTCTAAAAGAAAGGCAGAAGATACCAAACAGCTATCAAACTCATCACAATGACATTGCCACATCAACAACGAATAATACAAAAACCAGGGCACAAATTACATGTTTTTTTAGGTGTTCATGGTGTTGCATATCAGCTATAAGTTCCTACCAGGAACATATATATTGACGGGACTTGACACTACCTGATTGTAGTCGATTATATCGTCGTGCCATAGTTAATAAAGATACGATACAGAAACGGATATGTGTAAAAAACGGACTCGCTATTATCCTAATAATTTCTGATATTATCAATAAAATGTCATTCAAACTAGTTTTATAGTGATGCTAGTGTATCAAACTTGTATTCTGTCACTTCAAATTTGTTAAAATCGCAAGCATTTTATCACAGAATTGTGCAGAATGCAAACCAGGTAATAAAAAAATGGCGGCCATTGCCGCGATGATTTACAAATTCCCAAACTATTATAAAACACTTCACATCAAATAAATCAAACTAATTTTGGTAATTTTATATGACAAAATATATCTACTAAATGATAAAACTTGTATTTATTTACAATTAGAGTTATGTGGTTTATTTGTTGAGCAGTTCTGATAGTTTTTCTGTCAGACGCTACCAAAATCCGTAAATCTCGGGAAGTCTCGAGGAGTCTGAGATTTTATCAATTTTATACTGAAAAGCGTATCAGATTCATTTCCCGTTAGATATACTGTTCCCAGGTTCCTACAGAGCATTTATTTCCAAGTAAAAAAGCTTGAAGGTACACTATGGAGGTAAAGAAGAACTAATAAGTTATACAGTTATATATATATGATTTATTTTTATTCATTATAATTTAAAAACACAGAACAATGATACCAAATCTAGCTTTGTAATCATACAAAATTAACAATTAATCATCAAAGCACAAAAATATAAAATTTTAATATAAATATACATCTAAAAAACATCTAATAATTCAACCTGTTTTTTTAATGAAAATAGGGTGCAAACAGACACAGGGGGCAAACGTGTGGGTGCGAATGTGTATTGGACCCTTACCAAATAAAATAGACCCCACTTGCCTGGTTTTCTTTTAAATTACATATGGTACGACATTAAACAAAAATTGCATTTGAATTTTATTCGTCTAGGTCATGCCATGTCTGAAACTTTTCCAGATGCACAAGTTTGTCTGTACTCAGACTATTGTGGTAGAACCATGGCCATTTTCTCCTACTCCTAGGTTAAATAGTGGTAGAGGTGAACCTTAAAAGTATAAAGTTTGCGTTGTTAGCTTGTAAAATATATAACATTGAAAAAGAGAAAATATTATTTTGATGTTGCGCTGCCGATGGACATACTGACAAATTATTTTCTCACAATTTTTAAATGTTTATGTCTTCTTCATGTTTATATTTACAGCATCTTTGCCGCTAAAATAGGAGAAAACAGTTGAATGTGCTTAGGACCCTTAGGAGACAGCTCTTCCAAAGAAACATATAACTAAGTACCAATTTATATTTTTCAAAGAATAACATAAAGAACTTGATTGACTAAAAACAGTAATAACTTGTGAGTTTCAAAGCGTAAACGTGGTAAAAGTTTACTTTCCATATTACATTAGTGACGAATAGTAGATGTTAGTATCTCTAACACTGTTTTTTTTAAGTGAACGTATAAATTGTTCATTTTGGTGCGTTATTTAAGATTTACAAGGACATTATTGGTGTTTTAGCTATACTTTAAACTAACGCCGTGTGGAGATATGCTGTTTAGAGCACTTATGATGCAGTGACTAACTACCAAATAAATATAGAAATCAGCTTGAGTAAGTTTTGCAAAATATATTTTCTGTTCGTTATTAAATAATCGAAAAGTTAAAGTAAAACAGATTATTTTAATTAAATTTTAAAAAAGCACTAAAGAGTGATCACTTGATGCGTACTAATAAAGTGAAAGTGAAAGTAGCACTTCCCATGTAGCAAGAAAAGTTATCAAACCATAAAAATATATATACATTGCAATAAGCTGCGATTGTCGAATTGTTTTGCTCCTTTAGGGTCCTTGATTGGTTCATACACATTTTGAATCTTGATTGATGAACTTCTCTGTGGCCATGATGGTCAGTCAGGGATAATAGTACTGCAGTATATTAATATTATTATATGTTATTTGCTGTGAATAACATTGAACTTTTGTTAGCTTTATGTTTGTTTCTCTGCATCATGTACGAGGAGGTTTGTTAGAGGACTTATACTCATAATCCTAGAGCATTATCCCTTGTTACCTGTTGCAGCTGAACAATCAAATTTATATCATAACTTCCAGCAAATATAAAAATAAAAAAATAAAATAAAAATAATTGCAAGTAAAATCAAGTGAGAGGACATTTGCCACACATCTAGAGTAGCAACCCTAAAATACTTTTTTATTTAACATAGAATAGCCTGTATGGCTCTATATTTAGGTTTATTATATGAATGTCATTTAAAATATTGTATGTTGTATAAAGATTATATTTGTTTTGTGTATATGCCCCCCCCCTCCCTGGAGACCTAGTTTGGAAAAAATAGAATATCTTATCTTATCTTATCCTGTAACACTTATAGAAGTCATGTTTATTTACTTGATGATGTTAGTAATATTTACTTGCATATGTAAATTTGTAAGATTTTAATTTTATTTTCAAGGTTTGAAAAATAATAATAATAATTTTATTTGCAAAATACACCCATATGGGTCAAGCAAACACAAATACAAACATATCTAATATAGATAGTGAAGAATTACAAATATAAACATAAAAAAACATATAGTTATAAATGGTAATGTAACCTTTGATG
Organism: Mytilus californianus; assembly: GCF_021869535.1. Lineage (NCBI taxonomy): Eukaryota > Metazoa > Mollusca > Bivalvia > Mytilida > Mytilidae > Mytilus > Mytilus californianus. The sequence goes on from NW_026262581.1 coordinate 31,163,300, forward strand.
GACATGCATGGACCTCATTTTCGCAATTCTAAAGATTGCTTTATAAAGTCACCAACTTCTGTCAAAAGCTTAGATTCAGGATTTAAAAGTGGTTTTAGCTTTAAAAGTGGTTGATAATTTGAATAATCTGGGTTTATATTATTAATCATTACAAAACAGCAATCTCTTAAAGTTGAGTTCAGTTTGTAATAGAAAAAATGGTATACAATGGTATTCAAGTTTATTACAAAGTTTACATAACCTTTGATCTCTGGGTACATTTTTATATCTTCCCATTTCAACTTCTAGGTTATGGTCACTAACCCTTAATTTAGAAATTAATTGTCTGGTTTTAAAATTTGATTCTTTTAATAAATAATTCTCAATTTTTATCTCAGATTTTATTTGACTATATAGAAATAATTTTGAACTGTCTGTTACAAAAGAAAGTTTATTCAAGATTTTTTTTGTATAAACTTCATGTGATATCTGTTTAAACTTCATCTTTAAGGAATATTTAATTTTATTGTATGGTTTATCATAATTTTCAAAATCTTCAGCATTTAATCCGGTCTCTTTAAATATATTTAGAGCAATGTATACCAACTATGAAAACCATCATTATGCAGTGACTTATTTGATTCATAGGCTTCTTTTAACAGAGGATTAATATCATGGGTATGAAATCTACAAAAATATAGCATAACTTGTGGTTTAATAAATGAAGCCATAGAAAATCTGCCCAGTTCTGTTTTTCGCTGAAATATTACATGCAGTTTTCTTAAGCCCTAGGACAGATTTACAGTATTTATTATGAATCATTTCATAGCAACATTTATCTTCTAAGGACAAAGTATCACAAACAGAACCATGTTGTTCTGATCATTTCAAAGATTTAAAAATGGATAAATAATTTTCCATAAACCAGACCTCAATATTATATAATAGAACAGGTCTTATTAAGACATCAAATAGTTTACATGATAAATTAACAGGGATGGATTTAAAGTTAGAAAATCTACTTTTTAAAGCAAATAGGACCTTCAATCCCTTTTTTGATAGTTCCTGGATAAGTTTTTTTTTAAATTGACTTTATAGTTAATAATGTTTCCTAAAAAATTTTATGCTTTAGTCTCATTTAATTGGATGTTTTTATAGTGTACCACAGGGGTGGGAGAAAATTTATTCTGAATAATCTCCCATTAATCTTCTCCAAAAATTCACTTACAGTTACACAAGTAATTTTTTTTAACAATTTATACCCCTTAAATTCTTATGTTTTGGGAGGTAAAAACAAGTATACTGTGGATTCATTTATTTTCGTGGGTACCAATTTTCGTGGAATCAGGAAAACTTACATGTTCGTGGATATTTAATTTCGTGGTTTTGCTGAAGTCTGCATACGAGCCTGTAGAAAATTTGTTTTTCGTTGAACATTTGATTTCGTGGTTCAGCTGTACCCACGAAATCCACGAAAATTGGTATCCAACGAATAATAATGAATCCACAGTAAACAAATTTTTTCTTGCTTGCTTATTATTTTTTAATTAAAGTTCAATCTTTTGTCTCAAAAACTAAACAAAGAAATTAAATCTCTGCTATTGCACACAGAATGACAGATGGACAGTTGTCAACATATATTTGTTCCCCCAAACAGAAGCCCCCCTGGAAACTTTGTTATAAACAATGCCAGAATTAACTCGAATGATTCAGCGCCCTCTATCAGTCAGTGTCCTCTCGTTAATGCAGCGATAGATAATGAGTCGGAATATAACGACTGGATTAGTCGGGTTATGCCATAATATCTGTTCCTGTTCTTCAAAAATTGCTCTCGGGAGGCTTGTAAATGAGCAGTATTTTGAAGATAAACAGAAAAAGATGTTCATCGTCCATGAAAATATATTTTTATGAATATTAAAAGCCGACTATTAATGACAGACAATTGAAAAAAACACTCTATTAGAGCAATGTAGTCAAGAGGAATTCAAGAAAAGAAGAAAATAAGACTTTCTTACTTATGTAAGTTAAACAAATCTGAATGTCTAAGGGATATAACTCTACCTCCAAAATAATTTACCTGTACCAGTGAATAAAAAACACTTGTATAAGTATTACCAGTGACTGGTGGTAGGCAACAGAATGGCGATATAAAAATAACAACAATAAACTTATGTATGATATATATACTTTTATGATTTTTTCTTAAAAAGAAAAGCTGCTATACATATTACACATTATCTTTAATTTACATACAAGGCCAATATGCAAAGCTAGAGCTAATTAAATCCTCCTTGTCATGCAGCAAAGTCAAGGCTCCTTTAGAATTAAGTTACATATGGCACTTCATGAATTGCCAAATTATTAACATCACTTTTTTTTTAGGGTGTAAGCCTGATGTGGAGATATCCAAAACATAATAGAAAAGAGAATGGAAATATATATGTATAAACACATTATGTATATGCAAACTGTTTAATCTTTGTAATTGTTTTTTTATCTAAAATATATAGCCTGATACATATTGTAGTATGAATTTGTGAGGGACACTAACCGAAAAAATAAACATCTTCTTTTTCTTGTTAACAGAACTCAGTGCATCTTCAATAGCCAAGGGTTACGATCCAGTCCTTTCCTCTTTGAGAGGAGGGGACTGGATCGTAACCCTTGGCTAGCGAAGATGAACTCAGTGGTGGATTCAGGGGGTGTAGAGGGTATACGCCTCCAACCCCCCTTTTTGATAAAAAAAAACTATAATTTTTTGGCATAAAATCTTTTAAATAAAATTTCACCTCACTTTGCTCTGCAATTTACATGGTATATGTTAAGTTTTATGGAATTATGCCCCCCCCCCCCCCCCTTTCAAAATTCCTGGAACTGTTGAAGGTCATTCTTAATTGAGTTTGGACTTCCACAGAATGTGAAGCTGTACAATGTTAGATGGATGCTTCTGAAAACCTCAATTTTTATGTGGGACCAATCATATAAAATCTGGTAATTGGAAAAGTTAGAAGGTCGAACATGTTTGAAATTGTCAGTTGAATACTGGGAGTTATTGCCCTGAAGAGATATTTTTTACACACTTTTGTCAAAACTTTAGTAGAAAGAGAGAATCTGTCAATAGCAAAAATGGTATGTAGGACTAGATTTACAAATATTCAATAGGGCTGAGATAGTCAGCTGACTCCTTGTAGGAGTTATTGCTATTGAATTACAAATTTTATCCATATTTTGTTTTGGGTTTTTTTTTTTGTGGAAGCTATAGAGCATATATGGTGAATTATGAACAATTTGCATCTTATAAAACAAAATACATAAGAAGAACACTAGCTATTTCATTGCCGGATGAAGGTTTTTCCTGAGATATTTCATGACCAAGTGAGCTTGATGATGGTTATTCTTGATATATCTCATGACCAGGTGTACCTTATGAAGGTAATTACTGAGATATATTTCATGATCAAGTGTGCCTGCTGAAACATATGTCATTGGCACATAATTTTCTATTATAGGTGATCTAGAGTCTAGTTGTGCTGTTTTTCTTTCAAAGTGAACATGTGAAAAAACATTCCCCAAGGGAATAATTCCCGTCTTGTTTACTTTCAGATTCACAGTTATATAATGTATACATGAAAACCACTTGAAAATGGAGAAAAGGCATCAAGAATCTTTACGTAAAAACTGGGTTTTTCTGATGGATAGTTTGATTTTGGAAGATCTTCTTGACTTAATGATAGAAAAAGAAATTTTCACACCAAGTATGGGAGAAGAAGTTAGTGTCAAACAGACAAAGAAAGATAAAGCAACACAGTTTTTATTCACCTTAATTAGACGAGGACCTAAAGCTTTTGATACATTTATAGAATGTTTGAATGAATCCTCTCAAGACTTTATAGCAGAAAAATTAATTACCACTTTAAATGAAGAACCAATGCAGTTATAGTTTATAAACAGTATTTTTGTAATACTTAATCACATTAAGCTTGACTTCCATATATGACAATTTACATTACTCTTTTTTAAGTACTATCATACATAAATTCTGTAAAAAAAGTATTATCTGTACGTTTTATTTCTGCCTCACACGATAAGAATGTCCCTTTCTTCAGATGCCACTGAAATTTGTACGAACCTTGTTATTTTATCTATTTCAAGATCCACCTTAAATTTCAGGAGCATATAGTCATTGCTTTGTCCATCTGTCTTTCTGTGCTACCATCCATCCATCTGTCCATCTGAGTGTTTTGAAACATATTGTTTCTTGATGGTAACTTGAATTTCCCTTAAGAAACTTATTGGTTTTCGGGTCAATAGAGCCTTTCAAGGTCACTAATACTACAAACAGTAACTTTTGGAAAAAGTTGGTTTCCTTGAAAGTTGTAAATGAAATTCAAGACAGACCATATATGTATGGCATTTATTTTTATTTTCTCTCAATTTATATGCAGTTCGGAGAACATCTGTTTTTTCTCCTGTTTCGATCTAGGTCAACAAAATTTTGTATGGCTGCTAATGTTTAACCATGGATGCCATTTACTTATTGTTCCCTGGCCTTAAATTCCATTCTTGTTATATTTAAAGTAGATGTTGGATATATGTCAATGAGAGCAAACCAATATTACAATTACACCAGGCAAACATTTGGAGGTCAACAATAAAAACAATTCTACACCATACCTAAAGCTTCAAACCACCCTGAGCCAAGACAAGTTAAAATGTGCACAACGAAAATAAATCTAGAAAAAAATCTTCCATTCAATAATGTAATCAGAATAACAGATGACAAAATAGCATGAATATGTTTGATGCCTCTTCCAAACATATTCAAGGCTAGTCATAGCTAGATTTAAACTTGCAAGCTTAACAGTCGTCATAACCACACACATTTTGTCTAGGTTATTCTATGGAAAGGTATATACTATGAAATTTAGAGCGAGGGGCTTGCCCCTAGCTCTTAATTTCATAGTATATACCTTTTCTTAGCAGGACTTTAAGACAACTCCACATTGTTTGTTTTCATTCCTAATTATTACATGCTTAAAGGGATAAGAAGTGATAACCAGTTTTAAACATTACTGATTTAACTCACTCAGTCAGCTACATGTATGGATTAAACCCAAAACACTTCATTATAACTCAAGTCAAGACTCTATCATGAAAAACTGTTCACCATTATTTTGAAAATTATTGGCAATATTAGATTATACTTCTTCTTATAATGCTCTAAATTACTGAAAGCAAGCTTTCAAGTGTGTATGTTTTTGTCCTTTAATTGTATAAAACACAAACAAATAACTCTATCAAAGACTTTTACAGTGAACTAGACGTTTTTCACGATTCTGGGTGTTGAAAAGGTGTGCGTACTACATGTATACTCGGTCAAATACGGTATATCTCATTGCCACATATTCCATTAAGCTTATATTTTATAGCTAAATGTTGATATGATAAAATTCGCATTACTACATTACCAATATATACATGCAGGTTAAGTGAAATATCTTTGTAACGAGTAATCATAACTAAGTAGATCAAGATGCTTGAAAAAGACAAAAAAACTTGAAAAGTGAAGTGTACATCTTGTGAATATTTATTTGTATTTCTTTGATACCGATCATCAGAGTAAAATTTATGCATATCAATTCTCTTATTTATATAAAAAAGAAGTCCGACACTAACCACCCCTTAAATTATGTCAAACACCCTTGACGACAGACTTTACTTTTGGATCTTAAAAATGCATAACTTCAGATAAATTTCAAATTTGATGTATGTTATCTGTGGCTATTGGTGTTTTTCAACTTCAAAAATTTCTAGTCTGCCCTTAATGAAATATTTATGTAGGTATATTTTAGCGTTTTATCCTCGAGCACTCAAGAACAGGGTTTTGGATATTTTTTTTTTCATTTGAATTATCATTTGTTTAAATTTTTATACCTAATATTTAACACTAATCCCTTTTTGGATTCTGAGTCTGGAACGATTTCCTGATTTTGCAGACTCATCAGAAAATTGCTCTGGATTAACTTAAACCTACTATGCCTTGTCTTACCTTGTTTAAGTGAATTTATCAACTCTGGTGCAATCCCTTATTTTACTATTAGTTGCTTTTTCTTCTGAATATGTTTAGTAAACTTCATAGGTACTTTGGGACAGGACAAATTTTATTAGCCCTCCCCCTTTTTTCAAAAATTTGTTAATTTTTTGTTTTCTATTAATTTCAATTATTTTCGCATTTTTCTGTATACTATGCATGAACATTAATATTAATGAGGGAACAAGAGTCTTGGCAGGAAATTTGAAAAAGACCCTTAGTTTTGTGCTAAATGGAAAGTGGCCTTCATACAAAAAGAACAACAAAGTACCAACAAATAATACAATCAGTGGCAAAAACTACCAAAACCATGGTTTCTATGATGGCTACGCTAAAGATCAAATGAACAAGCACGACATGAGAAATTACAATGTTAACCACAGATTTGTAGATAACAAGGATATGAAAATGATCGAAATGGTTTTGAGGGAGCTACCATATTTATGGGGGGCTAGGATGAAAAATTTTGTCCTGCATTTTTTTTTAGTTGTAATCTCTGTCTTGCCTTTTTATTTTTCACTCTATTCGGTCCTGTCTTTTTATTTATTAGTTTATCCTGACTTTTTTTACATAAATTGTCATCCTGCCTTTTTTTTTTTTTGCCAAGTTGCTCATCCTGCCTTTTTTTTTTACTCAAAACTCCTGTTCTGCCTTTTTTTCAAATTTCATCCTAGCCCCCCCCCCCCATAAAATCAAAAGTCGAAAGGGACTTTAGGTATGCACTCCGTCCATCTGTCTGTCCATCCGTCTGTATATCCATCAGTCCGGCAAATCAGCTTTCCACACTTTTTTTCTTCGTTCTTGAAGATATTGATTTGATATTTGGTATATAGTTTTATCATGACAAGTTATAGATCAAGTTCGAATTTTGTTCCGGTCTGATGATTTAGTCCAGAGTTATGGACCATAACTCTGGACCATATGTAATGTTAGAGTACTATGTTAAACCATATTTCTGTACAAAGGGAAATAACTCATTTTTTAAAAGACATTCTTTGTTAAATTATTTGAAGAATTTTTTGATAGGTTAGTTTGTTATTTAGTATAAACTAATTTTCTGAATGCTATATACCGGTATATATATAAAAAAATTATGAAGAGAAATCCTTTAATTAGATAATAATCTATTTTTATAAATGTATATATTTCAATACATTACATTGTGTAGATAAAAGTTGTTGACATTTTATAGATAAGTTACAAATCTATATTAGTTTGTGACAAATGAAAGAAAAAATATTTGGAACTACACATGTATTATTAATTATATTTGATTATAATTTGAAAATAGATATACACTGTATTACATCATATCTAATTTTAGAGAACTATTAATCATATCTGATGTTTTTTTCATCATGCTTATAAGATATTGATTGATAATTGGTATATATATAGTTTTATTATGACAAGCTACAGATCAAGTTCAAATTTTTGTTTCGGTCTAATAATTTTGTGTAGAGTTATGGTCCTTGGACTTGTTGTATCTAAGATATATTTTATTTTTATTTTTCCGTTTTGTTTTCATTTTTATCTAGTCAATTGTTTTAAATTTTGCTAGTCATATCTTTTTTTTTCTCTCTTTTTTCAAAATTCAAAAGGATACACATTAAAAAAGATAAAATAAATCCTACATTTAAGTAACTTTTCAACATGGTCAAGTTATAATTCTACAATTTTTCAAAAAAATTGTTTTTCAACTCTGAAGGTTTCTGTTGAATCCCTTATAATTCATAGAATGTTAAAAAACAAATTAACAATTAGTTCTTGGTATGTTCATGGTTTGTTTTACAGGGAAGATGGAAATAGATATTGCAAACTTGATGATCCTGATTTTTGTGAAAATATAAATTCTGATATTATATGCCTATTAGAAACAAAGGCTGAATCTGGCTGATAAGGAAGATAATATATGCCTGAAAGGTTATACCTTATTGAAAAGGGTTGTTCACCCCAGGAAAGGTAAAGCTATTCATGGAGGCATTGCTTTATATGTCAGACCAAATTTTAGTAAAGGAATTACATTAATAAAAAATAATTGCTCTGAATTTTTGTGGGCAAAACTAAGTAAAACATTTTTTTCATATTCATCTGATATATTTGTTTGTTTTGCTTACAACTCACCAATACACTCTAGCTATTCTAAATCTCTAAAAAGTGAGTTATCAACACTAGAGAAGATAGAACAAGACATGAGTAAGTTTTCAAATTTAGGGGAGACTATCATTATGGGGGACTTAAATGCCCATGTTAATGAAAATGATTTGGATTTTATTTCATCTGATCATGTTCAAAGTTTACAAGATATACTTCCTAGTTCATATTTGGCAGATAATGTACATTATAGGAGATATTGTACTAAAAAGGATAGTAAGACTGATGAATACGGTAAACGCCTATTAGAGCTTTGCATATCATCTAGAAGCAGAATTCTAAATGGACGAACTTTAGTTGATACATTAGGTAAACCCACTTCCCATCAATATAATGGTAGTGCTGTTGTTGATTATTGTATTTTTAGTAATAATATGCTAAAAAATGTATGTTTTTTTACTGTAAAGGATTTTACCGTCCACTCTGATCAATGTCCTATCTTTAAATTATGCTCAAGTACAACAAAAAGTTGGGAGACCAATACCTAAGGGTTTACAATGGAACAATGCGGTTAAAAAATGTTATGCAGACATGATGTTATCTGGGAACAGTATATCTATATCAATATATATGTTCCTGATGTTATCAAAGGAAATTGAATCTAATGTACAACTATTCTTAGGTAAAGACAGAGTATTACAAAGAAACGGGGTCGATGAAGCCACTGATGATTTAACAGATATTTTTCATAACATTCTCAATAAGATAAGAAGTCATTTAAACTTCCCAAGGGTAACAGGTTTAAAGCTAAAAAACGTAAACGAAAGAAATCTAGTTTAGGGATTGACAGTGAGTGCGAGTCAATGTATCGCACTTTAATCCAGTCTTCTCGTTCACTCTCTAAGGGTTCTGTAAATGAAGAAAAGTTGAAGAATTACTATAGACTAAAACAGCAGGTCAAAAAACTAGTAAGAAAAAAACACGACAGTATAAAGCAAAGATGCTTGATTTCTTCCTGGAATTAGAAGACAAAAATCCCAAGGCTTATTGGGATATTATTAATACATTTAAATATTCTGACAAAGACATCAGAGATCAGAGTTCCAATATTCCCTCTATGAATGGTATAATTATTTTGATAAACTTTTAAATGTAGATTGTAGTAATGAACAGGATGATTTTCCTTCAAGGTATAATGTTTTACTTGATTATATATGAAGGACTCTAAAGTGCGATGGTCTACGCTAAAGTGCGATGGTCTACGCTAAAGTGCGATGGTGCCAGACGCTAAAGTGCGATTGTTGTTTGATTTTTAAAGCGCGATGATATGACACGCTAAAGTGCGATTTTATGACACGCTAAAGTGCGATCGTATAGCGATAAGTTCAGGCAATTGTTTTTTTTTGTTTATTTTTGCTGTGTTCCTATTAATTTCTTTGTTAATTGTTTTTGCCGGATTATAAATCATGCCGTTGTCTTTCTCTTTTGAAATGTTTTCTACTGGTCATTGTATGGCCCTTTATGACTTGCTATGCGTCGTAGGCTAAGACTCCACGTTTATGGTCGTACGGTTATTAGTTGCAACATTAACGACATTTGGTGTTCGGTGGATAGTTGTCTCATTGACAGTTATACCACATCTTCTTATTTTCATTTAATGTACGATAGATGTTAAAAAAGTGAAATGATTACATTGCTGCATCTTCGCTAGCCAAGGGTTACGATCCACTTCCCTCCTCTCCACCCTTGGCAGATTGAGATAGAATTTCGGAGACACAAGGTAATGATTTTCATTGGTTGCAGTCGAAACTCGCTGTATCCAATCAAAAAGCGCCTATATATAACATGATCACGTGTAAATGTAGAAGGTGTATGTAAACAATTGCCACGTGCTTATTGTGCAACAAGTCTTTACACCCCTAAACATACGACTATATTTAGTGACAATTTGAATGTTTTTAATCAACTAATAGAAGTTCCTGTGTATGCTTCTTGCACAAATGCATGCTTTACCAAGTGTGTAGAATCTAGACGCTACCATGTTTTTACCTCCAAATTGAAGAGTTCAAGTGCTACCATTTTTCAAGAATAATGTATTCGGAATGGGCGTGACTTTAATCTACCGACAGATGGCGCAACATTGTTATCACAAATGTTGGCTTAATCTGCCAAGGGTGGAGAGGAGGGAAGTGGGTCGTAACCCTTGGCTTGCGAAGATGGGTAAATATTAGTGTTTTGCAATACAAAAACCTCCCTGCTCACAAGTTGAAGAGTATTCACTGTAACTAAAAGTATTGTCGTAAAGCTTCAACTAAATCTAAAGACTGCAATTATCTTGTGCAGAACGGCCATGTAACAAAGTAATTAGTCCATAAGTCCCTTTTCCTTAAAGTAATGTTAGTAAAACGATGCTGCAAAACATTGTACTCTCATTTCAGAAGTACTAATGAAAAAAATCATAAAACAATAGTTTAAATGGCATTCTGTAGAAAGGGCCATCTCAAAGGTACTCATACGATATCCATAACCCATACATTACTGTTCAGTACAGCATTGAACTCACACTTGAAGATTGGGTAACTCTCGTAAAACTTTGGGAGTTCTAGTGTTCGACCACAAGTATGTGCTATTGGTCTCCTTGCTGCTGCACCTGTAAGATCCACTGACCGTACTGTTAAAAATGCAAGTTTTGATTCATGTTATGTTAGTCCTTGTTGAAAAATATACTTCCCAAAAAGTTAAAATCCAAGTTTACAATCAACAGGGTCAAATGCAAAGATCAAGGCTACAGGGACTTGGTTTTGACGTAACAGGCACCCATTAAATGACGCATTTATACAATATAAAAATAAGGAGATGAGGTATGATTGCAAATGAGACAACTATCCACCAAAGTTCAAATAAAGTGGATGTAAGCAATTATAGGCAACCGTACGGCCTTCGACAATGAGAAAACCCCATACCGTATAGACGGCTATAAAAGGCCCCGATATGAAAAATATGGAACAGTTCAATTGAGAAAACTAACTGCCTAATCTATAACAAAACAATTTACACAAAACAAATATGACAGACATGAACCAACGACAACCACTGAACTACAGGCTCCCGACTTGGGACAGGCACATAAAGAATGTGGCGGGGTTAAACATGTTTGTGAGCGCTCAACCCTCCCCCTAACATGGAACAGTGGTGTAACAGCACAACATAAGAACAAACTATAAAAATCAGTTGAAAAAGGCTTGCCCTAGAATGGTTTACTTTTACAAATTGTGACTTGGATGGAGAGTTGTCTCATTGGCACTCATACCACATCTTCTTATATCTATTAACTCATCAGATCGATACAAAGCAGAAAAACATCAAACATAAACACAGACTGGACGTGGCAGGGTATTTATCCATCCCTCATCCTTAACAAAAAAGGACCCTGGTATTTATCCATCCCTCACTCCTAACAACCGAAAAGGACACTAAGTACAGGGAGAGTACTCGCAGTTACTGACAGCTAGTTCAAAGTCAACTAATTATATTGTGTAATTATATTGATTTGTATAAAAATAACATTTTGAACAAAGCCATTGTGAAGTATTTTTCCTATAACGCTCACAATATTTCTTGATATACTGCTTTTATTTTATCACCGTATCGTATATTTCATATATGATTATCCGTCTTTAAAAATACTGAAATATAAAATCTTCAGTATTCATAGTGTACATCATTTTAACATAACTTGATGCGCATTTTCTTCAGTGGGTTGAGGTATAATGTAACATACGAGCAAGTTAAGTTCATGTTGTAGGAATTCAATCAAAATATTTAGTTGTCAGTATAATTGGAAAGGTTTAATCAAACACAAAACAAAAATTGAATTTTATTTGTGATCAAATAAACATTGGTTCTATGTTTATTAAGTTGATGTTCAGAAAAAAATTTCCCAATTTTTGTTTTGTATTTGTATGGGAAGGACGACACTCTGCACACGGCACGCAGATTTGTTTGTATTATTACATTATCGATCGGTCGCATAACCCGAATAATTCAGTCGTTATATTCCACTGCTCTACGATGGCTACATTAACGCCTGAAGGCCTTGTCAATAAAAAAAAAATCGTCAAATAATCCTTCGGAATTAGCTCGGGATTTACCTATCTCGATAACATTGAGCTATTATCTGATTGGCTCTCTCCCACAGAGAGCACCAATCAAAATCCTGGATTCGTGACTCGTTTTTATTGTATAAAGAATTCAGGTCGCGAGTGGGAGAGTCGATCACGGGGAGGGACTGAATTATTCGGGTTATCGGTCGCAGTGATAATGTGGGATTATCACATTATTGAATCATTCACGTCTCAGTCATTACAACTGAACGGACGTGCTTGGTCAGCTCCTCTTTATCCGCTATCTGCGATGTTGGTTTACTGATAGATGGCTCACACGACATACTACTTTCGATGACAGAAACCAATCTAACGCTGTACAGTTTACATTCTTGCTTGTGTAAATACCCGCGTCAGCATACACTCCAAAACCCATTATGGATGGGGGAGTGTTATGCCGACTGACGTCCGAGGGCTGTATCCGTGGTGTTAGATAATGGACCGCCATTTCACTGTCTCACGACTTTGGTCCTGATTATGCTTCCTATCATCGTTATTACTATGTCCGAGACTCATCGACCAGTACTTCATCAACGTGGTTAGCGGGCTGTACAGCTGACCAACCTGGCCCTGAAAGCAGCCGTTGTGAAGGAGGTAGACTACAAACCAACGAACATTAGCAAAAAAACAAATAGAACCAGCAAAACCAAAATGGCCGCCTTTTCCTACTTGACAACAAAAACATTTAAATGCTCACCAAACGCCTTCGGGCACCGAGCCGACCGTGCGAGGGCTTACCAGCCAGTCAAGGTCATTAAACTCATTTCTTACAAGCGCGTCATGGTGTGAACAGCACATGGAACATCCGAATTATATTGATGAATGAGATTATAAACATAAGCAATTCTATACAATTGTAATTAATATACAATATTTCTACATATTTTTATAATAAACGAATTTGGTAATTGTCATTATTTGCTGGGGATATACATATATTTATCCCTTTATTAAACTGCTAATTCCCGTGGACTTATATTTCGCATGGCATGTACATTAATTGAATACTCGTTTATTGAATTCATCCAATTGATTTTCAGTTTTGATTCGGGACAAAATCTCATTAAATACGAAACTGTCAATATTATAATTTCTTCATTTATATCATATATATATATTTAGTTAGCCTCGGATAGGCGAGATAATGATACAAATGAAATATTAATAAATAACACAACATACAAGCTTGAACAGGTGAAAAAGAGAATGTTCCTGTTTAAACGTACAGTGTATTTCACATTGTCAATTAGGAGAGAGAAAATGTTTTGTAAAATTTGTAAACGTAGGTGACATTGTCAATTAGGAGAGCCCAAATGTTTTGCAAAATATGTAAACATAGGTGACGCATAAAAATTGAAATCGTTCTTTTCTGCTCACAGTCTAGTTCAAATTTGGTTTCGCATGACAGTAACCAGATAACAAATCTCCATCGGCTAAGGAACCAACAAAAGCACTAAAGGTGATCGGGTTTATACATAGTAACTCGCACCAGAATTCATCACGAATGTCGGATAAGTAGTCACACGAAGAGATTGCACGAATACACGGATCGGTGAGCAATATCCACATTTATCGCATAGATTAATGTAGGTGTTCCTAGGCTATTGTGAACTAAACAACACAGTGAGGGATATAATGTAATTTGCCTGTTTACGCAAATACGGAAAATCTAATGAAACAGTCCATGCCGGATGATGATGGAATGTTTTGTGTATCTTCTTAAATATGTTAAAGTCACTGTCAACACGCATGCCAGGGGCGGATCCAGGAATTTGGAAAGGGGAGGCGTAGTATGAAAGTTCGACGAGCGGAGCGAGGCGAAAATTTTTTTGGACCTTTTTTTGGCTAAAAAACATAAAATAAGTGTAAAATGCATTTTATAGTTAAAAGTGTAGGGGTTGGACATTTTTGGTGCCGTATTCTCTCCATCAATTGTCTATTATAAAATGATAGGATGGGTCCAAAGCTATGTACTAATTAATATATTTGATGTGGGATTTGTCAGTAAAAAATGGACATGGAAAATTCTCGTTTGTTGTATGGTTAGTTAGCATAACCTCACAGATTTCTTGTGGTAAACAAGATATACGGCTATTCAATGAAATTTACAATACGACCGACACGAAGAAAGACAAACAAGCAATTTTTATCCAAATGTTTGGTTGAAATGTTTCAACCAACAAGGGAAGTGAGAGGTTCCAAATCACTGAACCAAATGCTACGAATGAGTCGGAAATGACAATGAAGTTGTGAATGACGGTCGACACATGGAGACATATAGGCCACACCCAGCAGGCAGGTTGCAGTCGGGCCTTGAAAAAAGTATTCAGTATATCAGTTCGGCGAAACAGACATTCCGGTCAGATATGGGATTCACATGCAACCCCCCCCCCCCCCCCCCCAAAAAAAAAAAATTACGCCCGTTTTTTATTCATCAGGCCACACCAATTTGATTAATAGTTCTTTGGATTTTCCCGCTCCTGTTTTGGAGAAATTGACTTTTCAATAAAAAAAAATAATTACCGCTTCCGCAAATTTTTGGGCCGCATGCCGCTCCAAATTTAGTTTCTCTTTGAATTTTTTTTTCACATAGACGTTTTTATTGCTCCGATCGATTCAAACGCACGTGTGATAAATCAAATTGCAAACAAAAGGTGAAAAATCGGGATGCCAACATGCAGTTGTGTCAGCTCATTGCCGTGGAGAGGTAGTTACTGAACACACAGTTATCCAAAATGCATCTCGTTTTATCTATGAAGACCTGTTCTAGGAGACAAATATTAAAAATCTGTCTTTAGATGACCATGCATGATTATATCAATGTTCGTTAGAACCATCGTCATCCCCAATCATTGTTTCAACAGACATAGACCTGAATCTGAATAAGGGAGCTACCATTTGATCTTTATGGGGGGGGGTTAAATCTCTGTCCTGCCTTTTTATTTTTCACTCTATTCGGTCCTGCATTTTTTTTTATTAGTTTATCCTGACTTTTTTTACATAAATTGTCATCCTGCCTTTATTTTTTTTGCCAAGTTGCTCATCCTGCCTTTTTTTATTACTCAAAACTCCTGTCCTGCCTATTTTTTTCAAATTTCATCCTAGCCCCTCCATAAAAATCAAATGGTAGCTCCCTTAGTACGTTGCAAGGCCATGATATGGCATCAATGGCAACGGAAAAAAGGCGATGGAAAATTAGTCCCACGATGTGAGAGCAACCGAAGTTTTACAGCTATCTATTGTCTTGGCACACACGAGATTGTTTGGTAGTCTATTCCAATAAAACATTGTTCTTACAAAGAATGACTGTTTATATTGACTCTATGTTGTTCAGATTTGCTACGTGGAATTTTGAAACACCGGCTGCTATTATGTACAAATTTATCTACAATGCTTGTTATTTTATAGATCTATCTATCTTTGATGAAAATAATATTGAATTCCCATGAATTTTAGAAAAAATCACAGATTTATCTTATTTTGATGAAAACCCATGGCCATATGTCCTTGTTAGTCTATTGGTATGCAAGCAGAACTCTTTTGTAAGGGAAAATTTAACAGTTCCAACGTTCGAGACCAAAGAGGTGGTATTGTGATTGTCATGCTCATAATAATTAGGGATGTGTAATTGGTTCAACCACTTCTAGTCAAGCTAAAAAGTTTAAAATGCATTGCAGCCTTTAGGAGCAAAATGAAAGAGTATTTTGTTGTTAGAATAATGCATGTGAATGTGGTGACAGGTATACGTATTTTAAGGGAATATTTTACTACATTGAGATCTACATGCATAACAATATAACTATCTTACTCATGATGTTGTTGAAATATTCACCTCACTCATTATGTTGATCATTAGTAGGTATGGATAAATAGTTCCAAGTGGACATCAAGCAGCCAATAAACAATCATTACCATATATTGATAATGAAAACAACTATATATAAAAAATATTTAATATTTTCCAGGGGTAATTTTTTAGATACATACACATATTTAAATTTATTCAACATATGTCATTACCTAACTAACATAATTCCTCTTGTTAAACTGCATCTGCTATGCTTCCTTAATATATACACATGCATGAATTTTAATGCAAATTCACGCAGACAAAGCTTATTTGACGAAAATAATCGAAATTAAATAAACCACAGCGAGACAAGAAAGTTGAGTATGGTTCATGCACCAATTCATCAAATTATATGCATTAGAGCATGTTTCTTCTCCTTTTTCTATGAAGTAACCCAGTTTAAGCATGTACATAAATTCTAAATTGCACAATTTAAAAAAAATATATACCGCTCGCTTCACCTGCAGAGCACCCGCCTCATAAAAACTAATTTTTCCAGAAAAAAATACAATTAAAAAAATTTCGCTCGCCCGCCCCATATTTTTTGGAGCTTTTGTCTGAAGAACTACAAATCAAATTGGTGTGGCCTCATGTTCATTTAATGCTTAATAATTTTGTTGAAAATATTTTTTTCTAATAGCAAAAAAGTGGATAAGATTATTGTTTTCAATCCAGATACGGCCAGAATTTTTGTTTAAGGCAAAAATCAGGGTCAGAATTTTTTCTCTAAAATATCTCAGACTGCCCCCTCAAATCAAATGGTCCGTACCTTAGACTTTAAATCTATATCTAGAGCTTACTGATTGGGGATCAATATTCAGCAATGTTATTAATGGGCTCGGGCGTGTGGGGTTAAACATGTTTTCGTAGGTAAATAATATTGCTGTGGAACTTTTTTTTTCATGAGAGTGTAATAGAGTATTACTTTCTGTTGGGTGGAATTGTGAAATAGAAGTCAATACGTTCTTGCTCAATACTTTGTCGCTTTGAAGGCGTCATGCTTGTCATCCTCAGCCTAAGCAATGTGTTGCTGTAATTTGAATTTCAAAATGACTGAGTGACGTTTTTTTCGACGTACTGGTCAACTCCACCGTAGCGAATCACATGACTTTGACATAATCAATAATATACTACAGTAAATACGAGCGAAAAATATCTTTATAAGTAAAGAATTGTTGCATAAAAATTAAATACACGGGAAATGGCAAAGTTCGCGAAGTCTAGTCTGATTAATCATTTTACTAAAAAAAAAAAAAAAAAAGGGCAAGCAAAAGGGGGGGGGGACGTACGCTCTCTACGCCCCCCTCTGGATCCGCCACTGCATGCGTTGTTGCCATCTACTTAGTTCATATTCAGAAATAGAGCTGTAAACTATTCGCTTCCATATATGCTGACGATAAATTGTATGTGTACAGTAAATCAACACAATCATTTGTAACATCTGATGCACAATAGTTGTTCCGTTGGTTAAAATACTGTAGTTCGAAAAGTCTACGTACAAGTATACGAAATGAAATTGCTCTTTGCGGTAAATTACAAATTCGTCCGAAGAACATTAACTTGCGTTCAGTAATACAGCTGTCTAGGTTAAACCACCCAATAAAAGAGAGACACATATCAGTTCGTGTACGTCTAGGCAATTCTTGAATAAACTTGCACACATAGTGATGCGTTCGCTCTAACATAAGTGTTTCTGTTTTAGACAGCTTGCCCCAGATCTCGCATCCATAAAGAGCTTTTGGTTAGCATAATTGGCGAATAATCTTTGCACACACTATATGAGTAAGTACAGCGGTATGGATACCGGATCGTATGACAGACGCAGTGGTTGCTCTTAAGGTCCGACACGCTTTTAATGTACGATCCATGGTTTTCATCGAAGTGTCCAAGGAAATACCAACATGTGTTGCGCTTTTAACTGGTACAATAGGTTCGTTGTATAAGAATATATCTGGCCCTGTCATTTTTTTGCCGAATTGAAGTAGTTTGCTTTTCGCGGGTGAAAGCGAGAAGCTCCATGATTCGCTGTATCGTTCACATATTGATACCATTTCTTGGGCGGATTCGTGATTTGTGGCAATAAGAGAAATGTCATCAGCCTAAACGGGAGAACTACTATGTTATATAAGTAGGCTCTTTTGTTGCTAGATTGAAGTTTATTAATCAAATCGTTGATAAAGATCAGATATAACTTGCCAGGCAAAGTACTACCTTGACCACGGTTAAGCTTAAACCATGTAGAAAGTTTTCCACCAGATAGAATAGCACTTGATAAATCTGTGTACATGTTATCTAATAGTAGCCATAGTTTTCCGGTCGCACCATATTCAAAAAGTTTAATACGTAATCCATCAGGAGGTACTGTGCCGAATGCCTTAGTGCTGTCCAATAAAACAACTATAACTGTTCCGTTCCTTTCTATGTGATGAATAGTTACTTCAATAAAAATAAGAAAAATGATAAGAGTAAACAATGAAAGAACCTCAGTATGACAAATTGGACTGGAAAATATTGAACAAAACACAACTCACACATTTTATAAGTTTCAATCTATACTACCTAGATGATCACATTAATCATATGTACAATTGCTATACTGACTAAAACAAATGTTCCGCAATCCTACAATTAAAGGGAGATAATATGTTTGGATTTGAATTATCTCCCTTTGAGTGTTGAAATTAAGTTTAGTGGGTATAAATTTGTTGGGTTTTTCTCCCCTAACCCTTTTCTTTGGAAATAGGTAATCCAAAATTTGTTTTAGTTGTACAAAAGAGAAAACATATCATAATATGACAATCAAGACTTTTGTTACTCTTACTTTTGTTATTTTTTCAATTATTATTTTTGCACAGTGTATTACCAAGGTTTATTTATGAATGAAGGTAGATTAATACATCATCTTGTTTATTCAGATAAAATATTACAGCTTTGTGTTTTCATAGACAGTTGTATGAGTCAAAGTGTAATCAGAGGAATGAAATTAATAAATGGAATGTTTATTCTATATCTTAGCTATTTAAATGACTAAGGATACATTAAAAATGTTCTCATACAACTGTCAAGGTTTAAATTCTAAAGAGAAACGAAGAGATGTGTTCGAATACTTGAAATCAAAACTCTGTCATATTTACAGTCTACAAGACACGCACTTTACTGAAAAAAATGAATCATTTATTAGAAACCAATGGGGAGGAGAATGCATCTTTAAATTCGTTTGCCTCCAATCAAAGAGGAGTTTCCCTTTTATTTGCAAATAATCTTGAATATAAAATAAAGAAAGATGAAAATGGAAATTTCTTGGGTGTTACAATTGAAGGTAAAAATATAACACTTGTTAATTTATATGGACCAAATAATGACTCACCTTCTTTTTATAATAAAGTAAATGAAATAATAGAAAATTTTAACTACCAACAAGTTATTCTGACAGGAGTTTTAACTTAGTCCAAAATCAGGCATTAGATACTTGCAACTATCTAAATATAAATAATCCACGAGCAAGAGAAAAAGTCTTTAAACTTATTGAAACCTATGATCTATTCGATCCCTTTCGAGAATTCTACCCAGACAAGAAACGATATACGTGGAGAAAAATTAATCATCTGAAGCAAGCTAGGCTTGATTTTTTTCTTGTATCTCGGAGTTTCATTTAAAATATAAAAGAAGTAGAAATCCAAAACAGCTATAGATCTGATCATTCACCAATAGGTTTTACACTTTTAAATAAGTAATTTCAATATTGGGGAGGGTTTATTGAAATTTAATAATAGTGTATTGTATGATATAGAATATATTGAAACTGTTAAAGAAAAAATAAAACAAGTTAAGGATCAATATGCAACTTTAGTATACAATAGAGACACACTAGATCAGGTGGATTGCTTAGATATTCAATTCACAATAAATGATCAACTGTTCTTAGAAACACTAATGACAGAAATTAGAGGTAACACAATTTCCTTTGCACCATATAAAAAGAAAGAAAAAATAAATTGGAAAATGCTTTGGTAAATGAAATTCAAAAATTGGAAGAAAATATACAAACCACGGAAACTCTTAAAAATCTCAACCAAAAAAAATCTGAATTATAAATTTTAAGACAAGGAAAAATGCGTGGTCATTATGTGCGTTCAAAAATGCAATGGGTAAAGAAGGAGAAAGATCCTGAAAACATTTCCTCAATTTAGAAACTAAGAATTTTGTTAATAAAACAATTCCAAGACTAGTCGATATTGAAGGTCGTTGTATAAACAAACAAGAACAGATTTTAACGGAAGCCAAAAACTTCTATAAGGAATTATATTAAAAAAAGATACAATAGAAAATGTTGATCTCAATAAGAAAATTCCATATTTAGATGTTCCTAAGTTAACAAAAGAAATAAGTGATACCCTTGAGGCGAAAATTTCTTATACAGTATTAACAGCAGCTGTCAAAAGAATGAAAAATAACAAAAGTCCAGGATCGGATGGATATACCAGTGAGTTTTTTAAATTCTTTTGGATAGATTTAGTCAAATTTGTTCTACGGTCAATCAACTATGGGTATAATGTTGGTGAAATGTCAGTATCTCAAACAGGGGAATAATCACTAGTATACCAAAGGGGGTAAACCAAGACAATATATGAAAAACTGGCGATCTATAAGTCTTTTAAACACTATATATAAACTTGGGTCTAGCTGTATTGCAGAGCAATTAATGTCTATCTTATCACTTTTAATTCCAAGTCAGGAATATGGCAGTTGTTATCAAATAGTTCGTATCCATATATGTTGGCGTTTGTTTTTGTAGCAGTTAAGTGTTTATGTTGTTCTGTTGTTTTACTCTTATAGTTGATGTGTTTTCCTCGGTTTTGGTTTGTGACCCGGATTTGTTTCAGTTAAATCGATTTATGACTATTGAACAACGGTATACCTGTACTACTATTGCCTTTATTTAATAAATAATGATCAAACAGGGTTTATTCCTGGACGATATATTGGTGAAAATATTTTATTGTATACAGAAGAAAATGACATACCTGGTATTCTCCTCCTTATTGATTTCGAAAAGGCGTTTGACTCAATTTCTTGGAGTTTTATTAAAAGCGTATTGGACTTTTTCAATTTCGGACCACCTATTAAACATTGGAGCATTACTTTTTATACTGAAATTTAATCTGCAGTAACTCAAAATTGCCATCTCTCAGAATTTTTTAGATTCAGAGAGGCTGTCGACAAGGGGACCCCCTGTCACCATATACATTTTTACTGTGTGCAGAGATACTTGGTATACTTGTACGAAATAATGACCAAATTAAAGGAATCACTATAGATAACTCAGAGTATCTCATTTCACAATATGCAGATGATACTTCTCTTATACTTGATGGATCACCAGAATCTTTGAATGCATCTCTCAGTACTCTAGATAAATATGCAGATTTATCAGGTCTTAGTATAAATTTATACAAGAACAAGGTTATTTGGATTGGGAAAAACGTTTAGCCAAGAAACTGTGTGTTAAGTGGGGATTGGAGTGGGGGTCCAGCAGATTTACACTTCTTGGGATACATTTCTCCGTGGATCTTAATGAAATTGCAAATTTAAACTATGACCCCAAGATGAAAGAAATCGAAAATACTATAAAAACTTGGACAAACCAAATACTCCCCTTAATTGGAAAAATAACAGTGATAAAAACACCTATAATATCAAAATTAAACCATTTATTCCTATCCATACCTAGTCCAAATAGTACAAAGCTTAAACATTTTACTGAAAAAATATTTTCCTTTATCTGGGATAACACACCGGATAAAGTTAAAAGAGACACTATATCCAAACCACACTGTTCAGAAGGTATATAAATGATAAATATTGAAAACTACATAAAAGGTTTAAAATTAACCTGGATAAGAAGAATTAATAGAAATAATTCAAAACTTGTGAAACTATTCCTCTTGGCGGAAAATTTGAATTTTTTGGAAATGCAACAATTTCTTGGCCCTTATAAAAAGCTGAAAAATCCATTTTGGAAAGAAGTATTTGATGCTTGGAATGCTCTTCAAAATATACAAGATAACTCTCAAATTAACACATGCAATTTATGGAAGAATGATGAAATAAAGATTGGTAATCAATCAGTTTTACATAAAGATTGGACTAAAAAAGGGGTTTGGCTGATTAATGACTTGTTAGATAAATGTGGAAATTTCATGACTTTTGATAACTTTAAAAATGTATACAATATCAAAACTAATTTCCTTACATATCAAGGCTTAATTTCTACAATAAAAAAAAGTATTTAAAAGAATATAATATATGTTCCAATGACTTTGTGCCAGTTTTGCCCTCAGTTATTTTATTTTTTTAAATCCCAGAGAGGTTCAAATATATGTATAATATTTTGAATAGTAAAAAGTCAAACCTTAAACAGAAATGTGAACAAAAATTGTCCTTAATTCTCAATACAAACTACAATTGGAAAAATATCCATATATTGCCCTTTTATATAAATTTACCAAGAATTCAAAATTGCAGTGTTTTCAATACAAAATAATAAATCGAATCTTAGGCACGAATGAACTTCTCTTTAAAATAAAAGTTAAAGATACAAATAAGTGTAGTTTTGGGTGCGGAGGGGTCGAAACAATAGAACATATATTCTGGACTTATATTGATTTGGTTTTATTTGGTATTCTAACGAAAACCGATAAAAATGACATAAGAAACTTAATAATTCTGTTAACAAAATTCTATATTTATAGAAGCAAATTATCATTGGAACAAACCAATATGATAGCACTAAAAAATTATTTAAAAGAAAACTTATTAATAGAAAAAATATAAATAAAAGACTCAGTAGGGCACCCCAAGAAACTATGTGTGTTAAGTGGGGATTGGAGTGGGGTTCCTGCAGATTTACACTTCTTTGGTTAAATTTCTCCGTGGATCTTAATGAAATTGAAAATTTAAACTATGACCCCAAGATGAAAGAAATCGAAAAACACCTCTACAATTCCAACATGGTAAACAAATTTTTCTCTATAAACGGCCATTATTAAGGGTTTATAGAATGTTCACTGGCAAATTGCACCCATGGTAACCATGGTTTCATGTAAATACCTTGGGGCCAAAATTCTGGATGAGTTATCAGATGTTCATCATCTGCTACAATATTAAGTTGAGCGGCGGCAGTACGTTTTTGATGGTCTATTGAAGTATCTTAAAAATATCACACGTATGTTCCGCTCGGAAAGAAAATATCGCATAGTATCTTCAGAACCACAAGATTTATCGATCCCGCCGATATAAAATCGACTAACACGTCTACTTTTGCGAGTGAAACCTCTAAATTCCGAGGTTTTGGGTTACATACTGATCTCGGAAAGTGGACTAAAATAATTTTTGTATCATTTGCTTGAATGTTTGTTGATTCCACTTTTTTTGCGTGGTAAAGTTAACATGTTATTGACCTCATATCTATCCGTTTGAGGTATTGTCTCCTGAGATACATGTCGTAAAATTCGGCCGTGTGCAGGTAATATCGGACACTGCTGTTGCCGCGTGAGGTACTTCAGGTCTAATCAGAGATCTAATGGTAAAACAGATACAGATTTATCTGTTGTCTGAACTGCAGCTGCTGCATAAGTCATCACTTCACGTTTACTCGCTTAATATTATAATAACATAGTTGTTAATCGACTTTCATTTCTTTTCTTCTTGATTTTTGTAAAATAAACTCCTTTTTATTCATTTTGGTGGGTTTTTATTTTTGACTGGTGATATCAAGGGGAGACAACCACTTGCACAAATCGGCACCGCTTCGTGTTGAACATAACTTGACGTTTGCGTATCTAAAACTGTATTGCCTAGATATTCATATCGAGTGTTTGTCTTAATGAGATGCTTTATTAAATTTAAATTCAGCCCATCATTTTTAGTTTCCTCGAAAATATTTAGATTTTTCGATCAGGAGCCTTGACAATTTTGACACAAACTTCAAGTTTGAAGATAAAATAAATAATAAAGGACTTTGAGTTGATGTGTAAGTTTTGACGAGTTAAAACTATGTATATTCAAAATTATTTTGATCGATTAGTTTTTACCATGACAGAGGTATTTTAGTGAGTAAAAGTGAGGTTTGTCTCATCCGTAGTTTTACTGAATTTTCACGGTCACGTGACTCTATTGTTGCTGATAGACTTGGGGTCAAACCGTGACCTGCTTTCCAACTGGAAAGCTTTTCTCGACATTAACAACGCGTCTACGTAATTCACTTGTGTATGTCATCGATGAATCAACTTTTATCTGAAAATCTTTATAGCGGTATTAACGTCCTTTACTTGATCACTAAACAGAAGCACCTTACTTTTCAAACTACAAATTCCAGTTGAGCGGATATCACTTATGTTTGTGATGCGTGCTGTTTCAGAATTCAAACGGGGTTTTGTTTCATTTGCCAGATCCCATACTTTAGTGATTCTAGTTTCGCACTTCGAAATAGTCGTTGTGTTGTTTTCCATAACGAGCTTGAACTCTTATTTTACTGTCTGCTGAGCGCACTGTTTCACTGGTATTCGAGTTCTCGCTTGTTGAATCTACTTGCTTTAGTGACATACTTTTAAGTTCAGATTTAATTAACACTATCATTGAGTTTATTATTTGCAGTTCTAGCTAAATGCAGTTGATTTTGAATATTATTCATGCGTTCCTTTTGCTAATTGAAATCATCATTAAGTTTAACATTTTGCTTTTGTAAATTGTCGATTTTACTCAGTAAAGCAGACTTATCATTCTCGTGGGCAATCTTTAACTCAATTATTGAGCTCACAACATGTTTCAGAACGTCTCTAATGGAACTATCGACAAACAGTTGCGGGGTATATGTGACAAAGTCATCCACACAAGTGTTCTTTATAGATAGTTTAATACTTAGAGCTTCTTTTAAATCATCGCAAAACTCGCATTTAGTTGCAAGACGGAGAGTAAAGCAATCAGTTTCACAACCCAGCTCATTTACTAATGGCTCGCCTTTCTTAGATTTTGGTTGCGTGCGGGTTTTTTTTAAATTGCGGATGCAAACAGAAAGTCTGATCTTTGCTTTGCTTTGACAAAATATTGCAATCGTAGTTGTTCTAGAGCTATTGCGTCATTGTCGCAAAATTGAACTGACCAATCGGACAACAAAAGATTCTTTGGGTAGACCATTACATTGATCATCAATTCTCTGTAAGACTAACTTCGTAAGATCAGTGTCTCGGTTAGTCATTTCGGATCATTTCGGTACACAGAGTACAATTAAACAGGTTTGCCATATGATCACATTGAGAATCAAGAAATTGTCTCATGATGTCTTGTGAGCTATTTGATGTAACATCCGTATCAAAGTTATTGTGTATGTGATTCATTGTTTACACTTTTGTCACGGTTCATTTTGAATAGACTGACAGTATAACGGGTGACTTAAAACAGTTCACTACTACTCATTATTATACACAATGAAGTATTTTGTGTTGACGATCTATTAATTTCAAAGTTGTATTTTTTATCGCGGTGTCACGGTGAAAATATTGTGTTTGTACAAAATTGTCCTTTCTCACCAAATATATTGACGAAATTCCTGGTAGAAAGTTGTAAAATCACAAGAATATTGTCCAACAAAATATCACACATCCAACCTCATGGGAGACAACTCTACCAATGGGGTTTTTGCCAATGTTTACGTATTTAATCAAGGATTTGACAAATATATTTGGACATTTTACTTGAAATTCATCGTTTTTTATCGACTTACTGCGCAGCAACGGATGGATACTTAAGGATACCTTTTATATTCAAGGTTGTATGAACAAAATTCTTTAACTGCTATAAATTTCAATGATTTTTACAAGCGAACTAACGAATATTAACAAAAACTTGTGTCTTGTATTTTACAGAGATCGAATACAAATTCCCGCTATTATGGGACTTAATCTTTAATCCCTTCTTCCATATACTGCCCACATTCAACTTTCTGAATATACTGGCAAAATTGGTTCTGCATGGTTAAAAACAGGATAAAAACAAATGTT
Source organism: Mytilus californianus (assembly GCF_021869535.1). NCBI lineage: Eukaryota > Metazoa > Mollusca > Bivalvia > Mytilida > Mytilidae > Mytilus > Mytilus californianus. The sequence continues at coordinate 31,189,535 of NW_026262581.1, forward strand.
CATCTTATTTTTTAAGGTTGGTCATTTGAGATTTGAATGTCTCAAATGACTGTGCTGTGGCGATCTCCGGGGGAAGCTTGTTCCAGTCTTTGGTGGTGTTCACAAAGAAGGACCATTTCCTGCAGTCTTTGGTTGCTGTTTGTACCATGTATCCATGCTGTTGTGTATGTCTGGATACTCTGGTTAGTCTCTGGAGGTACATGTCTTTGTTGATGGCTACTTTGTCGTTGACGATCTTGTACATCATTGCGAGCCTGGCCTCTCTGCGTCGTTCTTGGAGACTTTTCCAACCCAATTCATTAATCATGTCCGTGACACTTAATGATATAATTTACCAAAAAGAATTTAAAAAAAACATTAAACATTTTATGTAAACGTCATTTTCGATCATCAATAATCTTTCTATGAGGAAAATTGCTATATTTTTTATGAATTCAATAGAGTACATTTGATATCAAAACATGAACAAATCGATCTTTTTCAATATTTAAAATTGCCAAACGGAAGCTGAAATCGTACCACGTGACCTGAAAAACTTTGCACACAGCACCTAGGCTGTCGTCCCTCCTCTGATGTCATTCTTCTGTTTTTTTCTACTTTTTACTTTTCGTTTATTTTTCATATTTTTGTATATAGAGCGTTTTCTTGTATGAAGAACACAGCATCTGTATTTTAAGCAATTTGAATCTGATATAAATCATTAATTCATATTCATTGAATATTTTTTCAATGATATTTCTGCTAATTTTTTTAGAATTTAGATGAGTTATCTCTGGTCGTGTGATTTTGTAGAACTTATATGAGTTCTCTCTTTGTCGTGTGGTTTTGTAGATTTTTTAATGTGTTCTACTCTTTGTCGAGTGGTTTTGTGATTTTTATATGTACTAACATGAGCAACACGATGGGTGCCACATGTGGAGCAGGATCTGCTTACCCTTCCGGAGCACCTGAGACCACACCCGGTTTTGGTGGGGTTTTTGTTGATCAGTCTTTATTTTCTATGTTATGTTTTGTGTACTATTGTTTGTCTGTTTGTCTTTTTTCTTTTTCAGCATTGGCCATGTCAGTTTATTTTTTCGACTTATGAGTTTGAATGTCCCTTTGGTATCTTTCGCCTCTCTTTTATATGAGTTCTACCCTTTGTCGTGTGGTCTTGTAGATTTCTATATGAGTTCTACTCTTTGTCGTGTGGTTTTGTAGATTTTTATATGAGTTCTACTCTTTGTCCGTGTGGTTTTGTAGATTTTTATATGATTTCTACTCTTTGTCGTGTGGTTTTGTAGATTTTTGTATGAGTTCTACTCTTTGTCGTGTGGTTTTGTAGATTTTTATATGAGTTCTACTCTTTGTCGTGTGGTTTTGTAGATTTTTAATGAGTTCTACCTTTTTGTCGTGTGGTTTTGTAGATTTTTTATGAGTTCTACTCTTTTGTCGTGTGGTTTTGTAGATTTTTATATGAGTTCTACTCTCTTGTTATGTGGTTTTGTAGATCTTATATGAGTTCTACTTTCTGTTTGTGTGGTAATGTGGATCATTATTTGAGTTATACTAATTTGTCATGTGGGTTTCTTAATCTTTCTACGTGATCTCTCTTGTCAAGTGGTTTTATAGATCTTTATATGAGATCTCCTCTCTTAACGTGTGGTTTTTGTAAATCTTAATATGAGTTCTACTCTCTTGTTGTGTGGTTTTGTATATTTCATATGAGATTTTTCTCTTGTCACGGCGTGTTTTGTTTTTGTCTTCAAGGATATACCATTTCTTTGAAATATATTTGTAAGTATATAGAATATCTGTTATCGTAACGACAATCCCGTCCTCCTTTTTCCTGAATGTGACCTACAGAATTAGACTTATCACCGGATTTTTCTTACATGAACAACATGACGGGTGCCACATGTTGAGCAGGACGTGCCTATCCTTCCGGAACACCTAAGATCACCCTCTTGTGTAGGTGGGGGTTAGTGTTTCTCATAAAATTGAGAATGGAAATGGGGAATGTGTCAAAGAGACAACAACCCGACCATAGAATAGACAACAGCAGAAGGTCACCAACAGGTCTTCAATGCAGCGAGAAATTCCCGCACCCGGGGGCGTCCTTCAGCTGGCCCCTAAACAAATATATATACTAGTTCAGTGATAATGAACGCCATACTAAACTCCAAATTGTACACAAGAAACTAAAATTAAAAATAATACAAGACTAACAAAGGCTAGAGGCTCCTGACTTGGGACAGGCGCAAAAATGCGGCGGGGTTAAACATGTTTATGAGATCTCAACCCTCCCCCTATACCTCTAGCCAATGTAGAAAAGTAAACGCATAACAATACGCACATTAAAATTCAGTTCAAGAGAAGTCCGAGTCTGATGTCAGACGATGTAACCAAAGAAAATAAACAAAATGACAATAATACATAAATAACAACAGACTACTAGCAGTTAACTGACATGCCAGCTCCAGACTTCAATTAAACTGATTGAAAGATTATGTCTTCATCATATGAATATCAGGCACAATCCTTCCCGTTAGGGGTTTAGTATCATACCATCATAACATATATGAGAAGAACATAACCCGTGTCATGCCAACAACTGTTTTTTTTTTAAATAAATGTGTTTAGTGCCGATGCAAAGACCCTATAAGTGAATCAATATTAACGCCAAAATATGCAATCTTTAATGACCTGACAACAGTATCGTAACTATATCCCTTCTTAATAAGTCTATTTAAAGGTTTTGTTATCTTCAGAGGTGAATACTGACATTTTTGTGCTTTATAAAGAATATTTCCATAAAAAATTGGATGTGAAATACCTGAACGTATAAGAAGTCTGCATGTTGAGCTATATTTATGAATGATGTCCTTATACCGATGATAAAATTTAGTAAATGTTTTGACTAGTTTGTGATATCGAAAACCCTGGTGTAATAATTTTTCAGTAATACATAAATTTTTCTCGTTAAAATCTAAAACATTGTTACATACACGAGCGAATCGTACAAGTTGAGATATATAAACACCGTAAGATGGTGACAAGGGAACGTCACCATCTAAAAATGGATAATTAACGATGGGAAATGAAAAATCATCTCTTTTATCATATATTTTAGTATTAAGCTTTCCGTTAATGATATAGATATCAAGATCTACTTCTGTATGTTTTGTTATGTATAGTTAAAATTGAGAATGTAAATGGGGAATGTGTCAAAGAGACAACAACCCGACCAAAGAGCATAAAACAGCCCAAGGCCACCAATGGGTCTTCAACACAGCGAGAAAATCCCGCACCCGGAAGCAGGCTTCCGCTGGCCCCATAACAGAAATGTGTACTAGTTCAGTGAAAATGGACGTCACACTAAACTCCAAAACATATAAATGAACTAAAATTAAAAAAAAACTACAAGACTAACAAAGGCCAGAGGCTCCAGACTTGGGACAGGCGCAAAAATGCGGCGGGGTTAAACATGTTTTGTGAGATCTCAATCCTCCCTCTATACCTCTAGCCAATGTAGAATAAACAAACACACAGCGATACGCACAATAAAACTCAGTTTAAAAGAAGTTCGAGTCCGAAATCAGAATAAGTAACAGAAGAAACTAAGCAAAATGACAGTGATACGTTGTTTGTCTTTTGATCTTTTTCTTTATTTGCAAAGACGTTGTTAGTTTATTTTCGACTTATGAGTTTGAATGTCCCTTTGGTATCTTTCGCCTTTCTTTTATGTAGCGAAGACTGGACGTTAACCTCTAAACAACGTTAAAATATCAATTTTACCTTATATATGATGTGTTTATTTACTGCACCAGTTCAAAACCAAACCTACTACAAACGTTGAAGAGCTCATACAACCTGAAAGGGCCACATGTAAAGCAAAACCTGGACAAGGAATCAGAGTCATGTATGACTATGAGGGAAGCACATTCCGTAATTGAAAGTGATTTTTTAAGTTAATTACAGCAACTGCAAAGATTTGATTTACACTATCAATTTATTTTGAAAGACAACTGAATAGCTCTTAAAACGTTCTACCGTAGTATGCATGTTTATACGTTTTACAACAGCGACTAAGAAACAAATTATTTTGATGTACTCTGTCTCTCTGATTGGAGTGATTCTGTATTTTCCATTCAAAATGATAATTAAGAGCAAATTATGAGAGTATTGCCCAATATATTTCTGTTCCCTGATGCAAACACGCACTAAAAATTACGTCAAACAGTTCGATAAACTTAACATACTATAAGAGCTTATTTATAATAAATGTTACATCTACCTTTCAATGATATCGATTCAACAACAACAATCAAATATGATTTTCCTTCTTTTTAATTTGATAAAATTTTGTAAGACTTTTTTCAGATTTATTAATTAAAAGTACAATGATCGTTATGTATTCAGTACAGTTATACAGTGCTTGGAGACGACCCGGCCTTTGTAAACTATCGTTGATCATTACGCATTCTATCACATGTAATAGCACCTAATGATTGTACATCTATAGAGCTAGGTGTCGTCTTGTTAGATATGAAACATGTGCGTGTCGATCGTTTATGTTATAGCATCTTTATGCTGTATATTTATAAAGATAGGTGTCGTCTTGTTATATTTGAAACATTTGCGTATTAATCGTTGATGTAGTAGCACCTGTTGGTTGTACATTTATAGAGACAGGCATCGTTGTGTTAGATTTGAAACATTTGCATATCAATTGTTGATGTAATTTTTTAACACTAAAAATATAAACAAAGGGATCGATCAAAGGATTTAACAATTAAAAGTACAATGCGCTTTATGAATTCAGTACAGTTATACAGTTCTTGAAGACTATCACTGATCATTACGCATTATATCTGTAATTGTATGTCAGTTGTACATCTATAGAGGTATGAAACATTTGCGTGTCGATCGTTTATGTTATAGCATCTTTATGCTCTATATTTACAAAGATAGGTGTCGTCTTTTTAGATTTTAAACATTTACGTATTAATCGTTGATGTAATAGAACATTTTGGCTGTACATCTATAAAGGTAGGTGTCGTCTTGTTTGATTTGAAGCATTTGCATATCAAATGTTGATGTAATTTTTTAACACTAAAAATATAAACAAAGGGATCGATCAAAGGATTCAGCAAAAGCAACTCGTTTGTAGTTTTAATGAATTCATCATTTTCAGTATCACTAATATAGCTGTACATTCCATATAAAGTTCTGGGTAAAATTGAACATGATGTTACGGCAATGATGCAACCTAATGTTATAATGTTATAACGCATGTGTAATGATGCTTTCCTTTTCTGCTCTATTTGAAGTACAGTCAAACCTTCCATTCCATGTATTTGTCGCTGGCTCTTGTATATTCTGAGAATAACAACGGCATAACAGCTCGAAATCAATGTGACAAATACAAGATTTGGAACCTCCATATAGAGGGAAAATGTTTGATGTGTGTAGTATTGAAGTTCACATGGATATGGTTCCCCTGGAGTCTTTTTTCCAAGAAACTCCAAAACAAAACGACATAAAACGTACACGTGTACAAGTAGAAGTCCTAATCCTACAGCTATGTTACTGGTCAAATTCTTTAAAATGCGTTTTGATGCTCTAAATGTAGCATTTAGACGTTGAAGGCACATGACAAGGGTCATCAACAGAGAACAATGGATCATCGCAGGAGCAAGATGTATCAGTATTAAACATTGGTCTTGATGTGAACCATTTGTAGAAGTATCAACTGTTAACCTTACAATTAAAAACCATGCAAACTCAATCGTCAACAAGGTATCGGCAATGATAAGAATCAGGGACAATCGAAAAAATCTGTTTTTTGATAGTCGTCCTTTCTTAGATAAAAGAATTACTGCGCACATATGAAATCCTAGTAATGATATACACAATCCAAGGATAAATACCCATTTCATGATGAACATATAATACTCAAACTATAAATGCTCTTAATCAGTTTCCCGCATAAAAAATACTAAAGATACTTACATATAGTAAAGAGAGCAACCAATCATATCCACCTGTAGATTATATCACGTGACTTTGTTGCGTTAATACCTGTCGTCTGGTTTCAGTTAGTCTACAAATAGTTGAAAATGCTCATTATCGAAGAAAATTAATATCTTTCTATGGAACGCCGTAGCTGCCTGATGTGAACATATGTTTATATATGCACATACTTTTCAATATATGCACATACTTTTTCGATATATGCACATACTTTTTTCGATATATGCACGTACTTTTCCTATATATGCACATAGTTTACTTTATATGCACATACTTTTCCTATATTTGCACATAGTTTACTTTATATGCACATGCTTTTCCTATATATGCACATAGTTTACTTTATATGCACATACTTTTTCTATATATGCATATAGTTTACTTTATATGCACATACTTTTTCTATATATGCACATAGTTTACTTTATATGCACATACTTTTCCTATATATGCACATAGTTTACTTTATATGCACATACTTTTTCTATATATGCACATAGTTTACTTTATATGCACATACTTTTTCTATGTATGCACATAGTTTACTTTATATGCACATACTTATTCTACATATGAACGTAGTTCTTCATGTGCATACTTTTCTCTATATGAACATAGTTTTTCATTATGAGAATTAACATTCAAATGATACTTTACCGAAAGTGCAATTTAATTAAAAAACGAGAAAGTGCAATTTAACAAAAATCAACGTTTCAAACATTTCGGAGGAAGATTTAGATCCATTCATACAGGAGCTAGTTGACAAATTTCCCTGTTGTGTCGAAAATATGATAAAACACTTTTTACTGCAAAAGACAGCTATACCGGTATATTTATTCCTTCTTTTTGAATTGCCGCTTTATCTTAATTCATTTCCTATACCAATTAAATTCCCAGTCATTTTAAAGTATTTCATAACAATAGCTATCAAATTTTCTACTCATGCATTATTATACCGGTATGGATGATTGATTGAATAATTGATTGGTGTTTAACGCCACTTTCAGCACTATCGTGCTATTTCGTGGCGAAAAAAAGCCCTTGATGACAGACGTAACTAGTGGATCTTAAAAATTCATAACTTAAAAAAATATATAATTTTTTGTGTGTATCTAAGGTATATAATTTCCAACCTAAAAATTTCTAGTCTGCCCTTCCACGAAATGACTAAATAGGATTTTTCTAGTGTTTTTTGAACTTTTGAAAAAATTCCTCCTGACAACCAATCAGACAGTAATTTTAAGTTGCCCAAAGGCGTTGAATTACATTAAATGATGCGTAGTAGCAGAGACATATAATACAATTGTTTAATATTGTATTATATGTCTCTGGTAGTAGCTAGTAGATATATTTTTCTTTTAAAATGCAGCTGACATGTAAGGACTATAATGATGCCATGTGAAAAATTTATCAGTTTTCAAGAGCTAACTTGACAGTGCATCATCCTTATAATGGCCTCCATTTTCCTGATTGAAAAAATAGATAGTACAAAGGGGAGATAATATTGAAATGACGTAGAATTCTCACTGCAAAAGTAGAGGTTATATATGGCTTGAAAAATTTCCAAATTTTTCATAACAGCATACTAATTTTATTAAGAATGGAAAATCAAGAAAAAAAAAATGTGTAATTTTGGAAAGTTCTTGATAATTTTAGAACAAATGGGAGGTTTTCCAATGCTTTAATGTTGTTAATGTTAAGTTGTTAACTTGGTATTTTAAGGACATTTTTTATGCATATTGTTTTTATATAAAACTCTAAAAGAAAATTCTAAGTTCTCAATTTTTTGTTGTTGAAATTATTTGCATAAATTTACTTCAGGTAAAAAATAACTGCATATAAGTTTTTACTATATGTGCTTGAGTTTTATATTTTTCTTCGTCGGGTCTTTTATTAGCAATTTTTTTTTATCTTTTGAATGACATTTTTAAATTCCACAAAAATGTTTGCTAAACAGACCTGTAAAATAAGATTTTTCCTTGTTAATTTTGTAGTGATAAGCTTTAATAAGCGGAAAATGTCTGTGTATTTGTCAATTATCATCTCCCATCAAAATCTCCAATACCATATAATTAATGTAATTGTGTAATAAGAGTTTTTAAGCCCGACAGGAAATCGCTTGAATACCTGGACGTGTCACCTCACAATACCTCTGTGAATAATTCCTTTAGCCATGCTAGTGATCAGATAAGGGAAGGTCCGAATTTATTTAAAAAAGTTTATTGCATAAAAGAATTATGAACAAATAAGATTTTCGAAAACAATCTTACACGGAACACTTATTTATGACTTTGAACTTTGACTTTTTAACTAATTCCCATTTAAATTTCTTGTTTCAAAAACATAGTAAAAAAAAAACAGTTTAAAAACGACAGACCATAGTTATTTAAAAAAAATAATTACATTTTCCGTATCAAGTTAGTTAGGAAAGGTTGCACAACCATGTCTATTATCATCATTTTTTGTGACCCGTGAAACTGTTATGCTTTCCTTGTCGGATAAAACAACTGTACGCTCACTATACAAATCCTTGGCCACATGCAGAGAATTGATACTCTCAATTTAAAATTGATGGTGATCTCTTATCTAGCAGAACAAAACTTTAATATTTATGAATTTGTGCTTTTTTATACATAATGAACATAATATCAATTTTTCATTTTTTTGCGAAGTTTCCCTTTAAGTGGATGCCTCAGGTATATATGCAGAGGGGCGTAAAAGGGGGGGGGTATCTGCACGGAAGAACGCGAAATAAAATTGCCATTTCACGATGAACGAATAATTAAAAATTTCTTGCACGTTGATCTTTTTACCGATTTCACGAAACACGGCGAATAACGAACCTTTTTCACGGCTGCACGTGAAATAAAAATGGCAAAACACGTTGCACGAAAATAACCCTTTACCACCCTCTATGCAGGGTTGGGTTACGTTAAAACACAGAACTTAATGTTTAATAACAACACTTTAGGGATTGCTGCATTGATTTAATAAGATAGACATGTTTTGGTTCCTATGACACCTTCATCAGGATTAAAACTACAGATGAGTACAAAATCCTGAAGTGATAATTTGCACTTCACAATGTCACCATCAGGAGAAATTATAAATAGAGAGTGAAAGTAGGTATGAAAGTAAACTGGATCAAGAATGTCCGATAAAATTTGGACGACAGTTGACTTGCAATTATGTACCATTTCTAAACTGGAAGTAGTACGTACAGACCTGCAATCCCGTACTGTTTCGACACAGGAAGTAGTACATCTGTCTGAACGAAGCCAATTCGGAGCATGTAATTCTTAGTGAAGCTAATTGGAAGCAGTACCCTCTGTATTTGGGAAGCCAATTGGAAGCAGTATCTCTGTCGGGTGAAGCCAGTTGGAAGCAGCACCTCTGGCATAGCGAAGCCGGTTAGAAGCAGTACCTCTGAGTGAAGCCAATTAGAAGCAGTACCTCTGAAAAGTTAATTTAACACTAATAAACAAATTTTATTTAACATCCTTTTTAAAGTTTAATTGCATGCTTGCATTCATTGAGGGGCGTAAAGGGGGGGGGGGGGGGTATTTGCACGGAAGAACGCGAAATAAAATTGCCATTTCACGATGAACGAACAATTAAAAATTTCTTGCACGTTGATCTTTTTACCGATTTCACGAAACACGGTGAATAACGAACCTTTTTCACGGCTGTACGTGATATAAAAATGGCAAAACACGAAAATAACCCTTTACCACCCTCTTCATTTTCTATTTAGGGAGCTACCATTTGATTTTTATGGGGGCTAGGATGAAATTTGAAAAAAATAGGCAGGACAGGAGTTTTGAGTAAAAAAAAAAAGGCAGGATGAGACACTTTGCAAAAAAAAAAAGGCAGGATGACAATTTAAGTGAAAAAAAGTCAGGATAAACTAAAAAAAAAGGCAGGACCGAATAGAGTGAAAAATAAAAAGGCAGGACAGAGATTACAACTAAAAAAAAGGCAGGACAAAATTTTTCATCCTAGCCCCCCCCCCCCCCCCCCCCCCCCCCCCCCCCCCCCATAAAAATCAAATGGTAGCTCCAGTACTTTTTTGTGATATAATTGTTAAAGGCTGGGGTAGAATCATTGGTTCTTTGGTTTATGAATTCAAAAGTACAGACTTTGCAATCATATCAGTTTGTTAATTAATATTTGTGGTCTTAAATAATCATGATATCCTTGAAATAAAAGTACTTATAATGGGCACCAAATAGATTTTACTAGAAACATTTTGTTAGAAAAAATAGTAATAAAGGTTTCCATTTTCATTTAAACAGGAGTTATTAGACAATTCATAGACAAACCTCATATGCTTGAAAATGGATTTTAAAACATGAAGAAAAAAACTGACCGTTTTCAATTTTAATCTACAGTGGAGGTTTGATATAAGAAATTTCAAAATTAAGTATTTTTTCTGAAAAACTCCCTAGTTAGAGCTTTAGAAAAGAAAATATAAAATGAAAAGATTTTTTTTTTTTAAAGTTTTCCAATGTTTATATATTTTAGCTGCTATTGTTAACTTCACATATTGAGGATTTTTTTTCCATTCTTCAGGTCTGGTGTAGGTACCTATTTATTTTGAAATGAATTTCTGAAAGTTGATTTTTTTGAGGATTTGACTTTTACTTTTCTTTGCATTTTTGAAACCCCACCAAAAAGATACCCTGGTTTCCTCAGCCAATTAAAAATGGCATTATTTACAAACAATGCAAAAATATTTGCTAAAAAGGGACTTGTAAAATAAAAGGTCGTTTGAAATGCTGTTTTTAAAAGTACAACTACAAGACAATCTCAGTTTAATGGTGTGTTTTTTTTTTTGGTGGAATTGTTGTGAAGTTTTTTATGGTCCTTTTTGTTGTATACTTCACCGGGGAACACTTGTTGAGGTGGGACTATGATTGTGCTTTAGGACTTCTATATTGATAAACATGATGGTGATTTCCCTTCTCTCGTTTGTTAAGTTCTTCTACGGTTCCTGTAGGTAGAAAGATGTCTGGGCATCTGGGGACTACATGTCGTTGTTATGGACTGGCTTGGCAGCGAGAGTGGGACTCGCGCCTTCCGACCTTTTTAATGAAATAAATAAGACAACTCAATTTGCTGGTAGGAACAAGGATAGTTTAATTATTCTTTTCTTTTCTTTTTGATCATAAAATATCACAGTGCATAAATCATACAGATTAACAATAAATAACATTATCAGTTGACAATAACATATGTATTTCTATTTCAAATATTGCTTGAATTACCTTGTAAACTACGTTCAGTCTATTTGTTATACATGAGTGAATAACCTCATGAAACGCAATGACTAAAATGTTATATCTGAATATATATATTTATATTTATTGAATTATATAGCAATTAATTTCTTTCTTTAAATAAGTTTAAGTAACAGTATATAACTTACCTTTTTAATGAAATAAATAAGACAACTGAATTTGCTGGTAGGAACAAGGATAGTACGGGCAGTAGACTTATATTTGCTTTTATAGTCACAATTGAATACCCGACATTCTTGTTCCCCAGCCGAAATTGAGCTTCTTTTGCAAACGATGGAATTTGCTGCCAAAACATTTATTACTTCATAATATGCAAAATGCATTTATTTGTTTTTGAAAAGCATCAGAATTATGTTTTCTAAAATTAAAGAGAATAATATTTTTGGAAGAATTTTAATTTTTGATCTTAATAATAAAAGATAATTAAAAATTTGTTAAATTTTAATTATTATCTTGTATACATCAATCTTCGTATCTCAGCTGTTTGATTGGTTGTTAATAACATTCTCGTGTGCCTTAATGTATTACTGAATATTCATGATTCTGAGAATATGGTTATAACCTTGGATGTAATAGCAATTCGACATCCATCTGTCCGGCAACCTAATAACCTTCTTTACGCGTGCCAAATAACTTATTTAATGAGGTTCTTGACTTTGTACTATTACTGATTATCTTGCATCTAAGATAAAGTTCGTTATTCTTAAGAATCTTAATCTATTTTATTCATGTATTTTCTTCTTATATCAACGAATTATTTGAAATTTATATTCCATTTTACTTTTCACTATCTTAAAAAACTAGAAATATATTTGTTTGTTTGACTAATATCTCCTTGATTTTAATTTCTTATTATTTCGAATAACGTCCTAAATCCTTTCATAACAGAATTCTCAAAATTTTATGTAATGGAAAGAGTCAAATTAATTCATTAAACAAAACAAACCAAAAATACCCTTTGACTATGATAGTAACAAATCATCACAAAATTATGTATCTCATAACACACATTAATAGGACACCCCAATCGAGGATCCAATAGTTTTCACTTTGTTCGTCTTTCAACAATATTTGTAAACATCAAAAGTATAGGTAGGAGGCCAATGAAATTTTTTTTTTTGGTTTAACACTCTTCTCCAAATTGGTTTGTTGTGTCAAAAATTGATTTCTGTGAAATTTTGAGAGGAAAATTGTGTGGTTTGGTTAAAACTTACTTTTTGTTAAAAAAACATCACAAATTTTAAGAAACTTCTGTTTGTGCTAGCATTGCAATGAAAATTAATCTATAGGTATATTAATTTGCTATTCTAAATTGAGTCCAAGTGTCCGAGGAGTAGGTTTGATAAATGCCCTTTTTTAACCAAATATTAATTATTTATTAAAGATGAAAAGTGTTTCTAGTTGATGCATATATGTTCGAGAAAGTGAAACAGGAAGATTGTTGTCCAGTGATAATGGCCATAAAATCCCAATTTGAAAATAAGGCTAAATTAGGGGCCAATTTAGAGCCTTATGGAACATAGCCTATGAAGTCAAAACATATTTTTGTTTAACAGAATCTCAAATTTTGAGAAAAATCTTTTTTTGACGAGATTGCAACAAAATTTGATATCTCAATGAAAATTATATATAGGTATAAGATGCTGTTCCTAATTGATTCCTATGAATTTTTTCCTGGGGTTAAAAAAATTGAAACTTTAAACTTAATTAAGGTAGCTGGGGTGTTTAAATGTTTGATGATAGATTTTTCTTAAACTTCTGTAAAAGACTTCTCGGTCAATGTACTTTCAAATTTCAATATAAAAAATGGGGATCATGGACCTTCTTTTTTCGTTAAAATACATTGAAACTAACTAAATTCGGGATTATTTTATGATGGGCATTGAGTTTTGGACACAATTTTCCAACTTTTTTCCACTACATACTATTCAGTTTTTAATGTAGTTTGATCGAACGACTCTTTTTAGTTGGTTTTTCCTGGCCGGCGGGATCATCGACGATAGAGATTTTGCAATTATTTGGTATTTTTCTTAAAATACAGTGTACAATCACTTCATCAATTTTAATTTTTATGATTTTCTTTATTTATTTATGCTTATGAGTTGTATTCATCTATTTTGTTTTAATAATTATCAAAATCCAGTACCTGTATTTGGTTTGTGCGTACCTTGCAAGGTCCTCATGCCTGTCAGACAGTTTTCGCTTGACCTCAATCTCATTTCATGGATCAGTGAACAAGGTTAAGTTTTCGTGGTCAAGTTCATATCTCAGATACTATAAGCAATAGGTCTACTATATTTGGTGTATGGAATGATTTTAAGGTGTACATGTCCAACTGACAGGTGTCATTTGACCTTGACCTCATTTTCCTGGTTCAGTGGTTGAAGTTAAGTTTTTGTGTTTTGGTCTGTTTTTCTAATACTGTATGCAATAGGTCAACTATATTTGGTGTATGAAAATATTTTTCGATGCACATGTCAGTCTGGCAAGTTTTATTTGATCTTGGCTTCATTTTTACGGTTCATTGCTCAATGTTAAGTTTGTGTTTTGTTCTGTTTTTCTTAAACTATGAGCAATAGCTCAACTATATTTGGTGTATGGAAAGATTGTAAGGTGTATATGTCTGTCTGGCAGTTATCATCTGACCTTGACCTCATTTTCATGGTTCATTGGTCAATGTTGAGTTTTCCTGGTAAAGTTTGTTCCTTAGATACTATGTGCAATAGGCCAACTATATTAAAAGCATGTAATGGTTGTAAGGTGTACATGTCTGTCTGGCAGAGTTCATCTGACCTTGACTTCATTTTCATGGTTTTTTGCTCAATATAAAGTTTTCATGGTTTGGTCTGTTTCCTGTATACTATAAGCAATAGGTCAACTATATTTGGTGTATGGAATGATTTTGAGGTGTACATTTATTTCTGTGTTGGTTTATCTGACCTTGACCTCATTTTCTATGACCATGTTAAGTTTATGTGATACTTGTAGTAAAATTTAGGTCTATCAGCATAAAATCAATCGTCAGTAAAGCAGGCGAGACATTTCAGCGTGTGCACTCTTGTTTGTTATTATATTGGGTTGATATCATCAGCTCAGAAGTCCTATTTAATACTGACATGTCTTATGTCAAACCTTTCTTATATTGTCTGTTCAAGTAAATTTTTCACATGTTGTTCCATAACTTAATTTTGGTAGATTGATTTACTGGTAACTTTACATAATTGTTTAAATTGGTGAATATATCAAACCCAATTTGATTTAAAAAAATCCGATATTTCATTCCGGAGTTATTGGACTTTGACCCTCAGACAAATAAAAGGCTTGGATCAAATTGCTATAAACTTAAACACTATCGTTTGGATAGGTGAATGCAGACTCGTTTTTGATTTTGAAAATATAGTATCATACCATAGTTAATGACAATATATTTATATGTCTAAGGTTATCCTGAGACATGCATGTTTTCCTACAGAGCCGACATTTCATTTGCTTCTGATTATATAAAATGCCTTCAAAATATCCCATTTTATTCTTGTAACAATTTAAATATGCACGTAAGGGCGTATCATGCGCTCTTGGTGCAGCTGCTTATTTTCAAATTTGTTCTCGTCCTGAATATGCATGAAGTATTTGCCACTAGACGATAGACAAGCCAACAATCAATCGTCTAGGAAATGTATGTCAACAGCTCCTTCACTTCTCATTGGGGGTCCTAATTGTAATTTCTGATTTCCCCTTTAGTCCGATGCACAATGCACAATCTCATACAAAAAGTCCAATATTTGTCCGTTGACGGTTTTTGCAACAGAGACATATATAAATATATCTCTGTTTACATGTACACAAAATGGCCGTTTACTATCTAGTTTACTACTCAAGAAAACTCTAGATCTGTGAGTCAGCCATGTCTTATATATACATATAATACAAGTAGTTTACATGTATATCATTTAGAACAGGAAGGCGACTCCTTTATTTCCGATAAAACAGGAATGTCACATTCCGACATATTTATTCACATGAGTCGTAAGTGGGTGTTTTTCACATACAAAATGTTATGTTACTGAGAAATACATTATATTTAAATAGTGATATACTAAAGTAGTAATTAGATAGTCTGCAATCAAAAAAGCAGTTTACTTATATCACGTGATTTAAAAAAATATATATTTAATGAAACATTAATTCTGTCAGAAATGTTGTCAACAATTTTAATCTTAAATACAAATTTTGTAATGAAAAATAATTAAACTAATGTACATTTTTATACATGGCGATGTTATGACCGGCAAGAAGTCAACAACTCAACTGCACAGGTTCGAAAAAAGAGACATTTAAATTTAAATGAAAGGAGACATAGGTAAAAACGTCAATGAGACAGCAACCCAACCACACCAATAACCAAAAGACATATAGAAGCCAACCTTATACTGGCTTCGACAATAGATAGGTGTTTATACAAATAGATCTCTGATTTCGTTGTCCTTACATACGAGCACGCGAGTTAATATAGATTAGAATTTTAATCAGATTGGGTGTTTATACAATTATATGTAAAGCACTGAAATACGCGGAATACAAACGTGTGAATGAATAAAACAGACTGTCTGTCTTAAGATCTGGCATAGTTCATTTTTTTTTATCCCCTCTCTTTTTAATCTTGTAAATCTGAAGAAACGATCGACAAGCTACCACATCACAGATGTGTAACAGCAAAATGCTCGAGCAGTACCCCCCCACCCCCCCTTTCCGCCCCAACAATTATGTCATATACGTTATCGATATATTTAAAATACCAAAACCAATGTGTATATTACAGTACAAATTTGAATTCAGTAGGATCCAGAATCCTCCTAGTACAAATTGGAGTTCCAATATATCTCCTAGTAGTATTTGGAATATTAAAATCCGGTACAAATTAAAATTCCAAAATCTATAAGTAGAACTTGGGATATCCAGATTTGTACTAGGATGATTCTGAGTTGTACCAAATTTCTAGCAGGATCCAGGATATTACTAAAACTATTGTTAGTATGAATCATTTTTAAAGATGCACTTAGTAAGTAGAAAAAAATTATGATATATTATAAAAACAAAGGAGATGTGGTATGATTGCCAATAAGATAACTATCCATCAAGTTCAAATGCAGTGGATGTAAGCAATTATAGACAACCGCCCGTTGTCTCATTGGCAATCATACCTCATATCCTTATTTTTATATCATGGGCGTTCAACCCTCCCCTAACATGGGACAGTGGTGTTACAGCACAACATAAGAACAAACTGTAAAAATCAGTTGCAATTTGCTTAACTCAGAAGACGATACGAGGCACAAAACAACTACCATCAAATCAATAGACACAAAGCATCGAAATTATTGCCACTATCAATGCTTTATTACAAACAAAATATGGTAAAGTACATAAACTTTCCTGAAACTAGCTTATATTTTGTTTTTGGTATTTCGATAAGCAAACAATTTGACTTTACAACATGAACAGAGTTCAGGGAAACAGTTTGATTAAATTAACAAGATTGTCTTTTGAATATTAATTTTGACATTATTTAAAATTTAGAATGTTTTTGTTAAATTTTGTTACAAACGTCATTATAAAAAAAGATGAATAAATTTTTTACTGATAGACAATATTCAAAATACACATGTAACTCCAATCAAATTTTGGTTTCGGTTAAAAATGTCCTTATAATTAATTTTTCAAATGTTCTGAAATACATGTACACTAAAGTGTTGTTTAAACCTTAAAGTACCTAGTATGAACCTATCGGATTCTGTGAATGTTAGTAAAGATTGAAGACTTTTAGAAAAATGCTCTGCTGTGAAATAAATTCTTATGAAATTGGTCCTACCTGTTTTCTTCGTGACTCAGACAAGTCTGATTATGTTACTTTTTTAATTGTGTATTGTTAGTAATCATCTAGTACAATCCAGGACCCTCACAAATCTGGATATCTCAATTTCTACCAGTAGATATTGGAATTCTGATTTGTACTGGATTTTAATTAGTAGAAATCAGAATTCCAATTTCTACCAGAAGATATTAGAATTTCTATTTGTACTAGGAGGATTCTGGGATCCTACTGAATTCCAATTTGTACTGTAACATATACGATCATATACATATAGAGGTTAAATCTGGCGATACACTCGAGCTCGTTGTATCTTGGCTATAAAGAACACTTTGCATTGTTTGTAATTTTGTGTGTTTTATGGAGCTTGCCAGTAGGGAACTTAAAAAGGTTATATTCGAAAGAAAGTTGGGTGAAAGCACCTAGGCAAACAACAGGTATGAATTGCCATCATTTCAGTTACTAGTTTTATAATTATCGCCCTTGTAAAGTTACCGTGAATTCAATGCTTACTGACAGTATAAAAATAAGGAGATGTGGTATGATTGCCAATGAGACAACTATCCACCAAAGTTCAAATGAAGTGGACGTAAGGACGTGCTTGTTCAACTCGAATTCCAACCTTCTATCTTTAAAGTCACAGGGAGCTTGTCATTCGGAAATTTCAAACGGTCACCGCCGAAACAAAAAAGTTTTTTGACGTGTGTATACAATAAACAGAAATGAATTTCATATCATTTACTAACTCTACAATTCAATCCATCCTAGACTAGTCTTTCTCCGTTAGAAAGCCAAGCCTATTCGATGCTTTCACTATATATAATAATAAGCTCTTCACGTTTTAAATGCAACAAAGTTAGAATTGCAATATTTTTTCTTTTAAATTATATCGTTCCCTAGGCGGGGTCTCAGGGTCAATCACAACACCTGCACTGTGACCAGCGCCCTATAGACCATCCGGCATCATAGAAATAAAGTTGTGAAAAAAGTAGACGACGACCAATACCAAACGCTCCACTAAGTCAAAGGGTTGTAACACCTGCAGACCACGGTGTGTAAATATATAGCAGACCTTTTGTCAATATATTTGAAACTATGACCAATGTTACTTATCACACAGTATTACAATTTTTTATTATGCATAATATATATTTCGTCTGAAATTCAGCTTAGCAATGTTAGATCTGCTTTCCTTTTTTCTGCTTGATTTGAATCCATGATCCAATCTTTTCTCGTTTGAATTGTTTTACAATTTTCATTTCGGGGCCTTTTATAGCTGACTATGCGGTATGGAATTTGCTCATTGTTGAAGGCCATACGGTGACCTATAGATGTTAATTTCTGTGTCATTTGGTCTCTTGTGGAGAGTTGTCTCGTTGGCAATTATACCACATCTTCTTATTTTTATATTGAATAATGATATATTTTTTGTGTCCTCATAGTAGGCTAACTTTTTTCTTATGAAATTTATCACATTCTATATCATTGTGAAAATGTTTTTGTACGTTTCCTTTTTACTATTTAACTCTAAATTTGTCAAGAGTTGCTCTTAATAATCTTCATATTTTCTCATAAAGACTTTATTCATCATTTTAAGTGTTAGAGGAGAGATCATAATTACAAACATTTATATGTTTTAAGTGCTGTTACATTCACAAACTACATTGACACCCTGTATCTTATAAACATAAAGTCAAGAGCTGGTTGTACTTCAAAACGAAGCGGAACTACGCGTTTGTTTATTTTCTCTTTTTTTGTGTTTGCTTACAGATAAGACGGTTTTTAATTTTATTTGAAATATTTGATAATAGTCAACATTTACAAATAATATGATCTATGTTTTTAAAGTATTTTGCAAACAAGAAGATTTCATATCCTACAGATTAAGTAGAAAATATACTAATTTGTTATTAGGTTTATATGCATTATACTCAAAAAGACTGAAAATATTATGAACAGGTCAGAAGTCTTTTAAGACCAATGTAAGCCATAATTGCTTCATTTGCCTGTCGTCTGATATCCTCCTCTCGTCTGAAAAACTTGTTTGAGAGAGAGAGAGAGAGAGAGAGAGAGAGAGAGAGAGAGAGAGAGAGAGAGAACTTTGTATAATTTCTTTGAACCAAACATCGTCGGGATGCTAGTTTTTTTTTTATATTGACAACATATTTGTTCTGTTTTGTGTACGTTTTTTCAACAGACAGTTGGCATTTCTTTGAAAATCAACCGTTTTCCCTTTCCCGTCAACTTCGTTTTGTTCCCGTATAGCGCAGACATAATAATGGCTTCTCAAGAATTTTTTTTTTAAAAAGCTAGTAGTATCCCTATCTCCTATGAAGATGATGTTCTACCACTGAATAATTAAAATTTGGTGACTAAGTTGATATATACTACTGAACTTGAAAGATAGGATACCACTTATACTATGCAGTTTGATGGGGATTTGTATCTTGGCTTATATCTAGAAAATTAAAGTAAGTTTTATTTCAGCATTACGAGAAATAAGATGTTTTCAATTTTCCCGTGGTCAAATTTCCATTTATATGAAGCAACACCCCAGCAGCACCTGTATGTTGTGTAGAAATTCTAATTTATACGATATTTTAGACCTCGCGTTACTTAACATGATTTATTTGATAAGAGTTGCTGCTTTCAAGAGAACTTTCGAATACAGGATTCGGCATTGGCTCGTTTTGCTCGATCTTTAGTTTTCTATGTTGTGTTTTATAGACTTAATTTTAGCTGACTTTTGGTCGTTTTTCGTTTTTTTTTTGTTGCCATGGCGTTGTCAGTTTGTGTTCGACTTAATAGTATGATAACAAAAAAAAAGACGATGTGGTATTATTGCCAATGAGACAACTCTCCACCAGGGATCAAATGACGTAGAAGTTAGCAACTATACTACGAGTTTGAATATACCTTTGGTATCTTCCCCCTCCTTTAGAGTAGATGGGTGACATGGCAAATCTTACACTGACTTTCACTCTTTTTAAAGTAGACAGGAGGCTCATGTTTTTCAATATGTTCCCAAAGTAAAAATAAGGAGATGTGGTATGATTGCCAATGAGACAACTGTCCACCAAAGTTCAAATAAAGTGGATGTATGCAATTATAGGCAACCGTACGGCCTTCAACAATGAGAAAACCCCATACCGTATAGTCGGCTACTAAAGATCCCGACATGAAAAATATGAAACAATTCAATAGTGAGAAAACTAACGGCCTAATTTATAACAAAACAATTTAAGAAAAACAAATATGACAGACATGAACCAACGACAACCACTGAACTACAGGCTCCTGACTTGGGACAGGCAAAGTAAGATCTTGCTTCTTTAAATAAAGAAAGATAAGTTGGACTCGTAATTAAAATTTACTGAAAAAATCTGTAGCAATTAAATTTATATTGTCGCATTATAGCCTTTAGCAGCAAGCTAGGTGGATGAAAGCAAACATTAATCTATCATCATCCATCGGAAAATAATAGAACGCCGGGGTGTCCATGCAACAAGCGCCTTTTGACTTTGCAAGCAACATTTAAAATAATTCTCAACAAACTTCCTTCTTACAGAATCTTTTTATCAAACATGTGTATAGATGTCCCTGATATCGTATATCGGATGAATAGAAAGAGGAAGAACCGTTGAAATAAATTTAACTCCTTTTTGAAGTGACTAGTGTAAAAGGAAATATCATATTTACTTACAATCCTGGAAAAACGCCATATATAGATATAAGAAGATGTGGTATGAGCTCTCCATCCAAATCACAATTTGTAAAAGTAAACCATTATCACTGTGCTTAAACGGCTGTGGGTAACTTAAGTTACCCACAGCCCAAGATGGAGCCGCCTGGCTTCGGTAAGAAACTTCTCTCCTATATAATAACAATACAATGAAAACAACACAAATGTTCAGTAATTAAAAAGTTGTATCAATCTTTTAGGGAAATACCTACACATAAAAGATGATTAAATACTGCAAAATAAACGATCACATTACGATTTTCGAAAACACTTAGGATGTCCGTAACTTGAAAACAACTTGTCCGTAACTTTTTCATTATACCAATAGGGATGTCCGTAACTTTAACGGGATGTCCGTAACTTTAACATGATGTCCTTAGCCTGGGACATAATATATTATAGTATAATAGTCCCAGCTGTAACTTTCAAAGAATCGATATTCGTGCATGGATGTAATAATTAAACATATTATAGAAATTGCATCGAATATATAATCAGAAATAAAGAAGATTTCTAGTATGATATAATTCTTTTGTGAATACCATGATTTCTGGTATTGTACCCAGCTAATAAACTCGAATTTTTTTTTTAAACTACATGTGTTAGTTTATCTAGTGACATAGATACCATGTTTATCACTCAATCAGCCAACACAATGGAACTTCAAAATTTAGCATGAGGAAACTAGTTTTGGACGAAAAATCAGGACATGCAGCTTATAAATCCCACCACTTCCCACTGCAGATATCACAAATTTCAGATCAAATTACTCAATAGATATAAGAAGATGTGGAATGAGTGCCAATGAGACAACCCTCCATCCAAGTCAAAATTTATAAAAGTAAACCATTATAGGTCAAAGTACGGTCTTCAACACGGAGCCTTGGCTCACACCGAACAGCAAGCTATAAAGGGTCCCAAAAATTACTAGTGTAAAACCATTCAAACGGGAAAACCAACGGTCTAATCTATATAAAAAACGAGAAACACTTATGAACCACATCAACAAACGACAACTACTGAACATCAGATTCCTGACTTAGGACAGGTGCAAACAATTGCAGCGGGTTTAAACGTTTTAATGGTACCAAACCTTCACCCTTATCCGAAACAATAGTGTAACATCACAACATAGAAAAACACACTATAAAATATCAATTGAAATGGCTTAACTCAATCAAAAGACATATTAACACCGGTGAACATACACTGAACAAATAAATTTGATTTATGATACAATGCAAATACAAAATAAATAAACTAAGGGAAGAATAATTAAAGTAACATGTTATACCGCTGTGAAATGTTTAACAATTTAAGAAAAACAATATGCTTGAACAAAAATATCAGCCATTTGCAATTATACTTTAAACACAGATAAAGAAAAATAATTTTGTTGTTAGGTATACTTGTACAGTTCAGATAGAGAAATGAAATATTTTTACAAAATAAATAATTTTGATATTCATAGTACGAAGAAGTGAAATTTATAGTAATACCAAACACTTATCAAAGCTGGTATATAGACCAGATATAACCCTGAATAACATTAAATTACAAAAAAGCATTACAATTAGTATCAACAGGTCATAAACAAGAAAGTACGATTTGAGAGTACTCGCAGTTACTGGCAGCTAGTTAAAAGCCAAAAACAATTAATAATAAAAAATCATGCATCAGAGACCAAAATCAACTAAAACACATCCCAGGGATTTAGTATTTTAACGTCATGGACAGTCAAAGAAGACAGGACTTGTGCAATGCCAAAAATAAATGTATCGACAGGCAGTAGGCTAGTTAGGAGTTTACCTCTTTATAGATCAAAATGAACGTGGGTGTGTCTTTATACATCCCGTTTGAAAAGAATAAAAATCTAGTTATGTTTTAATTTGCTGATGACAAAATCGATATTAGTGCCAATGTAAACTATATTCAAAGATCTAATTACAACATTGGTAAGAAAACCTTTACTAATAAGTTTGTTTAAAGGTTCGATGAGTTTACACGGAGCACATAGTGATTTCCGCGCTTTAAGTACAATATTACCGTAAAATTTAGGATGTGAAATACCATTTTTAATCAGTTTTCTACAGGTACAGCCAAATTTACTAATCAAATCTTTGTATCTATGAAAGAATTTAGTAAAAGTTTTACGTAATTTATGGTAACGAAATCCCTGACTTAATAATTTACCAGTGATGCATTGATTACGTTCGTTAAAATCTATGACATCACTACGCACACGGGCATAACGAACGAGTTGGGATATATAAACACCGTATGATGGAGCCAAAGGAACATCGCCGTCTAAAAAAGGAAAATTAACAATAGGGAATGAAAAGTCGTTTCTTTTGTCGTAAATTTTAGTATGGAGTTTTCCTTTAGAGATAGAAATGTCTAAATCTAGAAAAGGACAACTACTGCTGTTTATGTTAAATTTAGTTAAAGTAAGTTCTTTTGGGTAAATTTCGGTAGTATATTTAGAGAACTCTGGATTATTTAACGAAAATATATCATTTAGATAACGGAAGGTATTGTTGAATGTATCAACCAAATGTAACAATGTCTTACTGAGTTTGGTCATAAACTGAGATTCATAGCAATACAGAAATAGATCTGCTATTAAAGGGGCGCAGTTAGTGCCCATAGGAATGCCTACTACTTGTCGATACACTTTATCGCCGAAACGTACATATATGTTGTCCAGGAGAAAATTTAAAGCTTCAATCATATCTTCACATTTCCAGTAAGTGTATCTAGCATACTTTCCTTTTTCGTTACAGAAAAAGGCATTAAACGAGTAACAGCAAATAAATTTGTAATGAGATTTTTCAAAAGACCATTTAATTAAATATGAAAACTTTTTCTTGATAAGATTGTGTCAAGGCTTTAAACCATACATTAAAAGTGAACATACGAAAATCACCTTTAAGAGAACAAGTTCAGATGTCAGTCCTGAGCGGAAATACATAGACGGAGCTGTCCAGACCCCTGAAAAAGATATTTACGCTTTGATACCAAGTGTTATTGAATCCCTGAGGTCAATGAAACGTTTAGAAGATTTTAAATCTACCTTAATTGCTGTTATAAACGGACACCTGTTCAACAATATAGCTTTCCATTTACTTAAAGATGTTGGCATTTTATTTCATAACACTAGGTATAGTGGAGACCATACTTTTTTGGCTAACAATTCGGAAATTATTTAAAGGAAAAGGTATCAATTTTGCCCGCGGCTAAAGGGCCAAGGACTCAACAGTGAACAATCTATAAAGCCAGAAGAATGTAAGATAAATTTCGCCGTACCATCAGATCTTGTTTTATGTAAACACTCTGCAAAGTATACTTTGGATGCTGCTAACCAGGTTTACTGGATTAATCTATCAACATATTATCCGAAAATCGGGAATAAATTGAAAAAAACAACGGTAAATCCGTAAAACTCGGGTCGGATTTTTTACAGCTATGTTCTCTTTTCTCTTGGTTATTTTGACGCATATCGTAATAGTATAAAACTAGGTAATAAATACGGGATTTGATAGTGTTTATTGTCCTTTAATTGTTGAAATTATCAATCTTACAATTTTGAAAACAAAAGTTACCCACATTCGAAAATAAAGTTACGGACAGTCTTATTAGTTTTGACCATAAAGTTACGGACATCTTATGCATTTTTTAAAGTTGGCCTTGCGCTAAAATTAACTCAAAATTAACAAATTTATGGTAATGGTAAGTGATTTATTTATTCAAGAATCCTATAAATATTTACATAGTGCACGAAAAACGTCGCAAAAAGTAGATTTTGTATCAATCATATATCAACGAGTTTAGAGACCGCCATCTTGGGCTGTGGGAAAGTTACCCACAGCCGTTTAAGCACAGTGATTATAGGTCAAAGTACGGCCATCAACACGGAGTCTTGGTTCACACCGAACAGCAAGCTATAAAGGGCCCCAAAAATGACTAGTGTAAAACCATTCAAAATGGAAAACCAACGGTCTACTAATTTATATAAAAAACGAGAAACGAGAAACACTTATGAACCACATCAACAAACGACAATCACTGAACAACAGGTTTCTGCATTTATGTAGAAATTTACAAACAGATGAACCGATATCGACATTAGGATCGCCAATAATAAAGGAGATGCTTCTTGCGTTAATTTTCCACAGTATTCAATGACAAAATTGCGTGACTTTTTTTTCAAGTTATTGAATCAATTTGTGAAGACGTTCGATATAAATAATAAATAACAGAAACGGCAGCTAAACTTGTGCATGTCCATTATCTTTAAAATGGGATTGTCAACATTTTATAATAGCTGCATATTTTCAATTATTTCACACTAACTGAGACATATTTACAAGAAGTCTTTCAGGCGAGATAGCATGTGACTATGACTTGTATAACAGTGGTATAGACAGCATTACCTCCTTTATCGTACCTGGTCTAACTATAATGTTGATGTCATTTCAGGAGGATGCGTCACTGTCCCGCATTAAAAAAAGTCTGTGATTAAATGCATATTTTTATTTTTTATGTATATTTGTAATTTCTTATTTTATACTTTATGTTATTATTTAGAGTTTTTTTTGTTCCTGCAAATACCTACTGCTTGGTCATAAAATAATAAAACTCTTCTTCTTCGGATTTAATGGCTGCTTCATTTATCATGTGTATGTACTTGCAGATTCCAACATCATTATGACGTATATCTGAATATTCATGTAAACAAAAAAAATATTCTTATAAATGACTGCATGGGATTTCTTTTCGGTAGTACCGACCGTGCGAGACCCTCATGGTTAGTCAAGGTCGTAAAACACCCCCTAGTAGTAGTACGGTAATTTATCAGTATTTATAATTAATAGAAAGTTCAAACCATAATTAACATGTGAATTAATATTCAATTTGATGTGAATAAACTCATCATAGATACATTTTGTACCAGGATTGAAATTTTGTACGCCAGACGCGGGTTTCGTCTACAAAAACTCCTCAGTGACGCTCGAATAAAAAATAATAAAAAAGGCCAAAGAGAGTACGAAAATAAAGAGCATTGAGGATGTGAGCACACCTTCATGGAAAACTACATTAGCCAAAAACATTAACCTGATACGGGACGGACCAACAGACGAACGAACTGGCGTACAGATAAGAAAACATAATGCCCTTCTACTATCGTAGGCGTGGCATAAAAATTGTCTCAACAGCAATGTTGTACGCTGAATAACGCTTTGATAGTAAAATTCCTGGAAAATGTTGTCTGCATAAAGGGTATTTAGATTCATGACGATTGTAAGATCCTCCACTTGGTGTCGCCTCTTTCTCTGTGAAAGTACCAATTTGTGCTAAAATGTTCTTGAACAACAACTTCATGAATAAAGGGTATGCCAATATAACAGCAACTCGACTTCAGGTCAACAAACGTTCTTCAACAGTAGACAATTCACTACTTATGTCAACGTCAGAGAGAAATCACTCGAGGAAGCTGTAAATAAATTGAACGGATACTTTGACCAATATATGTCGTTTGAGTTGTTGTTTCGTTTGGTTTGTTGTCTCCCCAAATATATTCACTATCAACACTAATTTCTTTAAAGTAAAAACAATATAAACCACTAACAAGGTTCCTGACTTGAGACAAGTACATGGATATGTAGCGGCGATAAGCTACATGTATTAGTTACACATAATTGTAAGCAGTTTCCGTGAAATGTTGCACATAGATCTTATCTTAAGTATTTGAAGGAAGATGATAAACATGATCAATATATAAATGTAATTGTTAAGTGTTGCGACAAAATAACTCTATATTAATGCAGGTTGAAAACAACAAAAGAGCAGTATTCACATTTTTTCTTACGAGTTCACAACGGATTAGGCATTCTTAACCTTGTTTTGCATACTTAACTTCATTTATGAAACTGAAAGTGACAGATTAGTTCATATTTTGTTAAATATTGTTTGAAGACGATACTATCTACAACAGACAGATTCTTGTTATTGTTGTATTGTGTCAATTTTATGCAAAAATACGAGGCTCCAAGCTCTAGTTTCATGAGTCTCAAATATATACGAATGTGCAACTCGCCAATACGTCTATATGTCTCTAAACTTTATTTCCTAAAAGAAACTTTATTATCATTTTGAATGTGTAAACTATTATTACTGACGAACTTAGCTATAATCAAATAGGATTTCAGATTGAAAAAAACAAAACAATTAAAAAAGGTTTAAAAAATGCAAAGTACTGAAGTACTGAACATCGGATGACCGCAAGTTCTTGTGGATGGTCACAAGCACTTGTCTCAGAAAAAAATCACATCTCTATACCTGAAAGTGAAGTTTATGTACAGTACTACAGATATATATTTTTTTCTGAGACAAGTTCGTGCGTGGATGATGAATAAATGACAGGAAATTCAACCTCACCGTAATAACTATTATATTGTAGTGATACAAATCAGTATACTTTGGTTTGTTGTTTTTATTATATTAATATTAATATTTGTATATAACAGTTACATGTATATATAATTTTCATCCATTTGTATATCATTATATTCTACTATTCTAATAATAGTGCAGTGCAAGTGCATGGTGGACACTCTTCTGTAATAATGTGATTTTTCTAATAGATTGGATTTGAGTAGGCATTCATATTTTCCCGCAAAACATTCTTGAGATATTCTCCCGCATGCGTTAACACAATTTTTCTGTACGTGTGCATAGATATTAATGATTTTTTACTTATATATATATATGTATTGTTGCCACAGAGATTTCTACTTACGTAACTTTCGTTTTTGACTGGTAACCGATCTATAAATACGCGGACATTATGGAGTGCAAAATAACATTCCTTATCGCTTGTTATGAATTCATTTCTTCAATGAATACTCATAAATATATTTTTTTAGAACATAAATTAATAATATGAACATTTTTTGTGTATATATATATATATATATTTCTAACGACAAAAAATGTTCATATTATTAATTTATGTTCTAAAAAAATATATTTATGAGTATTCATTGAAGAAATGAATTCATAACAAGCGATAAGGAATGTTATTTTGCACTCCATAATGTCCGCGTATTTATAGATCGGTTACCAGTCAAAAACGAAAGTTACGTAAGTAGAAATCTCTGTGGCAACAATACATCGGAATGCCCTCACGGTCATCGCGATGTAAAAACTATAATCTGGCGGTACAAAAAAGTTCGGAAAGCCAAAAACACAAAAACGTGTTAGCGCACAAAACCAAATGGACGTAAGCAAGACTGTCTAAATGGTTTAAACTTTCACGTGGAGTTGAAATCTTAGTTTCAGTACCGTAGCATACTATATACATTGGCAATTTACAGACAAAGTGTTCCTATATTTTTGAAGCATTGTGCTAAGTTTATTCTGTAAAGTATTGAAAGTAATACAGAAACTCGATAAACTTTGTATCAATGGTAATGGGGTGGCTGATTGAGAATAAAGATACAATAGTATACGATTCTACGTTTGGGCAGTTTTCGATCAACATGGTCAAGGATTATAATTTATGCAAGATTTCCTGTAAAAAACACGCATATCTCAAATATTGAAAAACAAATGAATTCATCACATGCAGATGAAACTTTATTCTATTTTATTTTTCTGTTTTTTTCCTTTCTGATTTCATAACTTCATGACTACAAAATTACGCTATATTGGCAGATTAAACGCAAGACGTTTAAATGCCTACTGGAAATATGCAAGACAAAATACAAATACAGATGTATGACAGACGAATGTCTAGTGAATATCAAAAGCTTTGTTAAATTCCCTGTATTCCTTTCAAATTTTACCTTTTTAATGTGCAAATAAAAAGTTGCCTTATCATACCTTTTTTTTCATTATTACAATTACATATTTATCAACTTATTGAGATCCATATTGTCTTAAAAGTACGACAGATCGAACTTGACGGTAATTTATTTTCGACTTATAAGACTTGGCTGATGTTTTTATCCGTTTATTCTCTCATCAATAAATCTAATTACAGGCTAGAGATATTCTATTAAGATCTGCTCCGTTTGAGTTTGTTCTTTTACATCTTACCTGTAGCGTAAATACTACTGTTTACAAAATCATAAACATCGATCAGACTTAAATGTGCCTAGATCATGATATTTGTTTTTTTCCATTGAAAACTTTGAAAATATCAATAAATGTTCATAGCTAGCTATAGGAATAAATGTAGATTTATATTATATGACTTAACATTGCAATCTTTGGATTCAATGTAGATTAATGTGATACAGCACGGTAAGGTACGAGGCGATGCGACAAGTTACGGTACGTGACGATGCGGCACGGTACGGCTCGGGGCGATGCGATGGGATACGCTATGATATGATATTAATACGATACGATGCGATGCGATGCGATGCGATGCAATACGATAGGATATGATGCGATGTAATGTAACGGAATTGAATGGAATGGAATGCAATGGAATGCAATAACTTTATTATCAGTTAAAGACTCCCCAAACAATACAGTAATTATAATAATCCAATACAAGGACTATAATATATTATATATATATATATAAACAAGTCTAAATTGAAAACAACGTTCAAACCTATGATTGCGTTGGATAAAAACCGCAATTTTTATACATGTGCATGCAAAACAAATTTCTTGGTAGAGTGGTCTAAATACAGCACAAACAACATTTTCCAAAAGAACAAAAATAGTGAAAAAGTATATTTTAACAAAACGTATATATATATTTCTCTAATTCTTCGTCAATTTATCCCTTTCTGCACCCATTGTATAAAAAAAATTTAACCAACGTGTGGTTCGTTTGATCTCAGTTCTTCATTGGTTTAAATCCGATTATGACGTCGAATTTTCTTGCTCTCCTCTGAATTTTCTATTGTGACGGCATGAAAAAAGGCGACCATGCCTGATGACGTCACATAGAAAGAACACATCTTTTTGCAGATCATTCGAAAAGAAGGAATAAATTTGCCTGCGTATTGTTTGAAAATCATTAGAGAAACAGATTCCACCACCAAATCTCGTGTAATACGATATTTATCCACTCTCGACAGTTAAATTTTAAATATTTAAAACGCTCGGCGAGCCTCGCGTTTTAAATTTGAAAATTTAACTGTCTCGAGTGGATAAATATCGTATCACACTCGATGCAGTAGTAGAATCTATATATATACATGTCTAAATTGAAAACAACGTTCAAACCTATGATTGCGTTGGATAAAAACCGCAATTTTTATACGTGTGCATATATATATATATATATACATATATATATATATGATGTACAATAATTGCTTAATAAATACAATAGAATATGAAAGTATTAACATAGTTATAACGGTTGTTACTTCCTGAGACGTGGTAATTATAAATACTAACTATTTGTCCACCAAATTTGTTAAGAATTTTACTTTGAAAAACATCGAATTATTGTCCTTTGAAACAAACTTCCACAAAAATGCACAATGTTTTTATTCAACGACCAGGACAAAACAAAACATTTCTTTACAATTGAGGATAAATTAGTCGTGTCGCATATTGTTTATTCAAAGTTGATCGGTCTCGAATTCATTGTCGTAGGGATTCAATGATTTTAGTTATTTCTTCCTCGTTTAGTTCATACATCAACATCTACTTATAAAGGCCCTTAACTAGCAAGGAAATCTAATAAATTGTTAGTAAAAGTACTCTGATAATAAGGAAGTAAAACTGGTCTACCGAGAAAGTCTACTGTAGAAAGGTGAAGAAGGGTAAGACGTTAATTAAGTTTAATTAAATCACGCTCATCTGAAATGTTAATTTTATCTATCATGTCTCTCGTTATATCTTTCTTTATGTTTGGTGTAGAGCTTATGCTTGATCTACTTGGTTGATAATTGTCTGTGGTTATTATACCACATCTTATTTTGATATTATTTATAACGCATAGAGGCGGACTTAAGGGGGCGACCCCTCCCCTCATGGAGCTACATACATGGTTAATGCAAAAACTTTTCACAAGTCTCACTCCTAACGTTGCCTTGTACGTGTCCCCCTTATCAAAATCATGGATCCTCATCCAGAAGCTTCAGAATCTAATCGAATACCGTGACCAGATGTGAAATATAATTGAGCGAATACAACAATCAAAGGTTAACACAATTTAAGTGTATACAACCAAAGGTCGATGACACTTTACTACAACCACGAAGTAGTAAACACGATTTAATATATTTGAAATAGTACTCAACGAAAGTTGATAAGATAAGACCAACTTTCAACTGCATGAGATAATCCCAATGGCCAATACTGCGAATCATGCGCGTTTGTATCATGCATCTTCATGGAATATCTCTCGTGCACATGCCAGTGTATTAAATTGACCATGTAGATCTAGGTATAGGCCTTAATCTTCCCAACGGTTACATAATTTTCATTTTTGGTCGATATATGCACTAGGTTGATACCACAGCTGGTGGACTGTTATTCCCCGAGGGTATCTTCAACTCAGAAATTAGTGCTTCGGTACTGACATATGATTTTTAACAAACTTTACTTAAATCTCTGTTGATAAATTGATAAATTATTAATTAACGAAGGTTTCAACTCCCACAGGCAAAGTGATCCAAAGTGGATCGTAGGCTATTTTAGGTCCCCTTTGGTTATACATCTGTTCTAGTATTAAGGTAAGTTGAGTTTGACCGTTCTTGTGAAGGTAAATTCAGAAAAGCGCTTCAGAAGCACACACTCAATAAAGTGTTGTTTTCGTGGCTTGAAGGACTAGTACTAACTAACTCTGACATTTTTTTTATTTGTACTATAACTAGAGAAGTGATGACAATTAGTTTTAAAGAGATAGTAGCTACGATTTTGACAAAATCATAATAAATTCTATTTTGGAACGAATACATGTATTTCTGTCTCATCACTGTACTACATTAGTCTTGGGAGATAATATATTGACAGTATAATAGTCCCAGATCAGTTCCGCTCTCAAGACAAAATAAATCGAAATTATAGAAAAAAGTATGATTAGATTGAGCTGGCAGATGGTTCAAGTTCAACGGATGTAGTATGCTTTTTTTTATATCCTGCTGTGATTTGAATAGAACAAATTTACATGAAAAGTATCTGCCGGGTTCATCGGCGTTCGAATATGAAACGTCAGACGAAACACTGAGAAACTTAGTGACCCGAAATGTTCAAATGTATGACATATTCTCAAAGAAAAAATCTGCCGGTCAGTCTTCCCGGCGTTTTTGATAATAATATTGAAATTACTGCACGAGTCCTCCTCTCGCCACTATGATCCGCTTGTAAAGTTGATCGAGTATTTACTGTCCGTATTGATCGACCCGGCCTTGTCAATAAATTACGGAAAAATAGAAACTCCTTCAATAATCATTGAAAAAAAATTACATGGGAATATGGCATGGTATTGGTTGCAAAAATTTGATATTTTTCATTTAAATGCAATATTTTTCATTTAATTGGTATATTTTTTCATTTATATGCAATATTTTTTCATTTATATGCAATATTTTTTCATTTGTATGGTATATTTTTTCATTTAAATGGTATATTTTTTCATTTATATGCAATATTTTTTATTTTAATGGTATAATTTTTCATTTATATGGTATATTTTTTCATTCAAATGCAATATTTTTTATTCAAATGGTAAAATTTTTCATTCAAATGGTATAATTTTTCATTCAAATGGTATAATTTTTCATTCAAATGGTATAATTTTCATTCAAATGCAATAGTTTTTATTCAATTGGTATAAAATGTCATTTGAATGCAATATTTTTTATTCAATTGGTATAGTAGTTTTTTATTTATATGCAATAATTGCATTATGGGAAATTCTTTGACGTCATAAGGTCAAATTTGCAACAACGTTTGGGATTGGTCGGAAATTGTTTGGATGTCTCCCCTTTCTTTCTAAACATGGGTGACCAAGAATTAAAAAACGCGTCAGAATATCGCCCCTCTAACTAAATCTAACGTTCGTACGAGTCCTGCACTGGCTGTTAATGCCAATAATGGCCAGGACGAGCAAAAAATGCGAGTGACAAGTAATAATAATTAATTTGACACACAACTTGTTCATGGATAGCGCTGAAACAGATGCCTGCGTGCATGGCAAAACACCTCCAATGAAAACCTTTTCTGAAGAAACTCTCCTACAGTCTACACATTGAAATAAAAAAAAATACATAGCTAGCCCCCCTCCCCCTTCTAAGTCCAGATACATGTAATCATGACGTTCTTTAGTGCTATATCATTTTTTACTTTTCTTGATCCTCAGAGACGTTGCAGGAAGGCACATGAAAAAAGAATAAAAAGCATCCAGGACGTTACAATTATTTGGACTAAGCCCCCTCTTTTTAACTACATGTAGAAAAAAAATCACCTAATTACGACAGCAGAACTAGAAACCCACAAGTAGAGACATAAGCTGTTATACTCCGGAACTAATTCTTTAATAAAGACAATTCAGGATAAATCGGAACCAGTTACTAACCCATGTTACAACAATAGTCCTATGACATAGGACATCACTATATGAGGAGTGAACTTCATATTTAATACTATCTATGATATGTGCTCTCATGTCTTATGCTGCAAATCATTTTACATCTAGGATTCGTTGCTGAGCTTTTTTTTACTGTTCTTGCCTCCGAATCCCTTAAATAGATTTTTTTTCAAGCCCCACACTAGTTCAATAATTACTATATGTCTTTGCATAAATAAGTATGCAGGGCATATTTCAAAACATATTTTATCTTCAGGACTTTTAAATGATTTACTTTTCAATACTGCATTGGGAAGGGGGGTATACAAGTTTATTTTGTGACACATTATATAATATAATTAGGTATCCAGCAAATTATATGATTGTACGTTTAGCTATTATCTAGACCCGTACACAATGTATATAATTAGACACATTTAACAGGGGCGGATCCAACACCTCGGTGTCTAGAAAGGGGGGGGGAGTAGGTTCAAATTTAGATATTTGTATAGAGATGTATATATGCGAGTATTGGCAGTAATGGTTATGGTGTGTGTGTGTGAGGGTAGGGGTTTCAGATCAAAGATCGTTTCTATAATTCTATATCTTTTAGTTTTTACCATTTCACTCTCTTCTTTATCCTTTGATCTCTATTATATTTGTTCTAAACATGCGTGACATATTTGCCACTGGACATAAGGCAACCAAAAGTCAATCAACGTATTCTGTATATTTCATCATTTCTTTATTATGTTTTCTATAGGTTTGGTCCCGCCCCTTATCTATTTTTTTGCGCATTAGGGACGACATCAAAAGTTAAATGTAGGATAAAAAAAAAATAATTCATATAGTTTTTTTCACTGACCCCCTACCCCCCCTCTTAATTTAATTTCTTAATTTGGGAAAAATTGATTGACCAATAAGGATATATATAAAATCGATGTTAATTAAACAAAACTTGCAGCAATTTTGACCCCCCCCCCCCCCCCCCCCAACTATTTGAATTAAGTTTTTTATCCTTCATTGATTTTCTGATGTCGTCCCTTATCCTCTCTATGTAAACCCAATTCATGTCCTGATAAATGGTGACTCATGCATAGCATCATATGTGGTTATTAAAACAAGAAACATATTCATATTATAATAATTAATGTATGCTAGGACTTATAGATAGATGTCATTAGTCCCAGGTCATGTAATAAAGTAGGTCTTATAAAAATACAATAGCATTTTAATTTTGATGATTATATATATGTTTATATATTTAATAATGCCATTTTTTTGGAAAAAAAGGTAGGGGCAAGGCGTTTTTAAAACATATCAATGGGACGCGTTTTTTTTTTTGTTCTTCGGAAGTGAGCCAGAAGAAGTCCATTTCGGTTTTTTTTTGCATTGGGAAGATCTTCTGGCTCTCTTCCACCTCTTCTTTTTTGATAGGTTGACGGCAGAGGCACATAACAAACATGGCGTAGTTTAGTCTAAATGAAATTAATAAATTTATGAATGCAGATATATTAGAATGTGAGCTGTTTTATAAACGTTTTATGGTATGACAGCCTTAGTAGGACATTCCTGTAGGACGATAAGCTGGATAAATATAAGAACTACACGGACAATAACAGTTAAGGGACGATTATTTGATATTCTAGGGAAGGGATTTTGATTGATTGGTGTTTTACGCTACTTTCAACACTATTGGTCTATTCCGTGGTGGTCAGTTTAAATTTATAGATGAAGGATGGGGAAGGGGAGAGGGGGCATTATTATTCATTTCAATCTGTCGCTAATCATGCCTATTTTTCAGCTCTTATCAGGCAACCATATTCATATATGAAATCCTTCTGTCCCCCGACCCAACAAATAAATAAATATCAAATGGGTTTCCTCTAATTTAACACAAGTTTAAATTGATTGATTGTTTGTTGCTAATTTTAACGCCCAGTGAAAATTATTTCATGCTTGTTCAGGAAAACACGAGTTTAGAAGTCACGTATATAATATAAAAATGAAGAGATGGAATATGATTGCTAATAAGGCAACTATCCACCGGAGTTCAAATATGAAGTGGATGTAAGCAATTATAGATAAGATAAGATAAGAAAAATTTATTTTAATTCGGGTTACATGAAATACTACAAACATGAGCTCTGTAGAGCTTTTTGCCGTCATGTAGACAAATGATTTTTTGTAGACAATCGTAAGGCCTTCAACAATGACAAAAACCTGATACTGTAAAGTCGTCTATAAAAGGCCCTACATTAAAAGTGTGACTGACAATTCAAACGAAAAAACTAACAGCCTAATTATACATAACAAAACAATTTACAAAATATCAAATATGAGTCGAGACAGGAACCAACGACAACCATTAAACTACAGGCTCCATCCCTGGGACAGGCAAATAAAGAATATGGCAGGGTGGATATAAAAACGAAGATGTGGTATGATTGCAGATGAGACAACTCTCCACAAGAGATCAAATGACACAGAAATCAACAGCTATAAGTCACCGTACGGCCTTCGACAATAAGCAAAGCCTACACCGCATAGTCAGCTATAATAGGCCCCGAAATCAAAAATGTAAAACAATGCAATCGAGAAAACTAACGGCCGAATTAATGTACAAAAAAATGAACGAAACACAAATATGTATAACAAAGCAACAAAGGCAACCACTGAGTTACAGGCTCCTGACTTGGGACAAGCACATACATACAGAATGTGGCGGGGTTAAACATGTTAGCGGGATCCCAATCCTCCCCCTAATCTGGGACAGCGGTGTAACAGTACAACAACATGTTTATGAGCAACCCATCCCGAAGCTGGGACAGTGGTGTAACGGTACAATAAAATAACAACCTGCACAAATCAGCAAATTACTCAAAAGATCGATAGGAGACACACACAAAAACTAACATTAAGACAATAGACACAAAGCACCGACATAAGAGTATTTGCAATTACTGGAAGTTTGCTCAAACCTAATTACAACTGGTACTGAAATAAATCTTGTTCTCCCAGACCGAGTTATCAATCAGTACACAACGCGCGGCAAAGGATTTATTGAAAAAAGAAAACAGTCTGAGAAACGTCTGGTTTACGTTGAATATACATATAAGAAGATGTGGTATGAGTGCCGATGAGACAACTCTCCATCAAAGTCATAATTTGTAAATGTAAACCATTAAAGGTCAACGTACGGTCTTCAACACGGAGCCTTGGCTCAAACCGAACAGCAAGCTATAAAGGGCCCCCAAAAATTAGTAGTGTAAAACCATTCAAACGGGAAAACCAACGGTGTCTAATCTATTTAAAAACCCGATATACTTGCATATAAATCCACATACAATGAAACGGTTTTTGAAAAGTGGACCGAACGTTTTGACCATCGAAATACTAGTTATGACCACAAGATTTTAACAGCCAGTGCAGGACTCGCACGAACGTTAGATTTAGTTAGAGGGGCGATATTCTGACGCGTTTTTTAATTCTTGGTCACCCATGTTTAGAAAGAAAGGGGAGAAATCCAAACAATTTCCGACCAATCACAAACGTTGTTGCAAATTTGACCTTATGACGTCAAAGAATTTCCCATAATGCAATTATTGCATATAAATAAAAAACTACTATACCAATTGAATAAAAAATATTGCATTCAAATGACATTTTATACCAATTGAATAAAAACTATTGCATTTGAATGAAAATCATACCATTTGAATGAAAAATTATACCATTTGAATGAAAAATTATACCATTTGAATGAAAAATTATACCATTTGAATAAAAAAAATATTGCATTTAAATGAAAAAATATACCATATAAATGAAAAATTATACCATTAAAATAAAAAATATTGCATATAAATGAAAAAATATACCATTTAAATGAAAAAATATACCATACAAATGAAAAAATATTGCATATAAATGAAAAAATATTGCATATAAATGAAAAAATATACCAATTAAATGAAAAATATTGCATTTAAATGAAAAATATCAAATTTTTGCAACCAATACCATGCCATATGGGAAACTGATTACATGATTCGATGAATGATACAATCTGTAACATCGACCTTTGATCACACAATGAACTTTCGATGGTAGTACTTAACTTAAGTTCCTAAGATTCGTCATTCATGCTCAGTATCAATATCAATTTAGTAGTTAAAATTTTACATAGAAAATTTTAATTTATGTTTATCATACTAGAGAAATAACTTTTGGGTTTGTAGACATATCTGAAAACTGGCTGCTAGCGAGTGGCTGCTAGCTTGAGTCTAGCGTCTCTGATCCTTTGAGGCATTTTCTGTATCTTTAAATATATCGCTCATTCTGTAAAATTCTCATGAAAATTATTTTACTATTAAATCTGTGTAATTATATGATTTCTTTATTCTGTACATGTACATTGATAATTTCTGTAAACAGTATCAGTCTGAGTATTGTTTTTATCCAACTCTTTTATTTTCAACGCTGTTATTTTTTTACTTTACCACCCTATTATTCTCTATTCTTTATTTGTTTTGGTCAACTTTCTCTATTCATCAATAAAGCGTTGAATGTCAAAACTAGTAATTTTGAGTGGCTGATTTTTGAACATAAAATCGTCCTAAAAGATTTCTGTTTTTATAAAAATCAATTCAGGAATTACGCCCCTTTTCAAAAATTCTGGATCACTCTGAACACCTTGAACCCATATTCCAGGAAGCATTTCGAAATAAAGTCGAGGAAAAATATTGAAATACTCCAGTAAAATTCCCAAAATTAAGATGCATATTATCATGTGACTTAATTCAGATCGAATAAAACACTTTCATGTGCGCGGGGCGCATGTACACAGATGGTACGATGTAGTCATAATGAGAATGTCAATTTTTTTTTGTTAGCAGGAAGAGAATTTCCGATAAATGGCGGGAGTTATATTCCTGGAAGTTGTGAATAAACGGAGTATGTAAGATTTTTTTAAAAACATTACACAGATGCAATGAATTAATCTACTTAAACTTGATCTAGGATTATAATCGACAACATGTGACCAGTTTAGTAGACACGCAGACAAGATATTTTTATTAAGGAGTAATTGAGTAGTAGAAAAGTTGCGTTCTTACAGGGGACGTGACCCTCCCGGTATCGGGACAGTTCGCCCTGATTACAGGTTCGCCCTGGGTTCGTTCGCCCATAGAGTCCGTACGTTCGCTCAAGGTTCGTTCGCCAAAAAAATATATCAAATAATATTGATGCCGGGACATAATATATTGACGTATAATAGTCCCAGATTGATGGCATTAAGGTTCATCATAACAAATGGACAAATATGGCGCCGTATTTTCACCTCAAAAACTACTCTGTGTACAGACTTACCTGTTTAGTTTGAAAAGTTGTAAGGCCTGGCATCCACTAGATATATAAAAGTTAAATGTATTTTGCATATCAGATAGATAAAATATTTTTTGGATTTTAATGGGCATTTTTTTTCGTTCCTGCAGAAGGTGTAAAAATAAACTAAGTTGGGATACAACTTTGAGATGCTCCCTCTCAGGTAACAACTGGTTTGTATTGTATTGATTGTCCTTGATTGGCATAGACAATAGACGGAGAATAGATATTTACAAATCTATAGATGAGTTAAAGGTATTAACTGAGTGGACAGTATCAAATGCAATTCAGGTGTTTGTTTATTTTTACACCTTCTGCAGGAAGGAAAAAAAATGCCCATAAAAATCCAGAAACGATTACATCTTTCTGAAACACAAAATGCATTTAACTTTTATATATCTAGTGGATGCCAGGCCTTAAAACTTTTTAAACTGTACAGGTAAGTGTGTACACAGAGTAGTTTTTGGGGTGAAAATACGGCCATATTTATTTTGTCCATTTGTTATGATGAACCTTAATGCCATCAATCTGGGACTATTATACATCAATATTGTAATATATTTGCTATATAATAATACAATCCAGTTTCTATAACTAATTTATTAACAAGTACATCGTTTGATGGTCAGACTACAGAATGACAACATGTGTATAAGAACTTCAATTGATCTATTTAATTATGTTTATTTAAGAACGTGCAGACAAGTGAGAGTTGCTGATCTGTCAATTATAATTACTGTAACAGATGATACGGTAATAAAGTGCGGTGAACTTTATAACACTTCTCCGGCCTTAGATAAAAACAAATTAAAAACAAATTAACTCAATTACAGAAAATTAATGTCTTTTCACGGCTACTGATTGATAAGTCCATATCAGTTTGAAAACAAATAAAAATGTCAGATCACAAAGATTCATTGTTAAAGTTTGTCTGCACTGAAACTATAATGTCCTACTAAGAAAATAAAATAAAAATGTTCGCACTGGTCTTGTTGTTATTTCTTACACTAAATGATATGTACACACATGCACTGCGAAGTACTTAATGCACTTCAAACGGTTGTGAGGATTATTATGCCTCTTTATAAATCAACAATTTAATTCAACACAAAATCCTTAAAATGCGATGGTTCTTTTCTTATTCTCTTCGGATAGCGTGGTTCCATTTGTTCAGTCATGTTTGACGGTTTCTCGATTTGCGGTTGTTCGGTCTCAGGAGTACTTATCGGTATAGTTATTTCTGGCTCAAACAATTCACTGTCATTGTCACATTTTTCTTCCTTTTCGTTGTTTGTGCAATCAAAGTTTCGTACTCTGATGTGATCAATATGTCTACGAATGACACGTCCATCTGGCAATTTGATATGAAATGAAAGTGGTCCTGATTGTTTTATAACTTCTCCCTGAATCCATTTAATCTTTGAACCAATTGAGAAATTTCGGGCAAATACTCCCTGTCCTACATTAATTTGTCTGTTCACAGATTTCTTGTCGTGATAATGTTTTTGTTTTTGTTGTCTCTCCTGAACTCGCTTCTCGATATTTGGAAAAACTAAATCTAGACGTGACTTGAGTTTCCTTTTCATCAGCAATTCTGATGGTGCCAATCCTGTCGTTGTTTGTGGCGTTATGCGGTAGTTGAAAAGAAAACGGTTCAACTTTTCCTGGACAGTTCCTTCTTTGATTTTCTTCATACCTTCTTTGAAACTCTGAACTGCTCGTTCAGCACAACCATTACTAGCTGGATGCCACGGCGCGGAGGTGCGATGTTCAATTCCATATGATTTCACATAATCGGCGAATTCCTTACTAGTAAATGCGGCTCCATTATCACTAATAATGAGATCACATAATCCATGTGTTGCAAACGTTTGTTGAAGTTTTGCAATCGTAGCCTCGGATGTTGTAGAATTCATGACGTGTATGTCTATCCATTTTGAATACGCATCAACCATAATTAGAAATGATTTGTTCATGAATGGTCCTGCAAAGTCTATATGTATTCTTGACCACGGATGGCTCGGATATTCCCACGGATGTAACGGTGCTTCTGCTGGTAATTTTCGGTTTTCCTGACAACTGTAACAGTTAACTACAGTTAATTCCAAGTCATTGTCCATTCCCGGCCACCATATATAGCTTCTTCCTAGACTTTTCATTCTAGTAATCCCTGGATGTCCTTGGTGTAATTCATTTAACATGGCCTCGCGTCCTGGTTGTGGTATAATTACTCTTCCTCCACACAATATGCATCCGTCCTGACTACACAGTTCATTTTTTCTACTATAATACGGTCTTATGTCTTCACTGGGACATTTTGACGGCCATCCATTCAAAATGTATCTAAGCACCATAGACAGTATTGTGTCCTTGCGTGTCCACTTTTGAATTTGTTTAGCATCAACTGGCGTAGTGGCTAAATGTTCCATTAATAATATAGTATCACCTGGCGTTG
This sequence comes from Mytilus californianus, assembly GCF_021869535.1. Taxonomy (NCBI): domain Eukaryota; kingdom Metazoa; phylum Mollusca; class Bivalvia; order Mytilida; family Mytilidae; genus Mytilus; species Mytilus californianus. Next base: position 31,230,848 of record NW_026262581.1, read on the forward strand.
GTGTCTTTTCAATGTTTGTTTTCAGCGGTAGTCTACTTAGTCCATCCGCATTACCGTTCAGACTCCCTTCTTTGTATACAATCGTGTACTCATATGCAGCTAAAGTCAGTGCCCACCTTTGAATTCGAGATGCGGCCATTGTCGGTATAGGTTTATCTTCTCGAAATAAACCTATAAGCGGCTTGTGATCGGTTATGATTGTAACGGGGTGTCCATACAAATATTGATGAAATTTCTTGATACCAAATATTATGGCCAGACTCTCCTTCTCAAGAACGGAATAATTCTTCTCTGCTGATGTAAGTGTTCGAGGTGTATAAGCTATTGGTTTGTCACTGCCGTCGTCCATTTTATGCGAAAGTACGGCCCCTACTCCATACGGAGATGCATCACATGCTAAGATTAATTTCTTTTTCGGATCGAAATGTACAAGTACTGATGCGGATTTCAACAGCTGTTTTGACTCTATGAACGCTTTTTCCTGTTCTTTTCCCCAACTCCATTTTGTGTCTTTCTGTAGAAGTACATGTAGCGGCTTTAACAAGTGAGACAAATTTGGTAAGAATCTATTGTAATAGTTCAGCATTCCCAGATAAGCTTTCAGTTCTGTCACGTTTGTCGGACTTGGGGCTTTATCTATCGCCTCAACTTTACTCTCCACTGGATAGATTCCGTGTTTGTTTATTTTAAATCCCAAATAAACAACTTCTTCGGCCAAAAACACACACTTCTGTCTCTTTAACCGAATTCCGATTCTCTTAAATCTAGACAAAACCTCAGAAAGAGTATTTAGATGTTCCTCCCTTGTTTTACCCGTTATCAGTATATCATCTACTCGAACCAAAACATTGGATATACCTTGAACAACATTTTCAAGTGTTCTCTGGAAAATACCTGGGCTGGACGCTACACCATACGGAAGTCTATTGTATCTGAATAAACCCTTGTGCGTGTTTATAGTCACATACCTTTTACTGTCCTCATCAAGTTCAATTTGTTGGTATGCTTGATTTAAATCCAATTTTGTATATTCTTGTCCTCCTCCAAGCGTTGCGTATAAATCCTCAGTTTTAGGAATCGGATAATTATCCAACTTTGAAACGGCATTAACGGTTACCTTGTAGTCACCACAAATTCTAATAGATCCGTTCTCCTTAACTACAGGTACTATTGGAGCGGCCCAGTCGGAATATTCCACTTGCTGAATTTGACCCTCCTTCTCAAGACGTTCAATTTCCATCTCCACTTTATTCTTCAACGCATACGGCAACGGGCGAGCCTTGAAATATTTCGGTACAGCACTCTCATCAACATAAATCTTGGCTTTCATGCCTTTTACAGTTCCAAGTTCATCTTTGAAAACCTCCTTATTTGCTTCCAAGATCACATTTAAATCACTCGGTTGATTATCAGTTCCAACGACGGAGAAAATATCCTTCCAATCCAGTCGGAGTTTGTTCAACCAGTCTCGGCCAAGTAAATTCGGACCTTTACGCTTCACTATCAGTATTGGCAATTTTGCGCTTTCCTTCTTGTAATTGACATTGACGATTGCACGTCCTATTACAGGAATCTGCTCTCCCATGTATGTTCGGAGTTTAGCACTGGTCGGTTCGATTCTGAATTTAGACTTGTATTCCTTGTAAGTATCCTCGCTCATGATAGAAACTGACGCTCCGGTATCTATCTCCATGGCTATTTCACATTCATTCACATTGAGTTGCACTTTATATGCCTCATTAGATTTATTTCCAAAATGAAAAACTGAGTAAGCTTCATTTTCACTTTCACTTTCGCTACTTTCATCCTGCTCCATGAAATGAGCACGTGGTTTAAAACGTGATTTGAACTCTCTGTGATTTTCACTTAAATTCCCATTGGCAGATTTGTTACGGCATTTCTTTGCGATATGTCCTTTCTTTTTACAACTGTGGCATTTTGCATCCTTAAACCTGCAATCGGCGGCTAGGTGATTTCCTCCACACCGGTAACAATCTCCTTGTTTCGAATTTCCAGAGTTGTTTCTTGTATAGGATTTTGAAACTTTGTTGACTTGTTTCTGAAATGTTGCATTTGTCCCACTCGCTTGGATGTCTTGTGCGTTCTTCTCAGCAGTCTCCATAGCGGTAGCAATTTCCAATGCCTTGTCAAAAGTTAAATTCGGCTCTGCTAATAGCCTCCTCTGTATGCGGTCACTCTTTATTCCGACGACTAACCTGTCTCGTAACATCGCGTTTAACGTGTCACCATAATTACAGTGTTCCGTCAGACTTCTTAGTGCTGCAATAAATGTCCTCACTGACTCATCGCTGTGTCTTGTTCTACTGTTAAATTTAAATCTTTGGATAATTTCTGATGGTACTGGATCTCGGTGGTCTTTCACTAGTTTTGTTAAATCGGCTAGTGATTTCGTTCCTGGTTTGGCTGGTGCTAATAAATCCCTAATTAATTTGTAGGTATTCTTCCCACATACACTTAAGAAAATATCCCTTTTCTGGTCTTCTTCGTCTATCTCGTTAGCATTAAAATAATGTTCCATACGTTCTACATATTGTGTCCAATCTTCGGATTCATCAAAAGAGTCTAATTTCCCGTAAGTCGGCATTGTTACGTGTAGAAATTCACATTTATTTTAATATTCAGTTTTTTTCCTCGTCGCCAAAATGTGTAATATATTTGCTATATAATAATACAATCCAGTTTCTATAACTAATTTATTAACAAGTACATCGTTTGATGGTCAGACTACAGAATGACAACATGTGTATAAGAACTTCAATTGATCTATTTAATTATGTTTATTTAAGAACGTGCAGACAAGTGAGAGTTGCTGATCTGTCAATTATAATTACTGTAACAGATGATACGGTAATAAAGTGCGGTGAACTTTATAACAAATATATATATGATGAACCTTAAGGTTTAATAAAATTATTCATATATTTATATTGTAAGTATTAGATAAAATATATCTATATTACTAAATGAATTATATAAGAGTTGAAATTGGGAGTCGCTTTTTCTTCTTTCACGTAAAATCCACGAATATTGTTTTATACCACAAAGGGGTAATGACCAGCGTAGTTTATTATGTGTTCATTTCAAGATCTTTTGGAGGTTAAAATCAGAAAAAAGACAGTTCGGATCGACCGTCCTTCACGACGTTCGGCTCTGAAATTGACGTGCTGTCATCATTTCTGTCATTGGATGTCTGACCAGCAAAATTAAATTTTATTGTGTAGCAGATACCATAAATATTGACCTTACACTGAAACACTTTGTGATACACATTCCCTTGACGCTTTCAGTAATTTAACAACAGATTTTTACACGTCAAGAGCTTTTCCTTCCGGGGAACCGCATCAATTCAACATGAAAGGGTGGGGGGATTACTTCAGTTTTCGGTTAAAAAATGGGTACTGAGGTGCGGCTTGGGATGTGACCCACCCCCATTCATATATTAATGCATAAAATTTTCAGCCCACTCATATATGGGGGTGGTTCTGAGCAGGGAAATACCAGAAATCAGGTGCGGATCCAGGATTTAATGTTAGGGGGGTGCAAAAAATATTGTCATATTGAGTGGTGGTATTTCGTCTGTGACACGCTTCAAAAAGATTTAAGATCTTAATATCGACTTACACCAAAACTATATATCTTCAGATTATGAACCAAAGTATATTTCGCTGGTATTTTCTAGTATCATGTATATATATCTAGAAATTCATGAAAAACATGGCAATATTTAGAAATTAATAGCTAGTTTTGGAAGATTAACTGTTCATAATGATGATGTCTATGATGTCATTGATTGTTGTATTAATTGTCTTTGGTGGATTTATAATGAAACAACAATTAAAAAAAATTAAACTAGTCAGCTTGGAATGAGTAAAAACAATGATGAACAAATTGTAAAACATGAAAGGGAAACTTTGTGGTATTTGTAAATTCATTTATCATTATACTGTCTAAATTAACTGACTAGAATTATTGAGGAATAAGAACCAATCCGTAATGACAAAATAAAATTTATCTATATCAGGGTGATATAAATGAGAAAAACACAAGACAAGTTGTTAAAATGTATTAATAAAGATAAATACATGCAGTTAACTTGGTCTTCAGTTGTTTTATATTAAATACTATTCCTGTATTCTACAGTGCAAAGCAAAGGAAAATAATTATCTGGTAGCAGCAATACAACATAAATTTTCAACAAATTTTAACAAACTCAATTCAGATAATAAACATTATACAACAAGACAACGAAATAAAACAAAAAATCAGGGGAATGGACCCAGGGCGAACAGGTATTAGGGTGAACGGACCCAGGGCGAATAGGTATTAGGGCTAACAGGTACTAGGGGGAACATGAATCAAGGCGAACAGACCTTTCTGTATAAATACTAAGCTTAATCTACTGTAGATACATACATGTATATAGTTTTTTTTTTATTAAAGATCCAGTTATTAACAGCAGATTTAATTTCAGTTCTTTGAAATTGAGTGTTTTAAAAATGAACTAAAAAACATCGCTGATGAATTAGTCACTTGCAAGTGAATAATTCGACCTCATTGAATCCGTATTCATGTGACCCTCAATTTAACCCTTAATTAGAGATGGATAACGCATGAATTAGGCGTGTTCAGTAATTAAAAGGAAAAGAATGTCAACATTGAAAGTGAAACAATGGTAAACCATTTGATTGACTGATTCGATCCACAAAAACTTAAATTCTTATACAGGTAAAAATGATGATTTACATATAATATGAAATCAAACAGACCTAGAAAAATCCAATTGCATAAGTTCGCTATCTATTTATATCTATATTTATGTTAATATTGGGTTATATTACCGTCAGCAGTCTTCGGAGGTCACCTCAATGGTTAATTAGATGGCATCTAGACTAAAATACACACAAAATGTTGATACATATTATCGAGCCCATGCATTGTAAATTGTTTATTTTAGACTTTTTATAATTTGGATATACGTTTTAGTATGTTATAAATATCATATTAGAATTTGAGTCAAATCGGTGAACATGAATTTGACAGCTAATGCCCCTTTAAATTCTTATGATATTACAGTAAAATAATTCAGAGTTCTTGAAATCTTTTTTTCCCGGAGGTCCTCAGTAGAAGAAAATCGGCTGGTCCTGACTATTATTTCTATTGTAAAATACCAAAAGTGAGTCAGCTCCTTTACAAATTTTGGTGTCAAAACCTACAGACCACCACTTTTCAAGAACTTTGAAAATAAGTAGTAAAATCAAACTTAAGGTTAGATTATTTTTTCAAATGCTGAAAATTGATTGACTAATTTTCAAAACTCACATAAAGTTCCACTTTGTGAAATGCGGTAAATTGTTTGATTCTAAAAAAAAACAAAAAACCTTTAAATAGGACAAGGTACAATTTGGGGCTTATTTGGGATGTAAATTGGCCGAAATAAAATAATTGGACATTACTTCTTTAGCCTTCTGAATATACAATAATGATATAGGCCTTTATGAAAATGAAAATATTAGGTCAGTCTTGGAAGACGTAATTTGATTGTGATGTCATTAAAGTGACATCATAGTGGGGATTTACCTAATTTTATGAGAAAAAAATCATCAAATTTCAGAAACATTTCGGCTAACTTTATATAGAGCACAAGTGTTGCTCAAACTAATTTTTGTGAACAATTAGATACACACAAACTATACACATCCTGTGAAAATATCTATTTTGGGCGATCCTTGTGTTCTATTTTTGTCAAATTCACATTTTACTGAATTTACTATCTTAATTTTCATGGCTGTAGGTTGCACTTTGTAAATACAGCTGTTTCACAAACCACTCCTCTTAAATGGGGAGATATATAATATTCATAGATATTTTGTTTTGTTTAGGTACTGGTTCCCAGATATGATCTCTATGTTTCATCTCATAGAGACATAACTTGGGAATGTGACCAATTAAATACCAGTACAAATACACATGGATAGCGGCAAAATTGAATTCTGAGGAGGACCAAAAGTGAAGGCAGGGGGAGTACAGAATTTTAGTATAAGTTTAAACTCTTAGAATTTGGGGGCATATAAATGTTAAAAATATGCCGCACAGCCCTATATTTTGACCTTTGAAAAAATTTGTAGCACATTCCATTCTAGGATATAATTTTTTACGAAACTTCTTAGTAAAAGTGGCACAGTTTTAGCCGTAAAAGGAGTTCCTGTCGGAAATTGCATTGTCTATATTTACAGAAGTGCAACCTGTATAACCAATGAATGCAAAGTATTTAAACTAAAACCACAATTTTCGGTAAAGAACAATAATAAACTCAACAATTAATTCTTTAAATTTGAGAAAATTTTGAATAAAATTAATGTTAGTGCAGTAATGACCCCGAATCTTCAACTTTGATGCATAAATTATTCATCAGGAATACTTAAACTCAACAAATTGATAGATATATAAATACTTGGAATACTTGGAGCAGCTATATAACCAAAAAGGACCAAAGAGAATTTGAAGCCAAAAATAATTGTTTGAGAAAGGAAGTGTCATTAAAGTTGATATAAAATTTTGGCAGGATAGAAAAACCTTTTCCCATTCAGAAACGGATAAGTTGATTTTGAAAAATAATCAGTGAGTGCTACCTTAAAATTAAGTACGCTTCTTATTTGAAAATTTCTTTTTCTTTTTTTGCCAGATTTTTAAATCAAAATTAAGTTGTATTATTATCTGATTCATAAAATGCCCTCTGAAAAGAGATATTGGGCATGTCCATCACTGACCCCCTTATCTTTCATAAAGTTAGGACAGTACAGATTAATGATTTTGGATCTTGAAATGAATTGACTCGACACTTCATCTTTTCTGTTTTCATCTGTGGTCTTTTTGCTAGAATTTCTTTTCAGCCCTTTCACAAAATATTTTTACCAATTTGTTATAGTGTTTATTGAACCTTGGTTAATTTCTCTTCTGACAACCAAATTCAGACAATGATTTTTAATAGTATATATGTATGAAAGATTGAAAAAAGATATAAAATTAATTATAGAAAATATGTAAATTAAAGAAACACCATTTATATGTGTTTGAAATTATAAATTTTAGTCATATGACCATGATGACACAATGTGAACAAAATTGACAATTTTCCAGAACTTTCATGACAGCTAGTACGTTGTACCTTCTTTATTTATTAAAAATAATAAAATAATTTGATATATAACGGGGAGAAAAAAAAAATTTCTGCACACAAACTTTATTACAAGTTAAAACACAGATGTAACATAAGCTGACTTATACAAGTAAGACAAGAAATGCCCTACAGTGATGTTGACAGTATAGATTTAAAGATATATGTATGTGTGTTTCAGAATTAAAATTCCCTTAAACAGTGGATATCTGTGTGGTTAAGTATCAAATTTTGTTACACTGTAAATACTTTTATCTTTTCACAATATTCTAAACTTTATAGAAATATTGACATTTTGCAACAAATCATCTTACTTATAACATGTAAATTAGTACATATACCAATGAAATAGTAAGACTAGAAAATAGGGGGACAATGTAAATTTATTTATTAAGACAATATACCAATTACTCAAAAAAGCTCCTGAATGTTATTTAAATATATAATCCTCAACTATAGAGAAGTGTCTATGCTCAATGTGTAGTTCTAAATTGTTGTGATGGTAAATGTATATTGTAGAATTTAATGTCTGAAGGAATGAAAATATAGACATTAAACAAATAGCTTATATAAACCATTGATAAGTGTCAATATTTTGGAAGTTTTCTTAAATATCAAAGTCTAATTTTTCAAGTAAGTGTCCGTGATATCTAGATGTTTGATTTTTCACTTCTAAAGTCAACTCCTGGAGAAGAATGGTAAAAATATTTTCATTACACCTTGATTTATATTAACAACCTAAATCTCTACCTTTTTCAAACAGGATCTAATCCTTCCACTCCACCCTAGACCCCTTTTCAAGGCTTTTCCCTGGTTGGAGCCACTTGGATGTATAATGCAACCCCTAGACCCAAAATCAGTCTTTCATATTCTTATAAAAATCTCCACCTTTTAAAACATTTACAATAAACACATGATTGATTGATAATCTAGAACTTGACACTAAGATTATAAATTGGCATAATTTTCCGGTTCTCAAAGATAAGTACTAATTACTGCTAGAACATGTAGAAATAGTGAATAGATGCAGATATTTACCCATTGATTTTACATGTCATATTCTTATTTACAACCAGTTCTTCATTAAAAATTTCCTTACCTATAATATATATGATGACTATTCAAAACTTATTATAAAGTTGGAAATATATATATATGTAAAAAAGTAGCGGCAATTAAAAGGCACATATTTGGTTCAAAATTGAACCTGCTAAAATAGGTAACCTTACAGTATCTTAAATTTTCACTATAACACTACTTAATTGACTTATTAGTAAAAGCAGGTCAGAAAATAAAAGCTAGTTTCAGATTTGACGAGTAACCATGGCAACAAACCATGAGAAAATAAGTATATTATATGAAATTCCTTATACTCTCATATTGTTTTGTATCTACTTTTGAGTATATTTTTATTTAATAAGTATGTCATCCCCAAATGATAACTTAATATATGTTTGGATTATTTAAATACAATGCATACATGTAGCTTTTAAAAAAAGAGAGCTACCTTAAAATTATTTTGTAGTTTTGCTTAGGACATTATTTCTGAATTGTTTCAAATTATTAATTATCATTCATGAATCAAATTCAGGGTTTCAGATTTTTTGGAAAGGACTTTACTAATAGCCATGGGTCATCAGTTAGTTTCAGTTCAATGGATTGTTGATTATAAGCATGATAAGTGTCAATTTGACTTATATCCATATATATATATATCAATGAAAATGACTAATTCAATAGTTATAATATTACATGCATCACTAAATGATTTTGAATCATGAATTTTATTTAAAATTCTTTTTAACTTTCAAACAGAATACATATATGGTAGAGGCATGCAGAAATTTGGGTGGGTCTATTTTTATATTAGAAAAACATATTTTTTCTTAAGTATCTGCTCCAATAAAGTAGATAAGACTTCATACAAAAATTTAAAATGGGTCTTGGAGAATTATGTACTTAAAAGTATCAAGTGACATTTGTAGAATGTACCTCACTGAGTATTTAAAAAAAAATCAAATCTGACATTCATACAATGTACTTCAGTTTAATAGAGTATTTTGAAAAACAAATCTGACATTTGAACTTCAATTTAAGTATTTTGAAAAAAACAAATCCGTCATTTGTATTTCAATTAGAGTATTGTGAAACAACAAATCTGACATTTGTATTTCAATTAGAGTATTGTGAAACAACAAATCTGACATTTGTATTTCAATTAGAGTATTGTGAAACAACAAATCTGACATTTGTATTTCAATTAGAGTATTGTGAAACAACAAATCTGACATTTGTATTTCAATTAGAGTATTGTGAAACAATAAATCTGACATTTGTATTTCAATTAGAGTATTGTGAAACAACAAATCTGACATTTGTATTTCAATTAGAGTATTGTGAAACAACAAATCTGACATTTGTATTTCAATTATAGTATTGTGAAACAACAAATCTGACATTTGTATTTCAATTAGAGTATTGTGAAACAACAAATCTGACATTTGTACTTCAATAATTTTCAGACTATTTTAAAAAAACAAATCTGACATTTGTACCCCACTTATCAAAAACAATTCTGACATTTGTACTTCAATTATAGTATTAAAAAACAACATATCTGACATCTGTACTTCAATTACAGTATTTTAAAAAACAAATATGACATTTGTACTTCAATTAGAGTATTGTGAAACAACAAATCTGACATTTGTATTTCAATTAGTGAAACAACAAATCTGACATTTGTATTTCAATTAGAGTATTGTGAAACAACAAATCTGACATTTGTATTTCAATTAGAGTATTGTGAAACAACAAATCTGACATTTGTATTTCAATTAGAGTATTGTGAAACAACAAATCTGACATTTGTATTTCAATTAGAGTATTGTGAAACAACAAATCTGACATTTGTATTTCAATTAGAGTATTGTGAAACAACAAATCTGACATTTGTATTTCAATTAGAGTATTGTGAAACAACAAATCTGACATTTGTATTTCAATTAGAGTATTGTGAAACAACAAATCTGACATTTGTATTTCAATTAGAGTATTGTGAAACAACAAATCTGACATTTGCACTTCAATTAGAGTATTGTGAAACAACAAATCTGACATTTGTATTTCAATTAGAGTATTGTGAAACAACAAATCTGACATTTGTACTTCAATTATTTTCAGACTATTTTAAAAAAACAAATCTGACATTTGTACTCCACTTATCAAAAACAATTCTGACATTTGTACTTCAATTATAGTATTAAAAAACAACATATCTGACATCTGTACTTCAATTACAGTATTTTAAAAAACAAATATGACATTTGTATTTCAATTAGAGTATTGTGAAACAACAAATCTGACATTTGTATTTCAATTAGAGTATTGTGAAACAACAAATCTGACATTTGTATTTCAATTAGAGTATTGTGAAACAACAAATCTGACATTTGTATTTCAATTAGAGTATTGTGAAACAACAAATCTGACATTTGTATTTCAATTACAGTATTGTGAAACAACAAATCTGACATTTGTATTTCAATTACAGTATTGTGAAACAACAAATCTGACATTTGTATTTCAATTAGAGTATTGTGAAACAACAAATCTGACATTTGTACTTCAATTAGAGTATTGTGAAACAACAAATCTGACATTTGTATTTCAATTAGAGTATTGTGAAACAACAAATCTGACATTTGTATTTCAATTAGAGTATTGTGAAACAACAAATCTGACATTTGTACTTCAATTATTTTCAGACTATTTTAAAAAAAACAAATCTGACATTTGTACTCCACTGATCAAAAACAATTCTGACATTTGTACTTCAATTATAGTATTAAAAAACAACATATCTGACATCTGTACTTCAATTACAGTATTTTAAAAAACAAATATGACATTTGTACCTCACTCAGATTATTTTAAGAGACAAATCTGACATTTGTACTTCACTTAGAGTGTTTTAAAAAAACAAATCTGACATTTGTACCCCACTTAGAGTATTTAAAAAAAAACCAAATCTGACAGTTGTACCTCAATTTGAGTATTTAAAAAACAAATCTGACATTTGTACTTCACTTTCAGTATTTTAAACCAACAAATCTGACATTTGTACTTCAATTAAAGTACTTTAAACAAACAAATCTGACATTTGTACTTCACTTTCAGTATTTTAAACCAACAAATCTGACATTTGTACTTCAGTTTCAGTATTTTAAACCAACAAATCTGACATTTGTACTTCAATTAAAGTACTTTAAACAAACAAATCTGACATTTGTACTTCAAGTTGTCTTAAGAGTGTTTTAGAAATCAAACCTGACATTGGTACTTCACTTACAGTATTTTATAAAGAAATCAGATTTGTTTGTCCCAAGAAGTTTATATTTAAATGTATATTAAAATGTCAATAATTAATGAGCACAATTTTTTTTTTATCTTTGAAAGAAACACAGCATAGACAGGATACAACTAAATATGATTAGCAATAAGCCACAAACAACTAGAATACAAACAAAATACTTTCATGTTCTCAGTGTATAGTGACGCTACTTAATCAATAGAGTCGCTATACAGAGATACTACACTCTGTTAAAGAAGCGACCCAATCTATCTAGTAGTGGGTTGGTTGGTAAGGAAATTATTTCCATTTGTGTAAATACAAGGTTAGATATTGTCCAGATAATCGTGATATTTTGTTATATATATATTTTATTTACACACAGCAGGAAGGTTTCCCAGCAAAAATTAAGATGGTATGATTATTTGGAATAGGTTTATACGTGTACCAGGTATAAACAGAAAAAGTAAATGTTTATCATGTTTATTGTTTTACTGTTGAAATTTTATTCCTAATCATGTGTAATCTTTCTTCTGTCGTAAATAAAAAAGTTTTCAGGTCACTAGATATTTTTGGTTTCAAACTTTCAGCAGTATAAAATGTTTCGAGAATGTTTTAAGACTTAAGTTTGTCACACACTGATTTTAATAAAATGTGAACTGATAGATTGATATCTGATAGGTTTGCATTTTTTGCTGAATTAGATATTACAAAATTTTATTTTGTTAGCGACACTGATAAAATATAAAATTGATTTTATTTGAATTCTTTGCATTGTGTAATGATTTTATTGTGGGTGGCCAAATAAAGTATACAAAGAGGTTTTCCTGACCCACCCTAATTTTGAAGGTCCCTAATGTTTCATGAGGATTCTTTGAAAAATTTAAACTTTTAAAATTTTCACCAATATCTGCATGCTAACTAATTTAATCAAAACATATGACAGAATTGATTAATTTGAAACACAACGTAACATCATGAATTTGTTCATTTGCAGTTTGTAAATGGGGGAGTTCTGGTCAACTTGGACATGTTAACCTGATCCAAGTTAACTTTTTCCAGTTGAAACACAATATTTTCCAGATTGACTTAAAAAAAAAATCATGATCTTTATGTTTAACATATACCAATCCTACAATTTTTATGCGTTAAGTGATACCCTTGTCTGTCTGTCTGTACGTCCGACCGTCAATACGTCTGTCCGTCCGTAAAATCCGTCCGTCCATACATCCCGAAATTGGTTTCCGTTCTCTAAATTTAGTTTGCCTCAACTAAATGTTATGAAACCTATGGGTGCTATAAACAGTTTCGTATAAAAAACTAGGGGTTATTCCCCAACTTAAAATAGCCGTAGAGGGAAATCCCTTTTTATTTACATAATTGGCGAAAAAGTATTATGTTTTTTGTATTTGATGGTAAAAATTAGTTAATTAGCTATCAATTAAAACAGGTTGATTGATTAAAATAATTTAAAAAATTAGATTAAATATACATGTTTTAAGAGGAGGCAACACTGGAAACTTCCTGTTTTTTTAGTAGTGAAAATTGAAAACTCATTTGTAGCTACTGTAGCTCTTTCTGAAGTGAAATTCATACAGTTTTGTTTATCTGAAATGTGCCTGTATCATGCCTACATGGGTATGCTCATGTTTTGATTTCAGGTTTTTCATGTTGAGATAGGGCATTTTTTTTCATTTTCTCTGGATAGAATGTTTTTATTATGTTTAAATAACACATTATTTTTATTTCATTATAAACGAGAAAGTTCTGATTCCAATAATATATCTAGTTTTATACAAGTATCTTTATTAACAATTCCACCACTAAGGGTCACTTATGCATGGTCCCTCAAAATATGATGTCATAGAAAAGAACTGTTGATTGCACCCTATAAACAATGCTTATTACCACAAAAAACAAGTCAAGTTTGAATTTTGACTTTTACCGTTCTAGAGTAATGCCCCTTTACAAATGGAAATATTGCTGAATTTTTCGTTTCTATTCTCTTAAGTTTTCCTCAACCAAATGTTATGAAACTTTAATCCACAATGCTTATTACCAATAAACTCAGATCAAGATCTAATTTAGGTCGTGTCACTTTTACCGTTCTTGAGTTATGTCCCTTTATAACATTATATGCAAAAGGGGGGGGGGGGGGGGGGGGCATCATCTGAGTCCATAGACACATTCTCCATTAATTTTTATAAGGAAATCCTAACATATATAATTTTTTGTGGCTTTAATGTTTATTTTTTTTGTGGCTTTAATGTTTATTTCATGCAAGTTAAATTGAATATCTTTTCTTGCACATTTTCAGATATATATATGCTTTTTCATTTTTTAAATATTGTACTATTACATTTATTTTGGCTGGTATCTGTTTTTCATGGTTTAAGAAAATTAGCTATTCTATGGTACATGTATCTTATTTTATGGATTCATACTTTGCTTCTATGAAAGTAGCTTAAAATTGTATATTGTAAAAAATATATATCAACTATATTTAGTGTATGGAATGATTGTAAGGTGTGCATTTATTCTGGTAGGGTTCATATGACAGTGTTAATATTTTCATGGATCTTGATGATGTTTTTGTGGTATATGCCTTTTTTTGTATTTGATATTGCTTAAAAGTAGAAAAGAAAGTGAAGTGGGGTTTAACTTTTAGAAAAGCATTGTGTTTTCTCTGGCTCCTGGCGCAGGGATATGCAGAATTCATAAAATTTTATAACTGTATAGTAAAAACTTTAATAATGATTTGTGGAATGCAATAGATTGAAATATAAATTATTTTTAAGTACCAATTTGGAAATTCCTAAGGAACCACAATGTTATTTGAGCCTTAAAGGAAAAATTAAAACAGGAAGTTTTACATTGGTCATAAATTAAGAAAGAAAAGAATTTTGATTTATGATATGGGGTTTCTTCTTACATAATCAAGGGGCAGTCACTAAGTCAAAATTTATATTTCACACTTGCAAAAGTGTTTAGACATATTAGAACTTATAACAAGCTTTACTTGTGTACTTTGGCATAGAAATTATTTTGTTAATTACGATTTGACATATAAATATTGCACCTTTTAAAGAGGGGGGACACTTACACAAAAGCCTATTGTTTGGAAAATAAAAATCAATTATAATCCTGTTCCACTTGATAAATTTACAAAATTACATTTAAAGTTTTATATAAACATTAAAATCTAAATTTTGTATATGTTATTATTTTGACTCTTTAAGTCATTAAACATCTCCAAGTTGATTCCATTAGTACACTGCAGAATGGAAAACTTGGACATAGTAAATTATTATACAGAAAGTGGCTTATTTTGGTTGCTAATTCCACACTTTTATTCATTTTAAGCATACCGTTGTCTCCATTCTAGATTGCATGTTGATTATAACTGTGATCTGAAGCAGAAAATGAAACCATCCATTTCTTCAAATTATTTTCTTGCTTTAGAGGATTTTAAATTTTCATTTAATGCATCTAATATGCTTTATCAGGGTTACCCATTTTATATCAGAAACTGGGTCAATATCCAAAATGCACTTCAAATTGAGGAACACAAAAGCATTGTGTAAACAAAAAATCTCTGTGTAGTGATATGGACATGTTTCAAATTTAAGCAATTACTGAGCTTAACCATTTGTGCTGATTTGGAGAGAAGAGGACCATAGAATAAAGGTGTTAAAACTATGGAGTTATTAAATATATGCAAAGAACTAAATTTTCAAAGAACTTATTGTGTGAAAAGAGGGATTTTTTACCTCGAGAAGCCCCATCACAAAAGGCTTTTTGGGGTGTGCTAAATTATGGAAAAACAAATGTACCTTTGTACCCGGAAAATTTAGCCACATATATATGTGAAAATGTCTCAGCTTCGAAATGAGTCATCATGCATATCCAAGTTTATGATATAAGCAGAGGAATTGAGGAAAAG
Source organism: Mytilus californianus (assembly GCF_021869535.1). Taxonomy (NCBI): domain Eukaryota; kingdom Metazoa; phylum Mollusca; class Bivalvia; order Mytilida; family Mytilidae; genus Mytilus; species Mytilus californianus. The sequence goes on from NW_026262581.1 coordinate 31,246,337, forward strand.
GCTACCATTACTGCCTACCTGAAATGAATTGCGTATATGTACCCAACTGCTCCTAATAGTCTCATGACAAAACTTTATGAAGTTTTCCCAGAATTTAAATCACAGTAGTACTTTGGCACCTGTATTACTATTTTAAAAATTGCTTCATCTTAATGGTTTGAAAGGTTTACTTGATCAGATCTGCACGCTAAAAAACACATCTGTATCCCTTCTTGGATCCTAAGCCCCTAATTAGAATTGATATATCAGATTAAAGCTTTGGATTATATCAGTTGTTTAAATTGGGGCATTAGCTTTCAAATTCATGTTCACTACATAATGAACACATTCGCCACTCATCTCCACTAAGGGTCAAATTGAAAGGTTGCATGAATACGGATTCAAATGAGTTGAATTATTGACTTGCAAGCCAATAATACATCAGAGATGTTTTTTTAGCTTATTTTGACAAAATTGAACCAAACTGACTGCTAATAGTGAAATCTTATTTCTATAGTCCACTTTTATAAATGTTTGGAAAAAAAAAATCATATTTTAATTTTTGTCTAATTCGTAGTTAACATGCCCTGTCCCTTTGACTGACTAGAACATGTTCAATGACCTGAGTGCTGAAAAAAATAACTTGTTGAACTTTGAGTCAGATGGAAAATGACACCTGAGGCTCTGGAGGGATTGTGATGCATTTGTGTTCAAGATGTATAACAGCAAGTTTATATGTAAGATTTTGTAATTTTTTTCCATTGATACAGAGTTCTGGTAATCTGATTTAGCCTGGTGATAATTAATTATGACCACCAAGACTACAAATCTGGTGGTCTCAGTGAAAACTTGTATTTGGATAAAATTTTTGATATCAATTATTCCTACATGTAGGTATAAATAAGATTAGGATTAGGCCAATTTGCACAATGATTCATATGGTTGTATATATCAAATACTGATATACATTGTAATTTTGGCATTCAGGACTGACATGACCTCCAGTTTTTGAGAACTGTTGTTGATAAAGGCAAAATCCTCCCTGAGATGTACATTTATATGTACACATGGGCCAAAAAAAACTAGTGAAGAAAGACATTATTGAAAGATTAAAACAGATAAGATGGAAAATGACATAATTATATATAATAAAAGACAAAAATGTAATGCCAGTAATAAACATGTAGGAGAAGGTAAAGGTTATAAAATTCCCCTTACTGATTTCTTAGAACTTTTGTTTACATCGTATGTTAATGAATTGTTCCTGTTGTCACAAGTAGAGGTGTTGTCCATATAAAGATGATTGTATAATAACAACATCCTGGTCTTTTTATGAGAAATGTTACAAATAGAATGTTTTATTGTCTTATAAAGATTTTAAGATACAAAATTGCACATCGGTGTTAAAATTAGAAAAAATATTTTGTGTTTATATAGATCGTGATTTTACGACAAAGAACTTTTATACAGTAAAAACCTTTAATGCATATTGGTAAATATACAATAAATATAAAAATAAGGAGATGTGATATGATTTTATGGTATGATAAAACAAATTTTCAAAATTGTCACATAAGTATGTTAACATATATATATGTCTCATAAGCTTTTGCATAAAATAAAACACATCTTTCCAGTAGTCATTTATAACTTAATTAACTTTAGAGTCAATTTTTTTTTAAAAAATTTTTATTAATGTTTTTCTAATGTTAGCAATTAGGTAAAAAAGTAGAAAAGTATTGTATTCAATTTCAGTATTGCATGTCATGAATCAGTATCACTTTTGTCAAGTTTCTGCATGATTTTTCATGCAGTAGGAACTGCAATATCCATTGTGAAGTTGACTCACCCTAATTTTGGCATCAAATATCAAAATTGGTATGAAATATTTAAATGTTGACTAAATTATTATTGTTTTCTTGATCAACCTTTAAAACAAAAATTGAAACATTCACATGCAATCAGATTTCATTTAATTTTTGAACAGTATTAATTGTTGTTTCATTCATGACCCTACACAAATAAGTGTCATAGTGACTTAATGATCATTGTTAGTGATTGCAGATCAATCAAATTTGACCACCTTTGCTATTTGCTTCACCAATTCAAACAGTTCATCCTCACCTGTCATAGTTTTTACCAAACTGCTGTAGAAGACCCACAGTCAAGTCATCAATTTTAGAAGCATTAGTGGATCCAGGGGGAGGGGGGGATCCCATTGGTTTGAACCCTCTGATTTTTTAATAAGTTTTTTTTTTTATTTTCAATTATGTGAACATTTTATGGTGTTCCAGGGGTTGTTGTTAGAACCCCCTTTTCAAAATGGCTGGATGTGCACCTGAAAAGTGCAAAGTGAAAAATAACTATTATAGTGATTTTTATGCTCCCCCCAAAAAAGGTGGGAGCATAGAGTCATTGCTTTGTCTTTCCCTCCATCTGTCTGTTCTTCGGTCTGTCCCTCTGTCTTGCTGTGTTATATCCGAAACAAGTGGTTTCTGTATGGTAATTTGATATTACATTGCTTGATTAAAATGAAACTTATACAAATGAAAGATATGGGGAAGGAAAGGAAGCCTGCTGATACTGTCTTCAATAGGCCAAAGTTCAAAGTCACTGACTTTAATAATACAATTATTATGAAAACTTGGTTTCCTGATCGGAACTCTAGTTTCCTTTACCTGATTGGAATAAAACTTGTGTTGATGGAAATATTGGAAGAGAAAATTATTGATTTTGGGGTCAAAAGGTCAAAGTTCAAGGTCACTGTTACCATAAATAAAATTATGGAAAAATTGTTTCCAGATGGTAGCCTGAGATTACCTTGCTTTTAAAATTGGAATGAAACTTATATAGATGAAAGATATTAAGAAGGGGCAGATGCCTGTTTATTTTGCGTACTGACGTTGTTTATCATCTTAATAACGTGTTATAGTATTCTTTTATTTATCTTTATTAATATTACTTTTACTGTTAAGTCAGTTTTTTTGAGATATCCATTTGACGTGACTCTGTGCTTATGTATCCCGTCATACTTTGAACGACAAAATTATTTTATTCATTAATATTACTTTTACTGTTGAGTCTGTTTTTTGTGATATACATTTGACGTGACTCTGTACTTATGTATATCGTCATACTTTGTACCACACAATTATTTTATTTTATTTATTAATATTACTTTTAATGTTAAGTCTGTTTTTTGTTATATCCATTTTACGTGACTCTGTATTTATGTATTCCCTCATACTTTGAACGACAAAATTATTTTATGTCTACCTGTGCGAATTTCAAACGCGCGATTTTACGCCAGTACTTAAAAACTTCCATCCTTTATGGGTGGATTTTACATAGATAAATAAAATCGTATAATATAAGCAAAACGAGGATTTTAAATTTGATGTATGCCTTTTTGTGCTTCTTCCTTACATTTGCTTGTTTTTATAGTGATTAAGATGATAACACAATGTTGACTGCTGTACCCCTATTTTTGACATTTTTACCTATTGTGTCTGTTTGTTTTGTTCACGCATTGTTGTCAATATAATGGAATTTGATGCGACTGTCATACAAGTGAGAGGTTTAGCTAGCTATAAAACCAGGTTCAATCCACCATTTTCTACATAAGAAAATGCCTGTACCAAGTCAGGAATATGAAAGTTTTTATCCATTCGTTTGATGTGTTTGTTTTTTTGATTTTGCCATTTGATTGGGGACTTTCCTTTTTGAATTTTCCTCGGAGTTCAGTATTTTTGTGATTTTACTTTTTATTTTTGGGGTCAATGGGTAAATTTTAAGGATTCATTTCATGGCTTTTTATAATATATTGTAATTGTGGCATAAATTATTGAAATAAAAATCTTTTTGTTAGTCTGATTGATTACAAGATGTGAAAAAGAAATTTTGTTTTTGAAGTGTTTTTATATAAATAAAAAAGTCAGTAGCTTTAATTACAGGAAGAAATTGTTTTTGTCTGAAAAAATATAAAAACTATATATAACATTTAATTAATTTGACATTTAAAATTAGAACACAGAGTAATCCCATGTGAACTAAGTCATCACCCTACACAATGATATACTTCCAAGTAAAGGGACAAAAATGTAACAAGATCCATCAACTGATAAAAAATGATACCTATACATTCAAGTTTAAATGTAACATTGTGTGTGAAATTTAACTAGATGATATGACTTGTTTACAAACATGTTTAGTAAATACATTCGTTTTACAATTACATATTACTGACAAAACCTGTGTTCTTATTTTAAATTTTGACCAAACCTACTTTTATAGTGGTATGTAAAATGGTAAACATCAGTGTTCATATTGAATTACATGTAATGAGGTAACTAAGTTTGAAGGACATAGGTGATTTAAGTTTATGGGACAGTAAATTATATAAGTATTTCTATTTTTAGATCAGGTAACTTCCTGGTTTGTGTATTAAAGATGAAGAAGTCATTTTAATTTGGAAGAACTGAAATATTTTAGTATTCAAACTGTAAGTTTTGGTGAATGCATGTTATTTGAGGATTATATTTTGAGTGGATTAATTTTGATCATCTTGTGAAAGTCGGTGATCATCATCATTACAGATTCACAACTTTAAACTAAATACAGAGTTTGGTAAGTTAATTACTATTGAATTAAAACTGCTGTGCTGTATGAACATGAACACAATTTTATTCTTTAAAATTTGATACACCTGAATATTATACTGGTATATGTTAGCAATTATAAAGAATACAAACTTGTGTGAAAATCTCTTTTAATATTAATATTATACAATTATAGCCTTTGTATGAGGTCGATACAAGGATATATTGACCTGAAAGAAGTATATTGACTGAGGACGAAGTCCGAGGTCAATATACTTCTTTAAGTCGATATATCCTGTATTGACCTCATACATAGGCTATAATTGTTATATTAATAACAATTATAATTGTTATTAATTTCCGACCATATTTGTACCAAAATCGTCATTTAATTTTGTTCGAAATTTATAGATATCATATTGTCTCCTAGACAATAACAACCATAGGGACTTGACTACAGGTCAGATATATAGCCCGTTAATCGTCTACGTACATTTTAAAAACAATATATGCCCCTACTATCAAACACCCATAGGGACTTGACTACAGATCAGATATATAGCCCGTTAATCGTCTACGTGCATTTAAAAAAAAATATGCCCCTATGATAACAACATATTAGTAACTGTTGTTATTTCATCTATCTTTTATGTTTGTTTTTTTTTCACATCTTATGTATTTGAAGATTTTTTTCTTCTTCAAATGATCGATAATAGATATTTTTTTATAAAACTTTAAAAAATATCATGAAATTCAATACATGAAGTTACAAAGTATATCGGTTTTTAAATATTCTAAAAATAACCGTGCAATATGCTTTTTGCTATGCAATATGCTTTTTGCTATGCAATATGCTTTTTGCTATCCGCCGTTTTCTATCTACCTTCGAAAATATAGTTTAACATGTGACTATCCCTGAACGAATCAAAACATTTAAAATATACGAATTAATAATATTATCTGTAATAGTGAAAAATATGGTAAATTTGTTTGAATCAGTTTATCACTTAAATTTCTCAACTAAATTTTTCATCTAATAGAAATAAACAATTGGTACTGTAAATTTATTGCACACTCTCTGAAGAATAGTAAAGGAAAGGGCATTCAAAACATATTTCTTAATATAGTTCCTGAACTATTGGAATACTTAAGTGTCATAAAAAGATTAATCTTCTCAAAGTCTACTATTAGTTACATCAACTGAACAAAATTAGTTATACATGCATTGCTGATTCAGATAACCTTACACATATCTATTTTTGGTATTAATTTTTTTGAACTTCAAATGTACATTCATGACATTGTCTGTCAATCTAAAATTAAATATTGAGCAACAACAATCTATTTTAAAATCTTGGAGTTTTGGAATAGTAATTTTAAAGAAATATCAGCTCTAGTCTATTGCTCAGTTACTAATGAGTGAGAATATTAACTGGCTATACTTAGGCTTCATTCTTTGGAAACAACACAGTTATTTGAAGAAAAAGCAACATACATTATATATCTTTATTTCCTCCAATAATATTTCAACTTAAAATATGCCCTAAAAGCACCCTTGCCAGGTTAATTTTGGGAGACGTAAATCCTAGTTCCAAGTCTATCTATTTAGGTTGCATGTTCTACAAGGATAATTGATAAACTTTATTTGATTTAGAAGAATCTTTGATTGGTAATTTCTTCAGTTTCTAAAGATGAAAAACAGGGAATATTATTTGACCAACATATGAAATTGCAATTTAATTTAAACAATGATGTTGTGCAAATTAAGGGACCAACTGTCACTGACTAAAACCACCCAATTTATCCACTAAAAAATGCTTTTCTTCCTAAAAAACTACAGTAAATTGTACTATCTGCAATACTGCTACATCAAGGTTTTTTGTTCATAACATACCTACCGTGTAAATATGATTTCAATTCCTTCAACTACTATTCCAATCTTTTCATCAGTGATTTCAATCTTCTTGATTACATAAGCTTTGTCCCTTTGAAATAGAAATATATGGAAAATAACATTGTTAACAATCTCATGTCTACATTTCTTGTAGATTATCTATGAAAGTTTAAAGAACCAAACAAAAATTTTTGGGAAAATATTGCATTTGGACAGATACAATATGTGCAACGAGCCATCGGCATAGGACATTGGAATACTGTTCTTTTATTACCGTAAATTTATTATGGAGGTAATAATTGCTCAATTTTAACAATGTTTGACAATTAAAATTCTGAAGAATGCACTTATAATAATTTATTAGGGAAAAAAAAAAAGTACATTAACAGAATTATCTCATATTTCAAATACACCATAACTGTTGAATTTAAAAAAAGCAGATAGATTTGAACAGTTGCAGATACATATGTACAACTTGGGAGTGATTTGGATGTCACATATGTTAATTTAGCCAAAACCTTTTGGAAGTTAGCCTCTTTTTGATAAAACACAGAAAAATCTCCCTTTTGACGTCTGTTTTATAACGTTAAAGTCAAATTTTGTCATCAAGACATATGACTAATATTAGAAAAATAAAGCCCTCTGTTAGTTTTATATTGCAGATTTTACTTTACTAAGGATTTTAAAATCACTTTTAGCTCTTTATCTTGAGTACCAGGTGAAGGTACATGTAAATGTCATGTTTTGTACAATTTGGATGAATCTAAATATGATAGCTAAGCTTGTAATAAAGATATCATGTTTGTCTCGCCTTGATGGAGTCAAAAAGCGAGACATAGGTATGCTGTTTCCAGTGTCATGGGCGTCGTCAACAACAATGTATTAGTTTGTGATTAGGTCAGTTTAATGAGAACCACTAGTGGTATATAGGTCAATAATATTAGGTATGTAGTTGTATTAGCATTGGCACATCTCATTGCCATGGAGATTATTTGGCCCCTCCCCCTCAGTCATTGTCTATTGACTGTGAAACATTTGGTTAGTTTACATGTATTAGTTTGTGATTAGATCTGTTTATGGGGAACTTCTAGTGGTAGGTCAATGGTATTTGGTACATGTATGCAGTTGTATTTACATTGGCACATCTCATTTCCATGCAGATTGTTTGGTCCTGTACCTTCAGTCATGATCATGGTTCATTGTTTTTGAATATTTTGCATAACTTACATGTTAAAGTCTTGCTTTTTTAATTATTAACTTTTGCATTTTACTATCAAAATAACAAAAAGGCAAGACATATCTCTGTGTTAAGAGTTTTTTACTTTATGATGTTTTAATGAAATAATTTGCTTAAAACGTGTGTTGGGGGAAAAACATGGTCTACTATCTGCAGTTTAATGTTGTACCATACTTTGATAACTAAGCATGAAACCCTACAAGAATATAAGCGGAAAGTAGGTGGAGCTTAGCTGTGGTAAATGTTCAATTTGGTATTATTCCATGGCTGAAGCTCCACCCTGTTTTCTGAAAAATAACCTCCTCTCAACTATATAGGAAACTGAACAAAGATTAAATGGAAATTAAAATCCATTTGTTATATTTTTGTAGTCTTTAGTGTTTGGTAATAATCCTTAAAAATTTGATTTGTTGCCACTCAAGAATTTGTAGAAAGATATTTTTAAATTTTTTAAATGAGAACCATTAACCAACCCTTCAAAAAATAAGGAAAAAAATATTGTGTAGTGTTTTTAGCTCACCTGGCCCAAAGGGCCTACTAAGTGAGTTTTTCTCTTCACTTGGCGTTCGTTGTCCGTCGTTGTCCATCATCTCTGTCTATTAACTTTTACAAAAATCTTCTCCTCTGAAACTACAGGGCAAAATTTAACCAAACTTGGCCACAATCATCATTGGGGTATCTAGTTTAAAAAATATGTCCGATGACCCCGCCTGCCAACCAAGATGGCAGACATGGATAAAAATAGAACACAGGGGGTAAAATGCAAGTTTTGTCTATTATTTTGAAAACCGTTATAAATAGAGAAAATCTGACAGTAGCAGAAATGTTCAAAATGTTGAGCTCTACCAATTGTCCATATATGTCAAAACTGTCAATCAACTTCTTATAGGAGTCATTGCCCTTAAATGACAAATTTTACCATTTTTTTTCCATTTTTTGTTGAGCCTCCTACTTTTGTTGCAAAAGTGAGACATAGCGATCCTACATTCTATTGTCGGCGGCGGCGTCCACAAATATTCACTCTGTGGTTAAAGTTTTTGAAATTTTAATAACTTTCTTAAACTATACTGGATTTCTACCATACTTGGACAGAAGCTTGTTTATGATCATAAGATAGTATTCAGAAGTAAATTTAAAAAAAAAAAATCCTGTTTATCCATATTTTACTTATAAATGGACTTAGCTTTTCTGCCAGTTAACATTACATTCACCCTGTGGTTAAAGTTTTTAAAATTTTAATAACTTTCTTAAAATATCTTGGATTTCTACCAAACTTGGACAGAAGCTTGTTTATAATCATAAGATAGTATCCAGAAGTAAATTTAAAAAAAAAAATCCTGTTTATCCGTATTTTACTTACATGACTTATAAATGGACTTTACTTCTGCCAGTTAAAACATTACATTCACTCTGTGGTTAAAGTTTTAAAATTTTAATCACTTTCTTAAACTATCCTGGATTTCTACCAAACTTGGACAGAAGCTTGTATATGATCAAAAGCTAGTATCTAGAAGGAAATTTTTACCAAACTTGGACAGAAGCTTCTTACAATGAAAACATAGTATCTAGAGGAAAATATTTAATAATTTTTTCCCCATTTTTGTTGAGCCTGCAACTTTTTTACAAGCATAACCTTTTTCATACATTTCAAAGGTTTTATTTCATTAACTATAAATCTATTATGTGCATTCCCCTATCACACTGAAAACATAGACAACAGCAAAAGTAGGCGAGACACTGGGTTCCGAGGAACCCTTACAAATTTTTGCCTATTATCTTAAAACTATAATAGATAGAGAGAAACTTTAAATTGCAAAAAAGATCAGCAAGACAAGTTCTACAAATAAGTTTTAACATGGTCGAAATCGTCACCCGACTCCTTATTAGAGTTATTGCCCTTTGATGATGATCTTTACCAATTTTTGCGTTTTTGCCTTATATCTTAAAAATTATAATAGATAGATAGAAACTTAAATAAGCAAAAATGATCAGCAAGACAAAATATACAATTAAGACAAGATAGAGGAAATCGTCCGACGACTTCTTATTGGAAATATTGCCCTTTAATGACAATTTTTACCATTTTATTTGCGTTTTGCCTTACATGATGAAAATTATAATAGATAAATAGACACTTTAAATCACAGAAATGGTCAGCAAGTCAAGAGGTACTAACAAGTCAAATTTTGTTGATATAGGTAGTAGACTGTCACTCTTTATATATAGGAGTGATTGCCCTTAAATGAGGATTTTTTTTACCCTCTTTTGTGTTTTGAGCAAAAACTAAAGAAGATAGAGAGAAACTAAACAGACTTAATGATCAGCAATACAAGATCAACAAAACAGAGATTTTTGTCATGAATTCTATTCTCGTCTACAATGTTGGAGAGTGTCCTTTGTTAATTAAATATGCACATAGACCAAGGTGAGCAACACAGGCTATTTAGAGCCTCTAGTTTTTAATTAATACATAAATGTAGTTATAGTAATCTTTTTAAAATTTTACTGTATGAAAATTATTAAATCAAATAAAATAATGAACCTGTTTGTATAAAAAGCTTAATAGGTAAATTTATGCTCTTAAATTCCAAATGAAATGAACATGAACAACTTGTAAGATAAAAATATTTGCACAATTTCTTTAAAATTAACAATGAAATAAGACTTAACGTCATCATGGTCATTAGAATAATGTTTAATATCCTTATTACAAATCTGCTTGTGTGCCAAACTACCATCATGACCATTGTAAGTCCATTGCAATGCTTGCGCTATCCTCCATCTTATCCAGTGTCTAATATTAGATCAAACTGTCAATCATTAGGTCTTTCCAATTTTCCGTGGAAAGCCCTTTTGAATTTGTTCTGATTATTATTTTTTCTTCCGGCTAATTTTTTTCTTGCGCAGTATTGTTGTTTCACAAGATGTCGCTTAGATATTTGATATATGATATCGAACAGTTTATACGCTTTTGAAACTGATCCTGTTTTACCGAACACTTTTTCTTGTAATAGTTATTTCCCCAAACACTGTTTTTCTTGTGGCCACTACTCCTTCCCAACTGTAAAAGAAACCGGTAAATTTATTTTACCAAATTGCTCGCTATATCTTCAGGATATGGAGAATAGTTTGACCAAAGAGATCTGGAGACTTGATATGAGAGTTGTTTCCCCTTATCAATTTGATATAAGTTATATGCATTCGTTACTGATGAACCATAAGTGATAGAGACCTAGGGTCTTTTGATTTGAGGTCCTTGGTCCAAAACAAAAATTAGGTCAAGGTCAAAGGTCAAGGTCTTATTCTAAATTTTTATGCCCCTGCTGCTAAGCGAAGGGGGCATTCAGTGTTACCCTTGTCCGTCCGTCCTAACATTCGTACGTCTGTCCATACGTACATTGTCTCAAAATAGGTTTCTGTTCTCTTCGATAAAATTTAGTTTGCCTCAACCAAATGTTATGAAACATATACACAATGCTTATTACCATAAAACACAGATCAAGTTCGATTTGGGTGGCGTCACTTTTACAGTTCACTAGTTATGTCCTTTATAACGTTATATGCAAGAGGGGGTATGATCTGTGTCCCATGGACACATTGTCCATTTATTTGATTATGGCTTATTAACACTTTTAAAAACCGTATAAGATATTGACAAAATATTTTTACTAAATTGTTAGTTGCGACATGTCGTAACACATTAATTTTGGTTGAAAGGGTACATTGACATTTAATGGGAGTTTTATCACTTCTTGTATTTAAAATCACATGTATGGGGATATAACTCATTAACCATATATAATAAAAACCTAGGGGTCCTTGCTTTATGACCTTGAAATTGAAATCAAGGTCAAAGTTTAATTTGACTTTCTAGATTTTGTTTTTTGCTGCAACTTTAACTTCCAATTGGTGCATGATAAAGTCATAGGATCTTTTACATTGGGTTGCAGATGTGACCTTTTGTAAACCAGAAGAAGCCATTTTTGCATTATCTTCATGTAAAAAGTACTAGAACTTTAATTTTTTGGAATCAGTGTGAAGTCAGATTCAAATGAACCGGAAGTGAAATTTTGTAAACTGGAAGTACCTATTTATCTACCTTGTTTTTTGCAAAAGTATATAGAAATCATATATTTTTTGAAACAGCATAAATCATTCTATTATCTGACACTAGAATTGACATTTTAAACCAAAAGCTTATATTTCCCTACCAAAACATGTGCATTTTGGGTGGAAAGACCTTCAATTGTTTTCTTAACAATTATTTTAAAATTTTATTTATATTACAAATTATATATACCACGTGTCTAACCACTACAAACCAGTAAAAGTCTGAAATGGCCTATATTTGTACTCGACTGAACTGATTTTTACTCGACCAGTCTGAATTGGTCTGAAATTTACTTGATATTACTCGACTGTAGTCTGAACCATACTAAACAGTCTGAACTTGTACTCGACCTTTACTCGACCAGTACTTAACCATTTTATACGAGTCTGAACCATACTCGACATAGTCTTAACCATTCTCGACCAAGTCTGAACCATGCTCGACCTAGTCTGAACCATACTCGACCTAGTCTGAACCATACTCGACCAAGTCTTAACAAACCTAGACCTATTTTTTGTATCTATCTATATTATTTTTTCATTAATTTAGGAACTGTTATTCATATATATATATATATATATATATATAAAATGTATATCACATTTCAAATTAAAATAAAACAAGGTGATCAAATTTCTGGTTGGATTAAAAAAATATCATGTAATAAATTAAGTTCGTTAAATGAATTTTCATATACATGATATCATGTTCACATTGATTTATGCATCAAAAATACTATAACTTTCAACCATTATTCAAATATCTTAAATGTTATTCAATTTTTTTTTTATTAAAATATATATAAAATAGTATATAAAGCAACTTAATAAATTAGAATTGACACCTTTGTTTTGTAAAATCAAAAATTTAATCTAATAATAATAATAAAACTTTCATCTTTTTATCCTTGATAACCTTTTAAAAAAGGAAATGTATTCCAAAGTTGCAGTAGAAATTTATTTTAATTAAATTTAAATACGTTTTGTCAAAATTAAAGACATGGCATACAAGAAGCAGTTTAATAAGGTTTAATGGTTTAATTACCTCAGTACAGGTGTTTTACAGGTAAAAAGAAAACCATATTTTTCTTAAACTCGTGTATTACTTATCTAGTGAATTCAAAGGCCTTGTTATTTAAGTTTTACAGGATGATGTAATTTTCAATGGATGTTATTTAAAATTTATTACTCTCTGACCAGGTGTGATCTTTTTAATCAGTGTGCGTCAAGCAGGATGTATTACTTTATAGTTTACCCCTAATCAGAAGAAAATTTTTATTCATTTCTTGAATTTTTTATCCCTTTTAAAAAATATATATATCCCAAATTATGAATAGGAATAGATATATTTCTAATATAAGGTTAAACAATGTCAGTGATTTTGTTGGCTGTTGTTACCTCATTAAAAAGATAGTTATATAACTATTGTATATAACCATGAAACCTAAGTCCAGAAAGTCACAGGACAAAAAGTCACAGGACAGAAAGTCACAAATTTGATAGGACAAAAAGTCACAAATAATTTGTATACAATTGATTGAATATTTATGAGAAAGATCTTGAAATGTTTACTTTTTATGACACATATTCATTTTACAGTTTAGGAAATTGTTCATAAGACTTAATTTGATAAATAAAGATTTATAAAATTTTAATCATGCAAAGGATATAGTTCTTGGCACCATGAAGCCATTTAAGTACCAAGACATTGTAACATTTTGTTTCTTAACAATTATTTGATCATTATTGATATTGTTTCAAGAAAAATACAAAAATGTTTTTTTAAAAATAAGTGTTCTATTGTTCAAAGAAAAATAACCTCAAAACTGAATTGTGACTTTTTGTCCTGTGACTTTCTGCCCTACATTCGTTTTTATTTAGGAATTTAGGAAAATCAAGTTTTGTTTAAAAAAAAAACACATGCCAAACAAAAAGCACCTTATTTTTAATAAGGTTTTATAACCCTCAGTATAGGTGTGGTTTTCAGGTAAAAAAAGTCTTTTATTTAACAAGACTCAGACTTTAAAATTAGATACTTTAACTATCTCGATTTGCCAAATCTAAGAGAATCATGTATTATTAAAGAATGTAAAAAATGTTTTTATATATATCTTTATTTAATTGTGGCTGTTGTCATGTAAGTTAAAGAGAAAGTTATTTAAACAATCAAAATTATAAAGAAGAGGTTATTTGGTCAAGTATGGTTCAGACTGGTCGAGTATTGTTCAGACCTTTGGTCGAGTATTGTTCAGACCTTTGGTCGAGTATGGTTCAGACTGAAAAAATAGGTCGAGAGCTGGTCGAGTACTGGTCCAGACTGGGTTAAGACTGTTTCAGACTGGTCGAGTAATAGTTTAGACTATTTTCAATAGCAAAGATAAGGGTCAAGTACAAATCAGTACAGTCGAGTATGGTTAAGACTGGGTCGAGTAATATTAAGTAAAATTCAGACCAATTCAGACTGGTCGAGTAAAAATCAGTACAGTCGAGTACAGATATAGGCCATTTCAGACTTTTACTGGTTTGTAGTGAACTCATTAACAAATTAAAACAAACTCAACCTTCAGATTCGTTTATTTAAATATATTAACTCGTTATAAAGAACCATAATAAGTACTTGTAATTGATGTCCAGAGTTTCAAATTTAATGTTAATGTTGCACATCCTAGATGTAGCTTGATGTTAATATTGTCAAAAAAAGTTCAGATATGTTTATCTATTATGATAAATGATATTGATTTTTTCTTGTTTCAAACATTTATATGAGTTAATTTGCAAAATTCTTTGGGCCAATTTGTTGCAGTCATAACATGATTCAATTTAGTATTTTGGTTTTTGAAAGGTTATTTGGTTTAAAACTGGTTTCGATTAAAAACAGTTTTGAAACCAAGAGCGAATTTAGTGCAAGTCAAACCGGTTTGGGTTCAGGTTTAGAGGTCAGAAAACCAGTTTACGGTTTAGAAAAAAACAGTTTGTAACTACACCATGGTTTCCTTAATTTTGGTGAACGCATGGTTTCATTACTTAACATGGCTGACATTCTTATGATGATAGATTTGTTAGTACAAAGTGAAGATGAGAGCGCAGATACATGGTTAAGGCAAATTAATCACCATTTTGTACACAGAACATTTCAGTTTACATTTTTGTTGACTAAAAAATTCATTGAGAAACGTAGAAAATAGCCAGAATGAAAGAGTTTGTTGAAAAGTACTTCCATTGTATTCCCCTGATGACTTTAGACAACGTTACGGAATGAGCAGATCCACATTTGACCGAGTAGTCAATCATTTTTCCCATAGATTAGTTGTTGGATATGGGAGGCATTATGAAAGTGTCTATAGAGAAACAGCTGTTAATATTCATTAGATATGCCTCTTCCCAACAAACATTGAGAGAAATAGCCGAGAACTTTGGCGTATGTGAGGGTACTGTTCATGCCATTATCCATAGAACACTGTCAATTATTTGTTCTTATATGCTACCCGATTTGATTAAATGGCCTACCGGATTGAAAGTCCAAGAAACTGTCAGCACAAAGGTTTTCCTGGTGTCATAGGTGCTATTGATGGTTCACATATACCTATTAAAACACCTACAGTCGATGCTGAACAATATTATAACCGCAAAAAATTTCCATCTATTGTACTGTAGGCAGTTTGTGACCAGAATTTACATTTTCTGGATGTTTTTTGTGGATGGCCGGATTCAGTTCATGATTCTAGTGTTTTGAAAAAGTCTCCTGTGTTTGGCAAAGTATTTGCAAATAAGGATGAACTCTTCCCCGCAAACACTCATTTGATTGGAGATTCCGCATATGGATTAACTGAATGGCTATTGACACCTTTCAAAGATTTTGGGAACCTATCCTGTGATCAGAAACGCTACAATTTCGTCCACAGTTCAACAAGGATGTGTATTGAAAGGGCATCCGGGGCACTAAAGGGTAGATTTAGACGTCTAAAGTACATTGACATGCTTGATGTGTGTGAGGCAGTAAAACTGGTTTTAAGCTGTTGTGAGTTACTTGAAGTTTGTTTACTTAACTGTGATGAATTTGAGGAGTATATCCAAGAAGGGTTAAAAGACAATGAAGAAATCAATGACTTTCAGGACGTTTTGCGTAGGACGGCTACTGCAGAACAAAAACGTCAGTTAATTGTGAACATGCTCAAATAGATACCTTACTGTTTGATATTAAACTTTAGTGACTACCTTTACTCATATGCATTACTTTTGATAAAACTATCATTGAAATTTCCGTATTGAGGTTTATCTGATACATACATGTATTAAATCATAAAAAAATACTCACTTTTAAAGTGTTTTTGTTGTTGCTATAAGAATATACATGTAAAAATGAAGTAAATGTAAGCAAATATAGGCAACCGTACACCAGTCAACAATGAAAAAAGCCATACCGTATAGTCGGCTATAAAAGGCCCCGACTGACATGAAAAATGGGAAACAATCCAAACAAACAAATAAAGGGCCTTATCTATAACAAGACTATTACGAAAAACTCATATGACACAAATGAACCAATGAACAACAGGAACAGGCACACAAAGAATGTGGTTAAACATATAAAAGTCCTTTTAATATATGCTTTAAAGTCACATATATATAAACGTACAAACATCGACAAACTTAAAAGTCACATAATAGTGATAAAGGTTACGCTTCTTTTCTGGTAATAATAAAATAAAAAATCAATGAATAAAACATACAAAATATCACATTTCAGATAACAAGTATTGATGAATCAATAAGGTCTACTTTTTCATAAAGGAGATAATCTCGGACATAAGTTCCAATTTTTTTTCTTCTTTCTTCTTTTGTCCTGCTGTTGCTGTTTCAGCTCTGACAAAAGCTCCTGTTGTTCTTTCTTGAATTCCTCGTGCATAGTCTCCATGAACTGCAACATTTCCATTTGTGGCCCATTCTTTATCCTCTTCTTGCATGAATTCTGAGATTCAGGTGATTCTATCGAATCATTACCCCTTTTTTCTCCCTAACTGCTTTGACATTCATTATTTATACAATCAATATCGCTTCTTTTGTCTTCAGGAATTAACGATTGGTTTGATGCCGTTTGACTCATTGAGCCAAAGGTAAATGCTGGCTTTACATTTGCCTTGTGTCCATAGGCTTCCTCCATCTCTTTGAAGAATGCAGATTCTTTTGCATCATTCCCACTTATTGAATTATGGTCCACAGTATCGCGGAAGGATTCTGTTAGATTCTCCACTTTTGTTCACACTGCAGATATGTGAAATTATTTCCAAATTTGTTTGTGTCTTCTGCTATATTCTGCCAGATGACCTTTTTTTTACTACCTTGTTTGCTAAATTTGCCTTCATATGCAACATGAAGATCTATAAGCTTTTTCACTTCTGCTGACATCCACAGCTTACCAGATGAACCTGACAGAGATACACCAGATGTTGCTGGTTTATTTTGAAGTTCTGCTGATGTACCTTTCGACTGTGCTTCTCCTGATGCTCCAGGTGTAGACTGTGCTTCTCCTGCTGTACAAGGTTTCGACTGTGGTTCGCCGGATGTTCCAGGTCTAGACTGTGCTTCTATGGATGTTCCTGGTTTTAGATGGTGCTGCTCCAGATGTACCGGGTCTAGACCAAATTATACCAGTAGTTTCTGTTTTTTCTGTACTGCTGTCTTCATGATACTCTGAAACAAAAAAATCAAACATGTAGTACAACTATTTAAATGAAATGCAGAAAAAGGGGAATGGAGGGTTGAATTTCTAGAAAAATACAGAAAATATGTGTCAATATGGACTCATATCATGCCCCATCCCAATAGCTACCCGTCCAGAGCCAAAACTTGGACACTTTCAAAAAATATATCAAAAACATAAGGGAGCTCTGTTTGAACAAATCTTTCTAAATTTATCATACGACATAAGAATTCTAGGACCAATTGTTTGGCTTATCAATGGCCCTGTTTCTCACTTCTCACTCAAAGAGAGCCTCGTTTGTTCACTATAAGCATTGAGTCAAAAATAGTAAGTAACTAGAACTATGATCACGCTCACTTAGGATTACCCTGTCCCCCTTTTTTTTCTCTAAATTAAATTATCTCGTCTTCCAAATGTCTGAACATGATAATATTTCTTTGTGCAAAGCTACATATAGTATACTATCCTTATGTAAAGTTTAAAATCCATAGAACAGTTTAAGAGGAGTTGCGCTTACGAGTCTATTACCGTATATTGCAGTAAGTTCGATTATTTCCCCTTAATCACTAAGGACTGGGATTATATTTCTTCCTGCGCATCCTCAGGTGGGGCACTACAACTGTGCAAAGTTTCACCAGTGTACATCAAGTCGTTTTGGAGGAGATGCGCTTACAATGTACATGGATGGACAGACGGTCGGACCATGGTAAACCTTAATTATCATTCGCTAGCGCCTGGGACATAAAATGTGTAACGAAAATATTTGTTGGACGAACAGGGAGAATGGGGATATAATAAGTACATGTATACTCAGTGTGACCTATTCTAAAAGTGTAACATAATATAGCGTTCTTAATTTAAATAAAGACTTTACATATTAAAAACATAAATACCTGTTAAATTGTTGTTGTTATTTTGATCAAATGGGTGACACCTTTCTTCTGAAAGAAAAAAGTAAATATGTATGGTTTTCGGTATTTTCACATGTTTTATGCGCTTGTACTGCCTGGCATTGAGTCTTCAGGCGCATTTCACCCATTCCAGTATGAATTTCGTATTAAAGCAGTTTGAGCATCCCATTTTCAAGTGTGCGATTTTATTTGTAAACATTCGTTTATCAAGCACAGTTAATACTGTCGCTAACACTTTACAAGTTTTAAGAAAAAAAATATGTGCTATAATATATGTGAGATTTACATAGTCTAAATGCTTTAAATATTGAATTATTCTTCACATCAATCTATGCTACCAGACATCGTAAACGTAATACAGAAATAAGTCATTGTGGTGTCACTTCCGAAAATACTTATATACGGAAAATGTAAAATATGTTTGTACGAGTTTGAGAAACAGGCGGAGAGCGAGGCTCGTCGAGCTTTTCTCCTGTTTTGTAGCGAGTACAAATAAATTTTATATCTCCAACAATGTACATATATTGTTTTTATCCTGTAATGTAACCCCTGCACTTTAAGGTTCAGTTATTTAAATCCAAATAGTGGCCTCTGATTTTTTCCATAGGGGGTTAACTTGGTAGGGGTGTGCCATTTTTGCCTAACAAATGTACTCATTTTTATATAACATTCACTGAAATTCAGTATCTTTATTTCGTCGCTGCGGTTCCAGGATGTCGTATGTCATTTTACCCTACTTTTTAGGACAGGCTTAAAACTATTTTCATAACAATATCAAAGTGTCGTATGTCAGAAACATGCTATGACAAATTGTCTTAAGTTCACAAAACTTCTAGTAACATGCTTCTTTAATGTTTAATTGTTAAAATTAGTTGTTTTTATCTTTTTTATGTGCATTTGATCACACTGTGTAAGCAACGAGTACACAATTTGAAGACAAAATCATGATATAAAAAATATACAGTGATTTATATAAATATACAATATACAAAGAATGATATATATACAATATTTTTATTAATATGACCCATGCTTATATAAGTACTAAATGTATATCATCACCCATAATTCACAACTATACAGCTAGCTCTCAGTAAGGGAGCAACTATTTGATTTTTATACGACTGCAAAAAAGCTTTGCGGCCGTATATTGGTATGACGTTGGCGTCGTCGTCGTAGTGGTCATCATCGTCGTCGTCGACGTCGTCCGAAGACACATTGGTTTTCGCACTCTAACTTTAGTTTAAGTGAATGGATCTCTATGAAATTTTACCATAAGGTACAATACCACAAAAGGAAGGTTGGGATTGATTTTGGGGGTTATGGTTATAGTTAAGGAATAAGGGGCCAAAAATAAGCATTTTTGTAACTTTCAGACATAACTTGTGTGTTAGTGTATGGATCTCTCTGACATTGTACCACAAGGTTCCATATCACAATGGGATACTGGGATTGATTTTGGGGATAATTGCCTCAAAATTTAAGGAATTAGGGGCCAAAAAAGGGGCAAAAAACAAGCATTTTTCTAGTTTCATGACAATAACTTGTGTGTAAGTATATGGATCTTTCTGAAATTGTACTACAAGGTTCCATATCTCAAAGGGAAAGCTGGAATTGAGTTTGGGGGTAATTGCCCAAAACGTTTAGGAATAAGGGGCCAAAAAGGGGCCAAAAATAAGCATTTTTCTAGTTTCCAGACAATAACTTGTGTTCAAGTGTATGGATAACGTGGACCGCGAAGAAGACCCAAAAATTTAACTGTTACACAAAAAACAATATTCACATTACTGTTTGCTCAACATGGGTTCAATTAAAGCAAAAAATTATTTGTGTACAATGTGTTATTTGTACAATAGTTGGCTGATTTCAGCAGAAAAAAGTTTATGCAGACCTAATATAAGTCTGTTTTCAGGATGTCAAATATATGAATTTGTGGCAAATTAGAGCTCCAGTATATAAAAGAGTCGTAATATCTATACATTCATAAATAAATGAATTCTATAGCGATACTTTATGGTGAAATACTCCAATTAATTTGTATAGTAGCACTTAATTATCCATCTTATTATATATATCATCAGTATATATATGAATTGTTCCATGTCAATATGTGAAAAAGTTATAATTCAAGCGGGACCCCTGTACCAAACTGATGAAGTGACACCCCTCCCCACCCCCCCCTGAAATGTGTTACCTGATGATTAAACCTACCTATGGGATATGAACATATAAGCTTGTCCAGATTAGCCCAATCAACCAAGACATTTACAATCCATGGGTGTACTTCTTCTATTACATCTTTCCCAACATCATCAAATTCTTCAGTATGTGGTCATACACAGTCTCTGAGTATTTTTTGGTTATTACAGGAATGTCCGCAACACATATTTTCTTTCTTATCTTGCTGGCACTTTCTTTTGTATCACATACCTAGCTTTTGTGGTACAAGAGTAGAAATAGGACCGACAGGAATATCTAGTTCTCCTGAATGAAATAATGCCAACATGTACTCAAATAATTCAAATTGACATATAGTATGCCTTGAAAAAAGACATAAATGTATAAGACCTTTTTTTCAATAGAGGGCCCAGCTAGGGTCAAAGTGTTCACATATAGAATTACGATGTCGCCACTATAACATCTTTATATGTATACAAAATGAATTCAATAACATATAATATCTAAAATATTTTAATCAAACAAAGGAAATATCTGTTACCATCCCGAACACATGTTTTGGACACGTGGACAGACGGATGGAAGGACGGACAAAGCTATTACGACATACTCCCAACTTCTTTTCGGAGAGCATAATATCCTATCAGTTATATGATCCAAGATATTATGTATTTTGATGGTACTTTGGAGAAATAATGGTAATATAAATGTCAGTGAAAGTAGAAAAAAATAATTAATTTTATTTTCTATTATGATTTTGAAAATAATGTGTGTCCCTTCGTCCCATGTAAAAACCTGCCCCTCCCACCCCAAAAAAGACAAATGGTTGGTATCACAAAAAAATATCAATTCTTATTTGCTCAATTATAGATTGAAAACAGTAAGTCCGTGGATTTTATAAACATAAACTGGAATGAACATTCATGGAATGACGTTTACCTTCTGCACACATGGGTCACTCTAGTTAAAATCAGATAAATGGTGCAGTTAGCATTATAATCAACTCACTCGATTCACATATTGCCAATAATTCGACCCATTCAAATACTAAGTTTATGAAAAGAAATCGTGACCCATTAGCATATATATGTATTTATGCTTAAAAACGTCCAATTAAGAGATAAAGTCAGAAATTTCCGACCCAATAATATATTTTGAATGAAATTTCCGTCTCAGTCGTATATTTTTGGCGTAAATTTCGGATCCAGTCATATATTTAACAAGTTGAAAAGGGGACCAATTCCATCGGGCCTGCATGATTGAATTAACCATAAATCATGTTTACCAGAAGTGACCCCATGTTTTTGTACAACTTGTATCATTGGACAAGGGTAAAACATGTTAACTACATCCGAATCAATATCGTACTTGTACATGTTCAAATGATAAAACTTTTTAAAAATCAAACTACATTTATAGATATAGTAATCTTCTAAATGGTGCATTGTAGATCTTGCAGTGTGCTTTGTTTTTGTTTAATTATCATCTGCTGTCTTTGTATATTCTGCTTATTAACGCCGCAGGGACTTCCAAAACCCATTTATATGCATCGCTGTTAGCAACAGTTGCCCCCGTTTCAATACTGAAATAAAATAAAATGGAAAAGCAATTTTAGTTGTCCCGCGCTATAGGATTACGTTTGGTGTCATTCCCTGTGTCACAGTTGGGTTACATGGTTTCGTACAAAACACATATATAAGTCGCCCCTTTTGGTACGCAGTAATAGAGGTATTTTTAAAGAATATTCAGTATTCATAGGCATAGGCATATTAGCGGTATGCAGAAATTTATTATTTGATACTTAATGAATTATCTTTTTTTGACATTGACATATAAAAAAAAGTGTGTTCAAAAATTCAACTGGATAGCAAATAGTATACGGTACTAATATTCACTTCAAATTTCAGCGGTATTCGGTATATATGGGGATGGGGGTTATGCACACATAATGGATTGGGCATCTGAGAGTAGTTTCACGAAAGAGTCATAAGACATGTCCTTAGTTTTGTCTTATATTCCCGCTGCTTTTTTTACATGGACTTTCCAAACATTTGTTAATAGACTTGTACGTTGTTACTGAAGATAGATCACGCACGCTTCAATTATTCAAACAATGCAATCATGGATTCAGGTCTATTGACATATGCATCGTAATGCCATGCGAAAAGCGGTAGGACAGACTTTGAATATATGACGTTCCTAAGGTTTGAGCTAAAGTGTTTCATAAAATGTGCGCAGGGTTGTTGTCTTAGCATAGAACTGTAGTATGTAAAACCTATACACAGGGAAACATAATGTTCTACTCAATTTACCCACTGTGGAAAATATTTCTATACTTGACGACCTATTTGTAGACAATAAATGAGTATAAAATGCTTCTATTAGAATAAAATATGTTTACAAAAACAAACATTTCATTGAGATTTGAAATAACGTTTCATTTTGTCGTTAAATTTAAACATTAGATGCTACACGAAATGCACGATGTGTCAGGACTCAGTCAATTTATTTTTATGGTAGCACTGAAAGTGAAAATACTTAAGATAACCAAGCTATAACTGACATTTCACAAATTTGGGATCAAATACAAACCTATATGAATATAAATATGAATATAATTAAAAACCAATTGTTCAAAGAACAATTGAAGGTCTTTCCGCATCAATTTTCTAAATAATTGATAAGAAGCTACTTCTGGTTTACTCAAAGCTACTATTGGCGTCCAATACTAGGTTTCTTCATACTGATTCAATAAACATCTGGTTTCTATAGACTTTTGCCTGAAATAAGGGAGATAATTGCCAACTTCCGGTTTAGAAAATGTCACTTCCGGTCTCATGATAGCTTTATTTACATTGATTCCAAAAATATATGGTTTATATATACTTTTACCTGTAAATAGGCAGATAATTGGCTACTTCCGGTTTTGAAATGTCACTTCCGGTCTCATATGATTGCTTTGTTCACACTGATTCCAAACATATATAGTTTGTATATACGTATGCCTGTTATAAGGGAGATAATATGCTACTTCCGGTTTATAAAATGTCACTTCCGGTCTCTAATGATAGGTAAATGTATGATCATTAAAAAAAATATACGGTTTCTATGTACTTTTACATGAAATTATTGCAAAAATTACTACTTCTGGTTCACTCAAGGTCACTTACGGTTGACATTTTTCAAGGTCATATGTCACCTAACATTTTGCAAAAGATCTTATGGCTTTATCATGTACCAATCTGAAGAAATAATCAATTTACCTTAGAATAAAACATTTCAGGGGCAATAACTCCTATAAGATGTCACTGGATTGTTTCAGACCAAATGTATCATATCTTCATCACAATATAACAAACATTTTGCACTAGTTCTTTTATATTTTAAACGATAAAAATATCGGAGAAAATGCAAAAACAAGCAAAAGACAAAATTCAGAACATGACCTTGACCGTTGACCTTGACCTCATTTTCTAAGTTAGGACCCGAGGACCTTAAATAAAAAGATTATAGGTTTATACGGCTTACGGTTTATGAGTTACAAAAACTTTACGACAAATTTATTTGATAAAGGTAGATAACTCCTATAAAATTTCACCGGATCGCTTCGATCCAAATCAGCCAAAATATCCTTTGCATGTAAAGAACAAATATGAAAAAGAATTTTGTCGTTATCTTTTTTGGTTACGGAGGAGATACACTAACAAGAAAAACAAATGTTTGGGGAGATAACTCTTACAATATCAAGTCTTCGCCTTTACAAGATGAGTTTTAAAAGCCCAATAACTGTTCGATATAATATCCAATATATCTAAGCGTCATCTTGCGAAACAACTTTATACCGCAAGAAAAAGGTTTGGCGGAAGAAAAAAAAAAAAATTAAAAACCAATTGTTCAGAGAACAATTGAAGGTCTTTCCACCCGGTACAATATATTTTGATATTAAAAATAATAAAACTCGGTTAGAAATGTAATTTTCAGTGCCAAATGATAGCTTATTGTACGTTGAATTTATAAATACATGGTTTCTACACATTTTTGTTTGAAATAAGGGAGATAAGTTGTTACTTCCGGTTTGAAAAATGTCAAATTCGGTCTCATCTGATAGTTTACTTGACACTGATTCCAAAAATATATGGTTCTATGTACTTTTACATTAAATGAGTACAAAAAATTGCTATTTCCGGTTTACAAAAGGTCATTTCCAGTTGATTTCTTCAAGGTCATATGACTTGCAACTTAATGCACAAAGTCCCATAAGTTTATTATGTATAAATCAAAAGTTAAAGCGAAGGTCAAAATCTAGAACGTCAAATCAAACTTTGACCTTGACCCCAATTTCAAGGTCATGAAACAAGGGTCTCAATTCAAAAGACTCTAGGCCTCTACTATATATTGTTAATGAGTTATATTACCATACTACTATAGCTAATATTAGATATAAAAGGGGCGTAAACTCCCATTAAATGCCTACGTACCCTTTCAACTAAAATTTATGTGTTACTACATGTCGCAACTAACAATTCTGTCAAAATATTTTGTCGATATCTTACAAGATTTCTGAAAATAAGTGATAACAAGCCAAAATCAAAATTTATAACATGACCTTGACCTTTGACCTTGATCTCAATTACAAGGTCATAAGTTAGTGATCTCAAATCGAAAGATCCCAGGTCATTCACTTGTATGGATTAGGTGTTATGCTGATTTCAAATACATAAGGGGAGAAAACTCCTATAAGGGTTGACCAAAACACTTCGACTTAAACGGGTTGAAGTTGCGCCCTATCGTAAACAATTACATGGCAAACACATCATATCATTAACCTTTATGGTTTCTTTTGAATAAAGATAACAAGCAAATTTTAAAGTTTAGAACATGACCTTAACCTTTGACCTTGACCTTAATTTCCTCCAAATGGACCAAGGACTTCATATCAAAAGAGTTTGTGCCTCTGTGACTTATAATGTATGAATTTATCCAACATATCACCTATGTTAAATTTTCAAAGGGAAATAACTCCTATAAGATGTCATCCAATCACATCAGTTAAATTGAACCAAACCATTCTTAAGAGCAGACGAACAATTTGGTGAAAACAGTTTGTTAAAATCTTTTACGGTTTCAGAGATATAAAGATAACAAGAAAAAGGGGACACGGGGAGATAACTCCTATAAGAATAAGTGTTCAGTTACACAGGGTGAGTTTTGAAATCCCCATTACTGTACAACATCATTGGCCAAAAAAACCTTTCGATATGTTGTAAAACAAAAAAGCATCTCAGACGGCAGAAGAAAAACAAAAATAATCAGAAGAAAAACAAAAGGTCTTTCCACGAAAAGTGGAAAGACCTAATAATCAGAACAAATACAATAGGTCTTTCCACAGAAAAGTGGAAAGACCTAATAAGTAATGAACAGAAAGACATCAGCTTTTTTTCTATGAAAAATGTACTCCGTGTTACTGTAACCTATAATTGCTTACTTTAACTACATTGTGTCTTGGATGGAGAGTTGTCTCATTTACACTCATACTCACTCTTATTTATATTTTTTGTCGAATACCTTTGACTAAAAACACCGATCGCTTTGTTGTTCTTTACGAAACAGCGAAGGACAAGTCAATCTGTGACTGAAGACATTCTTTATCAAAGCATAACTTCGTTCTGGGACAACTTTGTGAAACTAGTCCCTGATTTTATTGTTTCAATCTGGATCAATAGTAGATTGTGTGTGCATGTTAAAAAAAGGTTGGGAATATTTGAGCCATTTGAATTAGTTCTAGTTCATGTGTTTATGTTTCGGTAAATAATCATACAAGGCATCTTCCCAATGTTCAAGCCATTTGAATTAGTTTCTAGTTTGTGTGTTTATTTTTCGGTAAATAATTATGCAATGCATTTTTGTCGAGCCTGCGACTTTTGTCGCAGAAAGCTCGACATAGAAATAGCGATCCGGCGGCGGCGGCGGCGTTAGCTAACTTCTTAAAAGCTTTATATTTTAGAAGATGGAAGACCTGGATGCTTCATACTTTGTATATGGATGCCTCATGTTACGAAGTTTCCGTCAGTCACATGTCCAATGTCCTTGACCTCATTTTCATGGTTCAGTGACTACTTGAAAAAAAAGTTCAGATTTTTTGTAATGTTAAATTCTCTCTTATTATAAGTAATAGGATAACTATATTTGGTATGTGCGTACCTTGCAAGGTCCTCATGCCCGTCAGACAGTTTTCACTTGACCTTGACCTCATTTCATGGATCAGTGAACAAGGTTAAGTTTTCGTGGTCAAGTCCATATCTCAGATACTATAAGCAATAGGTCTAGTATATTCGGTGTATGGAAGGACTGTAAGGTGTACATGTCCAACTGGCAGGTGTCATCTGACCTTGACCTCATTTTCATGGTTCAGTGGTTAAAGTTAAGTTTTTGTGTTTTGGTCTGTTTTTCTTATACTGTATGCAATAGGTCTACTATATTTGGTGTATGGAATGATTGTAAGGTGTACATGTCTAGCTGGCAGGTGTCATCTGACCTTGACCTCATTTTCATGGTTCAGTGGTCAAAGTTAAGTTTTTGAGTTTTGGTCTTTTTTTCTAATACTGCATGCAATAGGTCAGCTATATTTGGTGTATGGAATGATTGTAAGGTGTACATGTCTAGCTGGCAGGTGTCATCTTACCTTGACCTCATTTTCATGGTTCAGTGGTCAAAGTTAAGTTTTTGAGTTTTGGTCTTTTTTTCTAATACTATATGCAAGAGTTCAACTATATTTGGTGTATGGAAATATTTTATGATCTATATGTCAGTCACGCAGGTTTTATTTGACCTTGACCTCATTTTCAAGGTTCATTGCTCAGTGTTAAGTTTTTGTGTTTTCGTCTGTTTTTCTTAAACTATAAGCAATAGGTCAACTATATTTGTTGTATGGAAGAATTGTTAGCTGTACATGCCTGCCTAGCATGGTTCATCTGACCTTGACCTCATTTTCATGGTTCATTGGTCAATGTTTAGTTTACATGGTTAATGTTAAGTTTATGTGACAGTTGTAATAAAGCTTTATATTTAGGACTATCAACATAATATCAATGATTAGTAAAGAAGGCGAGACATTTCAGCGTGTGCACTCTTGTTCCAATGTTTTAGTCATTTGAATTAGTTTCTAGTTTATGTGTTTATGTTTCGATAAATAATTATACAATGCATTTTCCAAATGTTTAAGCCATTTGAATTACCGGTAGTTTCTAGTTTATGTGTTTATGTTCCGGTGATAACTATACAAGGCATCTTCCCAATGTTTAAGCCATTTGAATTAGTTTCTAGTTTATGTGTTTATGTTCCGGTGATAACTATACAAGGCATCTTCCCAATGTTCTCGCCATTTGAATTAGTTTCTAGTTTGTGTGTTTATGTTCCGGTGATAACTATACAAGGCATCTTCCCAATGTTCTCACCATTTGAATTAGTTTCTAGTTTATGTGTTTATGTTCCGGTGATAACTATACAAGGCATCTTCCCAATGTTTAAGCCATTTGAATTAGTTTCTAGTTTATGTGTTTATGTTCCGGTGATAACTATACAAGGCATCTTCCCAATGTTAAGCCATTTGAATTAGTTTATAGTTTATATGTTTATGTTTCGATAAATAATTATACAGTTCGTCTTCCCCCACGGATAAGAAAGATTTGTTTAGGAAAGATGCACACAAGGACATTTTTATCGTTTTTATACGCCCCTTTACGGGACGTTTTATGGTATACCATTGTCCGTCCGTCCGTCTGTCCATCCGTCTGTCCGTACGGACGTCCGTCCGTCTGTCCGTCGTCAACATGTCGGACATTAACTCAAAAATGCTTTAACCAATTTGCATAAAACTTTGGTGAATTGTTTATATCTATTGACGTGAGCTCCCTTTCGTGTTTTATAAAATTTAGATTTTATGTTTCCGAGTTATGGGGTTTTATTCATTAAAAAAAGGGGGATTTTCCAGTTTACAATTAATCAAAACTGCTGTCACCAATTCTCATGAAACTTTTGTGAATTGTTTATATCTATTTATGTAAGCTCCCTTTTTATTTTCATAAATTTCTAATATGACATTGAGAATTAATTGAACTTTATTTGTTTATAGTCTGACAACAGATATACTAAGTATTGCACAACAGCAAGAAATCTTTAATTGAATATAAATTCAATTCATATAACCAATTTCAAGTTCTTTGACTACATTTATTCAGAAACCTATGATATGTCAAATATTTAATTACAATCCAAATTCAGACCTGAATCAAGCTTGAATATTGTGTCCATTTTTGCCCCAACTGCTCAGGGTTGGACCTCTGCGGGCGTATCTAGCTGCGCTCAGCGAAGCAGTTTTTTTTCACAGGGGCTCGGAATTTGAAAATTAATATGTTGAGGTTTATGTTTATGTACCCAAATAATCCGATTTGCTGACTTGTGGTCGATCACCAAAGCACATGTTTGCTTGCAGCCACTTCATTTAAACTCTGTTGGATAGTTGTCTCATTGGCAATCATTCCACATATCCTTATTTTTATATTCATGAACATATGTAATCCACCCACCTTTCTTGTGTTGGTCGCATATACACTGCACGTTTTCTGTATCTTCTAATTCAAGTCAATATTTTTTGGGACGTCACCATATTTGTTGCAGAAACCGAACTGTTAAACTGCACCACGTGCAGTTTGCTTAAATTCAAGAACTAATTTTGGTTTGCACGAGATAAACAAGAAAACCAGATTGAGTTTCAAACCAGTTTAAACCGGTTTGTGAAAATAAATCAATAGTTTTGCAAACTATTTTGAAACTAAAACCAGTTTGATTGCAATAAATTGGCTCCAAATCGAAAGTTCTGATAATGGTTTGTTTAAGTTTGTTCAATCTACACCAAGAGATTTGAAAAGTTTATGAACTGGTTCCAGTTTTCAAGAAACAAATGTTAAACCAGTTTTGGTTTTGAACCTAGTTTGGTAGAATAGATATAAGGTTTATCAAACTTACCAAAAACTGAAACAAATGTGCCCTTAATATTTGAATAAAAGGAGACATGGACTATAGTCAATGAGACTGAAACCAAGTAACACAGAAAACCAAAAGACATCTTTTTTTCTTTTAAAAGTTTATATGTAACCTTTATTGACCTTTAGAAATTGATTCTATAACATAATATGTATAGTTTTAGATAATTTTTTTCATTATTGAAAAACAAATATCATGATTTTGAAATATAAAAGTGATAATAACACAGTTTGTTTCTTTTTCTGTTTTCAGGTTACGTGACCTACTGACCAGAACTGACATCAGCTGCTTGAATGGAAACAATGTTATAGCTAACCATTTTAAAAATATATATTTCTGTTTCCTATCAATTATCCAGCAGTGATGCCATCTCATGTTTTATATTGTCTTGGGATCATTGTTGTACAGCTTGCAAGTGAATATAGTTGTGATAAATATACAAGTGATGAGAAGTTTAGGAATTTAGCAGTTGCATCTGACTATGTGTACATTGGTGGGGAAAAGAATATAATTCAGCTAAATTCAACATTAGATGTTTATGAAAAAAGAGAAATAACTGATTTTCCAGTCAATTGGTTATTAGATGTTCACAACAATAAAACTTTGATTGCATGTAATTACCGGTATAACAAAAACTCTGATAATAATTTGATATGCCTTCATTTTGCTGTTGGACCAAATATGATTAATACAACTTATGAAATTGGTCTTAATACAGAGAGTTTATCAGCAAAATATATTAGTACTAAATATTTAGAAGAAAATAGTGAAATTGAAGTATTATTTATAGCATCATCATCTTGCTTTAGTCTTTTGAATTCACCAAAATGTAGAGCTATTTCAGGTTGGTCATTTCCTGGTCCAAGGAAATCATTTACAGAGTATCCAAAAAATTCTAATGATGGGAGAGAATATTCAGTACTTTATTTGAAAGATAGTAAACATGTTAGTTTTAAAACTGTTCTTCAAAAAGATACTTTTATTTATTTTCTTTTTAAATTTAATGAAACACATTCAAAGTTAGGGAAACAGTGTACCTCTAGAAATACTATAAGTAAAATGAATTCATATGAAGATACACCCATCATTTGTACATACAATACTAAAGTCTTCACGGAGGCACAGGATGCAGTATTTTGGAAGGATTATTTATTTGTTGCTTTTGCTGATGATGTTTCAAGTGTAATCTGTAGATATAAAGTAACAGATATTAAAACCATATTCAAGGAATCAAGACAAGAAAGAATTAAGTGTCCTTCTTCAAATTTGATTAACACTTATTTTGCAAATCAGAAATTTGGAGACTGGTGCTACAATAAGAGTACAGGACAATGTGACAGAGTTTCTATAAACCCTACAAATGTAAGTCATACTGATTAAATAAAATTATTAACAACCCAAAAATATGTTCTTTTGGATTGGCTGTTTCAAACATACATTGTATGTCATTGCCATAGCCAAAAATGACCCATCCAATGGTAACAAAGAACCTATACCCTGTGTATTATGGATCGTGATATTCAGATTTGGTATTTCCAGGTAACCTTTCTTTTGATATCAAAATGGATAATTTTCGGACTTAACCACCTATGTATGATACAGGAAATCTTGAATTGTTTAATTATCTTTTGCACTTAACTGTCTTTTTTACTTGAAATAATACATTATTTGAAATCAATGCTACTACATGTATGCAGATAGTTTTTATTGATATTTCAGGGATATTGTATTTTGTATGGTTGGCAGGAATAAAACAAAAAAATCTTTTTCAAAATTTTGTCAATAACAAACTTACAATTTTTTTTAATCTTGTCTAAAATACATTTGATTTAAACTTCTAAATGAATTTATGAAAAAGTTGAATAGTGAAATGATTGGCAGAGCACTGCAATAAACATTTGTAAAGCTTAAAGGCAAGAGTTTTTGAATTTGCCTGTTTATCAGGTTTTTAGGTATAAAACCACTAATTCATAGCCCCTTTGCTTTCTATGTTAAATTCTGCAATTTCAAGCATTAATTGCTACTTTGTCTTAAGTTCAAATAAAGTGGCAGTCATTTCATGTCAAAACTATACCTTTTCCTGACTTGTGCTGAAAAATTTAACATACCTTTAATTGCATATTAGAGCGTACTGGTTCTATTTGATAGTACAAAATCAGGTACTTCTGATCTGAACAACAGGGCAAATGTGCCCTCCTATTATATTTTTATATACTTCTTTATTAAGTCTCCCAAACGAAGTTTGGGAAGACTTATTGTTTTTGCTCAGTTCTTATTATTATTCTTCTTCTTCTTCTTCTTCCTCTTCCGCCGCTTTTAAATTTGAACTTGTCCGCACCTGTTCTCCAAAACCGCTTGTCAGATTAACTTAGGGTTTCACAATATGTTAGACTAACATGTCTAGTGGTGCAATCAGGGTTTTGTTTGTGCAATGGGGTTTATAAAGGGGTACTTTGAGGGGCAAAAAGAAAAGAGGGTTTAACTATAGAACCCTATGGGATTTTATTTTTAAAAATTTTCAAATGATTATAAATTGAAAACCGTTTGTGATAGACACAATCTTTTTAATTGAAAATGTTCTAAATGATAAAGCCCATTAAATGAAATACAGGGTTAGTCCCCAGGGGTCACCCCCACCCCCTGCCATTTAAGAAAGTTCTAATACCTTGTAAGTGGTCAAGATCCCCACCTCTAAACCATATATATTTTGGTTTGTCATGCTAAGATGGTTTGAATGATATACAGGGTTAGTCCCCAGGGGTCATCCCGACCCCCTGTCATTTGAGAAAGTTCTAATATCTTGTAAATGGTCGAGATCCCCACCACTAAACCATATATATTCTGGTTTGTCATGATAAAGCACATCAAATGAAATACAGGGTTAGTCCTCAGGGGTCACCCCCACCCCCTGCCATTTAAGAAAGTTCTAAATCTTGTAAGTGGTCAAGATCCCCACCCCTAAACCATATATATTCTGGTTTGTCATGCGAAGATGGTTTGAATGATATACATGGTTAGTCCCCAAGGGTCATCCCAACCCCCTGCCATTTGAGAAAGTTCTAATATCTTGTAAATGGTTGAGATCCCCACCCCTAAACCATATATATTCCTATTTGTCATGTCTCGAACATTTGAATGACGTATACGGTCAGTCCCCAGGGGTTCCCCCCACCCCCAATGTTCTAATATCTTGTAAATGGTTGAGATCCCCACCCCTAAACCATATATATTCCTGTTCGTCATGTAACAAACATTTGAATGACGTATAGGGTCGGTCCCCAGGAGTTCCCCCCACCCCCAATGTTCTAGTATCTTGTAAATGGTCGAGATCCCCACCCCTTAACCATATATATTCTGGTTTGTCATGCCAAGATGATCTGAATGATATACAAGGTTAGTCCCCAGGCATCACTAATGCATATAACTTTACTTGACCAAACCAATTTTCACTGGACGTTGCCCAATGTCAGGCGATCCTGGGAATTACGAATTATGGGAGCTTCGTTTGGGAGACTTCGTAACAGCATCCTGTTACAATCATTTCTTGTTATTTAAAAGAAACTTTCAAAAAGGGTTATACAGTGATCCCAAGTCCCCAAGCTTTCATTTGAATACCAAAACTACCCAAATATTTCACCTATTGACAAAGATGCAGCTATGCATAGGAACTATTTTGTTTAAAATATGTACTACTTTCTTGTATGTTCTTGTCGACCGGGCCTGAATTTGTGGTTCTATACCTTTTATGTCCTATCTATTATAGGGTCAGTCTGTCCCATACTGGTTTAAACTTTTGGTTTAAGGTAGCTTAAATTTCTGGTCTGAACAGTCAAATTGGAAAGACACTGTATACTTATTGTACATTAGGATCAGGTAACTCTCTTGATATTTCCAAATTTTTTAACTTATAAGAAATCTCCAATTTTATGGTAATCTTCTCTCTTTTTACTTTGCTGTCATTTCCTTGTGGACAGGTAGTTTTGATTTATGATGATGACTATTACATTGTGTGTTTCAAATAGCTGATCCAAAATATTTCACAGAATGATTGATGACAAAAAGGCAAACCAAACTTATTGTTTTAAATGATTCTTTATTATAGGTTTCATTCTGTAAAGTTATTTATGTATACCTCATTTCACTATCAGCTGCTGTTGACTGTTTTTAGATTTCAATTTTTAGAACACAAGCACAGAGGTTGATGTGTAATTTGCATATAACTGGAACTAGTAATGTCTGTGTTTTTACCCAGAATAAAAGGAGATGCAAATTAGAAGTCAACATCACATGCATCAGTGATTTGGACAAGAAATTCTAAAACCTCCTCTATTGATATCTTGAATATTGTTGATTAAAGACAACAAAATAAGTGGTCTTATGGCAAAAGTTTTTATATCTAATTAAATTATCTATTAAAAAATCTGATTGCCATTTTTTTTTGCTGAAGCTCCTATAAAACATTCTGTAATGAAAATGGTAGATATATGCTAGATATATTTTTGGTGTTGAGATGGTTCTAAAGCTGTAAATATTCTTCTCAAGGTCGTCAGCATTTATGTACGTTTCGGCAATAAAGTTTATTGGCAGGTTGTAGGTATTCCCATGAGCACCAGTTGTGCCCCTTAGAAAGCAGACTTGTTCTGGGGCAGTATTGTTATGAACAGTTTATACCAAACTCGGTAAAGATCCATCTAAAATTCCATTTAAATTGATAAATTCAGCAGTACTTATTGTTACCTTGATGATATTTTTTGTATTCAATAATCAAGAATTCTATAAAGATACTGCAAGCATTTACCTAAACATGCCAAAGGAACTTACTATAATCAAATCTAATATAAACAGTTAGAAATGTCCTTTCCTAGATTTAGATATTTTATTTTCAAACAAGAAATTATATACAAATTTACGACAAAAGGAACAATTTTTTGTTCCCTATTGGTTAATTTCTTTTTTTGGAAAACCGTGTTTACATATTCTAACTTTTAGCTATGCCCATGTCTGTAGTGACATTTTAGATTTCAATGCATGGAATAAATGTATTACTGGTAAATTAAGAAGTTGGGATGTCATAGATACAAAGATTTGGTTTGTAAGTTTGGTTGTACCAGTTTTGGTAGTACAAAAGGGATATCACATCCCAATTTTTTTAAGACGATGTTGTTGATATATACATGATATAGAAATAAGATGTGGTATGAGTGCCAATGAGACAACTCGCCATCCAAGTCACAATGTGTAAAAAGTAAACAATTATAGGTCAAAGTACGGCCTTCAACACAGAGCCTTGGCTCACACTGAACAGCAAGCTATAAAGAGACTGTAAATTAAGATACAAACCATGTTAACTTTTTCATCCATTAAAAAAAATTATTCTAGTAAAATGTTATCAATTATTATTATTATTAAATAAACACTGAAAATTATTTTTACCAGTACTAATATTTATTTTAGTATTAATAATTTAAAACATAAGTAAATATTTATACAGTTATGGACAATACTGTCCTACATTCTTACGATAGTTATATTTTAGTATTGGACATTAGGATATGTTTTTTTCTCCCTGTTTATAACATCTTTATACTAAATCCATTGGATGTATTTTGATTAATTTTGGGCTGGGAGATATGATTTATTTATCAGTTGTCATTTGCTTTGAATAATCTTTCAGTAAATGTTAGTACTCTTAGAAAGGTACTTTGTGTCTTTAGTATTTTTGTTAGTTTGTTTTTTGGTAGCGTTTTTTTTTTTGCTTTGTGTCGATTTGCTGAGTCAATATGAAATAAGAAGATCTGGTATGATTGCCAATGAACAACTCTCCACCATAGACCAAATGACATAATTTTAAGGTCTTTTTAACTGTTGCTTATATTTGTTCTTATGCTATGCCGTTACTGCTTACTGTCTTGTGTAAGGGGGGACTTAACGCTCACTAACATATTTAACCCCTTTAATTAGAAGTATGTCCAGTGCACGATGTTTTGTCGATATTGTAAACATCGCAATGTCTTCTTTATCGTGTCCTTATTGTGTTTACATTGTACCCATCTATACCCTGTCTATACCTTTGTGTTTACATCATTAACATCGTATATATCGTGATGTTGACAATATTGTGTCAATATCGTGTTTATGTTGTATATATATAGAGTCCCTACATTTCTGTTTACATCGTTTACATCGTATACATGGCAATGT
This sequence comes from Mytilus californianus, assembly GCF_021869535.1. Taxonomy (NCBI): domain Eukaryota; kingdom Metazoa; phylum Mollusca; class Bivalvia; order Mytilida; family Mytilidae; genus Mytilus; species Mytilus californianus. The sequence continues at coordinate 31,282,188 of NW_026262581.1, forward strand.
TAACAACATCGTGTTTATATTGAATACAAAGTTTATACCTTTGTGTTTACATCGTTCACATCGAATACATCGTGATGTTGACAATATCGTGTCAACATCGTGTTTATGTTGTATATAAAGTCTATACCTTTCTGTTTACATCGTTCATATCGTATACATCGCAATGTTCACAATATCGTGTCAATATAGTGTTTATATTGTATACAAAGTCTATACCTTTGTGTTTACATCGTTCATATCGTATACAACGTGATGTTGACAATGTTGTGTTGACATCGTTCACCACGTCAATATCGTATTTATGTTGTGTACCAAGTCTATACCTTTTTGTTTACATCGTTCACATCTAATACATCCTGATGTTGAAAATATCGTCTACATCGTGATGTTGACAGTATTGTGATTACATTGTTATCATCGTCAACATCGTGTTTATATTGTATACAATGTCTACACCTTTGTGTTAACATCGGTCACATCGTTTACATCGTAATGTTGACAGTATTATGTTTACATCGTTTGCATCGTGATGTTGACAATATTGTGTTTACATCGTTCACATTGTCAACATTGTGTTTATATTTTATACCAAGTATATACTTTTGTGTTTACCATTACCAGGTATTTGTTAAAATATTCTTCATGGAGTATATATATTCAGTACATGTTTATTGTTTATTTTTTCTTAATATTTTGTGTAATTCTTTTAAATGCAAGTTTTCCATCTTCTCAAATAATTTTTTTTCATTATTAAGAATATTTTTCAATAAAGATTTAGATTTCATGTATACCGTTTGTATGTTTTATGTACTTTTTTTTACAACTAAAAAATACTGAAAAACTCAACTTGATATTTTCCGCATACGTGAAGGATTAATTTGCTGGGAAAATAATTCTATCATATATGCAATAATTTGTAATAACATTTTAAGACATTAAATTAAGTATTGGATGTGTAAATAGCATGGTTTTAAATTAAAAACATATTATTGACGGATACACGTCATTATGTTTCCTCTGTGAGCCTCTTGCATTCTTTAAATGTTCTGTATAGCTTAAGACTACGTCACATAGTAACGTTTGCTATGATGACGTTGTTGAGGCTGCAATTGGGGTAAAAAGTGTAGTATATACCCCGGCAGTTTCCTGAATATATACTGACATCTCTGTGTTGTTATCCAATCACAAAACTCGACACATTTGTAATCCATAAAATATATTTAAAAAAATTGTAATATATCGATGTAAACAATGTAAACATTATATAACATTTCAAACAATATAAATAATGTTGACACCATATCGTGAAACTACAATGCAAACGATGTAAACACGATATTGATAATACATTGTATACATCGCGATGTTAACGATGTCAACGATGTTAACAGTATATAAGAGTTGTTACAGTGTAAACGATGTTGACACTATATCTTGTTAACATTGTTAATATCGCAATGTAAACGATGTAAACACTACATCGTTACTACATCGTATACATCGCGATGTATACGATGTAAACGATGTAAACAGTATATAACAATTGTTACAATGTGAACGATGTTGACACAATATCGTGTTAACATTGTTGATATCGCGATGTAAACGATGTAAACATGATATATTTACAACATTGTATACATCGCGATGTTAACAATGTAAACGATGTAAACAGTACATATAAGAGTTCATACAATGTAAAGATGTTGACACGATATCGTGTTAACATTGTAAATATCACGATGTCGACAATATTGTTTAAACATTGTGCACTGGACATGGATGTTTAATTATCCAAAATCAGGAACCTGAAATACAGTGGTTGTCATAAGATGCTGCCTATCATATTTGTTTGTTAAAATTGAGAATGGAAAAGGGGAATGTGTCAAAAAGACAACAACAGTTGTTTATTTTTGTTTTGTACATATATGAGGCAGTTGATTTATTTAATTGAATTGTTTTTACGTTTTGTAATTTCGAGTCCTTGTCTAACTGACTATTAAGGTAAGGGTTTTTGTTCTCTGTGGAATAATTGTCTCATTGGCAATCATACCACATCTTATTTTTATTCAAACATCACTAATAGAAAAGTATATAATGCTATATGACAAGCTCAAAATCTATGTAACATAGACAAGATGTGATTTATCAGAATAACCAATGAAGGGAAGGTAAACTGTTTCAGAATAAAAAAAAACCACTTAATTTGAAGGTTATACTTCTATACAGATATTTTTATAAGCCTGTCATTTACAGACAGTATGCATTATGGTATTTTGTAGTCTGTTTGTCAGTAAACACTCCTTACAATAGCTAAAAGTTCCTTCAACAAATTCTCATGAAATTTTAACACAACAGTAGGATTGATGGAAAAAGCTCCCTTTAGAATAAATTTTAAGCTCACCTGGCCTAAATCTAGTATACAAAACTTGTTTCTGAGGAATTGATTCAACACACATGGCTGCTGTTGCTAAAAATAGAGCTTAGGGGGGTAAAATGAAGTTTTTGTATGACCGTAACAACTGTAAACATAAAAAAGGATTTTCAATACAAGATCAACAAAAAGAGATTTTACTCATAAATTATTTACTATACTATAATGTTAGAGGGTGTCCATTGTTGAAGATACTCAAAGACCTAAAGTAAACAACACAGGCTCTTCTAAGAGCCTTTGGTTTTAGGAAACTATAGTTAATAGTAAGAAATTAATCTTTCCACATTAAAAACTCTCAACAAAATATGATCTATAAATAAGTCAACATAGACCAATCATCAATTTACCCCTTAAATGACAGTTATTGCCCTTGAAGGACTAATTTAACTCATTTTGTGCCGTTTTTGCAGAAACTATATTAGATTAGTTTGTGATAAGGTCAGTTTTTGAGGAACCATTGGTGGTAGATCAAAAGACTGGTATGCAGATGTACTAGCATTAGCACATTTCATTTCCATGGAGATTATTTGGCTCCTCCCCCTCTGTCATGGTCTGTTGACTTTGAATATTTTACATAGTTTACATGTAAAGTTTGTGATTAGGTCAGTTTAAGGTTATCATTAGTTGTACATCAATGATATAGAAGTTAACAACTATAAGTCACCGTAACGCCTTCAACAATGAGCAAAACCCATACTGCACATTCAGCTATAAAAGGCCCTGAAACAATAAATACAAAACAAGAAAACTAACGTGCATATTTATGTACAAAATAATGAATAAAAAACAAATATGATATATAGCAACAGACAACAACCAATGAATTACAGGCTCCTGACTTGGGACAGGCACATATAGCAGTGGCGGATCCAGAAATTTTTATAAGGGTGGGGGGCACTGACTGCCTAAGAGGGGGCCCGCTCCAGTCATGCTTCAGTGATTCCCTATATTATCAATAAATTTTTCCCTCAAAATTTTATTAGCATTGGTACAACTTATTTCCATGGAGATCATTTGGCGTCCCCTCATCAGTCATGGTCTGTTGACTTTGAATATTTTACATAGTTTATAATGCTAAAGTTTATGATTAGATCAGTTTAAGATAAACCACCAATGTCAACTCTAATATATCATTTGGTCTCTGGTGGAAAATTGTCTCGTTGGCAAATTCATACCACATCTTCTTAGTTTCATATGCAGTTGTATTATAAGCATTTGCAAGTCTCCTTTTCATGAAGATTATATGGCCCTGTCCTATCAATATGGTTCATTGCCTTTCAATTTTTACATTGTTTCAAAATAAAATTTTGTGTTTAGGTTAGTTTAAAAGGAACCACTTATGATTATTAAGTCAATTGTATTTGGTATGCAGTTTTTATAAGCATTGGCATTTCTTATTTCCATGGAGGTTATTTGGCTCGGCACCTTCACTCAGGAGTTTGACTTTGAATTTTTGGCCTAGTTTATAGCATATAGCTCTTCAACTATTTCTATTTATCTGTATCCTTGGTTTTAAAATATATTCAGCTTTGAGCATTCCTGATGGAGGTAAATCCAGAAAAGAGTTTTGGACAAATGAAATTTATAAAGTGTTGTTTTCGTTTTTTTACATGTTTAAATATTATGAATTAATTAACATTTATTGTAAATAAAAGACTTTTTGGCTGGAATTTCCGATAATATTGATTTTATTAATGCCATGTGTGTAAGAAGGCATTTCTTTGATTAAGTATATCAACATGAGGTCAAGGACTGCATGTTCAATGCATGATCATCTAATTACATTATCTGATTGGTCAGTTCTTGAGATCGGTAATTAATATCAAATTTCTACATGTGCTGGGACATGCGGTCATTCGCCTTTGTTTTGGGAGAGGGAAAAGATCGTTTTTGAATTTTATCTGAAAACTCTCCCATTTCCCTCCCTTTTTATTCTTTGTAGGACATTAATTTTTCTTTAAACATTATATTATTTCTTAATATTTCTATAATTATATTATTATTAAACAATATTCATTGTATATGTTGGTGAGTTAATTTTTTCAACTCACTTTTATTTTTGTCATTTTTATGATGTTTATTATGTTAGGGTGTGGCACTTAACTTCAACAATTGCATTTTACTATTAAAATTACTAAAAGCAACACATATCTCCATGTCACCAATTTATTTGCATTTTGTCAGAAACTATAGGAGTTGGAGAGTACTTTATAAAGCAAAAAAGATCTGAAAAATAAGTTCTACAAGTATGGCCAAATTGTCACACTAGTTATAGAAATTATTGCCATTTAATAACTTTTTGTTTTCGACATAGATACATCGACCGTCTGTCCTTCCGTCTTTACGTCCGTCTGTCAGTCTGGTATTGTAAGCACTCTCAAGTGTACAATTCTTGCCAGATTTTTATGAAACTTATATCATAGGTTTATTTCAGCAATGTCTTAGACAAGTTCCAAAAATCAGTGCCAATCAATTATTTTTAAAAGAATTATGCCCCTTGGAAACATTAATTATATGGAAAATTGCATCGTTAGCGCTCTCATTAATATAATTCTTGCCAGATTTTTATGAACCTTATATCATAGGTTTATATCAGCAATGTCTAAGATTTAGACGAGTTTGTAAATCAGTGCCCATCGATTATTTTTAGAAGAGTAATGCCCCTTGAAAAAACTAATTATATGGAAAATTGCATTGTTAGTGCTCTCATGTGTACAATTCTTGCCAAAATTTCATGAAACTTTTATCATACATACCGGTAGGTTTATTTCACTGATGTCTTTGACGAGTTCGAAAATCAGTGCCAATCAATTATCTTTAAAAGAGTTATGCCTCTTGGAAATATTGATTATTTGAAAATTGCCTTGTGAGCGCTCTAATGTATACAATTCTTGCCAGATTTTTATGAAATTTATATTATAGGTTTATATTATCAATGTCTTTGACGAGTTCGAAAATTAGTGCAGGTCAATTATTTTTAAAAGAGTTCTGGCCCTTTGAAATATTGATTGAATGGAAAAATGCATTGTTAGCGCTGTTATGAGTACAATTCTTGCCAGATTTTTATGAATTTTATATGTTTATATCATCAATGTCTCGGACAAATTTGAAAATCAGTGCCCGTTAATTATTGTTAAAAGACTTAGCACCTTGGAAATATTGATTATATGGAAAATTGCCTTGTAAGCGCTCTGATGTGTACAATTCTTGCCAGAATTTTATGAAACTTATATCATAGGTTTATATTGGCAATGTCTTTTGACACTTTCGAAAATATTGGCGGTCAAATATTTTTAAAGAGTTATGTCCCTTGGAAATACTAATTAGAATGGAAATCACATTGCATTTGCTCTGAAGCCTTCAAATGTTTTACTAAGATATTTATAAAAAGTTCTAAATAACAAAAAAAGTTTTTTTTTTAATTATTGCCCTTGTTCCTTGGATAGATAAAATATGTGCAATGTGGGGGACTAATGTTTTATTATTTTTACTAAGTTTTAAAATTTTTTATCTAAAAAAAAAAGATAGGTATAAACTGTAAACAAAAATTTATTATCAATACAAGACCTACAAATAAGCTATAGGTGCCTCTTGCTTTAATTAGTTGTTTTCTTCCAGCTTCATCATGTTTATAGGAATCAGTTTTAAGGCAATTTTTCACATATTGCAGTTCTAATTTCAGGGTGCTTGGATTGATTTCCTCAAAACATGACACTATAGTTGGGATTGATAATTGAGGAACTTAGCTCCTGTTAGATTTCAAAATTTTTTATTTGCTGTACAATAGCTATTATGAGTATGAATTGATTGATTTACTTGAAACTTTACATAATTGTTGGAATTTGCAAAAGTAATACATGTATACATAGATATAAGAAGATGTGGTATGAGTGCCAATGAAACAACTTCCCATCCAAGTCTCAATTTATAAAAGTAAACCATTATAGGTCAAAGTATGGTCTAGGACACAGAGCCTTGGCTCACACCGCACAGTAAGCTATAAAGGGCCCCAAAAATTACTAGTGTAAAACCATTCAAATGGGAAAACCAACGGTCTAATCTATATAAAAAACGAGAAACACTTGTGAACCACATCAACAAATGACAACTACTAAACATCAGATTCCTGACTTAGGACAGATGCAAACAATTGCAGCGGGTTAAATGTTGTAATGGTACCAAACCTTAACCCTTATCTGAAACAATAGTGTAACATCACAACATAGAAAGACACACTATAAAATATCAATTAAATTGGCTTAACCCAATTAAAAGACATATTAACACAAGTGAACATAAATTTGATCTTTGATACAATGTAAATACAAAATTAATAAAATATAAGGGATGAATAATTAAAGTAACAGTATTATACAGCTGTGAAATGTTAAACAATTTCAGAAAAACAACAATAACCTTAAACAAAAATCCGCCATTTACAATAATATTATACACAGGTAAATGAAAATAATTTTTATTGTTAGGTATACAGTTTAAAAGGAGAAAGGAAATATTTTTACAAAATAAATAATTTTGATGTTCATAGTTCGAAGAAGTGAAAATTTATAGTAATAACATACAGTTTGTTTTTGAAAATGTTCTGATTTGTCATTCAGGGGTAAAGGGACTTTATCCGTGAGCTTAATAAAAGGCTATTATTTAAATATCATGCACTTGACTTATATAACAATAAGGAGATTTGGTATGATTGCCAATGAGACAAATATCCTCAGAGTACAAATGAAGTGGATGTAAGCAATTATAGGCAACAGTTCCGCCTTCAAAAATCAGAAAAACCCATTATGTATAGTCAGGAATAAAGGACCTGACATGAAAAATGAAAATAATTCAAACGAGAAACTTGCAGCCTAATTTACAACAAAACAATTTACGAAAAACTTAATATGAAAGACATGTACCAATGACAACCACTGAACTACAGGCTTTTGACTTAAGACAGGCACGTAAAGAATCTTGTGGGTTTAAACATGTTTATGACTACTCAACCCTCCCCTAACCAGTTACATTTGTGTCACAGCACAACATTAAGAAAAAATCTTTTAAATCAGTTGCAATTGGCTTAACACAACAGATCGGTACGAGAGATAAAAACATCTAACATAAAAACAATATACCCAAAAGCTTCTAAATAAGAGTACTTGCAGTTACTGAAAGCTAGTTCAAAGCCAATTACAACTATTACCGGTAAGTAAATCATGTTCTTCCAGAATAACATATTGATCAGTATAATCATACAACGGATATAGTGTAAAGATGTCATAAACTTTTGGGGAAACTCATAACCTTTTGCAATGCCATAATATAAGTAAACAGTATCAAATAGTTTGCATTTTGCTTGGTTCAATTACTACAAACTTTACACTGTAGTTAGGATTGGTAAATGCGTACACTTGTTTTTGATTTAAAAGAATTTCTAGTTTGTTGTTCTAGAGTTATTGGACTTTTAACAGTCATATTTGATGCAATTTTTATACACCAGTATGGACATTCTCATGTTAAAGTTTTTCTATATTCTTCGTATATTGGTATGACGTTGGCGTCGTCGTCGTCGTCGTCCGGGGTCGTCGTCCGAAGACACATTGGTTTTCGCACTATAACTTTAGTTTAAGTGAATGGATCTCTATGAAATTTTACAATAAGGTTAAATATCACAAAAGGAAGGTTGTGATTGATTTTGGGGGTTATGGTACCAACAGTTAAGGAATTAGGGGCCAAAAAGGGGCCAAAAATAAGCATTTTCTAGTTTCATGACAATAACTTGTGGAACGGTGTATGGATCTCTCTGAAATTATACCACAAGTTTCCATACCACAAAGGGATGGTTAGGATTTGCCTTGGGTTTTTTTTATGGCTCAAACCGTTTAGGAATTAGGGGCAAAAAAGGGGGAAAAAACAAGGTTGTCCTGGTTAATGGACAAATACTTTAGTACAAAACATAATTTAAAGTAGTGTAAGGGAGATAAATCAAATACATCATTTTAATTACCTCCCTTACACTGCTTTTAAATTATGTATAAAGTAATGGTTAATGAACAATTAAGACAATTTAAAACAGTGTTAGGGAGGTAATCCAAATACAACGTTTTGATTACTTCCCTTACACTGCTTTTAAATTATGTTTAAAGAAATGCATATTTATAAAGGAAGACCAGTAAAAATATCTGCAAATGTTGCATCTTTTTTTTTTTACAAAAAAATTCATATGAAAGATTTGACACCAATTTTAAATTCTATTATAAAATAAATTAAGTTAGCACTATGGTAAATTTAAATGGGTAATTATGGTTGCAAACTCCATTGGAAATTTAATTTGAATTGAGATTATGACCATATCTTGAGGGAAAGAATTTTTTGGGGGAAAAAGGGGGGAGGGGGGTAAAAAGAAATTGTGGGGGGTCAATTTTTTCTTATTTCAGATTTCAGAAATTAAAAAGAATTATTCTTCAAATATTATTTTTTTTTCAAATTTCAAGTATTGAAAAATTTCAAGAAGTAATCTTTAATTGCACAGTATGGCGCATTAGATTTGTAAAATCTTTGACCACATTTATTTATTTGTTATGCCGAATCTGACCGTTTATTAAGATTTTTAATTTTGGTCCAGTTTTCAAATTGGTCTACATTAAGGTCCAAAGGGTCCAAAATTAAACTTTGTTTGATTTTAACAAAAATTGAATGTATGGGGTTCTTTGATATGCAGAATATAAACAATGTATTTAGATTTTTGATTTTGGGCCCAGTTTTCAAGTTGGTCCAAATTGGGGTCCAAAATTAAACTTTGTTTGATTTCAACAAAAATTGAATATATGGGGTTCTTTGATATGCTGAATCTAACCATGTATTTAGATTTTTTATTTGTGGGCCCCGCTATCAAATTGGTTCATATTGAGGTCAAAAGGGTCCAAAATTAAACTTTGTTTGATTTCATCAAAAATTGAATTATTGGGGTTCTTTGATATGCCAAATCTAATCGTGTATTTAGATTTTTAATCTTGGGTCATGTTTTTTAAATTGGTCTACATGAAGGTCCAAAGGGTTCGAAATTAAACTTAGTTTGATTTTAACAAACATTGAATTCTTAGGGTTCTTTGATAAGCTGAATCTAAACATGTGTTTAGATTTTTGATTATGGGCCTAGTTTTCTAGTTGGTCCAAGTTGGGGTCCAAAATTAAACTTTGTTTGAATTCAACAAAAATTGAATACATGGGGTTCTTTGATATGCTGAATCTAACCATGTATTTTGATTTTTGGGCCCCGTTATCAAATTGGTCCACATTGAGGTCAAAAGGGTTGAAAATTAAACTTTGTTTGATTTCATCAAAAATTGAATTCTTTGGATTCTTTGATATGCTGAATCTAACCATGTATTTAGATTTTGGATATTGGACCATAATAGGTAAATTAAAAAAAATTAAGTTCTTAGACCACATTCATTCTGTGTCAGAAACCTATGCTGTGTCAAATATTTAATCACAATCCAAATTCAGAGCTGTATCAAGCTTGAATGTTGTGTCCATACTTGCCCCAACTGTACAGGGTTCAACCTCTGAGGTCGTATCAAGCTGCGCCCAGCGGAGCATTTTATTAATATTCCATTTTATTCTTGCAACAATTTCATTTTGCACAAATCAGTGTAGCATGCACTCATGGCCCAGCTGTTAATTTATAAATATTGCAGGGATAATGTATTTTGTAGGATTGGCCAGAATAAAATGCATGAAACTTTGATTTTCAATTGTTTTTGGAAAATCAGAAAAAACACTGGTCAGCAGATTTGTAATTAAAACAAACAAATGAAAAAAAGCTAAAGAACAGCTAGATCTGCATGAAAATGTAATTATCAGCAGACAAAGTGAAGAAATAAAAAATGAAATTGAGTATTACAATAACAAATATGTTGCATGTACATTTTTTTTTCTAACCAATTTTGAGATTATACATGCATGTTTACATCTGAACAATATTTAGAGCAGAATGAATAATTTCAGAATCCCTGTAGAGATGTTAATAGTGACTTCTGTAATTCACCATTGTTTGGATCTATAGAAGGAAGTAAACCTATAACTGAGGAAAGAGTAATCTATAGTGAGGGCAGTTCAGTAAATGGTGCCATAGTAAAACTTGGTGTACTTCCATTTCTTAATCATGCTGTTATTTATGCAGGAACCAAGACAGGAAAAATAGGAAAGGTTTGTTGAAATTAAATACTTTTGATAAAAAGTTGTGGTATCTGCTATAGTATTGACATGCACTTATGTGGTCAGTTTGTACCTCTCAGCTTTTACTTACTGCAACTATTAGCACCGGTAACCAACTTTGTTGTATAAGTAAATCATTCTGGCTGAAGTGTTGTTTTTTTTCTTTCTGGTTCAATGCTATTGGCCTATAAATGTAAATCATAATAATTTAATTTTGGATGTAACAAGTCTTCTGATTGGCTGAAAGTTATTTTGTCTATCAGCTCATAGACATTAATTTTGTCATGTGACCCTGACGTCATCAATTGATGATTTACTCCTTAAAAATGGAATTTAGAATTAAATTATAGGGATCGAATGACTAATATTTTTTCGGTCTATTCGAAATAACCTCCAAAATGTGTTGCACACTTTTAAATAACACCCTATGCAGGTTATTCAGTGTGCACCACATTTTTTATTTGCGGTCGTATTTTGGTATCGTGTCGTCGTCGTCGTCGTCAGAAGACATTTGGTTTCCGGACAATAACTTTAGTATTAGTAAATAGAAATCTATGAAATTTAAACATAAGGTTTATAACCACAAAAGGAAGGTTGGGATTGATTTTGGGCGTTATGGTCCCAACAGTTTAGGAATTAGGGGCCAAAAAGGGGCCCAAATAAGCATTTTTCTAGTTTCATGACAATAACTTGTGGAACAGTGTATGGATCTCTCTGAAATTATACCACAAGTTTCCATACCACAAAGGGATGGTTAGGACTTGCTTTTGGGGGTTATGGCTCAAACTGTTTAGGAATTAGGGGCAAAAAAGTGAGAAAAAACAAGGGTGTCCTGGTTAATGGACAATTACTTAAGTACAAATTACAGTGTAAGGGAGGTAATTCAAACACAACTTTGAATAACCTCCCTTACACTGCTTTTAAATTATGTATAAAGAATTTTTGTATTGTCTTGAGGTGATTAGCTGTCAATTCATTTTTAGAAGTTACTATTTTGATAATTTTAAAAATGCTGATTAAGGTAAATTAATTTTAGCTATGATTATGTATGTCATTTTCTATTTTAAGACTTTTATGAAGTTGCAAACTCCATTGGAAATTTGAATTGAAATTATGACCATGACTGAGGGAAAGAATTTTTTTTGGAAAAAGGAGGGGGAGGTTAAAAAAAAATTGGGGGGGGGGGGAGGTAAAAAAAATTGGTGGTGGGGGGTGGGGGGGAACAATTTTTTCTCCTCAAGATTTCAGAAATCTAAAAGAAAATCCTATAATTTATTTTTTTTTTGAAAAAAAAGGGGGGGGGGGGGGGGGGGGGGGGGAGGGAGGTCAATTCGCAACAGCATAGTGTTTTGCTCAAAAGCAAAAAATTGAATATAAATTCAAATCATATAACCAATTCTAAGTTCTTTGGCTACAGTTATTCTGTGTCAGAAACCTATTATGTGTCAAATATTGAATTACAATCCAAATTCAGACCTGTATCAAGCGCGAATATTGTGTCCATTTTTGCCCCAACTGTTCAGGGTTGGACCTCTGCGGTCGTATCCAGCTGCGCTTGGCGAAGCAATTTATTATGTTATTTTTTCATAGACAGAAAAAACATTTCAGTCATTCCTGAAATATACTAAAGTATTATGTTTTGTACAAGAAAACTGGCCTTTTTTTTCGGAATGACTTTTGTGTCATAGAAATTTTAGTCAGTGCTTTCAAAAATAGTCTAAAGCCATTAAAATTTTAAAAGCTGCATACTTTTAATTCTGGGAAATTTAGGCTGTAAAGTTGGTATTGGTAGGTTTTTAAGGTAGGCAAATTAGGTAGGTTTCTTAATTTTCTAAGAAATCTCAAAAGTCTCTTTTCATGTAGATTTACTTTGTTTGAGTCAATCTGTGTACAGGTAACTGTTTTAGTGTTGTAGACAATTAAGATGCAGTACGTTATCTTGTCAAAATCATTTAATTTCTAATGTATCTTAAAAAAAGATGATGTAAAAGAATCTTTTCTTGATAAAGAATTTATTCCTACCATATAAATGTCTGCATATTTGTGAGATATTGGTTTTCTTGATTCTTGTTCACACAGGCCAATTAGAATATGTATTATATATATTCTAATTCACATTTAAGACAGTTTGCATTAGAACTGTTTTTAACCGGATTTTCGAAGGAAAAATCGGTTATTGATTTGGGGATGTACTGCGGGCGGGCAGGCGGCTGCCAAACAGTAAAATTGAGAATGGAAATGGGGAATGTGTCAAAGGGACAACAACCCGACCATAGAACAGACAACAGCAGAAGGTCACCAACAGGTCTTAGTGTCCGTTTATTAACATGCAAACGCTTTGACGAATTTTTTTCAAATTTTAATATGTTGTTTCCTGTGACTAAATGAAGGTCAAGTTTTAGCTTCTCTCGTTTTTGAGTTTTCGACTTTTTAGAAGTCCAAATATATACTTATTATATGATTGAGTTATTTCCCTTTGAACAGAAATTGTGATTTGCAAATATCATTTTCATTAGATAATAATCTATTTTTATTAAAGGATATATTTCATTACATTACATTGTGTAGATAAAATTGTTGACATTGATAGATAAGTTGCAGATCTATATTAGTTTGTGACAAATGAAAGAAAAAATATTGGGAACTATTTATTATATATATAAAGTTTGATTACACTAAGTGTTTTTAAATAATTTTCACCTGTTAATAGATAACAAAACATCTGGTAAATATCTTATCACACAATTATAATTTGAGCGACAGATTTATTTGAAAATTTTCTGTTTCGTAATTGTTGAAGATAAGATCAGTAGGACAGTATAAATAAAGTTTGAAATTTACTGTTCATTATTAGACATTTTGAAGATAATTACGGATAAGTTTTATAGATTTTTAATAATTATTGTATTAATGATAAATGACATTTTGGATTTTTTTTCATCTTTTCTTTTGTAAATTGTTTGAAGAATTTTGTGGTTGGTTTGTTTGTTATTTTGTATAAACTTATTTTCTGAATGCTGTATATATATTTTTTTTGAAGAAGCAAACTCCTTTAAAAACTAAACTTAGTTTATCTGTTAATAAACATATATTTAGATTTCTGATTTTGGGCCCAGTTTTCAAGTTGGTCCAAATCAGGATCCAAAATTATACTGTGTTTGATTTCAACATAAATTGAATATATATATAGGGTTCTTTGAAAAGCTGAATCTAAACCTGTATTTATTTTCATTATTAATTAGATAATACACCATTGAGGTGCAGGGGTCCTAAATTAAACTTTTGTTTGATTTCATCAACAATTCAAAAATTGAATTCTTGGGGTTCTTTGATATGCTAAGGGGCAACATCAAAAGATCAATGTAGGATAAAAAACTTAAATCAGATAGTTTATGGGTGGGGGGTTAAAATTGCTGCAAGTTTTGTTTATCCAAAATCGATTTTACATATATCCATATTTTTCCCAAATTAAGTTAAGAGGTGGGGGGGGGGGGGTCAGTGAAAAAACTATGTGAATTAAGTGTTTTATCCTACATTGAACTTTTGATGTCGTCCCTAATGATAACAATGTTATTAGATTTATGTTATTAGATTTTGGATATTGGACCATAATAGGTAATTTCTGATTTCAAATTTTTCAGTTCTTTGACCACATTCATTTTGTGTCACAAACCTATACTGTGTCAAATATTTAATCACAATCCAAATTCAGAGCTGTTTTAAGCTTAAATGTTGCGTCCATACTTGCTCAACTGTTCAGGGATCGACCTCTGCAGGAAAATATGGTTGCTGTCACTCTGATAGCCTCTTGTTTATCTTTTTTTTTTCCAGATATTTGTGACCAAAACAGACAGCAAAGCATTAGGAAGATTTAAAATAGTACAGAATTTCTCTCCAGTTTTGGACATTAAAATTCTTGAACATGATGTCTATGTTATGACTGAACACACAGTAATTATAACTAATTAAGAAACTGTACTTGAAAGAATAATGCAGATTCAAAATTGTTATTTTCTGATTCATGATCTTGCCAACAGTTTCCATGCAATAACTGGGCGATGGATCATATCATTATGATACAGTACACTACCAAATATAATATAAAATAAGCAAGTCTGAAAGGGTACAACATCACTGAAAAAAAGTAAAATCATGAACAAATGTTAAATATTTCGGATAACTAATATCCTTTATCAGTAAGATGTCAAATGATTCTTAATTATCTTGACATGTGGTAGCAAGTTATGTGGTATCAGACGATATCTGACTTGCCAACAAATACTGAATACTCAAACATTTACTTGCCACTCCACTGGGTCCGTATACACTATATATTGCAATGTAACTTGCAAAACCCAGAATGTTGTATACCTTCTTCAGTGTCGATGTGGCATGCAGTATGTTGGCAAGACACTCACTGAACAGCCATTCAACAAACGCATGAATGGTCATCGAAGTGACTACACCTGCAATCATGACCAGGACAGTGAGTCCCCGTAAGTTGTCATTTGAGATCACCTCAGTCCTGGGCATGCCCAAGCTGATCTATAAAAACTTACCATCACTATCATAGACCACAATGAGGGTTGGTCAAAGGCCGACAGACTTGCTCGGGAAAGTTTTTGGATAAGAAAGTTAAGGACAGTTTCCCCAGAGGGCATTATTGAAAAAACATAGAATGAGTTCCTACCATCACTTGTTTCCTGTAACTCAGGCTTTAGTACAGGACTCTTACAGTTTTAAGAAATTTATTCCTCCTCCCAAACATCAATATTGAAAAAATTTACCAGCTTATTGATTCGTGATAGTTTGTATAACGATCAAGATTATTATTTCAGTTTGACTACCACATGTCAAGATAAGAATCATTTGACATCTTACTGATGAAGGATATTAGTTATCTGAAATATTTAACATTTGTTCATGATTTTACTTTTTTTATATGCCCGTTTACGGGACGTATTATGGTATACCGTTGTCTGTCTGTCCGTCCGTCCGTCGTCAACATGTCGGACATTAACTCAAAAACGCTTAAACCAATTTGCATAAAACTTTGGTGAATTGTTTATATTTACTGACGTGAGCTCCCTTTCGTTTTTTTTATAAATTTCAAATTTTACGTTTCCGAGCTATGAGGTTTTATTCATTAAAAAAAGGGTGATTTTTCAGTTTTCCGACAATAACTCCAAAATGCTTTCACCAATTTGCAAGAAACTTTGATGAGTTGTTTATATCTATTGACATTTTCCATTTTCATAAATTTTAGATTTTACGTTTCTGAGTTATGGGGTTTTATTCATTAAAAAAAGGGGCAGTTTACAGTTTTCAAACAATAACTCCAAAATGCATTTAGCAGTTCTCATGAAACTTTGGTGACTGGTTTATATCTATTGATGTAAGCACCATTTCGAATTTTATAAATTTTAGATTTTATGTTTCTGAGTTATGGTGTTTTATTCATTAAAAAAGGGGTGATTTTCCAGTTTTCGGACAATACCTTAAAAATGCTTTCAGCAGTTCTCATGAAACTTTGATGAATTGTTTAGATCTATTGGTTTATTTGGTGATGTTGTACCCTTATAGACTTGCTTATTATATATATATATAATATATATGTATTAATAACAAAGTTGAGGTCAAGAATGATATTGAGTATTTACCGTTTAAGGAGGTATGGTCCATGATATATTGGAAAATGGCACTTTATGTTTCTGTTCAATAACTTTTGAACCCTATTACCAATGGTTTTCAAATCATCACATGTTTTTACTGATGACAAAATGGAGGTCAAGTTCAATATTAATGATTTTCACTTTTGCAGTCCAGGAGTCATGGTTTTTGATAGATTGATAAATGCCACTTTGTCGTTTCTGTGCAATTACTTATGAACCGTTTAACCAATGCTCTTAAACTTTTAATTGTTGTAATGCTGTTACTGATGACAAAATCATGGTGGCCAAGTTTTGATTGTTTCATTTTTGCAAATCAGGAGTTATGATCCAAGATAGATTGGAAAATTATTAAGGCATAGAATGTGGCAGGTAAAACAAGGCTTGCTGTTTGGTGTGAGCCAATGCTCCGTGTTGAAGGCCGTACCTTGACCTATAATGTTTTTCTTTTATAAATTGTAACTTGGATGGAGAGTTGTCTCATTGGCACTCATACCACATCTTCCTATATCTATATGCAAGTGCCTTTTCAAATATAGAAAACCCAGTTTGCTGTCAATTTGACAGCTCATTCCTTGTACAGCTTTTGAAAAAGGCGCGGTTAGTTTTCTAAAGCATATGATAAGTCATTGCCAAGACTATTCTTTAATGTCAGTGTCTGTCATTTTGGAAAGCAATGCTTTCCAGATGAAATTTCTCTTTCTGCCTTTATTGCTGATGAAAGATCCTTAAATTTTCTCCCCATTTCATAAAGTATATTATAACTCAACTTTTTAGCTCACCTGGCCCAAAGGGCCAAGTGAGCTTTTCTCATCACTTGGCGTCCGTCGTCCGTCGTCCGTAAACTTTTACAAAAATCTTCTCCTCTGAAACTACTGGGCCAAATTTAACCAAACTTGGCCACAATCATCATTAGGCTATCTAGTTTTAAAAATGTTTCTGGTGACCCGGCCAACCAACCAAGATGGCCGCAATGGCTAAAAATAGAACATAGGGGTAAAATGTAGATTTTGGCTTATATCTCTGAAACCAAAGCATTGAGAGCAAGTCTGACATGGGGTAAAAATGTTTATCAGGTCAAGATCTCACTGCCCTGAAATTTTCAGATGAATCGCTGCCTCTGAATTAGTAATTTTAAGGAAATTTTGCCGTATTTGGTTATTATCTTGAATATTATTATAGATAGAGATAAACTGTAAACAGCAATAATGTTCAGCAAAGTAAAGTCTACAAATATGTCATCATGACCAAAATGGTCAGTTGACCCCTTAAGGAGTTATTGCCCTTTTATAGTCAATTTTTAACAATTTTTCGTAAATTTTTGTTATCTTTTACAAAAATCTTCTCCTCTGAAACTACTAAGATGAATTTAACTAAAGTTGTAAACAATCATCATTAGGGTATGTAGTTTTAAAATTGTGTCTGATGACCCCGCCCGCGAACCAAGATGGCCGACATGGCTAATAATAGTACATAGGGTAAAATGCAGTTTTTGGCTCATATATCTAAACCCAAAGCATTTCGAGCAAATCTTTCAAAACAAAATTGTTCATTAGGTCAAGATCTATTTGCCCTTAAATTTTCAGACCATTCAGGCAACCCGTTGTTGGGTTGCTGCCCCTGAATTGGTAATTTTTAGAAATTTTTTCAGCTTTTGGTTATTATCTTGAATATTATGATAGATAGAGATAAACTGTAAACAGCAATAATGTACAGCAAAGTAAGACCTACAAATAAGTCAACATGACCAAAATGGTCAATTGACCCCTTAAGGAGTTATTGCCCTTTATAATCAATTTTTAACAATTTTCATAAATTTTGTAAATTTTTACAAAATAATTTCCACTGAAACTACTGGGCCAAGTTCATTATAGATAGAGATAATTGTAAGCATCAAGAATGTTCAGTAAAGTAAGATCTACAAACACATCACCATCACCAAAACACAATTCTGTCATGAATCCATCTGTGTCCTTTGTTTAATATGCACATAGACCAAGGTGAGCGACACAGGCTCTTTAGAGCCTCTAGTTTTGTAATACACTAGCAGCTGTTACAAATATTACTACCGGTATGTAAGATTTGACCTATTCTGTCGGTTGTTAATTCATTTCTGTAATGATGGAGCTCATTTGAATATTTGTTTAAGATTTCTTTAAGCTTGACTAATTTTACACCAAATAAGTAGTGACATATTCTAGGAAACCATGCAAAATATCTTCCAAAGGAAAACTTCCACCATGTTTATTTATTTTCAAATGGAGTTTCTCATATGGAGGTTTGAAAAATTACACCTTTACTCAATTGGTCATTTATTTTAGGTTATAAATGTTGCTGATAAGGACCCATGTCCAAATACTAATAAATGTCAAGAGTGTATGAAATCAATGAATCCTGCATGTGGATGGAACATTTACAGTTATAGGTAAAGTACAAGTATTATTGCAATTTGAAGTGAAATGAAGGCATACATTTTTGTTGTAGGAGTGCTACAGTTTGCACGTGCATCATACACTATTATAAGTGTGGATGAATTCTTTTTCAAGTTTTATCAGAATGTTAAAAAAGACATAAATATATGTAGTAATTATAAATGTTACAGTTGTTGATGATTTAATATATCCTTGTTTTTGTACAGTTTGATGGAAATTTGTTATCATTTGCTTCCTAATATGTTGAGACCTGTCATAAATGTAGTACTATGGCATAAGTATTATAAGAACAGGAACAAGAGAACATATTTTATTACCAGTTAAGGCCCCACAAGGGGCATATAGAGAATACATGTATAAGGAAAAAGAACATCGATTAGCATAGGTACATAGAATTTATATGAGAAATAAATACATCTAACTCATATAGAATGATAAATTTTCCAACAGCATTAAGGACCTGATTGTCTTCACAGCTTAATAAATATATAAATTTTTGCTGATTGTCCAGTAAAGAAAAGTTTGGAATTTTATGGCAAACAAAGTCTTAGAGAGCATCTCTATCTTTTTCAAATGAAGTTAAAAAATGGATTTCATCTTCAACACAGCCAGAGGGGCATTTTTTGCAAATTCTTTCATTTCATGGAATATTAGAAAAACGGCCAAATTCAATTGAAGCTTATGAGCTGATATAAGTAATTTGAAAATAGCTCTTCTAAAATCAAAGTTCTTAACCAAAGAAAGATAATTTTCTTATATTGTATTATGCTCCTTGTGAGCCCATTTAATGGAAATAAAACATCCTCTTCTTCTTCTTCTTCGTCATAGCCAAAATTTTGTTTAAATTTCAAATAATTGAACAATTTTCCATCAGAAGCATTTTTTTGGCTAACATACCAATTGTTTATATATTTAGTGTGAATTAATTTGGTAGATATATTCAAAAATTTATATTGTTCAAAATGTTTTACTTCAGTGAAGTTGTTTAATTTCAAAAACTTCTAATAATTTTTTAACAAATGAGAACCAAGAAGTTATGTTAGATTTGTGAAGCTCTTGGCTGCATTTATAAGCGTCTTTCAATAGACTGAATTCAGTCTGAAGATTTTCAAATCTATACCAGTATTTAACAATTGACTTTACAATATCATAGTGTAAGGGGAAACACCCCAGTTCTGATAATACAGCAAAATTTACACCAACTTGAGATGAAGTTTCTCACACTGAAGATTTTTATAAATATTTTCAAGATTAAATGAGGATTGTAATTTATTACAAGAAACATTGCATAACCTCCCCATACCTCTGAATTATATAACAGAATGGGTTTAAGGATATGATCATATTATATGTTATTATAAAGTTAATTTTTCACTTATTCCAGTGTAGTCTTTTATTGTGTTGCCTTATAGCAAAGCTGCAGCTACATATACACATATGGGGGCCGCAGTTGCCGAGTGGTCTAAGTAGTTCATATACTGTATCACTAACCTTTCAACACTGAGGTTGTGAGTTCTGACCCGCACTTGGCAGGTTCGTTCCGCTCCAATCTTAATTGACTAGGATTGCCAGTTTTCCGGCTTAAGGTCAGTGGTTCTCTTTGGAGACTCTGGCTTCATCCACAAATAAAAACAAACTGGCCACAATGAAATAGCCAATAGTACTGAAAGTGGTGTTACACACCATAAATCAATCAATCAATCAGTGTACACATATAGATCACTTCTATCCTCATGTGTTGGTTGTTGTCCTTTGCTTCATCACGCATTCACACTTTGTTAATCCACAATTCTTTGACAACAGCTTGAAAGAATTCCCCCAAACTGGTGCAGATTTTCTTTAAGGCATGAAGTTATGCACTTGCTATTTAAATGTTTTGATCTTATTGATTTATTGCTATTCCAAAACAGGGACTGCCATCTCTTCTTATTTTATTGTGAGACTGTAAGTGATTGACACCTATCTTCCCTGGAAGATTCACATATTTTTTTCTAAATAGTGCTCTGTAATATGGTACCACTTGTGCTTTATACAAACTCTGTGGACATTTAGGAGAAATACCCTAAGTAACTTTACTGTACGTGTAGAACAGGCAACAGACAATAGTTTATTAGCACATAACATTGAATAACTGCTATACTTTAAAATGACATAAATGATATATTTGATCTTAATTTTGAGGTCCAATGACAACATTAAATTTTTGTGATCTTTTTGTGTTCTAGAACTATCAGTTGCGAAAGTTGCTCTTCAGATGTTCACCTCAGTCTGATAGAGTGTTATATAAACCTGGTCTTGATATGAATTTCACCATCAATACATTTACTTTGTTATTAATATATTTGTTATACCTGTCAACCTCTGAAAATGAAAATGCAGGTCATGACCTGCTTTGAAGAAGAAAATCTCAGGTCATAAACCCTTACCGAATGGTGCTAACAAGTTGCATATAAGATGCTCACATTAGATCTAACGTTAGAAACTAACATGATTGCACATGAGGTTAATTATTTTAACATGCAAATCAGGTGAGTATTTTGTGAGCAAAAAAATTACACATATGAAACTAATGTAATTTGCATGTTAAAAACCTCACTTGCAAATACTCATATGAGCTTTTGTTTCACATGTGCATTTTATCAGATTGCTCATATGAGCAGCTGCTCACATTTTGCACATGTGAAAACTAGTTGACCAATTTGATTTTGTTATCTGATTATCTCCAGATGCTGATGATTAAATAGTACCTAAAGATCAAAACAAAATGGCTGCTTCAAAATAGGACAAAATTTCAAATTCAAATGAAAATCTTGAATAATTGAAAATAAAATAAATGACACATGATGTTAAGTGTTATTCTTTATTACTGTCAGTTATGATTTTCATATTTTTTTGTCCTTTTTGTTATTAAAACAATAATGACTGAAAGCATTACATTACATTATAAAACTAAGTGCAGGGACTTACAAGTTTAGTACATAATGAATGTCTTTTATTAAGTACTATATTTCAGAAAGACAAAGTTTAAAACAGGAATTAACTATATACATGTAGTACTTATTTGAAGCAAATGCATTCTCCCATAAAGGACCTAAAATTGTAATATATTTCAGAATCTGAAACAAAAATGAACATGATGAAGTGCAAAACTAACATAGATGATAAAAGCTCACCTAAGGTTTGAATTGCACTTATGAGCATTAATTATGTTAAATTTTTTGGGGCACATATGAACTACCAAGCTGCACGTACATGTGAGCATACAATTCTTACTTGCATCTTATGTGATTCACATGTGAAACTTATGTGCTTTTTTTAGCAATTTCTGTACGAGTTTAACACGTACAAACTTTTTTCAGCTGAATTTAAATATTTAGGGGACATTTTTTATAACATGTTATCTGCTGAAAATAATTGAAAACTTTGATTTTATTTTTCATTGCATTAATCATTGAAACTTATTTATTCTACTATAACAATTCCAGCCTTGCCCTCTCATGTTGTTTCATTCACACATTTGTAACTAAACCTAAAATTCATATGATTTATGGTTTGTTACAACTCAGTGACCTGAAAGACTTCCCATGAGGGTCTTGCATGGTCATTAGAAGAAGTTTATATTAGATAATGTAATTAAAAAAATTAAGTATTTAAAGGAAGTAGAGATGAAAAAAAATAATTTTCAAAATATTAATTTCTTAATTGTCCTAAGAAAGTTAAGACCATTGAAGTCATATTCTTATATATCTTTGCATTTAATTCGCATTAAATTTAATCTTTTTACAAAGAAACATCTTAATTTAAGTAGTATACTGTGAAAAGTGACAAAAATGTAGAGTACTGACTCAAATTTTTTGTCAAACATCTTTGAAATACACAAATTATTTAGCAAGGCTAAGGTAATTAGTGTTTATTAGGGCTCCGCCTAGTGGCGGGTCGCCCTATAGTGATCAGTCTGTCCGTCCGTCCGTCTGTCTGTCTGTCCGTAACAAATTGTGTCCGCTCTATATCTAGAGAACCGTTATAATTTCATACTTTATACTTGACATGTATATTACTGGGACTAAACTTAACGGTCGTCCAGTCGCCCAACATCACCAGATTTTCGGCTGGGCGAATATATTTTTTATCCTGATCGCCCAGCTAGCGACTGAAAATATTTTGCATTGAATCCCATGTCTACCCTTTCCCCAGCAATGTAAACAAAAAACTGTTCCCAAACGGAAACGAGATTGTCTAATAAAAGTGGGAAAATTAAACGGAGGATTTCCGAAAACCAGCAAGTTCATTTTAATAGCCAAAACCCGGTCGGACAACTTAAAGTTTTCGATGCAAAGTCATGATTTGACATATACCCACTCTCTATTACTAAACACGTTTTACTTATCTCTCTTTTAAGCTTCTACGATTAATTCATAATTTTTAAGTGTTTTCATTGTAATGACAGGCAATTCAGATTACACTGATGAATCTGAATTGCCTGTCATAACAAGCCCGTTTTTGACAAAAACTTGTACACACAACTTTTTGTTCTTCATGAAAAAATGGAACAAAAATCTCGTAAATAAATATCCAAATATCTACTATGCCAACCAATCTTCGTTAAAAGTAATTGAATAGTATTTTTGATCAACAATTTTATTGGATGGCTTGAATTTGAAATAGCATTTAATGATTCATAGAAACAGCTATATTGTCAACAGGAAGTTCAAATTGAAGGGAGACAATTTTGGTGGGAAATTACATTAGTATTGTCAAATCTTATGATATATTTCTGGTGGCAATAATTCAAATATTATAAAGTTATCTTTACCAGATTCAAACATTACATATAGGATTACATAAAACGGCTTTATTAGTATATGAAAAATACATTTAAGTTTTATTTTATTAGTATAAAAATTGGTTGGGCCCCTAAAATTTCAAGTGGGCCCTTGAAAAAAATATTTTGGGGGCCCAGCTGGCCCCTGGACAAAAAGAGTTTAGTTTAGTCCCTGTATTAACCAACACCAGAGGGTGTGTCATAATGTTTGTACAACTTCCTATGTCAAAGTTCTAGGTCAAAAATTTTGGTTTCAGTTGACAACCCCATGTCCTATGGTAAAGATCGTGTCCGCTCTATATCTTGAGAACCGTTATGATTTCAAAGTTTATATTTGACATATATATTAACCAACACCAGAGGGTGTGTCATAATGTTTGTACAGCTTCCTAGGTCAAAGTTCAAGGTCAAAACTTTGGTTTAAGTTGACAACCCCATGTCCTATGGTACAGATCATGTCGGCTTTACATCTTGAGAACCGTTAAAGTTTATAGATCAACCCATATATCCAGAAGTCACCTAGCGGTCAACAATGAATTCACACCATGTAGTCATATAACTATTATACTATGAAAGTAAGTTCAGGATATTTATCAGTTTAATTAAATTGCCAAATATAACACTTTAACTAAAAAACATAGAATAAAATCACTCTCAGCACATAACGAGACTATGTAATAACTTAAAAAAGTGCTTTATATCAGCTTATCCATACAAATTTTTTACCACACCTTATTTACAGCGGGGCCCACAGAGATGGCTCCCATCTCAATGATGTCTAGTTAACAGTGTGTTTGACACCAAAGCTGTCAAGTGAAGCCATGCACTTAATGGGTCACTCAATTTTACATCATCTGTATTATATATCAATCTTTATATTCTGTCTTAATTTGATCAGTTTTTATAGGTTTATTTTTTTTTATTGTCTTTAGTCATCATGGACATCAATTCAATAATCAAAGTGACTTCAGGTTTTGTCATTGCATGGTGTTGTTATCAAAATCGACATCTGGTTATGTCATGAGTGTATAAGTTTATTGATATTGATTTGATATTGTGTTGACATTGTCGATATCGACAATATTGACATCTGGAATAGTCTTGGGCATGTATGGAATAATGTGTCCTGGTAGGGTGATTGTTATATTGTGAATTAACAATTTAAAAATCATGATTAGTGTGTCTGTCTAGTACACAGCAGGGTTCATATTCATATTGCATGAACAATATGTTCTTGTCCTGAATATACATAGCATTTGCCACTGGACCATTCATCATCCTCATTATCATATTGTTTTGTCTGGTATTTTTTCAAACGGATACAGTGACAGAAGCAACACTTAAAAAAGATGCTGCATAATAGATTTGAAAGCATTACATTTGTATTGTTTGTTAGAAAGATTATTTTCAGAATAGTAGTGAAATTGTACAACTGAACAGTTTATATTAAAATCCGCATGAAGGTTTAACCATCTTTTATTTTTCAAGTTCCAATTGTGTTGTTAATCCTGACGCCACTGATTGGTGGTTGCCATCTGTTGGAGGACAGTGTATTACAATTAAGGCAGAAGAACATATACTTGATGATGATACCAGTAATGGCGGTCTTGTAAGTAAATAAATGGAAATTATATTAATATCATTGAGGGGTGTCATCCAGAATTCCTGGAAAAATAAATGCTAAAACTCACATTCCTAACAAAAGAAAGCCTTCTTTTGTGGATCCTGAAAAAGTAATCATTAATTCCTGAGTCCTGATAAGCGTAAATACCTAATTCCCCCCAAAATAAGACTCAATCTCAAAGTCCCAATAAATGTCCTCCCGCCCATCATAATTCACCTGTTAGAATTAAATATTACACTGTCAATACACTAAACATAAGGGAGGAAATGTACATAAATTTGTGTCAATTGGTTGGGAAAATATTAAAAAGATGTTTTGGTTAACAGATTCCTGTGATAATTGATTGACATTTATTTTAGAAGAGATGCATGAGTATGGAAGATTTGAAAGTTTTTTTGTTCTCTAGCTCACCCAGCCATGTGAGGTATTGCCATCACATATTTTTTTTGTCATCAGTAGTTATAATGTAAACTTTCTGTAGTACTGAAAAATTGTAACACCAGGGTTTTCGATATCGCAAACTTGTCAAAACTTTTACTAAATTTTATCATCTGTACAAAGACTTTCATTATTCGTAAATATAAACAACTTGCAGGCATCTTATACGTTCAGGTAATTCACATTTGATCTTTCATGGTATTATTCTATACAAAGCACAAAATGTTGTCATTCAAAACCTTTAAACAGACTTATTCAGAAGGGATATAGTTATAATACTGTCAATCTTATTAAAATAAGTTCACATCACTTGCTCCTCGATTTTTTATATGTCGCCGTGTGTGCGACATATAAAAAATCGAGGAGCAAGTGATGTGAACTTATTTTAATAAGATTGTAATACTGTTGTCAAGTCATTAAAGATAACATTTTTTGTCCCCCCTGCAATGCGTTGTAAGGAGACATAGAAATACAGGGTGTCTGTTAGCGTCTTGTTAGTACTTTCATGTGTACGATTCTCGCCAGATTTTTATGAAACTTATATCATAGGTTTATGTTAACTATGTCTTTTACCGGTTCGAAAATCAGTGTCGATCAATTATTTTCAAAAGAGTTATGCCCCTTGGAAACATTAATTATATGGAAAATTGCATCGTTAGCTTGGACAAGTTCGAAAATCAGTGCCGATCAAATATTTTTAAAAGAGTTATGCCCCTTGGAAACATTAATTATATGGAAAATTGCATTGTAAGCTCTCTCATTTGTACAATTCTTGCCAGATTTTTATGAAACTTGTATCATATATAATTAGCAATGTCTTTTACAAGTTTTAAAATCAGTGCTGATCAATTGTTTTGGATATAAGAGTTATGCCCCTTGGAAACATTAATTATATAGAAAATTGCATCTTTAGTGCTCTCATGTGTTCAATTCTTGCTAGAATTTTATGAAAGTTATATCATAGGTTCATATCAGCAATGTCTTGGACGAGTTTGAAAATCAGTGCCTATCAATTATTTTAAAAAGGGTCCTTCAGAAACATTAATTATTTGGAGAATTGCATTGTTAGTGATCTCATGTATACAATTCTTGCTAGAATTTTATGAGACTTATATCATAGGTTTATATCAGCAATGTCTCGGACATGTTCGAAAAGCAGTGTCGATGAGGCCTGAGAACACAGTTATTTCGTAGTGCATTTCTTTTAGACAATAAGGTCAAATTAAAAAAATCGCACCTGCTCTATCTCAAAAAAATGTTTACAGTGTAGTGTACTACTATTGGGACAAATAATATCAAAATTATAGAAAAGTCTACCAGCTCTAACTCAAAATATTGACAATTCTATGTTAAGGGGGTCTAAAATTCAGTTTGACAGCTTCAGACATACTAGTTTTTGACCTTTTTTAACTGGACCAAATCACTTCTTAACATAAAGATTCAGCCACCAAATTTTAAAAAAATGTAATTTCATCCCCTTACTTAATATTTCATGCATAAAATATAAAGAAATAAATTTGGAATGTGTATGAAAAAAATTTGCAAGTTATAACCTGTCCACACTAGGGACTATATTTGTAGACAACGAAAATCTAAGGACGATAACTGTGTCCTCGGACCTCTTAGGCCCGAGAACACAGTTATTTCGTAGTGCATTTCTTTTAGACAATAAAGTCAAATTAAAAAAATCACACCTGCTCTATCTCAAAAAAATGTTTACAGTGTAGTGTACTACTATTAGGACTAATAATATCAAAATTATAGAAAAGTCTACCAGCTCTAACTCAAAATATTGACAATTCTATGTTAAGGGGGTCTAAAATTCAGTTTGACAGCTTCAGACATACTAGTTTTTGACCTTTTTTAACTGGACCAAATCACTACTTTACATAAAGATTCAGCAACCAAATTTTTTTAACATGTAATTTCATCCCCTTACTTAATATTTCATGCATAAAATATAAAGAAATAAATTTGGAATGTGTATGAAAAAAATTTGCAAGTTATACACTGTCCACACCTAGGGACTATATTTGTAGACAACGAAAATCTAAGGACGATAACTGTGTCCTCGGACCATGAACTATTTGAAAAAAAAGAGTTATTCCCCTTGGAAACATTAATTATATGGAAAAATGCATCGTTAGGGCTCTCATTTGTACAATTCTTGCAAGATTTTATGAAAATAACATCATAGGTATATATCAGCAATGTCATGGATAAATTCAAAAATAAGTGCTGATCAAATATTTTTTGCAACTGATTTTTATAGTTCGTTCTTATGTTGTACTGTTACACCACTGTCCCAGGTTAGGGGGAGGGTTGGGATCCTGCTAACATGTTTAACCCCACCACATTCTGTATGTATGTGCCTGTCCCAAGTCAGGAGCCTGTATTTCAGTGGTTGTCGTTTGTTGCTGTGTTACATATTTGTTTTTCATTAATTTTTTTGTACATAAATTAGGCCGTTAGTTTTCTTGTTTGAATTGTTTTACATTTGTCATTTCGGGGTCTTTTATAGCTGAACATGCTGTATGGGCTTTGCTCATTGTTGAAGGCCATACAGTGACCTATAGTTGTTAATTTCTGTGTCATTTGGTCTCTTGTGAAGAGCTGTCTCATTGGCAATCATACCACATCTTTTTTATATTATAAGAGTTATGCCCCTTGGAAACATTATTATATAGAAAATTGCATCGTTAGTGCTCTCACGTGTACAATTCTTGCTAGAATTTTATGAAACATATCATAGGTTCATATCAGCAATGTCTTGGACGAGTTTGAAAATCAGTGCCTATCAATAATTTGAAAAAGGGAAATGCCCCTTGGAAATATTGATTATATGGAAAATTATATTGTTAGCACTCTAGTGTGAACAATTCTTGCCTGATTTTTATGAAACTTACATCATAGGTTTACATCAGCAATTTCACAGATAATTTCAAAAATAAGTGCTGATCAAATATTTGAAGGAGTTATGCCTCTTGAAATGTTAATTATATATATCCGAATTGCATTGCATTTGGTGTCAACTTGGTGACACTGTCAAGCCTTAATTTCTCTAAGATATTTATAAAAAGTTTTAAAGAACACCAAATTTTTAGTTATTGCCTTGGACCTTGGCCAGATCAAATATGTGCAATACGGGGGACATTGGAACTCTGTTCTTTTATTAATTAAGTCTCCCAAACGAAGAAGTTTGGGAAGACTTATTGGTTTTGCTCAGTTCTTCTTCTTCTTCTTCTTCTTCTTCTTCTTCTTCTTCCTCTTCCACCGCTTTTAAATTTGAACTTGTCCGCACCCGTTCTCCAAAACCACTTGTCAGATTAACTTAGGGTTTCACAATATGTTAGACTAACATGTATAGTGGTGCAATCAGGGTTTTGTTTCTGCAATGGGGTTTATAAAGGGGTACTTTGAGGGGCAAAAAGAAAGGAGGGTTTTACTATAGAACCCTATGGGATTTTATTTTTTAAAATTTTCAAATGATTATAAATTGAATACCGTTTGTGATAGACACAATCTTTTTAATTGAAAATGTTCTAAATGGTAAAGCACATTAAATGAAATACAGGGTTAGTCCCCAGGGGTCACCCCCACCCCCTGCCATTTAAGAAAGTTCTAATATCTTATAAATGGTCGAGATCCCAACCCCCTAAACCATATATATTCTGGTTTGTCATGCTAAGATGGTTTGAATGATATACAGGGTTAGTCCCCAGGGGTCATCCCAACCCCCTGCCATTTGAGAAAGTTCTAATATCTTGTAAATGGTCGAGATCCCCACCCCTAAACCATATATATTCTGGTTTGTCATGATAAAGCACATCAAATGAAATACAGGGTTAGTCCCCAGGGGTCACCCCCGCCCCCTGCCATTTAAGAAAGTTCTAATATCTTGTAAGTGGTCAAGATCCCCACCCCTAAACCATATATATTCTGGTTTGTCATGCTAAGATTGTTTGAACGATATACAGGGTTAGTCCCCAGGGGTCATCCCGACCCCCTGCCATTTGAGAAAGTTCTAATATCTTGTAAATGGTCGAGATCCCCACCCCTAAACCATATATATTCTGGTTTGTCATGATAAAGCACATCAAATGAAATACAGGGTTAGTCCCCAGGGGTCACCCCCACCCCCTGCCATTTAAGAAAGTTCTAATATCTTGTAAGTGGTCAAGATCCCCACCCCTAAACCATATATATTCTGGTTTGTCATACCAAGATGGTTTGAATGATATACAGGGTTAGTCCCCAGGGGTCATCCCGACCCCTGCCATTTTAGAAAATTCTAATATCACGGTCAGTCCCCAGGGGTTCCCCCAACCCCCAGTGTTCTAATATCTTGTAAATGGTCGAGATCCCCACCCTTAAACCATATATATTCCTGTTCGTCATGTCTCGAACATTTGAATGACGTATAGGGTTAGTCCCCAGGGGTTCCCCCCACCCCAATGTTCTAGTATCTTGTAAATGGTCGAGATCCCCACCCCTAAACCATATATATTCTGATTTGTCATGCCAAGATGATTTGAATGATATACAGGGTTAGTCCCCAGGCATCACTAATGGGAATTACGAATTATGGGAGCTTTGTTTGGGAGACTTCGTAACAGCATCCTGTTACAATCATTTCTTGTTTTAATTTATTTATATGTTTCGGAGTTTAGTATTTTGTCCATTTTGCTGAACTAGTAAACATTATTGTTTAGGGGCTAGCTGAAGCCGCCTCAGGGTGTTGGATTTTCTTGCTGCGTTGTAGACCAATTGGTGCATTGGGCTGTTTTCTGCTTTTTGGTCGGGTTGTCTCTTTGCCACATTTCCGTTTCCATTCTCAATTCTATTTTGAAGAAAAAAATCTTCTCTTCTGAAACCTCTTGACCAATCTAACCAATTTTAGCCTGAATGATCCTTACAGTAACTAGATATAGTATAAAGGTTGTTTTAAAAAGGCATGGGTGACTTAATTGCCATGGCATGGTGGTAATTTTCAGTGCATAATACTATAGATTTTTGAAGAGGCCTGGGTTCCTTGCCGATACAATTGTCCATTCAAGATGTATTTTGGAATTATGCACATCCACTTAATGCATGAACCCTTTAACTTTAACGAGGGCTTTCTTTACTTTAAAGTGATTGCTTTGGGATATGTTTAAGCTAGGGTACCATTTGATTGCTTGCAGCAGATATATTGATTAGTTTGATTTAGATCTTTGTTTATGTGAAAATCTGAATGAAATTTTTTTTTTTCGTTGCAATTTTCTTCTTATTTCAAGATAATTACTGATAAAATCTTTTACAAGAAACAACTGTTTATTCCTATGTATAAAACAAATGAATTGAGTAAAACTTTAAATTCTCTCTTATGGTATAAAACCACTAATTCATAGCCCCATTGCTTTCTATGTTAAATTCTGCAAATTCAAGCATTAATGGCTACTTTGTCTTAAGTTCAAATAAAGTGGCAGTTATTTCATGTCAAAACTGTACCTTATCCTGACTTGTGCTGAAAAAATCAACATACCTTTAATTGCATATTAGAGCATATTGGTTCCCGGAAGTTTGATAGTACAAAAACAGGAACTTCTGATCTGAACAACAGGCCAAATGAGCCCTCCTATTAAAATTTCATATACTTCTTTATTATTCAAATAAAACTTTCAATAAGGGTTCTACAGTGATCCCAAGTCCCCAAGCTTTCATTTGATACTAAAACTACCCAAATATTCCAACTATTGACAAAGATACAGCTATGCGTAGGAACTATTTTGTTTACAATATGTACTACTTTCTTGTATGTTCTTTCCGACCGGGCCTGAATTAGTGGTTCTATACCTATAACAGCACCAAACTTGTTATATTGACTTCTGCTTGACTTAATTTCCTTCTATGATCTATTTCTAGCATAGAAAAACACATCAAGCTTTTGTCAAAACACTATATCACTGAATTCAAGCTCAAATTGGACTGGTAGTAGCATATGCGTTAAACAAAGAAAACTACTTATGGATACTAATTGTGACAGATATAACACTTTTTCAATTTTTCCCAGCTCTGATTTGTTAATATCTACTCAAATAACAGTGTTCTTACCTATATGTTTATTTTTATCAGAGATTCTTCCTTCAATATAAATACAGTGGTCCAAACATAAAATATAATTGATAATTTTGTCCCCCTTTTTTCTTCATGTTGGAAAAGGAGAGTGATTTGGTAAAAAACCATACTTTTATGTACAAACATGGATCAACAAGAGCAATTTATGTATCTCCAAGCTAGACAACTTGCTAAAATGGTTATAAAATGCATTTCAAGTGAGATTTTGGATTTCCTACATAAGTATACACCAATTTTCCTTGAAATAAGTAATTCACTAAGAAACACAATAAAACATGAACACTCACTAGATAATTTGACCAAAAACAATATTTATACTGTAAACTAGTCATGATATACAAGTCATTGGTTTCAGTGTTAGATAATCCAAAAATTAAAATTTCGGGTAAAATCTTAACTGTGTGCATGCTAAATGACCAAAAAAGGCTAAAATACCTTATTTTAGCAATTTGAGGGTTGTAACTTGTCACTAACATAATTGTTACATAAAAAAAATAACGTAACATGATTTCTGACAACAAATGTGACCAATTTTCACTGTAAAGGGTATGATTTCTAAAAATAGAATTTCACATGCCTGTCAGTAATAGGTATAAAACCACTAATTCATAGCCCCATTGCTTTCTATGTTAAATTCTGCAAATTCAAGCATTAATGGCTACTTTGTCTTAAGTTCAAATAAAGTGGCAGTTATTTCATGTCAAAACTGTACCTTATCCTGACTTGTGCTGAAAAAATCAACATACCTTTAATTGCATATTAGAGCGTACTGGTTCCCGGAAGTTTGATAGTACAAAAACAGGAACTTCTGATCTGAACAACAGGCCAAATGAGCCCTCCTATTAAAATTTCATATACTTCTTTATTATTCAAATAAAACTTTCAATAAGGGTTCTACAGTGATCCCAAGTCCCCAAGCTTTCATTTGATACTAAAACTACCCAAATATTCCAACTATTGACAAAGATACAGCTATACGTAGGAACTATTTTGTTTACAATATGTACTACTTTCTTGTATGTTCTTTCCGACCGGGCCTGAATTAGTGGTTCTATACCTATAACAGCACCAAACTTGTTATATTGACTTCTGCTTGACTTAATTTCCTTCTATGATCTATTTCTAGCATAGAAAAACACATCAAGCTTTTGTCAAAACACTATATCACTGAATTCAAGCTCAAATTGGACTGGTAGTAGCATATGCGTTAAACAAAGAAAACTACTTATGGATACTAATAGTGACAGATATAACACTTTTTCAATTTTTCCCAGCTCTGATTTGTTAATATCTACTCAAATAACAGTGTTCTTACCTATATGTTTATTTTTATCAGAGATTCTTCCTTCAATATAAATACAGTGGTCCAAACATAAAATATAATTGATAATTTTGTCCCCCTTTTTTCTACATGTTGGAAAAGGAGAGTGATTTAGTAAAAAACCATACTTTTATGTACAAACATGGATCAACAAGAGCAATTTATGTATCTCCAAGCTAGACAACTTGCTAAAATGGTTATAAAATGCATTTCAAGTGAGATTTTGGATTTCCTACATAAGTATACACCAATTTTCCTTGAAATAAGTAATTCACTAAGAAACACAATAAAACATGAACACTCACTAGATAATTTGACCAAAAACAATATTTATACTGTAAACTAGTCATGATATACAAGTCATTGGTTTCAGTGTTAGATAATCCAAAAATTAAAATTTCGGGTAAAATCTTAACTGTGTGCATGCTAAATGACCAAAAAAGGCTAAAATACCTTATTTTAGCAATTTGAGGGTTGTAACTTGTCACTAACATAATTGTTACATAAAAAAATAACGTAACATGATTTCTGACAACAAATGTGACCAATTTTCACTGTAAAGGGTATGATTTCTAAAAATAGAATTTCACATGCCTGTCAGTAATAGGTATAAAACCACTAATTCATAGCCCCATTGCTTTCTATGTTAAATTCTGCAAATTCAAGCATTAATGGCTACTTTGTCTTAAGTTCAAATAAAGTGGCAGTTATTTCATGTCAAAACTGTACCTTATCCTGACTTGTGCTGAAAAAATCAACATACCTTTAATTGCATATTAGAGCGTACTGGTTCCCGGAAGTTTGATAGTACAAAAACAGGAACTTCTGATCTGAACAACAGGCCAAATGAGCCCTCCTATTAAAATTTCATATACTTCTTTATTATTCAAATAAAACTTTCAATAAGGGTTCTACAGTGATCCCAAGTCCCCAAGCTTTCATTTGATACTAAAACTACCCAAATATTCCAACTATTGACAAAGATACAGCTATGCGTAGGAACTATTTTGTTTACAATATGTACTACTTTCTTGTATGTTCTTTCCGACCGGGCCTGAATTAGTGGTTCTATACCTTATAGGAATAATTCCTGGAAGAGAGAATTCAAAGTTTTACTAAAGCGTTTGTTTGCTTGAGTTTTGGATGCAATGCTGAAGTAATTCCTCTGGTAGTTAGTATTTTATCATGTGATGATAAAAATCACATGATATGATTTGGAGCAATTTTAATAACAAAATGGCAATCTATTTTTAGCTCACATTGCCTAGATGAAAATTGGCAGCCATTCAAGATCTATCTGGTGAAAAACTTTCAGAAAAATAGGGAACCAAGTTTTGGTTATTGTCCTTGAAATGTCAATTTTTTCAGTTTTGTCTTCTATCTGTAAAAACTTATAAAACTGAGCTGTTAGAGCAAACTGAAAAAGGGTGAAAATGATCTGCAGGCCAGGTCAAGGTTGGTTGTGTATATTATTATATCCCCAAACTATGAATATGGAGGTTTTATTGCAATCACCTTGTTTGTCCATCTGTTCATTGCATGCAGTGCTCTGGTCCAACAAATATTTTTTTCAATTTTTTTCAGAACTTCTTCATATTTGGAAAGCAGCTTGACTGTGATAAGTTGTAAGGTGTGATTTATTTTTCAGATCTGTTGAACTCCCATATTTCTTTGTAAGGTGTGAGCTCTTGATTTTCAGATCAGTATTAGACTCCTATATTTCTTGTTTGCAGATACTTTGAAGTTACAAGTTGGGTTTGAATAGCATGACAACCCAGGCATTCTTATTTTAAGTTACATAGTATATTACAAGACTAAAGTGGCTATTGTTTAAGGTTAACCCTTTTTAGCTCACCTGGCCCGAATGTTCGCTTTTACAAAAATCTTCTCCTCTGAAACTAATGGGGCAAATTTATCCAAACTTGGCCACAATCATCATAAGGGTATCTAGTTTAAAAAATGTGTCTGATGACACCGCCTGCCAACCAACATGGCCGACATGGCTAAAAATAGAGCATAGGTGTAAAATGCAGTTTTTGGCTTATATCTCTGAAACTAAAGCATTTAGAGCAAATCTGACACGGGGGTAAAAATGTTCATCAGGTTTTGATCTAACTGCCTTGAAATTTTCAGACAAATCAGACAACCTGTTGTTGGGTTGCTGCCCCTGAATTGGTAATTTTAAGGAAATTTTGCAGTTTTTGGTTATCTTGAATAATATTATAGATAGAGATAAACTGTAAACAGCAAAGTACGATCTACAAATAAGTCAAATGACCAAAATTGTCAATTTTTAACAATTTTTCGTAAATTTTTGTAATCTTTTACAAAAATCTTCACTATTTAATCTACTGGGCCAAATAGAATTAAACTTAGCCACAATTTTCAATAGGGTATCTTGATTGAAAAATGTATCCGATGACCCTGTCATCCAACCAACATGGCTGCCATGGCTAAAAATAGAACATAGGGGTTTACTATAGAAGTCTATGGGAAAATTGTAAAAAAACAATTTCAAATGGTCACAACTTGAAAACTAATTTAAATAATGATAAGGGGTCTTCAGTAACTATTGTAAGACTACAATGGGATGACCTGCTTTTAATTTAACTACTGGGCCAAATTAAACCAAACTTGGCCTCAACCATTATTAGGGTATCTAATACTATTTATTATGATTTTAAATTTATTTTACATGATTTCCAAAACCACAGTAGATACAGGTGAGCGACACAGGCACTTGAGAGCCTTTATTTTTTTTACATCACAAAAAACATTGACACATGGGGTTGTTTTACTAATTTTTGAAGGGAAAAACTGATATCACATTCAAACTGGAACCTGTTATCGACAACCTATTTGATTTGAAATGCCAATACACTCTTGGAGGAAAGCCAGTCACAGCAAAAGACACAGGAGGAATTTTCATATGTGAAAACATAACTGTTGCAGAAGGTAATGTATTATTTATTAATATTAAGTACTTCCAGTTAATAAAGATATTCATAATATGATAGAAATAATTAAAGGGGCATTAGCTGTCAAATTCATGTTCACCGATTTGACTCAAATTCTCATATGTGATTTATAACATACTAAAACATATATCCAAATTATGAAAACTCCAAAAGAAGCATAATTTACAATGCATGGACTCGTTATAATTGATCAGCACTTCGTTTGTATTTTAGACCAGACCCACCTAATTAACCACCATGATGACCTCTGAAGAATGTAAATTGTGATATACAACTTGATACAAACATAAATATAAAAACACATACAGGCACATGCAAAGCAGCAATATTATTACAGCAATTTTTCTAGATCTGTTTGATTTCATGCTATTGATTAAAAAAATATGTATTATTTTACCTGAATAAGTGTGTGGATAATCAGTCAACACAATAGATTTTCCCCTTTGTTTCCTAGTTCCACATTCCAATGTTGACATTCTTTTTTTTGTAATCATGGTAATAGCTGAACATGCTTTACACATGTTTAACTCATTTCCAGCTAAGGGTTAAATTAAAGGTCAGATGAATACATATTCAGATGAGTTGAATTATTGACTTACAATGCCCCTTTAAATGATTGAATTTTGTTATTAAGGTGTGAAACACATGTAACTGTTTTTGGTGTAAAGATTGAATTAATACAATCAGAATCCTTATATGATTGGCTTGATAGTTATCAATTCTCCAGACTTTATCAATGCTTTTGAGATAAACAAAATGTGGTGCATTGAACACAACATTCTATAGATCCTATCCATAAAATTTCAAGAAATTTATCAATGAAATGTACATTCAGATATATGCAAACTGTTACAAAATGATGTGTATGTGTATTATACTTTCAAGTAAATTGCTTAAATTGTGCATGTTGCACAAATCTAGTATCTCTTCTAAAAATATCAATGATCAGTCAGGATTCTTATTCTTCAAAATTATCTCCCCATTACGCCAGCTAATTTTTACAATCGTAAATATGGAAGCCATTGGAGGGATGATGCACTGACAATTTAGCTCTTGAAAACCAATAAATTTAATCAACATATATATAGGCATCATTAAGATCCTGGCAGTTGCATTTTAAAAGAAATGTATACTGGCTATTGAGCATCATTTAATGTACTTTTATCCTTTTAGTCAACTTAAAACTTTTGTCTGACCGGTTGTCAGGGAGAATTTTGAAAGTTCAAAAACATTGAAAAAAAATGTTATTTAATATTTCATGGAAGGGCAGACTAAAAAAATTTCAGTGGTTGAAGACTAATAACTATGATAAGACATACAAAAAATGAAGTTTTTTTGAAGGTGTGCATTTTTTAGTTCCAAATGTAATGGTTTCATCAAGTACTTTAAGTAAAAATGTGTTATTCAAACACACCTATTCTCTTGTTATGACTCAACAGAACCATATATTTCATTTTTTAGTACTGTGAATTTTTTTTTGTTATTATATCAACCTGTAGCTTAAATATATAAAAATAATAGAATCTGAAGAGAGATGATGTATCAAATATTTATGCTTTATACGTTTTTAAGACAAAGTAGTCAACCCAAACACACCTGAACATAAAAAGGTGTACTGGACTTTCTCTTTTTGATAAAATTATTGCTCATTGTAAGAATTTTTTCCAAAAAAGAAATATGTCTCTGGGGGCAGAGATGCAAATAAATGTTTTAAAAAGATCAATCTTTTATTTTTCTTTGAAACTTTTTTCGCAGGAATTTATGATTATCCACAAAAAAGATCCACTTGTCAACTGTTTTTGAAAATTTGTCTTTAATTTAAAAGTTTACAAATATCTCGAAGCTCCATACTATAATTTAAATAAAAACAGATATATAAGATGCATAAAATCCTAATTTATTCACCTTAATTCAACTTTTAAAGCCCATAGAAACCAATGTAAACCAATGTAATATACCAACTTGGCCTTTTTTACCTTCTCTAATAAATTTCATTTCTTTTGTTGAATTTCAATTGGGTTTCCGTCTTTGATGTCATTGTAATAATAATATTTTAGATTGGAGTTATCTTCTTTGAGAAAAATAAGGAGATGTGGGTATTATTGCCAATGAGACAAATATCCATCAAAGTTCAAATGAAGTGGATGTTTAAATCAATTATAGGCAACCATAGGGCTTTCAACAATGAGAAAAACCAATACTGTATAGTCAGGTATAAAAGGCCCCTACATGAAAAATATGAAACAATTCATTTAAGAAAATATAACAAAACAATTTACGAAAAAAAACCAAATATGACAGACATTAACCAACAACAACCACTGAAATATAGGCTTCTGACTTGGGACAGGCACATAAAGAATGTGGCGGGGTTAAGCATGTTTGAAGGCTCCAACCCTCCCTTAACTTGGGACAGTTGTGTAATGGCACAACATAAAAACAAACTATACAAATCAGTTGAAAAGGGCTTAACTCATCAGAACGATACAAAGCAGAAAAAACATATAACAAAAACACACAGCAGATGTGGTAGGGAATTTATGCATCCCTCACAACAAAAGAGACACATAGTTCTGAACTTCAGATCTGAGAGTACTCGCAGTTACTGACAGCTAGTTTATAGCCAATAACAACAAATAAAAATGTATCGAAGACTAAAATATCAATCAATACACATCCAACATCCAATGGATTTAGTATAAAGACATCATTATTGCGAACCAAATAAAACATTTCCACAGAGTCATCTCCTCTTGGTCAAGGTATTTAAACTTTTTGTCTGTTCAATTGTCCCAACAAATAAATACAATTAGCTATTGTACTCTGTGTAGTTTATTAGTTCCTTACCGATGAAGTCAGTCGAAGGTCTGTCTGTCTGTCTGTCTGTCAGTCCGGCAAATCAGTTTTCCACACTTTTTTAGCTCACCTGGCCCAAAGGGCCAAGTGAGTTTTTCTCATCACTTGGCTTCTGGCGTCCGTCGTTAACTTTTACAAAAATCTTCTCCTCTGAAACTACAGGACCAAATTTAACCAAACTTGGCCATAATTATCATTGGGGTATCTAGTTGTAAAAATGTGTCCGATGACCCCCCAACCAACCAAGATGGCCGCCATGGCTAAAAATAGAACATAGGGTAAAAATGTAGATTTTGGCTTATATCTCTGAAACCAAAGCATTTAGAGCAAATCTTACATGGGTAAAATTGTTTATTAGGTCAAGATCTATCTGCCCTGAAATTTTCAGACAAATCGGACAACCAGTTGTTGGGTTGCTGCCCCTGAATTGGTAATTTTCTAAGGAAATTTTGCAGTTTTTATACGACCGCAAAAAAATTTTGTGGTCGTATATTGGTATGACGTTGGCGTTGTAGTCGTCGTCGTCGTTGTTGTCGTCGTTGTTGTTGTCGTCGTCGTCCGAAGACACATTGGTTTTCGCACTCTAACTTTAGTTTAAGTGAATGGATCTCTTTGAAATTTTACCACAAGGTTCAATACCACAAAAGGAAGGTTGGGATTGATTTTGGGGGTTATGGTACCAACAGTAAAGGCATTAGGGGCCAAAAGGGGCCAAAAATAAGCATTTTTTTTAACTTCCAGACATAACTTGTGTGTTAGTGTATGGATCTCTCTGACATTGTACCACAAGGTTCCATATCACAAAATGAATGCTGGGATTGATTTTGGGGGTAATTGCCTCAAAATTTTAGGAATTAGTAGCCAAAAAAGGGGCTAAAAACAAGCATTTTTCTAGTTTCATGACAATAACTTGTGTGTAAGTGTATGGATCTTTATGAAATTGTACTACAAGGTTCCATATCACAAAGGGAAAGCTGGAATTGAGTTTGGGTGTAATTGTCGAAACGTTTAGGAATTTGGAGCCAAAAAGGGGCCAAAAAACACATTTTTATACGCCCGTCAAATTTTTGACGGGACGTATTATGTTATACAAATGTCCGGCGTCCGTCCGTCTGTCTGTCCGTCTGTCTGTCCGTCCGTCTGTCTGTCCGTCTGTCTGTCCGGCGTAAACATGTCGCACCGTAACTTGAGAACGACTTATCCAAATTTCATGAAACTTAACATAGTTGTTTCTTATGATGGTCAAACGATCTGTATACTTTTTGGTGAAAATAAGATTAAAACTTTTTGAGTTACGGGACTTAGTAACTAAAACAGGTGTGTGTTTTTTTTCACATGTCGCGCCGTATCTCAAAAACAATTTATGATTATTGCTTAAAACTTTACACACTTCTT
Source organism: Mytilus californianus (assembly GCF_021869535.1). Classification (NCBI taxonomy): domain Eukaryota; kingdom Metazoa; phylum Mollusca; class Bivalvia; order Mytilida; family Mytilidae; genus Mytilus; species Mytilus californianus. The sequence goes on from NW_026262581.1 coordinate 31,322,494, forward strand.
AGTTATATTAATCTTAAGATCTGTATACTTTTTGGTGATGATTCAAAATTTTATTTTTGAGTTATTGAGTATTTTGTTAAAAAGGGGGAGGGGTTTTTCACATGTCGCACCGTATCTCAAAAACAGTTTATGATTATTGCTTAAAACTTTACACACTTCTTAGTTATATTAACCTTAAGATCTGTATACTTTTTGGTTTTGATTCAAAATTTTATTTTTGAGTTATTGAGTATTTTGTAAAAAAAGGGGGAGGGGTTTTTCACATGTCGCGCCATATCTCAAAAATGATTTATGATTATTGCTTAAAATTTTACACACTTCTTAGTTATATTAATCTAAAGATCTGTATACTTTTTGGTTTTGATTCAAAATTTTATTTTTGAGATATTGATTTTTTTTTTTTAAAGGGGTGTTTTCACATGTCGCGCCGTATCTCAAAAACGATTTATGATTATTGCTTAAAATTTTACACACTTCTTAGTTATATTAATCTAAAGATCTGTATACTTTTTGGTTTTGATTCAAAATTTTATTTTATAGATATTGAGTTTTTTGTAAAAAAAAAAAGGGGGTTTTCGCATGTCACGCCGTATGTCAGAAACTATTTATGCTTATTGCATAAAAATTCACACACAAGACGACGGGCGTATCATGCGCTCATGGCGCAGCTGTTTATTCTAGTTTCCAGACAATAACTTGTGTTTAAGTGTATGGATCTCTCTGAAATTGTACTGCAAGGTACCATACCACAAAGGGAAGGCTGGGATTGAGTTTGGGGGTGATGAATCATAAGAGGGTTCAAAAAATTTGGAGGGGGGGGGGGGATTTTTTTTTTTCCTTTTTTTTTTCTTTTAAAATTTTCCATTTTAAGTTGGTTATTTCTGATTTATATTTAAAAGCAAATAATAATGATATGGTAGGAGATACACACCAAACAGGATGTGTAAATTTTTATATAATAAGTATTGTGCAATAGCAAGAAACTTTCAATTGCACAGTATTGCACAATAGCAAGAAATCTTCAATTGCACAGTATTGCGCAATAGCAAGAAATCTTCAATTGCACAGTATTGCGCAATAGTAAGAAATATCCAATAGCACAATATTGCGCAATAGCAAGAAATTGTCAATTGTACAGTATTGCGCAATAGCAAGAAATATTCAATTGCACAGTATTGTGCAAAAGAAGAAACTTCGTATAAACTGCTTATTTCTTGACCAATTTCAATGGGGTTTTATTCTTGAATTCTTGGGGTTCTTTAATATGCTGAATCTAACCGTGTATTAAGTTTTTGGATTTTGGGCCCCGTTTTTAAATTGGTCCACATTGAGGTCCAAAGGGTCCAAAATTAAACTTTGTTTGATTTCATCAAAATTTGAATTATTGGGGTTCTTTGATATGCCGAATCTAACCGTGTATTTAGATTCTTAATTTTTGGTTCCGTTTTCAAATTGGTCTACATTAAGGTCCAAAGGGTCCAAAATTAAACTTAGTTTGATTTTAACAAAAATTGAATTCTTAGGGTTCTTTGATATGCTGAATCTAAACATGTATTTAGATTTTTGATTATGGGCCCAGTTTTCAAGTTGGTCCAAATCGGGGTCCAAAATTAAACTTTGTTTGATTTCAACAAAAATTGAATATATGGGGTTCTTTGATATGCTAAATCTACCCATGTATTTAGATTTTTGATTTTTGGGCCCCGTTATCAACTTTGTCCACATTGAGGTCAAAAGGGTCCAAAATTAAACTTTGTTTGATTTCATCAAAGATTGAATTCTTGGGGTTCTTTGATATGCTGAATCTAACCATGTATTTAGATTTTGGATATTGGACCATAATAGGTGAATGTCCAATTTTAAATTTTTAAGTTCTTAGACCACATTCATTCTGTGTCAGAAACCTATGCTGTGTCAAATATTTAATCACAATCCAAATGCAAAGCTGTATCAAGCTTGAATGTTGTGTCCATACTTGCCCCAACTGTTCAGGGTTCGACCTCTGCGGTCGTATCAAGCTGCGCCCTGCGGAGCGTTTTATTGGTTATTATTTTGAATATTATTATAGACAGTGATAAACTGTAAACAGCAATGATGTTCAGCAAAGTAAGATCTACAAATAAGTCAAACATGACAAAAATGGTCCATTGACCCCTTAAGGAGTTATTGTCCTTTATAGTAAATTTTTAACAAATTTTCGTAAATTTTTGTAATCTTACAAAAATTTTCTCCTCTGAAACTACTGAGACAAATCTAACCAAACTTGGTCACAACCGTCATTAGGGTATCTAGTTTAATAAATGTGTCTGATGACCCTGCCTGCCAACCAACATGGCCGACATGGCTAAAAATAGAACATAGGGGTAAAATGCAGTTTTTGGCTTATATCTCTGAAACTAAAGCAAAAGTATAACCGTTGCATTGATTTATGCATCAATTGTAAATAAAAATATCAGGTGAGCAACACAGGCTCCTTAGAGCCTTTAGTTTCCTGATGCTTGAAGATATTGATTTGATATTTGGTGTATTATTTTATCATGACAAGTTACAGATCAAGTTTGAATTTTGTTCCGATCTGACGAATTTGTGCAGAGTTATGGTCCTTCAACTTAGAAAATTAACTCAAATAATCAGTTTTTGGCACTTTTTTTTGTCATGCTTAAATATATTGATTTGATGATTGGTAAATAGTTTTATCATGTCAAGTTACAGATCAAGTACAAATTTTGTTCCAGTCTAATGATTTTGTGCAGAGTTATGGTCCTTGGACTTAGAAAATTCACTCAAATAATCAGTTTTCCTCATTTTTAGCTCACCTAGCCCAAAGGGCCAAGTGAGCTTTTCTCATCACTTGGCGTCCGTTGTCCGTCGTCCGTCGTCGTCGTCCGTTAACTTTTACAAAAATCTTCTCCTCTGAAACCACTGGGTTAAATTTAACCAAACTTGGCCACAATCATCATTAGGGTATCTAGTTTAAAAAATGTGTCTGATGACCCCGCCAACCAACCAAGATGGCCGCCATGGCTAAAAATAGAACATAGGGGTAAAATGTAGATTTTGGCTTATATCTCTGAAACCAAAGCATTTAGAGTAAATCTGACATAGGGTAAAACTGATTATCAGGTCAAGATCTATCTGCCCTGAAATTTTCAGACAAATCTGACAACCTGTTGTTGGGTTGCTGCCCCTGAATTGGTAATTTTAAGGAAATTTTGCAGTTTTTGCTTATTATCTTGAATATTATTATAGATAGTGATAAACTGTAAACAGCAATAATGTTCAGCAAAGTAAGATCTACAAATAAGTTGTATGACCAAAATTGTCAGTCGACCCCTTTAGGAGTTATTGCCCTTAATAGTCAATTTTTAACAATTTTTTGTAAATTTTTGTAATCTTTTACAAAAATCTTCTTCTCTGAAACTACTGAGACAAATTTAACCATACTTAGCCATAATCATTATTAGGGTATCTAGTTTAAAAAATTTGTCCGATGACCCCGCCTTCCAACCATCATGGCCGACTTGGTTAAAAATAGAACATAGGGGTAAAATGCAGTTTTTGGTTTATATCTCTGAAACTAAAGCATTTAGAGCAAATCTGACAGGTGGCAAAAATGTTCATCAGATTTAGATTTATCTGCCCTGAAATTTTCAGACGAATCCGACAACCCATTGTTGGGTTGCTGCCCCTGAGTTAGTAATTTTACAAAAATTTTGAAGTTTTTTGTTATTATCTTAGATATCATTATAATATCTAATATCTAATACTATTAATTATGATTTTAACCTTATTTTACATGATTTCCAAAGCATCAGTAAATACAGGTGAGCGACACAGGCTCTTGAGAGCCTCTAGTTTTTGGTCATGCTTGATTGCCAGGCAATACTCACAGAATGCTTGTTCACTTGGACTTTTAAATTTCATCTAAGAGAAAACCATCACTCAAAGATTAATTTACCTGTGTAAAAAAAATATCTCCTAAGTTGATGAAAATACATGCATCAACTCTAAAAACTGCATGTGATGTTGTATTTATTCAATATCAATAATATATTTTCAATTGTTCAATATAAACACTGATTTAATCATAAAAAGTTGAATTCTGACAAAAATTAAACATTGTTCTTATTGAAATTTGCATATTTTTTTCAGTTAAAGAATACATTTAAGAAGGTCTTAATCTAAACATTGTGATTTTCCAGTTTTAATTTGTCAAACACAAAAAAAAAAAAAAATCAATAATAAAAATTTCCTTTTTGATTTTTAAAAATTTCTGATTTTACTTTCTTGAGTATTGGGACTCCATAAAAAGGGGGGATTTTCCTGTTTTTGACAATAAGTCAAAAATGCTTTCAGCAGGTTTCATGAAACTTTGGTGGCTTGTATATAGTCCACTGCATAACGCATTGCATGGGACATGGAAATACCAGGTGCCCATCTGTCTTTCCGTCCAACCGTCTGCCTGTGCATTCATCTGTCCGGTCTTTTTTGCGCTCTCACTTGTACAATTCTTGCCAGATTTTTATGAAACTTATATCATAGGTTTATATCAGCAATGTCTTGGACAAGCTGGAAAATCAGTGTTGATCAAATATTTTTTTATAAGAGTTTATTAAATGCCCCTTGGAAACATTAATTTCATGAAAATTGCATCATTAGCTCTCTCATGTGTTCAGTTCTTGCTAGATTTTTACGAAACTTATATCATAGGTTTATATTAGCAATGTCATGGATGAGTTCGAAAATCAGTGCAGATCAAATATTTTTACAAGAGTTATGCCCCTTGGAAACATTAACTTTATGGAAAATTGCATCATTAGCGCTCTCATGTGTTCAATTCTTGCCAGATTTTTATGAAACTTATATCATATGTTAATATCAGCAATGTCTTGGACAATTTCGAAAATCAGTGCCTATCAAATATTTTTATAAGAGTTATGCCCCTTTGAAACATTTATTTTATGAAAAATTGCATCGTTAGTGCTCTCATGTGTTCAATTCTTGCCAGAATTTTATGAAACGGTTTAGATGACCATTTTGAAAATAAGTTCTGATCAAATATTTTTATTGAGTTTTGCCCCTTGGAAATATAATTTTTATTGGAAATCACATTGCATTTGCTCTGAAGCCTTCATTTCTCTTACGATATTAATCAAAGTTTTAAAGAAAAAAAAGGGCTTTTTTTTAGTTATTGCCCTTGTACCTTGGATAGATAAAAAATGAGATAAGCTCCCCTTTGTTTTATTGTTTTATTTAAATTTCTGATATGACATTGCAGACTTATGAAACTTCAGTTTTTTTTTAAAACTTTGTATTAATTAGTCGAGCAGTTAATTTGATCTTTTGTCATGATGTATTCATATTTTCTTTTTCAGGACCATTTCAGCTAAATGTGACATTTAAAGATTTTGTGCTTGCTTCAACCTACATTAAATTTAATAAGTGTTCTAACTTTACAAGGTAATTATACTATTAATCAGAACACTAGAATACTAATGGGTGTTAATTAACCATTTCATGTAAACCGAGGCAGAAAGTAAATATGACCTTTACTCATGTGCATAATGTGTATTTTCCATTTTGATTAAAATATAAATTGGTTAATATTGCCACATTTTTACACTTTATTCTAAAAGAGGGCAGTAAAATATGAAAAAAATGTATTTTAGAATGAAGGTCATATAATGATAATGATAATAATAATAATAATAATAATAATAATTTTCTATTTAAAGAGGGTAACACAGTTAGCTATAAAACTATTCTACCCTGAGGCCCACATAAAATACATTGAAATATAACAAAGAGGTTCAAATTAATAAAAATTCGTAAGGGTTCTGCGGAACCCAGTGTCTCGCCTACTTTTGCTGTTAATCGCAGGCTCAACAAAAATGAGGAAAAAAATTAATATAAATATTCCTCTCTATACTATCTTTTGATTGTAAGTAGCTTCTGTCCAAGTTTGGTAAAAATCCAGGATTGTTTATGAATCTAATAAAATTGAGAATGGAAATGGGGAATGTGTCAAAGAGACAACAACCCGACCATAGAGCAGACAACAGCCGAAGGCCACCTATGGGTTTTCAATGCAGCGAGAAACTCCCGCACCCGGAGGCGTCCTTCAGCTGGCCCCTAAACAAATATGTATACTTGTTCAGTGATAATGGACGTCATACTAAACTCCAAATTATACACAAGAAACTAAAATTAAAAATGATACAAGACTAACAAAGGCCAGAGGCTCCTGACTTGGGACAGGCGCAAAAATGCGGCGGGGTTAAACATGTTTTTTGAGATCTCAACCCTCCCCCTATACCTCTAGCCAATTTAGAAAAACAAACGTACAACAGTACGCACAGTAAAACTCAGTTTAAGAGAAGTCCGAGTCCGATGTCAGAATAGGAAACAAAAGATAATAAACAAAATGACAATAATACATAAATAACAACAGACTACTAGCAGTTACAGACATGCCAGCTCCAGACCTCAATTAAACTGATTGAAAGATTATGTCTTCATCATATGAATATCAGGCACAATCCCTCCTGTTAGGGGTTTAGTATTATACCGTCATAAAATATATGAGAAGAACATATTACCCGTGTCATGCCAACAACTGGTTTCAGAATAAATATGTTTAATTCCGATGCAAAGACCCTATAAGTGAATCAATATTAAAGCCAAAATATGCAATCTTTAATGACCTGACAACAGTATCGTAACTATATCCCTTCTTAATAAGTTTGTTTAAAGGTTTTGTTAACTTTTGAGGTGAATACTGACATTTTTGTGCTTTGTAAAGAATATTACCATAAAAGATTGGATGTGAAATACCCGAACGTATAAGAAGTCTGCATGTTGAGTTATATTTACGAATGATGTCCTTATACCGATGATAACATTTAGTAAATGTTTTGACTAGTTTATGATATCGAAAACCCTGGTGTAATAATTTTTCAGTAATACATAAATTTCTCTTGCTAAAATCTAATACGTTGTTACATACACGAGCCAATCGTACAAGTTGAGATATATACACACCATAAGATGGTGACAAGGGAACGTTGCCATCTAAAAATGGATAATTAACAATAGGAAATGAAAAATCATCACTTTTATCATAAATTTTTGTATTAAGCTTCCCGTTAATGAATAGATATCAAGATTGAGGAAAGGACAGTGGTCATTGTTAGTATTAGCTTTATTTAAAGTAAGTTCAACAGGATAAATTTCTTTAGTATACATACTGAAGTCGTCATTATTGAGAGCCAATATATCATCCAAATATCTAAAAGTATTGTTAAATTTTTGTATCAGATGTTGTTTCGATGGGTCTTTGCTGATTTTAGTGATAAATTGTAACTCATAACAATACAAAAACAGGTCCGCAATAAGTGGTGCACAGTTAGTCCCCAATGGAATTCCGATAACTTGACGATATACGGAATCTCCAAGGCGAACAAAAATGTTATCAAATTAAAATTCAAGGGCAGATATAGTATCAAAGCATGTCCAATTGACATAGCTCTTTTGTTTGTTGCAACTAAAAAATGACCTAAAAGAGTTTGAACATATGTATTCACATTCCGACTTTTTAAATGCCCATTTAATTAGGTATGTGAATTTTTTCTTAAGAAGAATATGAGGCAAAGTGGTATATAGGGTAGAAAAATCAAAACTTTGAACAGATTCAAAATCACCAATATATGCATGCAATTTATCAAGTACTTCCAACGAGTTTTTGACACTCCAAAAGTAGTTAATTCCACTATTTTCAAAGGCCTTATTTGAACAATTTATTATCAGGTTTTTGATTGTACCAAGTGTACTAGTAAGTAGAATAGACAATTCAGTAGTGGAACAATGACTTGAAGACGAAATAAATCTATATTTGTAAGGTGATTTGTGTAGCTTCGGAAGCCAGTACATAATTGGGACTTTCATTATATTTGGTTCTGCTTGTAAAGAAGTAGCTAATAGTTTATGTTTGTTACAGATATCGTTTTCTGAAAATGAAGTCAGTTGGAATGTTGGTGAATTCGTGATTTCCTTTTCCAGAACCTCAATGTAAAATTAACGTCAAACTATAATGATATTATTAGCAGCTTTATCAGCCGGGACAAAAACAAATTCCTTGGATAGTTCTTTTAGTTTATGTTTGATACGAGAAATAGGATTTTTATGGTTGTTGTTAAGAGTAAAATGTTCTTTAAAATGTTGTATACGTATATCAACTATCTTCATTACTGAATTAAAAAAAGAGTCCAAAGATTTTTTGTCAGCTTTTTCCCGTTTTATCCATTTCAAACAGTAAGCACGAAGTGAGTCGTGGATGATATTACGAAACTCATTCCAATTAATAATTGACGGGGGACGATATTTAGGTCCTTTACTGAGGAATGATTTTAACTCTCGGCCGCGAACGATGTTAAGGTCTCCTGTTATAACATGGGAAATGGGGCCATAAGTGTATTCGGAATTACTACAATTACATGACGAAGGTGTATTTTCACTGATATTTACATCTTTACAGACTTGGCTATAATTAAACACAAATTTTCGGGTAGAATTCTTGTAAATATAACAAATAAGAGGGAGTTCAGTATTATCAAAATATCCAGGAACTTGTTCTTTAACAGAATGGTCATTAAAAATACCGGCAATATTTAATAAATGTTTTAAAAACTTAAAACTGCAGACTGTATGTAATGTTAACTGGAAGAAAAACTAAGTCCATTTATAAGTAAAATACAGAAAAAATGGAACAAAATTTTAACAAAATTTCCTTCTAGATACTAGCTTTTAATCATAAACAAGCTTCTGTCGAAGTGTGGTACAAATCCAGGATAGTTTAAGAAAGTTGTTAAAATTTTAAAACTTTAACCACAGAGTGAATGTAATGTTAACTGGCAGAAAAAGTCCATATATAAGTAAAATACGGAAAAAATGGAACAAAATTTTAACAAAATTTCCTTCTAGATACTAGCTTTTAATCATAAACAAGCTTCCAAGTTTGGTACAAATCCAGGATAGTTTAAGAAAGTTGTTAAAATTTCAAAAACTTTAACCACAGAGTGAATGTAATGTTAACTGGCAGAAAAACTAAGTCCATATATAAGTAAAATACGAAAAAAATGGAATTTTTTCTTTACAAAATTTACTGCTGGATACTATCTTATGATCATAAACAAGCTTCTTTCCAAGTTTGGTAGAAATCCAGGATAGTTTAAGAAAGTTATTAAAATTTCAAAAACTTTAATCACAGAGTGAAATTGTAATGTTTCCTGGCAGAAAAACTAAGTCCATTTATAAGTAAAAGACGGAAAAAATGGAATTTTTTTTTTTTACAAAATTTACTTTTGAATATTATCTTATGATCATAAACAAGCTTCTGTCCAAGTTTGGTAGTAATCCAGGATAGTTTAAGAAAGTTATTAAAATTTCACAAACTTTAACCACAGAGTGAATATTTGTGGATGCCACCGACGACGACGACGAAGGAATGTAGGATCGCTATGTCTCGCTTTTTTGACAAAAGTCGAAGGCTTGACAAAAACACACACATAAGAAAAAATCAAATGAGAAATCTTTTTCAATTAATAAAACAGGTAAAAATGATGAATTCATACAGTTTTCATCATTTAAATAACATGTTCCTCTCCTATATTCAAAGTTCAAGAGTGTTACAAATATGCATATAATATTACACAACTTCCAACAATTCTTTTTTAAATCTTTTTTGAAAGAACTTGTACTTGAGGTTGATTCTTTCAGAAATAGCTAGTTGTTCCATAAAGAAGATCCTGAATATATATAAAAGATTTCTAAATACAACTCTCTTTTGACGTATGATCATGTATACCACAAACAATATTGGTTATTTTCTGGCATTTCATTTGTTATTGGTTAATATATAGGGGCTTCATACTTAAGGCATTTAATGCATCGAAACATATTTAGGGTATGATATTCTATACTGTACTGTCAACCACCCAAGCTGTTGAAGTAGTGGTGCTGATGCTGAAAGTGGATTAGTGTCTAAAATTAGTCTTGCTGCCCCTTTCTGCAATTTTTTGTCCCCCACGTAACGCATTGTGGGGGACATGGAAATACCGGTCTTGTTAGCGCTCTCACGGATACAATTCTTGTCAGATTTTTATAAAACTTATACTATAGGTTAATATCAGCAATATCTCATACAAGTTCTAAAATGGTGGACGATCAACTTTTTTTAAAAGAGTTATGCCCCTTAGAAATATTAAATTTATGGAAAATGGCCTCGTTAGGGCTCTCATGGGTACAATTCTTGCCAGATTTTTATAAAACTTATACTATAGGTTAATATCAGAAACATCTCAGACAAGTTCTCAAATGGTGGACGATAGACTTTTTTTTAAAAGAGTTATGCCTCTTAGAAATATTAAATTTGTGGAAAATGGTCTCGTAAGGGCTCTCATGGACTTGGAAATATTAAATTTATGGAAAATGTCCTCGTTAGCGCTATCACGGGTACAATTCTTTCCAGATTTTTATAAAACTTATACTATAGGTTAATATTAGCAATATCTTGGACAAGTTCTTAAATGGTAGACGATCGACTTTTTTTAAAAGATTTATGTCCCTTGGAAATATTAAATTTATGGAAAATGGCCTCGTTAGCGCTATCACGGGTACATATCTTGCCAGATTTTTATAAAACTTATACTATAGGTTAAATTCTGCAATATCGCGAACAAGTTCTAAAATGGTTGACGATCGACTTTTGTTAAAAGAGTTATGGCCCTTGGAAATATTAAATTTATGGAAAATGGCCTCGTTAGTGCTCTCACGGATACAATTCTTGCAAGATTTTTATAAAACTTATACTATAGGTTAATATCAGTAATATCTCGGACAAGTTATATAATGGGGGATGATCGTCTTTTTTTAAAAGAGTTATGCCCTTGGAAATATTAAATTTATGGAAAATGGCTTCGTTAGCGCTCTCACAGGTACAATTCTTACCAGATTTTTATAAAACTTATACTATAGGTTAATATTAGCAATATCTCGGACAAGTTTTATAATGTTGGATGATGGACTTTTTTTAAAAGAGTTATGCCCCTTGGAAATATTAAATTTATGGAAAATGGCCTTGTTATTGCTCTCACAGGTACAATTCTTACCAGATTTTTATAAAACTTATACTATAGGTTAATATCAGCAATATCTCGTACAAGTTCTAAAATGGTGGACGATCAACTTTTTTTAAAAGAGTTCTTCCCCTTGGAAATATTAAATTTATGGGAAATGGCCTCGTTAGCGCTCACAAGGGTACAATTCTTACCAGATTTTTATAAAACTTATACTATAGGTTAATATCAGCAATATCTCGGACAAGTTCTATAATGGTGGCCAATCGACTTTTTATGTCTCAGCCGTAGCGGAGGGGGCATTAAGTTTTACCCTTGTTTGAATGTACATCCTAACATCCTTCTGTACGTCCTAAAGTTGTTTTCCGTTCTCTAACTTTAGTTTGCTTTAACCAAATGAAATGAAACTTAAACACTATACTTATTACCACAAAACACAGATCAAGTTTGAATTTTGGTGGCATCACTTTAACTGTTCTAGAGTTATGCCCCTTTATAAATGGAAAAATTGCTGAATTTTTATACGCCCTTTTGCGGGACGTATTATGGTATACAGTTGACCGTCAGTCCGTCCGTCCGTCCGTCGACAACATATCAGACATTAATTCAAAAACTCTTTAACCAATATGCATGAAACTTTGGTGAATTGTTTATATCTATTGACGTTGAGCTCCTTTTCGTTTTTTTATAAATTTCAGATTTACCATTTCCGAGTTTTGGGGTTTTATTCATTAAAAAAGGGGGGATTTTCCAGTTTTCGGACAATAACTCAAAAACAATTTCACCAATATGCTTGAAACTTTTGTGAATTGTTCATATCTATTGACGTGAGCTCCCTTTCATATTTTATAAATTTCGGATTTACTGTTTCCAAGTTTTGGGGTTTTATTCATTAAAAAAGGAGGGATTTTCCAGTTTTCAGACAATAACTCAAAAACAATTTCACCAATTTGCAAGAAACTTTGATCAATTGTTTATTTCTATCGACATGAGCTCCCTTTTGATTTTTATAAATTTCAGACTATACGTTTCCGATTTATGGGGTTTTATTCATTACAAAAAGGGGGATTTTTCCAGTTTTCGGACAATAACTCAAAAATATTTTCAGCATTTTTTATGAAACTTTGATAAATTGTTTATATCTATTTTTGTAAGCTCCCTTTTGATTTTTATAAATTTTCGATTTTAAGTTTCCCAGTTATAAGATTTTATTTGTTTATAGTCTGACAACAGATTTACTAAGTATTGCGCAACAGCACAGTGTATTGCACAACAGCAAGAAATCTTGCATATAACCAATTTCAAGTTCTTTGACTACATTTATTCAGAAACCTATAATATATCAAATATTTAATTACAATCCAAATTCAGACCTGTATCAAGCTTGAATACTGTGTCCATTTTTGCCCCAACTGTTCAGGGTTGGACCTCTGCGGGCGTATCCAGCTGCGCTCAGCGAAGCAGTTTATTTGTTTCTGTTCTCTAACTTTAGTTTGCCTCAACCAAATGTTATGAAACTTATACACAATGCTTATTACTACAAAATACAGATCAAGTTTGAATTTTGGTAGCGTCACTTTAATGGTTCTAGAGTTATGCCCCTTTATAAATGGAAAAATTGCTGAATTTTCATTTCCTTTCTCTAACTTTAGTTTGCCTCAACCAAATTTTATGAAACTTATACACAATACTTATTACCACAAAATACAGATCAAGTTTGAATTTTGGTGGCGTCACTTTATTGGTTCTAGAGTTATGCTCCTTTATAAATGGAAAAATTGCTGAATTTTCAATTCCGTTCTCTAATATAAAAAAGAAGATGTGGTATGATTGCCAATGAGACAACTCTCCATAGTTTGCCTCAACTAAATGTTATGAAACTTATACACAATGCTTATTACCACATAATACAGATCAAGGTCGAAATTGGGTGGTGTCACTTTTACCGTGCTTGAGTTATGCCCCTTTACAAATGGAAAAATTGCTGAATTTTTCATTTCCATTCTCTAACTTTAGTTAGCCTCAACCAAATGTTATGAAACTTATACACAATGCTTATTACCACAAAATACAGATCAAGTTTGAATTTTGGTGGTGTCACCTTTACTGTTCTAGAGTTATGCCCCTTTACAAATGGAAGAATTGCTGAATTTTTCGTTTCCGTTCTCTAACTTAAGTTAGCATCAACCAAATGTTATGAAACTTATACACAATGCTTATTACCACAAAATACAGATCAAGTTTGAATTTTGGTGGTGTCACTTTTTCTGTTCTAGAGTAATGAGTTATGCCCATTTACAAATGGAAGAATTGCTGAATTTTTCGTTTCCGTTCTCTAACTAAAGTTTGCCTCAACCAAATATTATGAAACTTATACACAATACTTATTACCACAAAACTCATATCAAGTACAATTTTGTGTAGTGTCACTTTTAAATTTCTTCAGTTATATCCCTTTATAACTTTATATGATATGCAAGCGGGGGCATCATCTGTGTCCCATGGACACATTCCCCATTTATTTTAAAGAGTTATACCCCTTGGAAATATTAAATTTATGGAAAATGGCCTCGTTAGTGCTCTCACAGGTACAATTCTTGCCAGATTTTTATAAAAATTATACTACAGGTTAATATCAGCAATATCTCAGACAAGTTATATAATTGGGCTGATTGACTTTTTTAAAAGAGTTATGCCCCTTGGAAATATAAAATATGTGCAACGCGGGGGACATTGGAACTCTGTTCTTTTATTATTATTCTTACAAGCCCATTTTTAGCCCAAACACTTTAAATGGTACAACAACATGGCCAGGGTTTTTTATTTTGTTGGTTTACAAATTTTTGATGTGAAAGATTTGAATTGGCCAGTCAAAAAAAAAAAAAAAAAAAATTCAAAGGACAAAAATATGTATTGAAACTTCAGCTTTATTAGAATATTTGTGTTTTCTTTTTTTGTCATCATTCCTTAAATTTTAGTGCCAAACATATTTCTCTGCTGTTTCAAACATACAATGCATGTTATCATCATATAGGTTTGTAAAAGGTGAGGGGTATGTGCATTTACAAACAGAACATAAATAGTCATTGTTGGTTTCCAGATTTTATATGTATTTTACGATAAAAGAAAAAACTATGAAACAAGAAAATTCCAAATTGTTTGTGGTCATCTTCTGTTACTCTAAGTCTTACTTCGCGTTTTTCTGTTTGGACAGGTCCCATTTCCTATATGAGGATGAAACAGCTTATCCCAAAATGGTTCAAATTAAAATCTTATGGAGTTATGACAAAAATGGAAAACAAACTTATTGTAAAAAGCTATTCACCTAGGTTTTCGTTCTGTTAAATTGTTTGCCTAAACAACGTTTTCAGATGTTGGATTGCCTATTTTTAGAATTTCATTTTTAAGACCACAAATGCACAAATTATTTCGAAATTTACCAGTTGATCAGTTTGTAGAGATAAATTCAGCTGCAACTTTGGTTAAACATTTAGGAAATTGATATCATGAAAGGGCAAAGTCTTAGAGATAAGTACAGTAAATATTTCTTAAAAGATCTGGGAATCCCCCAGAGGAAAGATATTTTTAAGTCTCCCAGACGAAGTTTGGGAAGACTTATTGTTTTTGCTCAGTTCTTCTTCTTCTTCTTCTTCTTCCTCTTCCGCCGCTCTTCTTCTTCTTCTTCTTCCTCTTCCGCCGCTTTTAAATTTGAACTTGTCCGCACCCGTTCTCCAAAACCGCTTGTCAGATTAACTTAGGGTTTCACAATATGTTAGACTAACATGTCTAGTGGTGCAATCAGGGTTTTGTTTGTGCAATGGGGTTTATAAAGGGGTACTTTGAGGGGCAAAAAGAAAGGAGGGTTTTACTATAGAACCCTATGGGATTTTATTTTTTAAAATTTTCAAATGATTATAAATTGAAAACCGTTTGTGATAGAAACAATTTTTTTTATTGAAAATGTTCAAAATGATAAAGCACATTAAATGAATTACAGGGTTAGTCGCCAGGGGTCATCCCCGTCCCCTGCCATTTAAGAAAGTTCTAATATCCTGTAAGTGGTCAAGATCCCCACCCCTAAACCATATATATTCTGGTTTGTCATGCTAAGATAGTTTGAATGATATACAGGGTTAGTCCCCAGGGGTCATCCCGACCCCCTGCCATTTGAGAAAGTTCTAATATCTTGTAAATGGTCAAGATCCCCACCCCTAAACCATATATATTCCGGTTTCTCATGATAAAGCACATCAAATTAAATATAGGGTTAGTCCCAAGGGGTCACCCCAACCCGTGCCATTTAAGAAAGTTCTAATATCTTGGAAGTGGTCAAGATCCCCACCCCTTAACCATATATATTCTGGTTTGTCATGCGAAGATGGTTTGAATGATATACAGGGTTAGTCCCCAGGGGTCATCCCGACCCCCTGCCATTTGAGAAAGTTCTAATATCTTGTAAATGGTTGAGATCCCCACCCCTAAACGATATATATTCCTGTTCGTCATGTCTCGAACATTTGAATGACGTATAGGGTCAGTCCCCAGGGGTTCCCCCCACCCCCAATGTTCTAGTATCTTGTAAATGGTCGAGATCCCCACCCATAAACTATATATATTCTGGTTTGTCATGCGAAGATAGTTTGAATGATATACAGGGTAAGTCCCCAGGGGTCATCCTGACCCCCTGCCATTTGAGAAAGTTCTAATATCTTGTAAATGGTTGAGATCCCCACCCCTAAACCATATTTATTCCTGTTCATCATGTCTTGAACATTTGAATGACGTATAGGGTCAGTCCCCAGGGGTTCCCCCCACCCCCAATGTTCTATTATCTTGTAAATGGTCGAGATCCCCACCCCTAAACCATATATATTCTGGTTTGTCATGCCAAGATGATTTGAATGATATACAGGGTTAGTCCCCAGGCATCACTTATGCATATAACTTTACTGAACCAAACCAATTTTCACTGGACTTTGCCCAATGTCAGGCGACCCTTGGAATTACGAATTATGGGAGCTTCGTTTGGGAGACTTCGTAACAGCATCCTGTTACAATCATTTCTTGTTATAAACAGTTTTGCATGATTTTGAAATGATAATTTCAACATTTATTTTTTTTATACATATTACTGATAAGGGGACGACCATTTGATATTCTGGGGGGGGGGGGGGGGGGCCAGGAGGATTTTGAAAATAAATAACTCAGCCTTGATAATCACAAAAATAAATGGTTTGTTCTGTGGTAGTTTGAAAATAAATAACCTGACTTGCAATGTATTAAAAATAAATAACTCGGCAGGTCTATTTGAGAGCATGAGATTGCACCAGATTCTTCATAAAATTCAACTTTTTTTTCAAAAAAAATCGGGAATCACTTCCCAAATCTTTGAATAATAAAAGTATAAATATTATTTAAAATTCTTGAAATGTCTGAAAAATGGGTTTCATTTAACTTGAGGTATATTGTCTCAGGAACACTTAACTCACTTTTATTACATATGGCAGTAACTACATTCAGGCAAATGCCTCATGTAGGAAATTTCAAAACCAAAAGCTTGTCTTCATATCAAATTGTTTTCACGGCAAGTGTCTTGCAAGAAGCAAGTTCTGTTCTCCCTCAGACGTAGCTCCTGATTTTACGGGATCAATGTTTCTTATTTATTTGTCTTTTGTTCATTGATTGCCCTTCTGTATTCTGTTAGTGTTGCATTCCTTTTGTAATTTAGTAATTTTGTTATTAACTTGATCAAGAGTTTAAAAAAAAACAGCAGCCACAAACTTAACTATGTGAATTAAATTTTTGCTTTATCTTTGTCTTTTGATGTTGTTCCTTAAAACTTAAGTCTTACACTGAATCTATACATGTTGCTTTGAGACCAAAATATTGTCAAAAAATGATTAAAACAGAACTTTCATTTTCAGATTAAGAAAGGGTATGGGAAACACATTTTGCATCATTAGTTCTATAGCAACTTGGGGCCTTCAGCGGCTCCAAAACCCTTCAAATTTTTGTTAGCCTCGCTCCGCTCGGCATAAATGATTTGCAATACTTTTAAAAGACACTAATTACAGCCAAACTTTAATATCTTGTATGTATGCAATACATGTATATGCAGTTGGGAATTCAAAAGATTCATTTCTACAGATGATGATGATTAATTCTGATTAAATGGTACATAATGATTGGACTATTCATGTATTATTTAAAATAAAAAATGAATTTAAAAATTGTATGTTTTCAAATATTATAAATATAGTTGTGAAAATAAATAATCAGTCCCTTGCTTTAATGAAAATGAAAAATCTTGCTTCAACAGTGCAGAAAATAGATAATCTGTCCTCTTAGTTTACAAAAATAAATAACCGATCAAAAACAAATCCTCCTGGCCCCCCCCCAGAATATCAAATGGTCGTCCCCTAAGTAAATGTCTACTGGTTGATGTTCACCAATAAACTATAACTTATCTCATGTATGTTAACAACATTTTTCTATAATGATATATCCCAGCTTCAAACTCACTCAGAAGGAGGGTTAATCTGAATGTGTTAGTGTAATTAAAGTTAATAATTGTTTACTAGAAAAAACTTTGAGAAGAGATAGATATATGCTGATGTAGTTTTATGTGAGGCACGGATTTTGTCAAAATATATGTATTTAAGGAACTCTTGAAGTGTTTCAGGATCTCCATAATTTTGAATTCAGGACCTCCATAATTTGATTTCAGGATATCCTAAAATTGAATTATGAAGGTCCGGAAATATTTCAGTATGTCCTGAAATTGAAATATGGAGATCCTGAAATTTTCTGGATCTCCTTAAATCTATCTATCTGGGTGGTTTTTAACAACCTTGACTGGCTGTTAAGCCCTTGCACGGTCGGCTCAGTGCCCGAAGGCGTTTGGTGAGCATTTAAATATTTTGTTGACAAAATGCTGGAAAAGTTGAAAAGGACGGCCGCCATTTTGGTTTTGGAAAGATCTTTTTGTTTGTTGACTACTTTGGTTAGTTTACTTCCTTCACAACGGCTGCTTTCAGAGCCAGGTTGGTCAGTTGTGCAGCCCACTTACCATGATGATGGAGTACTGGTCGATGAGTGTTGGACATAATTATAACGATGACAGAAAGCATTATCAGGACCAATGTCACAAGAAAGTGCAATGGCGGTCCATTATCTAACACCTAAGATACAGGTCCTCGGACGTCAGTCGGCATAACACTCCCTAATCCATAATGGGTTTTGGAGTGTATGCTGACACGGGTATATACATAGACCACAATGTAGACTGTACAGTGTTGGATTGGTTTCTGTCATCAAAAGTAGTAAGTCGTTGAGCCATCTATCAGTAACCAACATCGTAGATAGCAGGTAAAGAGGAGCTGACTAAGCACGTCCTTTCAGCTGTAATGACTGAGACGTGACTGTGTGATGATTGTTCTCCTTAAATGAAGTAATTTTAACTAAACCCGTGCCTCATATAGCCTGTTTTTGTAATGGTATCACGTCATCGTCGTCGTCATTGTTGTAACTAAAAATTGAGGGGGGGGGGGGGTTAAAAAGAAATTGTGAGGCGGGGGGGGGGGGGGGGACAATTTTTTCTCATTTCAGATTTCAGAGAATAAAATGAAAATTTCTTCAAATGTTTTTTTTTTTAAGTGGGGTAAAAATTGTTGTTTTTTTTTTGGGGGGGGGGGGGGGGGGGGCAATTCGCAACAGCATAGTGTATTGCACAAAAGCAAAAAAATTGAATATAAATTCAAATCATATAACCAATTCTAAGTTCTTTGACTACAGTTATTCTGAGACGGAAACCTATTATGTGTCAAATATTCAATTAATTACAATCCAAATTCAGACCTGTTTCAAGCGCGAATATTGTGTCTATTTTTGCCCCATCTGTTCAGGGTTGGACCTCTGCGGTCGTATCTAGCTGCGCTCGGCGAAGCAATTTATTTTTTTAGGTAATGTTTGAGTTTGTGTACACTCATTTGTTTATGTCATTTAGTAATTATGCTATTATAAGAACACATTACTATATATTATTAACTAATGTGTGTTTTCATAATGGCCCTGTTATGTGTCCAAGGTCTGTTATAATGGTCAAGATGCCTGTAATGGCATGAGGCAGCACCAAAGAACACTACAGCCTCTGAGGCTATTATTACTGACCGAGGACAAAGATCAGGGTCAATTTGAAAACACCCATTTCTTAACACTTTTATTAACCAAACTATACATGTCAATATGTAATATATTTAACCAAGCCAAATCAGTTTTTTTGTGGAGAAATTGTATATTTATAATTATACCAAATGCAATATTAAAATAAACTTTTAAAGTCAGATATGATGGAATAACATATGTAAATGTAAATATAGTTTTATTGTTGTCCTATTCAAAGCAATTTATGATATACAAAATATATAAGATTTCATTCTGGATTTTAAAACTAAAAATTTAATAAATTGATAGACATCATGGAATGTATTATGACGTAATTATTAACTTGACAACTGGGTCAAATAAGATAAGTGGGGATTCTTGGGAACTTTCAATTTCTTGATGTTTCTTTTCTCCAAAAATGTATTTGAATTCATTACAACTGAAAATCCATAATAGCCTTGATTATTCGTAATGGCCCTGTTCATTTATAATAGCCCTGTTTATTCATAATGGCCCTTTATCAATGCCATGTTAGTCTGTTATGGACCTGTTTTGCTTTTTGTCTCGTCTTGATGGAGTCAAAATGCGAGACATAGGTATGCTGTTTCCGGCGGCGTCAGCGTCAACAATGTATTAGTTTGTGATTAGGTCTAGTTTAAGGTGAACCACTAGTGGTTGGTCAATGATATTTGGTATGCAGTTGTATTAGCACTGGCACATCTCATTTCCATGGAGATTATTTGGCCCTGCCCCCTCAGTCATGGTCTATTGACTTTGAAACTTTTGCTTAGTTTACATGTATTGGTTTGTGATTAGGTCAGTTTATGGAGAACTGCTAGTGGTAAGTCAATGATATTTGGCATGCAGTTGTATAAGCATTGGCATATCTCATTTCCATGGAGATTATATGGCTCCGTCCCCTCAGTCATGGTCTATTGACTTTAAAACTTTTGCTTAGTTTACATGTATTAGTTTGTGATTAGGTCAGTTCAAGGAGAATCACTAGTGGTAAGTCAATGATATTTGGCATGCAGTTGTATTAGCATTGGCATATCTCATTTCCATGGAGATTATTTGGCTTCGCCCCCCCAGTCATGGTCTATTGACTTTAAAACTTTTGCTTAGTTTACATGTATTAGTTTGTGATTAGGTCAGTTCAAGGGGAACCACTAGTGGTAAGTCAATGATATTTGGCATGCAGTTGTATTAGCATTGGTATAACTCATTTCCATGGAGATTATTTGGCTCCGCTTTCTCAGTCATGGTCTATTGACTTTAAAACTTTTGCTTAGTTCACATGTATTAGTTTGTGATTAGGTCAGTTCAAGGGGAACCACTAGTGGTAAGTCAATGATATTTGGTATGCAGTTGTATAAGTATTCAGGGCTCGACAATAACCCTTGTCCGATTGTCCAGTACCAGAGGAAAAAAAGGTCGGACAAGTAGAAGCCATATCAAGCTTGTCCGACGGGACAAGTAAAATTTTTCTGTAGAAAATAAATTAAATCCAACTTTGATGATCAAAGTAATAAACAAAAAACAAGAAAAGAAGATAAAAACAAATATTAATTTAACATGTTTACTTGCATCCATAATTTAAAAACTTTGTAGATAAGGTAACAAGACAGTTTGGCACCTTCAGGGAAAAGAATAGGCTCCATGTTTAATAGACAGTTCGGCACCGTTGGAGACATTTCAGGGACCAAGGCAAACCAGTACCTAGTTTTCCTACCTTATTCTGTTGCTTTATAATAAATATATGATAAATTTTATTTAACAAAAGTATTTTTAAAATAAAAATGACCATAAAATTCATAAAATCATATTTGATCATATTTAGACAAAACAATATTTGCATGATTGTGTTTGAATAAACATTTTAATATATCAAAATCAAAGCTGATTGTAGTAAGGCATTAATCATAATAATCAATATTTTATCAACTTAAAAGACCAGGATACAAACCAAATGAGTGTAGACTGACAGGCCTACCAGACTGTGCCTGCTTTGGCATTGATGAAAAC
Organism: Mytilus californianus; assembly: GCF_021869535.1. Lineage (NCBI taxonomy): Eukaryota > Metazoa > Mollusca > Bivalvia > Mytilida > Mytilidae > Mytilus > Mytilus californianus. Next base: position 31,343,814 of record NW_026262581.1, read on the forward strand.
TAGAACCTAAGTCCTGTGACTAGACATGACTAGATTCAGTTGTTCTTGACTCATATTTATGAAAAGGATATCAAGAGATATAAATCAAATTCTGTTCTACTGTTTTAATTTATTTAGTTCATTGAATCAACCTAAAATGCAAAAAAGGTTAATATAAAGGTTTTTTTTTTTTTTTTGGACAAGTTGCAATTCCATTCAGACAAGTAAGTTTTGGTACATATTGGGCAAGTTGAAAAAAAAGTTATTGTAGAGGCCTGGCATTGGCATATCTCATTTCCATGGAGAATATTTGGTCCTGCCCCCGCAGTCATGGTCTATTGACTTTGAAACTTTTGCTTAGTTTATATATATTAGTTTGTGATTAGGTGATTTCAAGGGGAACCATTAGTGGTAGGCCAATGTTAATTGGTATGCAATTGTATAAGCATTATCACATCTCATTTCCATGGAGAATATTTGGTCCAGCCCCCTCAGTCATGGTCTATTGACTTTGAAACGTTTGCTTAGTTTACATGTATTAGTTTGTGATTAGATCAGTGGCATTTGCAAGTCTCGTTTCCATGGAGATTATAAAGCCCCACCCCCTCATCATGGTTCATTGACTTTGAAACTTTTACATAGTTTAATTACAAGTCAATGTTTGTGTTTAGGTTTGTTGAAAGGGAACGACTTGTGATAAGTCTATGGTATTTGGTATGCAGTTGTATTAGCATTGACAAACCTCATTTCCATGGAGATTGTTTTCCCATGTACCTTCAGTCATGGTTCATTGACTTTGAATATTTGCATAACTTACATGTTAAAGTATTGCTATTTTAATTTCAACATTTGCATTATCAAAAGTACAAAAAGGCAAGACATATCTCTGTGTTAACAGTTTATATTAATAAAGGGACAGTTTCATACATAATGCACTAAACTGTTATTTGTGTTTTCTTCTGGGAAATATACTATTAATGTTGAACAATGTGATGTACCCTGTTGTCATTAGGTAATTATACTATATGTGTTATGAACACTTTTTGTTATGCTAACTAAAGGTTTATATATAAAATATACCTTTAGTTATATACAAGTCTAAATTGAAAACAACGTTCAAACCTATGATTGTGTTGGATAAAAACCGCAATTTTTATACGTGTGCATGCAAAACAAATTTCTTGTTAGAGGGGTCTAAATACAGCACAAACAACATTTTCCAAAAAACCAAAAAAGTGAAAAAGTATATTTTAACAAAACGCATTTGACTAACAGGTCGAACAACAAATGTTCTTAAACCCTGCTGACTGCCATTGGCGATTGCCAAATAAACGGATCACAAGGTGTAATAAATGGATCTTAACTATATATATGTTCTCTATGATAACTTTTTGTAATAAGTTCAGATTGATTGCTGCCAGAATAATTTCTATCTTCCAATTATCTGAAATACTTGATCTTTCCAAACTTAACATGAATAATGATAAGAAGTGCATTTACAAAGCTACTAGTTCATTTTAGTTGACATACTTTACCTAAATAAGGTCAATTGAGTTTCATCTAAACAATATCTTATGTACTTATGAGATATCTTGTATAACTGATAAGATATCCTAGCTTTTTCTTTTTTAGTCATGGCGTTGTCAGTTTATTACTTATGAGTTTGAATGTCCCTCTGGTATCTGTCGCCTCTCTTTTGTAATTTTAGAAGATTAGATTTTCTCATGTTTAAGACTTGGAAATTTGTATATGTTGATCCTGAGACTACTATAACACATGTGTTATAGTAGTCTCAGGTTGATCTATTATATAAAATGTTTTATTTGAAAAAAAGTAATAAGATATCTTATATCCAACTTTATAAAATTATTTTTAAGGAAAATTTTATATAAGATATCTCATAAACTTTATAAGATATATAAGTGAGTTTATGAGCTATCTTCTATGATTTATAAGATATTCAGCATATTTGCTAGATATTTTATTATCTGTGGTCTAAATTAAATTAATATATGTCGTATATGATGACAAATGATACTGATTCAGGTGAGTCTAAATTTGCTCACCAAACTTCATGCATCTTGACCACATTCTTCTAGTTTGCTATGTCAGAATCTGAAGTATTCTGGATCATATTTACCATAGCATACACTACATTCTGATTGGTTGATAACTTTTAAAACAATAGTTAATCAGCTGATGATTTGACATTATTTTTCTTTTGTTGTGCAAACAATGAAATCACCACAGTGGTCTTGATTCTGAGACGACAAGTCATGTGTGATACTTTTGTCTGTTGTTCAAGGTTAATAAGACACATATTATATATGAAGCCCTTATGAAAGTTGTGAAATTTATTTTACTTGATTTTATTTCAATATGTTCATGCAATTTATTTGACAGCTGTAATTCATGTGTAACTGGGGGACAGTGCAGTTGGTGTCTGAAAACATGTAAAAGGAGTACAACACAGTGTCAAAAATATGTAAATGTAAGTTTTGTATCACCAAATATTGCATTACAAATTTTCATTTAAATGGCCTTTGTTTCATTTATGCGTTTATCATGATTATTCTGTAATAACCTTTTATACGACCGCAAAAAAATTTTGCGGTCGTATATTGGTATGACGTTGGCGGCGTCGTTGTTGTCGTCCGAAGACACATTAGTTTTCGCACTCTAACTTTAGTTTAAGTGAATGGATCTCTATGAAATTTTACCATAAGGTTTAATACCACAAAAGGAAGGTTGGGATTGATTTTGGGGGTTATGGTACCAACTGTTAAGTAATTAGGGGCCAAAAAGGGGCCAAAAATAAGCATTTTTGTAACTTCCAGACATAACTTGTGTGTTAGTGTATGGATCTCTCTGACATTGTACCACAAGGTTCCATATCACAAAGGGAATGCTGGGATTGATTTTGGGGGTAATTGCCTCAAAATTTTAGGAATTAGTAGCCAAAAAAGGGGCAAAAATCAAGCATTTTTCTAGTTTCATGACCATCACTTGTGTGTAAGTGTATGGATCTTTCTGAAATTGTACTACAAGGTTCCATATCACAAAGGAAAAGCTGGAATTGAGTTTGGGGGTAATTGCCCAAAACGTTTAGGAATAAGGGGCCAAAAAGGGGCCAAAAATAAGCATTTTTCTAGTTTCCAGACAATAACTTGTGTTCAAGTGTATGGATCTCTCTGAAATTGTACTGCAAGGTACCATACCACAAAGGGAAGGCTGGGATTGATTTGGAGGGTAATTGCCTCAAAATTTTAGGAATTAGGGGCCAAAAAAACAAGCATTTTTCTAGTTTCCAGACAATAACTTGTGTTCAAGTGTATGGATCTCTCTGAAATTGTACTGCAAGGTAACATACCACAAAGGGAAGGCTAGGATTGAGTTTGGGGTGATGAATCATAAGGGGGTTCAAAAAATTAGGGGGGGGATTTTTTTTTCCTTTTTTTCCTTTTTTTTCTTTAAAATTTTCCATTTGAAATTGGTTATTTCTGATTTATATATAAAAGCAAATAATAATGATATGGTTTGAATAGGTAAATTAAAATTTTTTAAGTTCTTTGACCACATTCATTCTGTGTCAGAAACCTATACTGTGTCAAATATTTAATAACAATCCAAATTCAGTGCTGTATCAAGCTTGAATGTTGTGTCCATACTTGCCCCAACTGTTCAGGGTTCGACCTCTGCGGTCGTATCAAGCTGCTCCCAGCGGAGCATTTTATTGTCCATGCTAGAGGGATACACTTTAAACAGCAAGATAAGTCCATTGTTGAGCCAGACAAATCGATCCTACATTTCTTTGTCATCATTGTCTACATTTTTGTTAAGTATGTTGTTAAAGATTTTTTTAAGACATCATGACTGTGTCAATCCTTCATGGAAAATTATAACATGGACAGAAGATTTTTCATGATCAAAAGACAGCATTCAAGTCAAAATCTTGAATTATATGACTGAAAAATTAGCTTAATTTTTGGCATTTAACATTTTGATACATAGAAAGGTTAAAGTTTTTTGGACATCAATAACTTTCATAGAATTTTTCAAAACTTGCACATTCATTACCACCATGATGAAAATACAGTATCCAGAGCAAATTTTGATATATTTTTTTCTTTTCAGTATTTTAATGATAGAAGGAATTTTTTACAATTGATATTTACATAGTTTGTTGTTATTTAAATTTTGTAGACATGCATAACTTTTTTAAGCCTACAAGATTGTTAGGAAACTTGGACAGAAGCTATCTCTTGATAAAGAATTAGCATCTGAAGTTTGATTCCCACCCTGTATTATATCTAATAAATGGACTTAGTTTTTGGCAGTCAACATTACACTCTTACACTGACAGCAGTAATTGCAGGCAAGACACAGAAGCCTTTACATTATTTTTATATTTTGGCTTAAACCTTAAAAATGATAATATATATAGAGAAAAATATGAAAAGTAAGCAAAAGTGGTATGATTGCCTGAATTGGAGGCATAAACAAGCCACCAGAGATCAAATGAAGTGGAAGTAAGCATCTAAAGGTCACCCTATAGCCTTCAACAAAGTGAGCAAAAGCCATACAATATAGTAAGCTATGAAAGGCCCCAACATGACAAGATGTAAAACAGTTCAAACAAGAAAACCAATTGAAAAATTTATGATAAATCAAAGAAAATCAAACAAGACAGACAAGAAGTTGACAAAGCAATGATGACCAGCAAGATATGATCTAATCATAGGTCAACATGACTAAAATGCCAATTAACTCCTCAGTATAAAGACTAATTTCCCTTTGAAGACTATTCTTACACATTGTTTCCATTCTTGTGTTTGCCTGACACCATCAAGCTGTGGCTAGAAAAATGGTAATTTGCAAAACCTTGGAAGCAGGTCAAGACAGAATTCAATCAAACTTAAAATTGAGAATGGAAATGGGGAATGTGTCAAAGAGACAACAACCCGACCATAGAGCAGACAACAGCCGAAGGCCACCAATGGGTCTTCAATGCAGCAAGAAACTCCCGCTCCCAGAGGTGTCCTTCAGCTGGCCCCTAAACAAATATGTATACTAGTTCAGTGATAATGGACGTCATACTAAACTCCAAATTATACACAAGAAACTAAAATTAAAAATGATACAAGACTAACAAAGGCCAGAGGCTCCTGACTTGGGACAGGCGCAAAAATGGGTCGGGGTTAAACATGTTTTTTGAGATCTCAACCCTCCCCCTATACCTCTAGCCAATGTAGAAAAAACAAACGTACAACAGTACGCACAGTAAAACTCAGTTTAAGAGAAGTCCGAGTCCGATGTCAGAATAGGAAACAAAAGAAAATAAACAAAATGACAATAATACATAAATGAACAAAGGACTACTAGCAGTTACTGACATGCCAGCTCCAGACCTCTATTAAACTGATTGAAAGATTATGTCTTCATCATATGAAAATCAAGTACAATCCCTCCCGTTATATAGGGGTTTAGTATCATACCATCATAAAATATATGAGAAGAACATAACCTGTATCATGCCAACAACTGTTTTTTTTTAAATAAATGTGTTTAATTCCGATGCAAAGACCCTATAAGTGAATCAATATTAAAGCCAAAATATGCAATCTTTAATGACCTGACAACAGTATCGTAATTATATCCCTTCTTAATAAGTCTGTTTAAAGGTTTTGTTAGCTTTTGAGGTGAATACTGACATTTTTGTGCTTTGTAAAGAATATTACCATAAAAGATTGGATGTGAAATACCTGAATGTATAAGATGTCTGCATGTTGAGTTATATTTACGAATGATGTCCTTATACCGATGATAAAATTTAGTAAATGTTTTGACTAGTTTATGATATCGAAAACCCTGGTGTAATAATTTTTCAGTAATACATAAGATGGTGACAAGGGAACATCATCATCTAAAAATGGATAATTAATGATAGGAAATGAAAAATCATCTCTTTTATCATAGATTTTTGTATTAAACTTCCCGTTCATGATATAAATATCAAGATCGAGGAAAGGACAGTGGTCATTGTTAGTATTAGCTTTATTTAAAGTAAGTTCAACAGGATAAATTTCTTTAGTATACATACTGAAGTCGTCATTATTGAGAGCCAATATATCATCCAAATATCTAAAAGTGTTGTTAAATTTTTGTATCAGATGTTGTTTCGATGGGTCTTTGCTGATTTTAGTGATAAATTGTAACTCATAACAATACAAAAACAGGTCCGCAATAAGTGGTGCACAGTTAGTCCCCATTGGAATTCCGATAACTTGACGAAGTAAAAATTCAAGGGCAGATATAGTATCAAAGCATGTCCAATTGACATAGCTCTTTTGTTTGTTGCTACTAAAAAATGGCCTAAAAGAGTTTGAACATATGTATTTGCATTCCGACTTTTTAAATGCCCATTTAATTAGGTGTGTGAATTTTTTCTTAATAAGAATATGAGGCAAAGTGGTATATAGGGTAGAAAAATCAAAACTTTGAACAGTTTCAAAATCACCAATATATGCATGCAATTTATCAAGTATTTCCAACGAGTTTTTGACACTCCAAAAGTAGTTAATTCCACTATTTTCAAAGGCCTTATTTGAACAATTTATTATCAGGTTTTTGATTGTACCAAGTGTACTAGTAAGTAGAATAGACAATTCAGTAGTGGAACAATGACTTGAAGACGAAATAAATCTATATTTGTAAGGTGATTTGTGTAGCTTCGGAAGCCAGTACATAGTTGGGACTTTCATTGTATTTGGTTCTGCTTGTAAAGAAGTAGCTAATAGTTTATGTTTGTTACAGATATCGTTTTCTGAAAATGAAGTCAGTTGGAATGTTGGTGAATTCGTGATTTCCTTTTGCAGAACCTCTATGTAAAATTTACGTCAAACTATAATGATATTATTAGCAGCTTTATTAGCCGGGACAAAAACAAATTCCTGAGAAATAGGATTTTTATGGTTGTTGTTAAGAGTAAAATGTTCTTTAAAATGTTGTATACGTATATCAACTATCTTCATTACTGAATTAAAAAAAGTGTCCAAAGATTTTTTGTCAGCTTTTTCCTGTTTTATCCATTTCAAACAGTAAGCACGAAGTGAGTTGTGGATGATATTACGACACTCATTCCAATTAATAATTGACGGGGGAAGATATTTAGGTCCTTTACTGAGGAACGATTTTAACTCTCGGTCGCGAACGATGTTAAGGTCTCCTGTTATAACATGGGAAATGGGGCCATAAGTGTATTGGTGTATAAGTATAATTACTACAATTACATGACGGAGGTGTATTTTCACTGATATTTACATCTTTACAGACTTGGCTATAATTAAACACAAATTTTCTTAACAATCCTCTAAAATTTTATTTAATTTATTTATAGGTAAAGAACAGAGCTTGGTTAATAGATAATGTCTGCCGTTGTTTTTTGAAATAGAAATTAGTCCGAAATATTCTTTGATTGCGATTTTTTCTACGCCCATGAGAACGGTTTTTACGAACAGTTTTAGAAACTATATCCAAAATGTTAACAGAATCGGTTCTTGATATATTACCAATTCCCATGATATTATCATTTAGACCGAGAGTGTAGACTGTCTGTAATTTTTTAATCCAATTTAATTCAATTATTTTCCGTGATCGTACAAACTTTGAATGAGATTCACCAGGCTGCTTATTTACTACTTCTAAAGGTTGAACTGTTAAATATTTAATAGGATGATTGTGCTTTTTAAGATGTTGATAAATGATACTTTTGAATTTATTGGGTCTTTTAAAACGATACAGGTGTTCTTGCGTGCGTTTAGATAAATATCGTCCAGTTTCACCTACGTACTGAATACCGCACCCCGGTTTGTTTCATGTGAGTAAATAAATAATACTGTTTGTTTTTCAAGTTATATCAGTTTCAAAATTTAAAGAAAATGTGCGACCATTAAACGTAGACCTTACCATATTGTTGGTGGAAAGACGGGGACATGTAAGTCATTTTTTGGCATGACACTTATCAAAAGAAGGGTAACCATGATTTTTATTGTTAAAAATGTTAGCGATGGTAGTATTTTTAGATAAGCGATTTTGAAGATTGAGACGTGTAGATACCCTTTGAACGAGTTTAGTATTTAATATTTTTCCATTTCTAAGCTTCATATTTGTTTTTTGTTATGTGGATTTTATTAGAAAGGAGCAAAGACTGGCGTCCAGAATATGAACCAGCACACAATGAATTGAATTATGTGAATATGATAAAACATATCGGCTAAAGACGTCAAACGCTATCCGTCATAAATTACCCGAAAAATAAAACAAAAGATAGGGTATATCAGGGTAGCGACTGACTTCTGACTAAATAGAAGAATGGGGCTGAATGTGAAAAACTACTTTTTGATATATATTCCTAAAGTAATGAACATAGAGAAGTTCTCGCTCGGACACACACTCCATAATCTAGTATATTGCATAGATTCTTCCATAGGACATGCAATTGTGCACTTGCTATTTAAATTTTTTATCTATTATTATTATAAATGATTTTAGATGTTTCCCATACCAAATCATAAACTTAGCCATTTCTTTTTATATAAATAAAAATTTAAAGATAAGGAGATGTGGTATGATTGCCAATGAAACAATTATCCACCAGAATCCAAACAGCATAAATGTAGCAACTATAGGTCAATGTACTCATTGTAAGGCCTTCAACAATGAGAAAAACCCATACCATATAGGCATCTATCAAAGGCCTTGACATGACAAAATGTGAAACAATTTAAAAGAGTAAACCATCGTCAAGATTTATGAAAAAAGAATGAATTTAATTTTTTTTTAGTATTAATGCAATTGGAATTGCTGTAATTTATTAAGATTGTGATGTATAAAAAATCAAAAATATCTTGGCTATAAATGTTTCATAAAATGTTATGTAAATTTCTTGAAGGAAACAGACAAATGTCCAAGGATAACAAGTACTAAAGTACTGATCCATCAGAAAAATTCCAATGGAAAAGATGATACTGAAGATATAAGTGTAGGGATAGCAGGTACAGAGGTTTTTGTAAGTATATTTTTACATTAGATGGTATAATCTCTGTAAAATTGTAGTCTGCATGTATTTACCAGATTTGATTTTGATGATAGCTTGTATTTATGCCTTACAATGGTACAATTAACCAAAAACTATAAAAGTAGACCTGTTAGTCATAGTAAAGGAGAAACTTAGCTAAACACAAAAACTTTACATTGATCATTGAACAGTCAAAGAGGTCAAAGTCGAGGTATTCATGTCAGGCAGATATACTCACTGTACAGTCATTCCATAGGCTTATGTATAGTTGATTTATAACTCATCTTCAAGTAATAAAGGGATAAATTGAGTCAAATGCAAAAGATTAATTGTCACTTTAGTAAATAATATGAACTATGACAATGAGATCAAGGTTAATTGCTGTTTGCCAGACTGAGACTTCTGACTATAAACCATTCAAGGGCATATGTCTACTATCATGACTTTATTGAAAGAGGGTTGCTATTGAACCAAGGGCTCCAAATGGTAAAGTTTAAGTCATTCTTTTGAAAGTTTTATGGATTCTATTATGATTGGATTGGCCTTCATGAAATATCTGAGTCACAGATAACAAGGATATTTCCATTTGTAGCATCAATTCCTGCTTAACCTTCTGGAGTTCCTGATTTAACCACCATCACCACCAATTTTGTGGTGGGTTGGTATGTCTTTGTATATTATAGTATTCTGTTCTGTGGACTGGTTTTTCATTTTGTCCATCATTACCAGGTATTGTCTGTTTTTCTTCCACTTGCAGTTTTTGATTGCCCAATGGTTATTTTCGCCCCTTTTTTTAATTCAGAAAAAATATGGCTTGTCTAGCTGTTCCCCAATTTGAAATGATGCATTCCAAGTTAGTGCCCTTAAGTTGCTGCTATGTCCACATGAAACATGTTTAGTGCATTCTACATATTTTTTTACAGACAAGACTATAACAGTTTTATAATTGTTTTCAGTGAATATTTCTTATGTGCCTTATAAAAGCCAGCTCACAGAGAATATTCTAAGTTGTACTTATTCACAATACTTTGGATTCATTTACTTTTGTGAGATGACATTTTCCTTGGAATTCTTGTGGATAGGAGTGTAAAACACTAGCTTTTAATAGTCAATGAAATACAAATCTGAAGTTACTTTTAAAAATAGGAACTTAATGATAAAACCTTGAAATTAGGTTCCTTCATTTAGATTTTTTTTTCTCCATCCACAAAAATTGATGGAAAAAAATAAAAACAGAATAAATCCAGAATGGTTAATTAGAATCTACATCATGCTTTTTAAAATGTGGATACATGCTAATGCACAAAAACCATGTCATGTTTTTGGGTTACACTTTAACAATCATTGTGCAAAACAGACTTTGTAAATAAGTGGCTTAACATATTTGATGAAAGCAATTGCACATCAATATTTTCTAAAAGAAAAACATTTTAGTGGGCACTTTGTACAATTTTAATGCAAAATGATTAAATGCAATCTGTTCTGTTTTTTCAAATGAGGAAATATTTCATGTCACTAAACATAAAATGGTTCCTTGATATTTTCTCAGTTTTAAAGAATATTCTAAACATTTCCATATTTTCAATCATATGTATTTCCAAATAAATATCATGATTATAGTTCCCTGTGAATTCCCGAGATTTTGCATTTAGCTCCAGTATTTACATTAAATACAGTACATAAATGGTTTTGGTTCAGTTTTGTTTTATGGTCCAGAAATATGCCTTCTTATATCTATCAACTTCTAATCAATTAGGGATAATCTTTTGTCAGTTGGCTAGGTTATATAAGTTTTCAAGGGGGAAAAAAGGACAACTATCCATTTGTTTATAAATATTTATCTAGAATTTTTAACATAAAAAATGCCTCCTTTTACTGCATGTATTTGTAAATATATCTTTGCTAGATTTAAAAAGATTTCAAAATTGCCATAGATAAGTTAATATTATGTATGCATTTAAGGCAGTAGTGTAATCTGTACATATTGGTTTTCATGTTGATCATAATTTTCATATTTTATAAATACATCTGTACAAAATTATTTAAAGGGTGCAAGCAAAGATATGCTGAAGTGTGTAGTTGGAATGGACTCATATAATGTTAAAGACTTTAAGGATGAACATGTTGTTTGTGAAAAAGTTAAGGTGAGTCGAATAAATAAATAGTATATATCTTTACTTAAATATTTATACATGTCAATTTTATGCCCAGCCTTCAATTGTAGGGGAGAATTGTGTTTCCTCTGTCCCTTTTGTCTATCTTGTATCAGTGTAGAATTTTTGGCTATGTAGTTACCATTTAGATATTAGATCATCACATCAACTGGAAACTAAGTAAAAGGTCACATGCAAATATGATGTCAACTTTTTAAATTATATGCCAAATTCCATTTTCTGTAAGCATGGAAATGTGATAATGTGAAACTAGTACATTCTTTGGTTGAATTGTTAGGAAAGGTAGTTTTCTATGATTTGTGGTGAAATCAACTTGAATTTCAGACCACATGTACATTATTATGTGAACTTTTTATGCCCCACCTACGGGCAATATATTTTTTGTTCTGTGAGTACGTTCATTCGTTCGTCTGTTCGTCCGTCCGTCCCACTTCAGGTAAAGTTTTTGGTCAAGGTAGTTTTTGATGAAGTTGAAGTCCAATCAACTTGAAACTTAGTACACATGTTCCCTATGACATGATCTTTCTAATTATGATGCCAAATTATAGTTTTGACCCCAATTTCATGGTCCACTGAACATAGAAAATAATAGTGCAAGTGGGGCATCTGTGTACTATGGACACCTTCTTGCTACTTTATATTCCACATTAAGGTTTTGCCCCTGATTTCACAGTTAAATGAACAAAGATTGATAGTGCAAGTGGGGCTTATGGACACATACACTTTTTTGCCAACCTTACTGATGATCAACAACGGTTTTTTCAGAGGCAGTCTGCACCTGTTATGATAAGAAATTTTAGCTCACTTGGACCAAAGGTTCATGTAAATTGTTGTCATTTTTATGCTTATTATGAATGACTGCTAATTAATACAGGTTTGACTCTGTCTCAAAAACTAAAGAAAAAATTTAAATGGATAAAAATTATCAGCAGTTCAATTTCTATCAACCCTGAAATTTGCAGAAAATTCAAATTACCAAATTTGGAGTTATTGCCCTTGAAATGTCTATTTTTAGCAGATTTGGCAGATTTGGCTGTTGACCTATGTAAAAAATGTTTATTGTAGAAATTATCAGATGGAAAAAATCTATCTACATGTACCATGAAAATTTGAGAAAAATTTGACCACCTATATGACGAAATAGTTCCTGAAATGTCAATTTTAGCTAGTGTTGCTTTTGAGTATCTCAAAAGCATAGACACAAAAAGAATAGATACAAATAACTGATACAAGAGTGCTTGCAGTTACTGAAAGCTAGTGCAAAGCCAATTACAACAAATAAATAAATCATGTTCTCCCAGACTAAAGAATCAATCAGTACACATCCAATAGATTAGTGCAACAACGTCATAAACTGTCTGAGAAATGCATGACCTTTTGCAATGCCAAAATATAAGTAAACAGTATGAAAAAGATGAAGGATCAGGAGTACTCCTACGTGTATATTTAGTTATGTTAAATTTTTCAATAGCAAAATCAATCTTAGTACCGATAAAAACAATATTTATAGAATTTACTACTGTGTTAAATTGATAACCGTTGAGAATAAGTTTATTCAAAGGATCAATGCGTTTACATTTATCCTATCTAAATAAACAGGCTCTATAAACAATATATTCTTAAAATTTGGTTGTGATATCCAGTTTTTAATTTGAATTCTAACACTGGTTCAGCCAAATTTCCAGACTAAATGCTTTTCTGGAATTTAAATTTTATATTATAATATATATACTGGTACTAATGTCATCAATTTTAATGATTTTGACCAAATTAATTAAATTATGATGTTCACAAAATATTGTTGAAATTGTTATTCTTCATCATATTCATTTAAAGAATTTCTTTTCACTATTTTCAGGTTCCCAGTGGGTCCACTGACAACAAATTGTACTTGAAATATAATGAAACAAAACTGGACAATAGTGTTGCTTTAGAGGGTAAGTAAGGTTGGCTTCATGTCTCCACCAAAAGTTCTTATTTTTTTCTTTGATTAAACAAACTTATGGCCAGGATGCTTAAAGTACAAAACAGGGTGATACTGAAAAGTGGGAATTTCTTTTGGAGAAGATTTTTTTTCCTCTAGTTTCACAATTAAGACATAATGGTAAGAATTTTACCTCACATAGATTTGATCAACTGAAACTTTTCATTTGTCTGATAATCCTGCATAGGCAAAGTAACAAACCACAGAAAGAACAATACACTGAACAGAGAAAAACCATGTCACGCTGTGTTGAAGACCCATTGGTGACCATGGAGTGTTTTCCTATCTTTGGTCAGCTTGTTGTCTCTTAGACACATTCCCTGTTTCCATTCTCAATTTTATTATACCAAATGCACATTTAAGCAGGTCTAATTATGCACATAAGAAACTTTCAATTTATATATAAATATTTTAAAATTCAACAGAATTGTTATTCAAAATCCACAAAACTTTTACTCTACTGTTGTCATGATTTCTAAAATAAGATTCTGTCAGCAGCTAGCCAGTGATGAGTTGTAACATATATTGGCTTTTGGGAGCTGTCAGACACCTGCTATATAAAAATAAGTAGATTTGGTATGCTGGTCAATGAGACAACTATCAACCAGAGTTCAAATGAAGTGGACGTGAGCAATTATACGCCACTGTACTGCCTTCAACAACAAGAAAAACCAATACCGTAAAGTCTGCTATATATTAGGTTAGTTTAAAGGGAAACACTGCAATATGGTCAATGGTATTTGGTTTGCAGTTTTAAATATAATCTCATTTCCACAGAGGTTTTTTTTGCTCTGTACCTTCAGTCATGGTTCACTGACTTTGAATGTTTTTCATAGTTTACCTGTTTAAATATTGCCATTTAGATTCAATATTTGTATTATACTATCAAAACTACAAAAAGGCGAGACATATCTCTGTGTCAACAGTTTATTTATGCAACATCTAATGACCTGAATTGGAGTATACATTAATGATGCCATCTGAAACTACTTGTTATATTTCTAGCTTGCAAGACATTTCTAAAGCATCATAGGACCTTACTAATTGGCATGTCCCCCTCTCATGTACATGTAATAAATGGTTTGATATCTCAAAAATAGTTAAGACACCTACCGGAGTACCCCTAAAGCATAAATATTATTAGGTGTCATATGGTGTGGACTTTCTAGAGCACAAAGGTTCTGAACTAGACAGACATGCCCTGCTCCCTTCATTTCAATAGTTGTGAACTATCTTGTCAACTGTTCTAATCCCTTTAAAACTTTAAACTGTATAAAATGTTATTCTGTTTCTGTCTTGCTAGAACAGAAAAAGGACGAATTGACTCCTTTTTCAACAGTGTAGCTTTTTCGGTTTAATCTATTATTTAAGATAGACAGAAACTGTTAACAGCAAGATTAATTGATTGGTGTTTAATGCCACTTTCAACACTATTGTGCTATTTCGTGGCTGGGAATGTTAATTGGTGGATGAAGCCACTGCTTTTGGTAGGAAAACTGACAATCCTAGTCAATTAAGATGGAGGGCAGCTGCCATGTGGGGGTTTCAAACTCCCAACCTCAGCGTTGACAGGCTAATGAGTTAACTGCAAGAATGATCATGATACAAGTTATTCCAAAGTGCCAGTATGTTGACATTTTGATTTGATTCCATATGGGAGTTATTTGCACTCTTAAATGAGATTTTCTTTTCTTTTTTTTTTATTGTTTCTGATGTTTTTTTTTAAAACTTAATAGTTTGAGAAGGGGTCATGTTGATAGGCAACATACATGTTAATGGGAACAGATTTTTTCCTCACCAGATTTAAACATTAATTTCAATTTAGCATATTTTTTTACCAGATAAAGGTTTAGGCTACTTGAAGCCTCTAGATATTGTATGACAAAACAATATGTATATCTGCCAGGTTGCACAGTGATATAAGTGAATGTGTGAATACTTAGTTATCTGCTGATTACATAGTGAAATCAGTGAATGTTGCACATCATCATCATTTAGGTTCTACATACATACAATGCTGCTACATAATAAGATTTTATCATTGTAGTATATGACTGTAAAAGTTATCGAGACTGTGTTAACTGTATATATAGACATAGCCAGGGGTATAAGTGTAAGTGGTGTGGAGGAGGAAATAATGGAAATGGAAATAATGGAAAAGGAGGAAATTGTCAGTTCTCAAGCGATGGAAGTGGGTGTCCTACAAGCTCATGTCAACCAATTGATGTTGAACTGCTTAGTGTAAGTTATTTTTATGCCCCACTTAGGGGCATTATGTTTTTCGGTCTGTGTGTCCCTTCGTTCGTCCGTCCCTTCAGTTGTCCGTCCGTACGTTCTTCTGTCTGTTCATCTGTCTGTCCCACTTCAGGTTTAAGTTTTTGGTCAATATAAAAAAGAAGATGTGGTATGATTGCCAATGAGACAACTCTTCACCAGAGACCAAATGACACAGACATTAACAACTATAGGTCACTGTATATGTAACACAGTAACAAACGACAACCACTGAATTACAGGCTCCTGACTTGGGACAGGCACATACATACAGAATGTGGCGGGGTTAAACATGTTAGCGGGATCCCAACCCTCCCCTAACCTGGGACATTGGTGTAACAGTACAGCATCAGAACGAACTATAATAAAATGCTCCGCTGGGAGTAGCTTGATACGACCACAGAGGTCGAAACCCTGAACAGTTGGGGCAAGTATGGACAAAACATTCAAGTTTGATACAGCTCTGAATTTGGATTGTGATTAAATATTTGACACATCATAGGTTTCTGACACAGAATGAATGTGGTCTAAGAACTTAAAATTTTTTAATTTACCTATTATGGTCCAATATCCAAAATCTAAATACATGGTTAGATTCAGCATATCAAAGAATCCAAAGAATTCAATTTTTGATGAAATCAAACAAAGTTTAATTTTGGACCCTTTTGACCTCAATGTGGACCAATTTGATAACGGGGCACAAAAATCAAAATACATGGTTAGATTCAGCATATCAAAGAACCCCATATATTCAATTTTTGTTGAAATCAAACAAAGTTTAATTTTGGACCCCAACTTGGACCAACTTGAAAACTGGGCCCATAATCAAAAATCTAAACACATGTTTAGATTCAGCATATCAAAGAACCCCAAGAATTCAATTTTTGTTAAAATCAAACTTAGTTTAATTTTGGACCCTTTGGACCTTAATGTAGACCAATTTAAAAAACGGGACCCAAAATTTAAAATCTAAATACACGGTTAGATTTGGCATATCAAAGAACCCCAATAATTCAATTTTTGATGAAATAAAACAAAGTTTAATTTTGGACCCTTTTGACCTCAATATAAACCAATTTGATAGCGGGGCCCACAAATAAAAAATCTAAATACATGGTTAGATTCAGCATATCAAAGAACCCCATATATTCAATTTTTGTTGAAATCAAACAAAGTTTAATTTTGGACCCCAACTTGGACCAACTTGAAAACTGGACCCAAAATTAAAAATCTAAATACACGGTTAGATTTGGCATATCAAAGAACCCTAATAATTCATTTTTGTCGAGCCTTCGACTTTAGTCGAAAAAGCGAGACATAGCGATCGTACATTCCGTCGGCGTCGTCGTTGTCGTTGGCAGCGTCCGCAAATATTCACTCTGTGGTTAAAGTTTTTGAAATTTTAATAACTTTCTTAATCTATCCTGGATTTGTACCAAACTTGGACAGAAGCTTGTTTATGATCATCAGATAGTATCCAGAAGTAAATTTTGTAAAAATAAAATTCCTGTTTTTCCGTATTTTACTTGTAAATGGACTTAGTTTTTTTGCCAGGAAACATAACATTCAATTTGTGGTTAAAGTTTTTAAAATTTTAATAACTTTCTTAATCTATCCTGGATTTGTACCAAACTTGGACAGAAGCTTGTTTATGATCATAAGATAGTATCCAGAAGTAAATTTTGTAAAAATAAAATTCCTGTTTTTCCGTATTTTACTTGTAAATGGACTTAGTTTTTCTGCTAGGAAACATTACATTCACTCTGTGGTTAAAGTTTTTAAAATTTTAATAACTTTCTTAAACTATCCTAGATTTGTACCAAACTTGGACAGAAGCTTGTTTATGATCATAAGATAGTATCCAGAAGTAAATTTTGTAAAAATAAAATTCCTGTTTTTCCGTATTTTAGTTGTAAATGGACTTAGTTTTTCTGCTAGGAAACATTACATTCACTCTGTGGTTAAAGTTTTTAAAATTTTAATAACTTTCTTAAACTATCCTAGATTTGTACCAAACTTGGACAGAAGCTTGTTTATGATCATAAGATAGTATCCAGAAGTAAATTTGTTAAAAAAAAATTTCATTTTTTCAGTATTTTACTTATAAATGGACTTAGTTTTTCTGCCAGGAAACAATACATTCACTCTGTGGTTAAAGTTTTTAAAATTTTAATAACTTTCTTAAACTATCTTGGATTTGTACCAAACTTGGAGAGAAGCTTGTTTATGATCAAAAGTTAGTATCTAGAAGGAAATTTTGTTAAAATTTTGTACCTGTTTATCCGTATTTTACTTATAAATGGACTTAGTTTTTCTTCCAGTTAACATTAAATACAGTCTGCAGTTAAAGTTTTTAAAACATTTATTAGATTCATAAACTATCCTAGATTTATACCAAATTTTGACAGAAGCTTCTTACAATCAAAAGATAGTATCTAAAGGAATATTTTTATTGATTTTTTTCCTCATTTTTGTTGAGCCTGCGATTAACAGCAAAAGTAGGCAAGACACTGGGTTCCGCGGAACCCTTACGAATTTTTTGATGAAATAAAACAAAGTTTAATTTTGGACCCTTTTGACCTCAATATGAACCAATTTGATAGCGGGGCCCACAAATAAAAAATCTAAATACATGGTTAGATTCAGCATATCAAAGAACCCCATATATTCAATTTTTGTTGAAATCAAACAAAGTTTAATTTTGGACCCCAATTTGGACCAACTTGAAAACTGGGCCCAAAATCAAAAATCTAAATACATGTTTAGATTCAGCATATCAAAGAACCCCATATATTAATTTTTTTTTTAAATCAAACTAAGTTTAATTTTGGACCCTTTGGACCTTAATGTAGACCAATTTGAAAACTGGACCCAAAATTAAAAATCTAAATACACGGTCAGATTTGGCATAACAAATAAATAAATGTGGTCAAAGATTTTACAATCTAATATGCCATACTGTGCAATTAAAGATTACTTCTTGAAATTTTTCAATATTTGAAATTTAAAAAAAAATAATATTTGAAGAATAATTCTTTTTAATTTCTGAAATCTGAAATGAGAAAAAATTGACCCCCACAATTTCTTTTTACCCCTCCCCCCCCTTTTTCCCCCAAAAAATTCTTTCCCTCAAGATATGGTCATAATCTCAATTCAAATTTCCAATGGAATTTGCAACCATAATTACCCATTTAAATTTACCATAGTGCTAACTTAATCTATTTTATAATAGAATTTAAAATATGGTGTCAAATCTTGCATATGGATTTTTTTGTAAAAAAAAAAAAGATGCAACATTGCAGATATTTTTACTGGTCTTCCTTTATAAATATGCATTTCTTTAGTTAAACATAATTTAAAAGTAGTGTAAGGGAAGTAATCAAAATGTTGTATGTGGATTACCTCCCTTACACTGTTTTAAATTGTCTTAATTGTTCATTAACCATTACTTTATACATAATTTTAAAGCAGTGTAAGGGAGGTAATTCAAATGATGTATTTGATTTATCTCCCTTACACTGCTTTAAATTATGTTTTGTACTTAAGTATTTGTCCATATAAAAATGCTTGTTTTTTGCCCCTTTTTTGGCCCCTAATTCCTAAAATTTTGAGGCAATTACCCCCATAATCAATCCCAGCATTCCCTTTGTGATATGGAACTTTGTGGTACAATGTCAGAGAGATCCATACACTAACACACAAGTTATGTCTGGAAGTTACAAAAATGCTTATTTTTGGCCCCTTTTTGGCCCCTAATTCCTTAACTGTTGGTACCATAACCCCCAAAATCAATCCCAACCTTCCTTTTGTGGTATTGAACCTTATGGTAAAATTTCATAGAGATCCATTCACTTAAACTAAAGTTAGAGTGCGAAAACCAATGTGTCTTCGGACGACGCCAACGTCATACCAATATATGATCGCAAAATTTTTTTGCGACGTATAAAAATCAGTTGAAAAAGGCTTAACTCATCAGATGGATGCAAAAAGAAATATCTATCAAAAACACAGAGTGGATGTGGCTGGGTACTTGTACATCCCAACAACAAAAAGACACTAAGTACAGATCTGAGAGTACTCACAGTTACTGACAGCTAAGCTAGTTCAAAGCCACTAACAACTTACAAAAAAAAACATGCATCTAAGACTAAATTAATCAATCAGTACACATTCAACATCCAATGGATTTAGTGTAAAGACGTCATAAACAGTCAGAGAAAACATGACCTTGTGCAATGCCAAGATACAGGTACCGACAGGTTGTAGATCATGAAAGTGAATATTTATGTAACTATAATATTTAGTTTGCTTTTAATTTACTGATAACAAAATGCTTTTAATTTACTGATAACAAAATCAATATTGATATCAATAAAAACAATATTCAAAGATCTAATTAGAGTGTTGAATTGGTAACCTTTTAGAATAAGTTTATTTAGAGGATGGATAAGTTTACCAGGATCGTTTTTAAATTTCCGGGCACAGTAAACAACATCTCCCCAAAAATGAGGATCTGCTATCCCGTTTGAAATAAGTTTTCTACAGATACAACTAAACTTCAAAACCAAATCTTTATATCTATGGAAGAATTTAGTAATGGTTTTAAGTAATTTGTGGTAACGAAATCCCTGACTTAATAATTTACCAGTAATGCATAGATTACGTTCATTAAAGTCAAAAAGGTCACAACAGACACGGGCATAGCGAACGAGTTGTGAAATATAAACACCGTAAGATGGTGCCAAAGGAACATCACCATCCAAAAAAGAAAAATTAACAATAGGGAACAAAAAATCATCCCTTTTGTTGTAAATTTTAGTGTTGAGTTTCCCGTGTGAAACTGAAATCTAGGAAAGGACAATTATTACCGTTTACATTTATTTTATTTGAAGTAAGTTCCTTTGGGTAAATTTTGGCAGCATATTTTGAAAATTCTTGATTATTTAACGAAAAAATATCATAAAGATAACAGTAAGTGTTGTTGAATTAATCAATTAAATGCAATTTAGACAGGTCTATACTGAGTTTGGTCATAAACTGTGATTCATAACAGTACAAAAACAAGTCTGCTATTAAAAGGGCGCAATTAGTGCCCATAGGAATACCTACAACCTGTCCATAAACTTTGTTGCCAAAACGTACATTAATATTATCAAGGAGTAAATTAAAAGCTTCAATTATCTCATCACACCTACAGTAAGTATATCTAGCATATTTACCTTTCTCATTAGAAAAGAAGGCTTTAAATGAGTTGCAGCAAATATATTTGCATTCAGATTTACCAAACGACCATCTAATTAAATATGAAAACTTTTGTTTGATAAGATTGTGTGGAAGTGTAGTGTAAAGAGTTGAAAACTCAAAACTGTCAACAGAATCAAAAGGACCATCAAAAGCACGTAATTTATCTAAAACATCCAAAGAATTTTTTACACTCCAAAAATAGTTAATTCCACTATTTCCATATATGTTATTACAAAAGCTCATGATAAGTTCTTTCATAGTAGTTAAGGAACTAGTTAAAAGCACTGAGAGATTAGTTATAGAACACTTACAAGAGGCCAAGATGAAACGATATTTTATTGGTTATTGTGTAGTTTAGGTAACCAACACATAGTAGGACCTTCAAATGTTCAGAAGAGGCCTATAGGTTGCACTTTGTAAATACAGCTGTTTCACAAGTCACGCCTCTTTTGGGGAGATATATGATATTCATAGATATGTTAATTTGTTAATGTACTGGTTCCCAGATATGATCTCTGTGTTTCATCTCATAGAGACATAACTTGGGAATGTTACCAGTATAGAAAAACATGGTAGCGCCTAAAATTTAATTCTTAGGAGGTCCAAAAGTGGAGGTAGCGGTAGTATAGAATTTTAGTATAAGTTTAAACTCTTAGAAGTTCAGGGCATATAAATGTTGAAAATATGCCGCACAGCCCTATATTTTGACCTTTGAATAAAATAATAGTGCATATCAACTTTCCGTTCAGGGATATAATTTTTCATGAAACTTCATAGTAAAAGTGGCACAGTTTTAGCCACAAAGGGAGTTCCTATGCGAAATTGCATTGTCTATGTTTACAGAATTGCAACCTTAAGCTGTTATGTGGTTATGATAAGTTAGTTTTTGATGAAGTTGAAGTCCAATCAACTTGAAACTTAGTACACATGTTCCCTATGATATGATCTTTCTAATTTTAATGCCAAATTAGAGTTTTGATCCCAATTTCATGGTCCACTGAACATAGAAAATGATAGTGCGAGTGTGGCATCTGTGTACTATGAACACATTCTTGTTTATTTCAATGATAAATATAAACATAAAGAAATGTAGTTTGAATGCCAACTACTTTTAAGGGGCATTGGCTGTCAAATTCATGTTCACAGATTTGACTCAAATTCTCATATTTGATTTATAACATATTAAAACCAAATTACAATAAGTCTGAAATAAACAGTTAACAATAAAATTGAGAATGGAATGCATGTACTCTATAAAATATATCAGAATTTCGTGTGTATTTTAGTCTAGATGCCATCTAATTAACTATCGAGATGACCTCCGGAGACTACTGACGGTCACATAACTCGATATAAACATAAACATAGTTAAAATAGATAGTGACCTCGTGCAATTGGATTTTTCTAGGTCTGTTTGATTTCATGTTATAGGTTAACAAATAAGTTGATTATCGTTTTTACCTGTATAAGAATGTTTTTTTGTTGATCGAATCAGTCAACGAAATGGTTCACCTTTGTTTCACGTTAATGTTGACATTCTTTTCCTTTTAATGGCTGAACATGACTAATGCATGCCCATCCCATCTCTAGGTAATGGGTTAAATTGTAGGTCACATGAATATGGATTCAATGAGGTTGAATTATTCACTTGCAAGTGAATAATCCATCACCGGTGTTTCTTTGCTTATTTTGACAAAACTGAACCAAATTGGCTGCTAAAAGCGAATTATTATTTCATTACTTCACTGTTATTGATGATTGAAACAAACAAAAATCATATTCTATTTTTTTTCATTTCTCATAGCTAGTGCCCCTTTAACAAAGATCATTTTAGGAAAAATACTAAGGTATTAACAATAACAGGTCACTGTAGGTAGTTCTTTAAAAAAAATTGTGCCTGCAGTACATTTTTATCAATCCCAATTTTAATCTTTTTAGACTTTGTAAATTTAGGCAATAAAGGTAATCATTGGGGAATCAAGGACATCCAGACAATGACTGACATGAAAACAATAACTTCATAATTTTGATATGAATTCTGTGAACTGACATTAGTTCCTAGTACACTGATAGTTCTGTTTACTAAAAGTGCATTGTGTTTAGTTTTAACAGTATTTTATTCAAATAAATTGAATTGGATTGGGCAACAGGCAAAGCCTATGTAAGCCCTCTCCATGTGCATTGTTTAAAGTGTTGAACATCAGAGGATTTAAATTTGCCCTTAACTCTTTATTATGGCAAAAACATACCGAGAAGAGACTTTTACTTTTGGTTTAAAAGCACGTGTTTTCAGGAATGCCCAAACCCAGACATTTGAAAGCAAGGGATTTACAAACATGTAGAAACAGCCTTTGGTTTAAACATCAATTTTTGATGGGCAAAAATTAAAATAAACTTAGGTAAGCAATGATGAAAGATTTCTTGGCAATAGCATGAACACGCAAGAGGAACATTACATTTCGAATAGTACAAATGTAAGTTGATTTTAATTTACGTAATGATACATAAATGATAGAGATTTTATAGTAAAAAGTGCAAATGTCTTGCTGTCAATTTAATACAGGTTCTCAAAGTTTAAAGTGCAAATGTCTTGCTGTCTATTTGATACATTTTCTCAAAGTTTAATGTGCAAATATCTTGCTGTCAATTAATACACTGGTTTTCAAATTTTATAGATCAAATGTCCATCCTGTTTAGAGCGCAATGTTCTTTAGTGTCATAGGTAAAAAAGCACAAAAGTCCTGTGTCCCTTGTTATTTATTAGGTAATTTGCTGTTCCAGCAATTTAGTTTTCATTCATTTAAGAAATAATTCATGGGGGCTTGAATATATCGTGATTTTACCACGGGTTGGCCCTTTATGACAAATATTTTACCCTGAGCGATAGCGAGGGGTAAAATATTGGCATAAAGGGACAACCCGTGGTAAAATCACGATATATTCAAGCCCCCATGAATTATTTCGATTCTAATAGGACAAATACGGCAATTCTTTTGGATCGAAGCACTCTAGGTAAAGGCATTATTTGCCGTTCCCATAAATAAACGCACTATTAAATTGATGTAAAAGAACGGAGCAAACTGAATAAATGGCATGCTTAAACTATTTACAATGACATATTTAGATAGGTTTGAATGAATCTAAATGATAATTGTATTTATATATCTTATATGGAAACAAAAAATGGCTTATATAACACATTTTAGCATCGTTTGTTTACGTTTCCTTGTGATGATTTTCGGTTTCACAAGCGTGTATTTTCCTGTAAAATGCTTATATTCTTACGTCCTCATTCTATGACGTCGGGTAGCTCATTCATAAAAAAGCATATGACGCAGGAGTACGATCGGAACAGCCCAAACAATATATTCATATTTTACCACGGGTGTGTACTCAAAGCGTTTGAAGAACGTCATGTTAGAATAAAAGATATAAGAACATGTAAGTAGGTGAAAATGATATATAATTTCTTTTGGGACATAAATGACTTTACCAATTTTTTTCGATTCTTATAATTTAGCATGTTAAGTGAATTCACTCATTGATAAGAACCTTTTGTTTCAAGAGGAAATAAACACAACAGGTTTAAAAAAAAAATACTAATGAATCAATTTCTAACGCTCAAATGGACATTGCTAATTTCCTTTTTTGTTAAAATGGGTTAAAAATCTGGAGCTAAAATGGGTTATCTTTTAGTGCTACAGTATCTGATTTTTTCTGCTAAAATGTCTTTCACCCTCCTGCATGGATTCCTTACAACTGCGTACTGAAGATTTTTAAATGTTGTAATGTTAGGAACAAACCGCCTAGTGAGATTGTCCTTTGTCATATTCATAATGTTTTTTTGTTATTTGGAGAATTTGTTGTTGATGGCAGCTGGACATCAAGAGTCTGTTTAAATTAATGACAACATTGGGTTGTTGTCTCCTTGATATTTACCCTACTTCTCCTTTTTAGCCAACTTGGCCAGTTTGGTGGCTACTTACCGGGGTAACTTTGCTTAAGATAAATTATTGATACTTTTAGAATTATAGCTGATGATCTAATTTGCTAAAAAGCATGGCTGCCATCATTACAAAAAAAAATCAATTTGAATGTCTTAAAAATCATATTAATAACCTATTGCAAGGAAATTTATACTTTTATGATTCTGTGAAAGAATTATTGAAAATTACCCATCTGTCCTATGACATGGCTGTCATCTTTATTAGAAATAAAGATTTGATAAAAAAAATCAGTAAAAAAATATTCTAAAGAATCTTGTGAATGACCAATTGCTACCCAGCTTTGGTGAAATGCTGAATTCATGATTCTCTTTCAGAATTATTTTTGATGACCCAATCTGCTTTAAAACTTGTCCACCTCCATTGCCTAAGCTTTTGATTGGACAAAAGTTCATTTAAAAAGTCTCAAAAATCATTGGAAAAGACCAATTGTATTTAAAAAAAACTCTAGTTAATTAGCACATTTATGATCCTCCTTAATGGTAAATGTTTAAGGACTACATGCATCCACCTAACACTTGATACATGGTTGCTACCATTTCTCAAAATAGAAAATAGGGGTAGAATTCATTAAAAAAATAGTCTTCAAATTCAATCATTCCGGTTAAGTGATAAATTATTGCAAACCAAATTAAACTTTTCCACAGAGTCATCTCCTATTGGTCAATCTATTTAAACTTTATTGCTCTCTTTAAAAAAAGAAAAGCAATATGGGAACCCGAGACCGCTGACTGGTCACCAAAAACTGTGTTTCTGATTATTTTTGCTTTTGATTTGAAATCATTTACTGTGAATAGAATAAGGTATCGTAATTGCTTTCAATTGACTTGTGCAAGAATCTACACACAATTACATATTTTCAATAAAGGTGTTTTAACATCATTATTACAATACCTTATACTATTCACAGTAAATGATTTCAAATCAAAAGTGAAAAAATTCAGAAACAAATTTTCTCAGACCAGTATGCAGTCTCGGCTTTTCTTTTTATTAAAGAAAGCAACTTGTTTTTACTCAGGTAAATTAATCAATGAGTGATGGATTTCTCTTAGAAGAAAAATTTAAAGGTCCCAGTGAATAAACTACACAGAGAACAATAGCTATTGTATTTATTCAATGGAACAATAGAACTGACTAAAGTTTAAATAGATTGACCAATAAGAGATGACTCTATGGAAAAGTTTCATCTGGTTGGCAATCATTTTTTTCTTTCAGAAATTAAAGTTTTATAATAGAACAGATATTTATCATAGACTTCATAATAATTTA
Organism: Mytilus californianus; assembly: GCF_021869535.1. Lineage (NCBI taxonomy): Eukaryota > Metazoa > Mollusca > Bivalvia > Mytilida > Mytilidae > Mytilus > Mytilus californianus. The sequence continues at coordinate 31,369,818 of NW_026262581.1, forward strand.
CAGGTTTATCCAGATTCTGGTCCAGAAAAAGGAGGTACTAACATAACTATAAGTAACATTGGAATCGGTAATCCAGGAGACAACACAACAGTAAAAGTAAACGGTATAGAATGTACTGAGGCAAAGGTTAAAGAAGCATCTGTGTGAGTTTTATACTTTAAGTTCAAATTAATTGTGTGCTGCATACCACTAAAATTTCCTGTTGTTTTAATTCTACTAAAGATGTATACATTTACTTTTCAAAAAAGCTAATAAGAATTCCAGACTTATTTATTAATACACCAGACATGCTTATACTGTGTTCCTTAGACTTATCATTGGCAATCATATCAAAATAAAATAAAGGCCAAATCAAAAACAAATTTGGAGAGTATTTTAACTTGAAAATTATAGAAAAGTGTGCTAATCTGGCAAAGGACATCCATGCTTGAAGGAAGAAAAGTTTAAGTGTTTTGAAACTCTGATCTCTATTGTACATCCAACCATAGGGATATTTCACAGGATATAAACAAATACAAATGGAAAAGTGCTTTTATTGCAGTTCTTCATAATGACATAAACTGAAAGAACTATAAATTTATTGGAAGAAAGTACATCTGAGAGGTCAAAATGGCTTGCCCTTATTTAGAACAGTCTTTTGTTTTTGCCTCATAGTGTACTATTATAAGGATGGTAAAGTCTGTCAGTCCATACATGCTCTTTACACCATTTATTTGTTTTTTTAAAAAAAATTTTTTTTTATCAAAATCATTTTAACATTTTCTTCACCAAACCACTAAAGAAAGGATGGTTGGGATTGTTTTTGGGGGGTATTGTTCTATCGGTTTTGTAATTAGGGGCCAAAACAGGTCAGTTTTACTGGTTCATAGATAATAGATTGGTTCACAGACAAAAAATTTAGTATAATTGTATGGATCTGTATGAAGTTTTAGCACAAGGTTCCGTACTACAATAGGAGGGTTGGGTTTGATTTTGGGGGTTATTATCGTAGCTGTTGTGTAATTAGGGGCCAGAAAGGGGCCAAAACAATTATTCGTCTGGTTTTAGATATGGGTTCTTTTGATATGCTGAATTTAAGCATGTATTTAGATTTTGAATGTTTTGTCCTGTTATCAAATTAGTCCACATTGAGGTCCAAAGAGTCCAAAATTAAAGTTTGTTGGATTTCTTCAAAAATTTAATTCTTGGGGTTCTTTGATATGCTGATTCCAACCATGTATTTATAATTTGGATATTGGACCATAATTGGTAAATGTTCAATTTTGAATTAATTAAATACTTATACCTCATTCATTCTGTGGCAAAAACTATGCTATATCAAGCTAAGTATTTAATCAGAATCTAAATTTAGAGCTGTATTGTACAATTGTAAAAAATTTTAAGTTGAGTCATAAAGTTAAAAATAGATATAGCATCATATTCTAATTTTAGAAATTATGTATAAATATAGTTTGTAATTTACTGTTCATTATTAGATATTTTGAAAAGTGGTATGTTTTATAGATTTTTAGCCATAGCAGAGGGGGCATTCTGTTTTACCCTTGTCCATTCGTATGTCCATCAGTACCGAAGTCCGTAGTCTCAAAGTTGGTTTCCGTTCTCTAACTTTAGTCTGCCTCAACCAAATGTTATGAAACTTATACACAATGCTTATTACTGCAAAACACAGATCAAGTTGGAATTTTGGTGGTGTTACTTTAACCGTTCTAGAGTAATGCCTGTTTACAAATGGAAAAATTGCTGAATTTTTCGTTTCCGTTCTCTAGCTTAAGTTAGCCTCAAACAAATGATATGAAACTTATACACAATGCTTATTACCACAAAATACAAATCAAGTTTGAACTTTGGTGGTGTTACTTTTATTGTTCTAGAGTTATGCCCCTTTACAAATGGAAAAATTGCTGATTTTTTTGTTTCCGTTCTCTAACATAAGTTTGCCTCAACCAAATGTTATGAAACTTATACACAATACTTATTACCACAAAACTCAGATCAAGTACAAATTTGGGTAGTGTCACTTTTACTGTTCTTCAGTTATGTCCCTTTATAACTTTAAATGATATGCAAGTGGGGGCATCATCTGTGTCCCATGGACACATTCCCCATTTATTTTTTCATGTGGTTAACTTCTTTAAAAACTTAGCTTATATTGTCCATTAACAAATAAATAAATTCTTGGTGTACTGAGATATTATGGTACATTGATAAATAAATGAATTAAAATCTTGGTGTACTTAGATATGCTAAATCTAACCAGGTATTTAGATTTTGGACATTGGACATTATTAGGTAAAATCCAATTTCAAAATTTTCAGTTCTATTACCACATTTGTTCTGTAACAGAAATCTATGATGTGTCAAATATTGAATCACAATCCACATCCAGCAGTGACTAGCAGAGCATTTTATCTATATTAAAAGGGTTAAATGGGTTTTATAAGCTTTGTTTGTATTATTATATTAATTTGTTTTCGTATTATTGTTTTTTTTAATTTTTAGAGTAAATTGCAAGACTGGTGGTGCTTTTGAATCAAGAAGTGTTGTTATGGGTATTAACATAACAATAAATAGTTTAACAGTTATGAGAACAGGAAATTTGTTTACCTATAAGGTAAAAAAACTTTTTACAATTGTTAGAATTTGTAAAATTGGCTACATTTAAATTTTAGCTCACCTGGCCTAAAAGGCCAAGTGAGCTTTTCTCATCACTTGGCGTCCGGCGTTCTCCGTCGTCCTCCGTTAACTTTTACAAAAATTTTCTCCTCTGAAACTACTGGGCTAAATTTAACCAAACTTGGCCACAATCATCATTAGGGTATCTAGTTTAAAAAATGTGTCAGATGACCCCGCCTGCCAACCAACATGGCCGAAATGGCTAAAAATAGAACATAGGGTTAAAATGCAGTTTTTGGCTTATATCTCTGAAACTAAAGCATTTAGAGCAAATCTGTGCAAATCTGACATTGGTTAAAAATGTTTATCAGGTTGAGATCTGTCCGCCCTGAAATTTCCAGACAATTCAGATAACCTGTTGTTGGGTTGCTGCCCCTGAATTGGTAATTTTGAGGAAATTTTGCAGTTTTAAGCTCACCTGGCCCAATGGGCCAAGTGAACTTTCTCATCACTTGGCGTCCGTCGTCTGTCGTCCGTTAACTTTTACAAAAATCTTCTCCTCTGAAACTACTGGGCCAAATTTAACCAAACTTGGCCACAATCATCATTAGGGTATCTAGTTTAAAAAATGTGTCAGATGACCCCGCCTGCCAACCAACATGGCCGAAATGGCTAAAAATAGAACATAGGGGTAAAATGCAGTTTTTGGCTTATATCTCTGAAACTAAAGCATTTAGAGCAAATCTGAAATGGGTCTAAATGTTTATCAGGTTGAGATCTATCCGCCCTGAAATTTTTAGATGAATCAGTCAACCTGTTGTTGGGTTGCTGCCCCTGAATTTGTAATTTTAAGGAAATTTTGCAGTTTTTGGTTATTATCTTGAATATTATTATAGATAGAAATAAACTGTAAATATCAATAATGTTCAGCATAGTTAGATCTACAAATAGGTCAACATGACCTAAATTGTCAAGTGACCCCTTAAAGAGTTATTGCCCTTTATAGTCAATTTTTCGTAAATTTTTGTTATCTTTTACAAAAATGTTCTCCTCTGAAACAACTTAGACAAATTTAACCAAACTTGGCCACAATCATCATTAGGGTATCTAATTTAAAAAATGTGTCAGATGACCCCGCCTGCCAACCAACATGGCCGAAATGGCTAAAAATAGAACATAGGGTTAAAATGCAGTTTTTGGCTTATATCTCTGAAACTAAAGCATTTAGAGCAAATCTGTGCAAATCTGACATTGGTTAGAAATGTTTATCAGGTTGAGATCTGTCCGCCCTGAAATTTTCAGACAATTCAGACAACCTGTTGTTGGGTTGCTGCCCCTGAATTGGTAATTTTGAGGAAATTTTGCAGTTTTAAGCTCACCTGGCCCAATGGGCCAAGTGAACTTTCTCATCACTTGGCGTCCGTCGTCTGTCGTCCGTTAACTTTTACAAAAATCTTCTCCTTTGAAACTACTGGGCCAAATTTAACCAAACTTGGCCACAATCATCATTAGGGTATCTAGTTTAAAAAATGTGTCAGATGACCCCGCCTGCCAACCAACATTGCCGAAATGGCTAAAAATAGAACATGGGGGTAAAATGCAGTTTTTGGCTTATATCTCTGAAACTAAAGCATTTAGAGCAAATCTGAAATGGGTCAAAATGTTTATCAGGTTGAGATCTATCCGCCCTGAAAGTTTTAGATGAATCAGTCAACCTGTTGTTGGGTTGCTGCTCCTGAATTTGTAATTTTAAGGAAATTTTGCAGTTTTTGGTTATTATCTTGAATATTATTATAGATAGAAATAAACTGTAAACATCAATAATGTTCAGCATAGTTAGATCTACAAATAGGTCAACATGACCTAAATTGTCAATTGACCCCTTAAAGAGTTATTGCCCTTTATAGTCAATTTTTAACAATTTTTTGTAAATTTTTGTTATCTTTTACAAAAATGTTCTCCTCTGAAACAACTTAGACAAATTTAACTAAACATGGCCATAATCATCATTGGGTATCTTGTTTGAAAAATGTGTCCAATGACCCCGCCAGCCAACCAATACGGCCTACATTGGTAAAAATAGAACACAGGGGTAAAATGCAGTTTTTGGCTTATATCTCTGAAACTTAAAAGCATTTAGAGCAAATCTGACATGGGTTTAAATGTTCATCAGGTTTAGATCTATCTGCCCTGAAATTTTGAGACGAATCAGACAACTTGTTGTTGGGTTGCAGCCCCTGAATTGGTAAATTTATGGAAATTTTGCAGTTTTTGTTTATTATCTCAAATATTATTATAGATTGAGATAAACTGTAAACAGCAATAATTTTCAGCAAAGTACGATCTACAAATAAGTCAATATAACAAAAATTGTCAATTGACCCCTTAAGGAGTTATTGCACTTTATAGTCAATTTTTCATAAACTTTTGTAATCTTTTACAAAAATCTTCTCAATACTTAATCTACTGGAATAAATAGATTTAAACTTAGCCACAATTTTCAATAGGGTATCTTGATTGAAAAATGTATCCGATGACCCTGTCATCCAACCAACATGGCCGCCATGGCTAAAAATAGAACATAGGGGTTTACTATAGAAGTCTAATAATCAGTTTTCCACACTTTTTTTCATCATGCTTGAAGATATTGACTTGATATTTGTTATATAGTTTACACCATGACAAGTTATAGATCAAGTTAGCATTTTGTTCCAGTACAATGAATTCTTAACCAGTAGGGGACTATGTATTGCCATGCAATACTCTCAGAATGCTAGTTTTAAGGAAATTTTGCAGATTTTGATGTTAAATATCCGGATTAAGTTTCAACGGACCTACCCTGAAATATAATCAAATATTCCACGGCGATCTATTTGTATTTGCCAGCACCTTGAATATGTATGTTAACTTTGTGTATTAAACTCGACCTTCTGTCTTATAATCCATTCAAATTGACAGTCACACCTGGCAGGGTGTGCCCTAGAGGCCCGGCTAATTACCAATCTGTAAATTACTTTATACCTTTTTACAAGCCTTCCACGAGTATTACCAGAGATTAATACACACATCGTATATACCTAGTCCTAGCGTAAGGTCAATAAGCGTACACCTATATATTGTCCTTACAGTTTAAGTCATATACTTTAATTTGTTCACCATATCCGTCGGAAAAAGTAAATATTAAAAAAAAATTAAAAGATTTACTTTTTGTGCTGTCAACAAAAATAAATTGAAATATATACGGTAAATATAGATAATTTTATCTCATGAATGTAAAAAGTTGTATGTCTGTTCGTTTTATTTTCTTACTATCGGATGGTAATTAGCTATCAAAATTAGTCATCGGCACGCCTATGATTACATTAAAATATGATTAAAGACCAAGACTTTAATTGATTGTACTTTAAATCCCAGCATGCAATACCAGGAGTTAACATCACGTACTACAGGAAGTAGTCAATAAAAAATTAATAGTTATTGAGTTTCTTCTTTATTAATACACATATAGCGATACAACTTTGTGGATATGTATTTTATGTTATAATGAACATATTTAAACTATAAATAAAAAATCACCAATTTTCCCTTTAATTTACATGATTTCCAAAAACACAGTAGATACAGGTGAGCGACACCGGCTCTTGAGAGCCTCTAGTTATTTTAAATTCAGGTATGCCTTTCCAAGAGTTATGAGATTGTTTTAGTCACATTTAAGGCAGTTTTTCATATGTTACACTCTTTACATGAGTATTGTGAAATCAATTTACATTTGCAAACTATATTTTCATTCAGATTGGCAAAGTAATTTTTGTCAGGTATAAGATTAAGCTCCCTTTTGATTTTGACAATTGTTTGAGTTGCTATTCCAGAGTTATGAGTTTAGAACCTATAAATCTAATGCAGTTTTGATTGTACCTAGGATACCTTCCTGATACCATCTATGATTTACTTACTTCTGATTAAATGCATTCTACAATATTCCATGTTATAATGGCAACAATTTCGATGTACAAAAATGAGAAAGGGAGTATATAATGCACATTTGTTTATTTGTGAATTAATAATCTAAACCACAGTAATGGACATTGTGATAATGCAGCTTAACAAAGGTATAGGCAACATACATGTATAAAGTACACCTTGAGGGCATTAGCCCGAGTGGGCATATTTAATTTACAAGATATTGTTAATGCAAAATGATGATTTCAATAATTTAGGATATGATGATGATGTCTTGGAAGTCTTTCAGCCATTTAATCATATGTTGTTGAAAAGTATGATAAATGTAGGGTATTCAAATTCCTTTAACGACATCTTGGTATAAGTTAAGTTTAAAGTACATGTACCAGGGTGTCAAAGTAAACAAAATAGATAGCATTTTATTATGCATTCAATCACAGTATTGTATATACTGTAACTTTTTGAATTGATGAAAGATAGCAGTGTACCCAATTTTTGAATGCAAATTGCTTTTATAGCTTAACATGATTACATATTTTTGAAAGGATTAAGATATAGTAAAGAAATAATTCTTTCATGTTATGCTCTATGCTAAATTTATCATTGGTAGGCACTATTTTTGTAAAAAAAAACTAACTTTATACTGAGCAATAGTGAGGTGTAAAATATTTACAAATATATATAATGCCTAAACATGTTAAAATTAGCATAAAGCATGACAAGAGAGAATTATTTTGATTTGAATGGAAAAATTCAGAACTTACGGACTTAAGGACACATTCAAAAGGCAACCATTTTGATTTGATGCTGTAACAAAATTATGGAAAACAATTGTTTTATGATTAAAAAAAGTGTTTTAATACAAATTTACTTGCTTATTAAGATTTTATTGAACAAGATAATAAAATTGATAATGGAAATGGGGAATGTGTCAAAGAGACAGAGATTTTGGCAGAAATAGAATAGAATACATTAATGTTTATTTCAATCTTCAACATGTTCAATGCCTTTAAAATAAAAATGCAATGCAAATTCATTCACATTCAATTGTGACATTATTATAGCATGTGTACCCTTTGTTTTACTGGAATTAGAACATGACTTTGTTTTCAAAGGGAAAGATGAGCGTTATATAAGAATACCTGCAAAATCAAGATTCAAACTGAATGTAATACATGTTGAAAGTACCAAAATTGGAACAAAGGGAAAATATGATACATATCAAAAACACATTTTATGAAGTCAACTATTTTTTCTTCACAGAAAGAACTGAAGCTGATAAGGTTTTACCCCCAAAAAAGTATACAAGCTGGTGGTAAAAAGATAACAATAGTTGGAGATCATATTGGATTTTCAGGAAGTGTGTACAACATTTCCTTTTGCAGTGATGGTAACAAAACATGCATTCCTTGCAGGTAATGTTATTTCTTTTTGACTGATAAATAATAGGTCAAACCTAGACAATTAATGTAAACATTTTTGAAATGATCGAAATATTACCATATAAAATATGAGAGTTTTAATTCAGTATTTTGATAAAAGATCATGTTATCCAATATCAGGTATACAAATAATTGAAATGATGGAATGTTGGATATAGAATATTTTTTCTTATAACATATTGCCTAGCTTGCTTGTCCTTCTTTTTATGTTTTAGTGGTCTGATAAGTTTTTTGATCCAAACAGCTTGTTTTTTTTTTGTCACCCAGTGTAAGGCATTGCCGGGGGCATAGAAAATCTGTCTGTCTGGTCTTGTAAGTACTCTCACTTGTACAATTTTTTACCAGATTTTTAGGAAACTTATATCATAGTTTTCAGTAATGTCTTGGATAAGTTTGAAAATCAGTCCAGATCAATTATTTTTAAGAGAAAGGGAAACATTAATTATATGGCAAATTGCATCGTTAGCGCTCTCATTTGTTCAATTCTTTCCTGATTTTTATGAGACTTATATCATAGGTTTATATTAGCATTTGTCTTGGACAAGTTCAGAAATCAGTGCTGATCAATTATTTTTTAAAGTAAATAAGTGCACCCCTTGGAACATTAATTATATGGAAAATTGCATTGTTAGTGCTCTTATGTGTACAATTCTCGCCAGAAATTTATGAAACTTAAATCATGTGGTATGAGTGCTAATGAGACAACTCTCCATCCAAGTCACAATTTGTAAAAGTAAACTATTATAGGTCAAAGTACGGTCTTCAACACGGAGCCTTGGCTCACACCGAACAGCAAGCTATAAAGGGCCCCAAAAATTACTAGTGTAAAACCATTCAAAAGGGAAAACCAACTGTCTAATCTATATAAAAGCGAGAAACGAGAAACACCTATGAACCACATCAACAAACAACACCACTGAACATCAGGTTCCTGACTTAGGACAGGTGCAAACAAATGCAGCGGGTTTAAACGTTTTAATAGGTACCAACCTTCACCCTTACCTAAAACAATAGTGTACCATCACAACATAGAAAGACACACTATAAAATATCAATTGAAATGGCTTAACTCAATCAAAAGACATATTTACACAAACAAGTGAACATACACTAAACGAATAAATTTGATCTTTGACACAATGTAAATACAAAATCAATAAAATAAGGGGTGAGATGTTAAACAATTTCAGAAAGACAACCATAACCTTGAACAAAATGCCGCCAAATAGAATAATGTACACAGGTAAATGAAAATAATTTTGTTGTAAGGTATGCAGTAATGGAGAACGGAAATATTTTTTACAAAATAAATAATTTTGTTGGTCATAGTACGAAAACAGAAGTGAAAATTTATAGTCATACCAAACTTCAAAGCTGGTATATATTAAAAATAGAGAGGTTTATATGAGCAATGTCTTTGACGAGTTCGAAAATAAGTGCCAATTAAAATTTTTTAAAAGAATTATGCCCTTGGAAATATTAATTGTATGGAAAATTTCCATTTTGGCACACTAATATGTACATTTCTTTCCAGATTTTTATAAAATTTATATTATAGTTTTATATCGTCAATGTCTTTGACAATTTTGAAAATTAGTGCTGATCAATTGTTTTTAAAAGAGTTATTCCCCTTGGAAATGTTGATAACATGGAAAGTTGCATTGTTAACGCTCACATATGTTCAATTCTTGCCAGATTTTTATGAAACTTATATCATAGGTTTATATCAGCAATGTCTTACACTTTCGAAAATAATTTCTGATCAAATATTTTTAACGAGTTACGCATACATGTGATGGTCTGTAAAACTCAGATCAGGAGATTGGGAAATTTTGGTCAGGAGTTTAGATCTCAGATCAGGAGGTGTTTTTTCCACATAAATTTTGTCGTAAAAGTAACAGTCTGATGTAAAAATTGTCTTTTAAAGTGTTTTTTTCTTCAATCTTCCATCTGAATGTAATTTGTTTCAGGTACCCTAGTAACCTTTCTGTTTGAATGATATATCATTTGAAAGAAATATTTAGAAGATTCTGTTTCTTGCTTAGTTTTTGATTGTTGACTGCCCTTAAATAAAGTTAATTTTTTGTACTATGATTACCTTTGAGTACGAAGAGAAAATTAAAGTATATTGATTTATTCATACCCCTCATCTTTTTTATTTGTATTCAATGTCATTGGCAAAGAAATATAAGAAAGAAATATGCTATACATTTATAACATGATAAATAGATGATAGTTTTTATACGACCGCAAAAAAATTTTTGTGGTCGTATATTGGTATGACGTTGGCGTCGTCGTCGTCGTCGTCGTCGTCGTCCGGCGTCGTCCGAAGACACATTGGTTTTCGCACTCTAACTTTAGTTTAAGTGAATGGATCTCTATGAAATTTTACCACAAGGTTCAATACCACAAAAGGAAGGTTGGGATTGATTTTGGGGGTTATGGTACCAACAGTAAAGGAATTAGGGGCCAAAAAGGGGCCAAAAATAAGCATTTTTGTAACTTCCAGACATAACTTGTGTGTTAGTGTATGGATCTCTCTGACATTGTACCACAAGGTTCCATATCACAAAAGGAATGCTGGGATTGATTTTGGGGGTAATTGCCTCAAAATTTTAGGAATTAGGGGCCAAAAAAGGGGCAAAAAACAAGCATTTTTCTAGTTTCATGACAATAACTTGTGTGTAAGTGTATGGATCTTTCTGAAATTGTACTACAAGGTTCCATATCACAAAGGGAAAGCTGGAATTGAGTTTGGGGGTAATTGCCGAAACGTTTAGGAATTGGGGGCCAAAAAGGGGCCAAAAATAAGCATTTTTCTAGTTTCCAGACAATAACTTGTGTTCAAGTGTATGGATCTCTCTGAAATTGTACTGCAAGGTACCATACCACAAAGGGAATGCTGGGATTGATGATGGGGGTAATTGCCTCAATATTTTAGGAATTAGGGGCCAAAAAGGGGCAAAAAACAAGCATTTTTCTAGTTTCAGGACAATAACTTGTGTTCAAGTGTATGGATCTTTCTGAAATTGTACTACAAGGTTCCATATCATAAAGGGAAAGCTGGGTTTGAGTTTGGGGGTAATTGCCCTAAACGTTTAGGAATTTGGGGCCAAAAAGGGGCCAAAAAACACATTTTCCTAGTTTCCAGACAATAACTTGTGTTCAAGTGTATGGATCTCTCTGAAATTGTACTGCAAGGTACCATACCACAAAGGGAAGGCTGGGATTAAGTTTGGGGGTGATGAATCATAAGGGGGTTCAAAAAATTGGGGGGGGGGGGTTTCCTTTTTTTTTGTTTTTTTCCTTTTTTTTTTCTTTTAAAATTTTCCATTTTAAGTTGGTTATTTCTGATTTATATTTAAAAGCAAATAATAATGATATGGTAGGAGATACACACCAAACAGGATGTGTAAATCATTATATAATAAGTATTGTGCAATAGCAAGAAATTTTCAATTGCACAGTATTGCACAATAGCAAGAAATCTTCAATTGCACAGTATTGCGCAATAGCAAGAAATCTTCAATTGCACAGTATTGCGCAATAGCAAGAAATATCAAATAGCACAATATTGCGCAATAGCAAGAAATTGTCAATTGTACAGTATTGCACAATAGCAAGAAATATTTAATTGCACAGTATTGTGCAAAAGAAGATACTTCGTATAAATTGCTTATTTCGTGACCAATTTCAATGGGGTTTTATTCTTTAATTTTTGGGGTTCTTTAATATGCTGAATCTAACCGTGTATTTAGTTTTTGGATTTTGGGCCCCGTTTTTAAATTAGTCCACATTGAGGTTCAAAGGGTCCAAAATTAAACTTTGTTTGATTTCATCAAAAATTGAATTATTGGGGTTCTTTGATATGCCAAATCTAACCGTGTATTTAGATTCTTAATTTTTATACGACCGCAAAAAAAATTTGTGGTCGTATATTGGTATGACGTTGGCGTCGTCGTCGTCGTCGTCGTCGTCCGGCGTCGTCGTCCGAATACACATTGGTTTTCGCACTCTAACTTTAGTTTAAGTGAATGGATCTTTTTGAAATTTTACCATAAGGTTAAATACCACAAAAGGAAGGTTGGGATTGATTTTGGGGGTTATGGTACCAACAGTTAAGGAATTAGGGGCCAAAAAGGGGCCAAAAATAAGCATTTTCTAGTTTCCAGACAATAACTGTGGAACGGTGTATGGATCTCTCTGAAATTATACTACAAGTTTCCATACCACAAAGGGATGGTTAGGATTTGCTTTGGGGGGTTATGGCTCAAACCGTTTAGGAATAAGGGGCAAAAAAGGGGGAAAAACAAGGTTGTCCTGGTTAATGGACAAATACTTTAGTACAAAACATAATTTAAAGCAGTGTAAGGGAGATAAATCAAATACATCATTGAAATTATCTCCCTTACACTGCTTTTAAATTATGTATAAAGTAATGGTTAATGAACAATTAAGATAATTTAAAACAGTGTAAGGGAGGTAATCCAAATACAACGTTTTGGTTACTTCCCTTACACTGCTTTTAAATTATGTTTAAAGAAATGCATATTTATAAAGGAAGACCAGTAAATGTTGCATCATTTTTTTTTACAAAAAAATCCATATGAAAGATTTGACACTATATTTTTAATTCTATTATAAAATAGATTAAGTTAGCACTATGGTAAATTTAAATGGGTAATTATGGTTGCCAACTCCATTGGAAATTTGAATTGAGATTATCACCATATCTTGAGGGAAAGAATTTTTTGGGGGAAAAAAGGGAGGGGGGGGATAAAAAGAAATTGTGGGGGGTCAATTTTTTCTCATTTCAGATTTCAGAAATTAAAAAGAATTATTCTTCAAATATTTTTTTTTTTTTCAAATTTCAAATATTGAAAAATTTCAAGAAGTAATCTTTAATTGCACAGTATGGCGCATTAGATTTGTAAAATCTTTGATCACATTTATTTATTTGTTATGCCGAATCTAACAGTGTATTTAGATTTTTAATTTTGGGTCCAGTTTTCAAAATAGTCTACATTAAGGTCCAAAGGGTCCAAAATTAAACTTTGTTTGATTTTAGCAAAAATTGAATATATGAGGTTCTTTGATATGCTGAATCTAAACATGTATTTAGATTTTTGATTTTTGGCCCAGTTTTAAAGTTGGTCCAAATTGGGGTCCAAAATTAAACTTTGTTTGATTTCAACAAAAATTGAAAATATGGGGTTCTTTGATATGCTGAATCTAACCATGTATTTAGATTTTTTATTTTTGGACCCCGTTATCAAATTGGTTCATATTGAGGTCAAAAGGGTCCAAAATTAAACTTTGTTTGATTTCATCTAAAATTGAATTATTGGGGCTCTTTGATATTCCAAATCTAACCGTGTATTTAGATTTTTAATTTTGGGTCCTGTTTTTTAAATTGGTCTACATTAAGGTCCAAAGGGTCCAAAATTTAACTTAGTTTGATTTTAACAAAAATTGAATTCTTGGGGTTCTTTGATATGCTGAATCTAAACATGTATTTAGATTTTTGATTATGGGCCCAGTTTTCAAGTTGGTCCAAATTGGGGTCCAAAATTAAACTTTGTTTGATTTCAACAAAAATTGAATATATGAGGTTCTTTGATATGCTGAATCCAACCATGTATTTAGATTTTTTATTTGTAGGCCCCGCTATCAAATTGGTTCATATTGAGGTCAAAAGGGTCCAAAATTAAACTTTGTTTGATTTCATCAAAAATTGAATTATTGGGGTTCTTTGATATGCCAAATCTAACCGTGTTTTCAGATGTTTAATTTGGGTCCCGTTTTTTAAATTGGTCTTCATTGAGGTCCTAAGGGTCCAAAATTAAACTTAGTTTGATTTTAACAAAAATTGAATTCTTGGGGTTCTTTGATATGCTGAATCTAAACATGTGTTTAGATTTTTGATTATGGGCCCAGTTTTCAAGTTGGTCCAAGTTGGGGTCCAAAATTAAACTTTTTTTGATTTCAACAAAAATTGAATATATGGGGTTCTTTGATATGCTGAATCTAACCATGCATTTAGATATTTTATTTGTAGGCCCCGCTATCAAATTGGTTCATATTGAGGTCAAAAGGGTCCAAAATTAAACTTTGTTTGATTTCATCAAAAATTGAATTATTGGGGTTCTTTGATATTCCAAATCTAACCGTGTATTTAGATTTTTAATTTTAAGTCCTGTTTTTTAAATTATTCTACATTAAGGTCCAAAGGGTCCAAAATTAAACTTAGTTTGATTTTAGCAAAAATTGAATTCTTGGGGTTCTTTGATATGCTGAATCTAAACATGTGTTTAGATTTTTGATTATGGGTCCAGTTTTCAAGTTGGTCCAAGTTGGGGTCCAAAATTAAACTTTTTTTGATTTCAACAAAAATTGAATATATGGGGTTCTTTGATATGCTGAATCTAACCATGAATTTAGATTTTTTATTTGTGGGCCCCGCTATCAAATTGGTTCATATTGAGGTCAAAAGGGTCCAAAATTAAACTTTGTTTGATTTCATCAAAAATTGAATTATTGGGGTTCTTTGATATTCCAAAACTAACCGTGTATTTAGATTTTTAATTTTAAGTCCCGTTTTTTAAATTGGTCTACATTAAGGTCCAAAGGGTCCAAAATTAAACTTAGTTTGATTTTAGCAAAAATTGAATTCTTGGGGTTCTTTGATATGCTGAATCTAAACATGTGTTTAGATTTTTGATTATGGGTCCAGTTTTCAAGTTTGTCCAAGTTGGGGTCCAAAATTAAACTTTGTTTGATTTTAACAAAAATTGAATATATGGGGTTCTTTGATATGCTGAATCTAACCATGTATTTTGATTTTGGACATTGGACCATAATAGGTAAATTAAAAAAATTCAAGTTCTTAGACCACATTCTTTCTGTGTCAGAAACCTATGCTGTTTCAAATATTTAATAACAATCCAAATTCAGAGCTGTATCAAGCTTGAATGTTGTGTCCATACTTGCCCCAACTGTTCAGGGTTCGACCTCTGCGGTCGTATCAAGCTGCGCCCCAGCGAAGCATTTTATTGGTTCTGTTTTCAAATTGGTCTACATTAATGTCCAAAGGGTCCAAAATTAAACTTAGTTTGATTTTAACAAAAATTGAATTCTTAGGGTTCTTTGATATGCTGAATCTAAACATGTATTTAGATTTTTGATTATGGGCCCAGTTTTCAAGTTGGTCCAAATTGGGGTCCAAAATTAAACTTTGTTTGATTTCAACAAAAATTGAATATATGGGGTTCTTTGATATGCTGAATCTAACCATGTATTTAGATCTTTGATTTTTGGGCCCCGTTATCAACTTTGTCCACATTGAGGTCGAAAGGGTCCAAAATTAAACTTTGTTTGATTTCATCAAAAATTGAATTCTTGGGGTTCTTTGATATGCTGAATCTAACCATGTATTTAGATTTTGGATATTGGACCATAATAGGTGAATGTCCAATTTAAAATTTTTAAGTTCTTAGACCACATTCATTCTGTGTCAGAAACCTATGCTGTGTCAAATATTTAATCACAATCCAAATGCAAAGCTGTATCAAGCTTGAATGTTGTATCCATACTTGCCCCAACTGTTCAGGGTTCGACCTCTGCGGTCGTATCAAGCTGCGCCCTGCGGAGCATTTTATTAAGTTTTAAAAAGTAATTTTGCTAGAAAACAAAACTCATTGTTTCAAACACTGTAAAATATATTAGCTATTAAAAGAAGTCTATAATACATTGACAATTGTTATTTGATAACTGATGCACTAGTCTTGGAACACCGGGTCATGTAATAAGTACAAGCTGACTTGGCTGCCTTTAATACACTTGACTCTATACAAAAGTTATCCTGATCCTGGTAACAGTTTGTGTAGTTGTTTATCTTAACACTGAGAAGGATGTAAATTGTCTTTGAGTCAATGTTTTTCTGCTGTGAGTTTGAATTTTTTTTTGAGCATGCTGAAGGTCCTTTAACTTCCACATTGGAGTGTGAAATAGCTATATAGTTTATCTTTGCTGATCGAGTTGAAAGTTTATCAAATGTTTTTTAGGCATCAAAACCTTCCGGTCGATGTTTTGTCTTTTGAAAACCACATTCCACTTTTCTATCATTGCCGGTATTTACATTTAATCATCCTTGGCGTGTGCCATAAACAGAAGACAGATCGAGTAATTGATAACCTATCACCTGTTTATTGTAAAGTAGTGAATGATTGATTCGGTGCACTATACAATGTAATACAATCAACAGTACCAATTGTATCATAATCCATTGTTTAGGGATGTGCAGTAAAATGTAAAATTTATACATTTTTATATTAAGCAAAATCACAAACTACAATTATTTACGCTATGTGAAGGTCTTAGAAGGCCAGATATTTCATTCATAACTATTCACCTAATTAACGTTCCACGAGTCATTCTATTTTTTATCACAAATCTGACCTTAACATTATCTGTAGGTGATTGCTGTGTAATACAACAAATGAGGTTAACATAGCACGTGCACCGAATCAATTATTCACTACTTTACAATCAACATGGCTAGACGCTTTAAACGAACTTTTAAAAACAAAAAAGTACGATATAAACTTGTAGAAAACAACAACAATAAAAGGACTTAATTACATACCAAGTTGGTAAAAAATGCCAATTATTTGTGAAAAATTTATCGGGACATAATCTGACAGATCACGAAACCTTATTACTTGCAAAAGGTGTAAAGTTCATAATTAACCCTTCGAACAAAAATGCCAAACAAAACGTTATGAAGGACTTTGAAAAGAAAGGAAAAACTTGCTTATACAACGCCCAACGAAACGGGAGCAACCACTAAGTGATGTTAACAAAATTCAACCCATCTATACAGAAACTAAAAAATATAATAATGAAACACTGGAATCTTATTTCACAAAACCCTGAATGTGTGAACATATTTAATCATCAGCCCATTATAGCTTATAAAAGACATAAAAACTTACAAGAACTATTATCAAAGCATTAGCTGGTATATTCCTCTCGACTTTTCACAACACAATATGATACTGAGCTCGTAAAAAAAATCAACTACTATTTTATCCAAAGACAACAGGTGTATGGTCCAATATAACATACGAAATAAAACTAAAATGCATAAATAACACGCCAATATACAACTTATTGAGTCAACCACTGATGAAGCCGGACTCAGGGATTTCCCCCAAACACGGCAGAAACACCGGGCCTAACATTTTTGCTCATGGGTGAGCTCGGATGCGTTTATTTAAAACTAAATGTTTGTTATCACATTTTACATATCTGACTTGAATATTTAGTTTGTTGACGCCTGCGTTCTTTGTTTCCTAGGCCTTAATTTGGTTGAAATTCTGGATGATTTGGTCAAATCTCTCAAAAATCTCTATTTTTGACCTATTTGGGATGTAAAAATCAATGCTTTAAAACTAAAACTTTGACAATAAAAGTTCTATTCAACTTTTGCACATGTCTTTTTATCACGTTAAAACATTTATTATCTTGAAACATTAAACTTAATAATCGGGGCCAATTATGACCCTTACCGAACTTACTCCTTTACCACATCAGTGAAATGTCTTTGCCTCAAAACAAGCCATCATACAAATCCAAGTTTACAATATGGGCAGAGTAATAAAAGAACTATTACTGCATATACTAAATGAATTGATCCAGTTGGCCTGAGAACACAGTTATTTTGTAGTGCATTTCTATTAGACAATACATTCAAATTAAAAATATTGCACCTGCTCTTTCTCAAAAAGATTTTTACAGTGTAGTGTACTACCCTTGAGACAAATTATAGAAAAGTCTATCAGCTCTAACTCAAAATATGGACAATTTTATGCTAAGGGGGTTTATAATTCAGGTTGACAGCTTCAAACATACTAATTTTTGACCTATTTCAACTGGACCAAATCACTACTTTACCTAAATTTTAAACATGTAATTTCATTCCCCTACTTAATTTTTCATGCATAAAACATAAATGAATAAATTTGGAAATTTTATGAACAAAATTTGCAAGTTATACACTGTCCACACTAGGGACAACGAAAATCAAAGGGCAATTACTGTGTCCTCTGACCAGTTGCAAAATGGACTTATATCTTATCCCTTTGTGGTCATTCAAATTTTGAATTCAATATAAATTACTTTGTGACCTTTTCATCAAGGCATGACTTTTTATACGCCTGTTTACGGGACATATTATGGTATACCGTTGTCCGTCTGTCCGTCCGTCCGTCTGTCAACATGTCGGACATTAACTCAAAAACGCTTCAACCAATTTGCATAAAACTTTATGAATTGTTCATATCTATTGACGTGAGCTCTCTTTCGTTTTTTATAAATTTTAGATTTTACGTTTCTGAGTTATCAGGCCTCTACAATAACTTTTTTTTCAACTTGTCCAGTAGGACAAGTACATACCAAAACTTACTTGTCCGAATGAAATTGTAACTTGTCCAAAAAAAATCTTAATAATAACCTTTTTTGCATTTTAAGTTGATTGAATTAAAACAATAGAACAGAATTTGATTTTAACATATCTTTTGCAATACTTTACAAAAATATGAGTCGAGAACAACTGAATCTAGTCATGTCACAGGACTTAGGTTCTAGTTTTCATCAATGCCAAAGTCTCATCAGACTCTGCACATGAGGCACCGTCTGATAGGATTGCCAATGTACACTCATTGGATTTGTATCCTGGTTTTTTAATTTGAAAAAAGTTTATTTAATGCAATCAATAAAAAAAGGAGATGAGGTATGATTGCCAATGAGACAACTCTCTGCAAGAGATCAAATGACACAGAAATTAACAACTATAGGTCACCGTATTGCAAGTATTGTTTTTTTCTACATACATAACATATGATCAAATATGATTTTGTGAATGTTATGGTCATTTTTATTTTAAAAATATTTTTTCTAAAAAAATTACCGGTATGGTATTTGTTATAAAGCAACAGAATAAGGTAGGAAAACGAGGTACTGATTTGTCTTGGTCCTGAAATGTCTCCTGCTTACCAAACTGTCTATTAATTATGTTTATTGAATATGTCTCCTACGGTGCCAAACTGTCTATTAAACTTGGAGCCGAATCGCTTCCGAGCTGGTGATGAACTGTCTTGTAAAGTTACCTTATCTACAAAGCGCAGCATATTGGATCAGTAAGACTGGTTTCCGAGAACCTGTTAAAAAGTACCTGACAAAGAACCAGTTTTAAATTATCGATTGCAAGTAAACATGTCAAATTAATACTTGTTTTTATGTTCTTTTCTTGTTTTTTGTTTATAATTACTCTGTTCATCAAAGTTGGATTACATTTATTTTCTGCAGAATAATTTTACTTGTCCCGTCGGACAAGCTTGATATAGCTTTTACTTGTCCGACCTTTGTTTCCTCTGGTACAGGACAATCGGACAAGCGTTATTGTCGAGCCCTGGTTATGGGGTTTTATTCATTTAAAAAAAGAGGGATTTTCCAGTTTTCGGACAATAACTTAAAAATGCTTTCACCAATTTGCAAGAAACTTTGGGCAATTGTTTATATCTATTGACATGAGCTCCCTTTTGATTTTTTATAAATTTTAGATTTTACATTTCCGAGTTCTGGAGTTTTATTCATTAAAAAAAAGGGGGATTTTCCAGTTTTCGGACAATAACTCAAAAATGCTTTCAGCAGTTCTCATGAAACTTTGGAGAATTGTTTATATCTATTGATGTAAGCACCCTTTCAATTTTTATAAATTTTAGATTTTACACTTCCGTGTTTTGGGATTTTATTCATAAAAAAGGGGTGATTTTCCAGATTTCAGACAATACCTTTAAAGTGCTTGGAGCAGTTTTCATTAAACTTTAATGACTGGTTTATATCAATTAAGATAACCTCCCTTTAGTTTTTCACAAATTTCTGATATGACATTGAGAAGTTATAATATTGAACATAATTCTTAAAAAATGCGACGGGCATATCATGCGCTCATGGCACAGCTGTTTATTAATTTTTATGTGATATTGATTAGACTTCGTTTTTTGAAAAGGTGTGATTCTCAGTAATTTTACATTATTAACACTGCAATGCTTTGGTGGTAATTTGTAATATATATGTCAAACTACTACTTCCTGTTTTTACGTACTGTGAAATGCAAGTGGGGGTATGTCTGGTATCTTCAGGTCAAGAAATGGAACAGAATGATTGCCAAATTGACTCTTTTTCATTAGATGACTCACTTTAGGACATTTCCAAATGACAGCAAAAGGTTGACACTAAGTGTCTAGATTTCAGCCAAACCTTCATATTAAAGATATTTTAATACTGTGGATTCAGTTATTTTTGTAGACACCAATTTTCGTGGATTGAGGTAAAACATTACTTTCATGGCTATTTGATTTCAATGGTTTGGATAATTAAAGTCTATATTCAAGCCTACAGAAAATTTGCACTTCTTTTAAATTTTGTGGTTTACCTATCCCCATGAAATCTAAGAAAATTCATATCCTACAAATTACAATAAGCCCTTAGTACCTGATGGTATTGTGGGCCGATCATATTTTGTTTTATTTTTTTTTTTTGCCATTTCCCAGTTCTGCCAACTTTTCATGAAGCAAATGCGTGAAATTTGGCCAAAATTGTAAAGATCAAAGAGAAAAAACAAAAGATCAAAGGAAAATGCCGTCAAATAAGCATGAGAATGCGTGAGACTTGGCAGCCCTGCATTTCCTATAGCAAAACATTGACTTTGCCATATATCTTCAAAACAGATTGGCATCTTGTCTCTATATTTCCTCTTTTATAACAACAACAAGGTTTCAATAAAATTTCGACCTCTGTATCTAATGGCAGTATGAACTTCCTACTTTATATTTTTTGTTCTGATTATCAATTTTTTTGGGGGAGGTTTGCTATATCTTTTCAAATGGAGAACAGGTTTAAGCCCATACCAGATGAATCAAAATTGTTTATCTGAATGTATCAAGCTGATCGTTCATGCATTCACTCACTCACTGAAGCTAATTTATAATCTGCTATGTACAATGAGCTCACTGGTATCTGACCCGTTCAAGAAGCCAGAGGTTGTGGATGCTGTATCCTCTATTCATGACAAATATATTGTTGTTCCAGTAGACACAGCCTCAAACTCTATTGTTTTATATGCAAAAACCAATGTTTGGAATGTCTTGCTGAAGAACTTGGAATTTGCAGCTGGACAAGGAGTCCCACATTTGGCCCTGAATCATTTAAGAAATAGGATATTTTAGAAAATCTCAAATATGATTTCTCTCCTTCGGTGTTAACATCACAAAGGACGATAACAATCTCCCTTCTTTGTACTGGATACCAAAACTTCAAAAAAATCCCTATAATGAACAATAATATAACCAGGTTGTCCCAATGTTCAAATAAGCATCTTTCTTAGGTTCTTTCTTTGCTAATCTTTTTGCATTAAGGGATTGCCTTTAAAATAATTTTCCTGATGTATATTCAACTGCCAGTGCCAAGCAGATGTTGATTTGTAAAAATTTGAAGGATCTGCTACAGAATCTTCAGTGTAGCCAAAACACACCCATTTTTGTCCATGTGTTATGATGAACCTTAATGAAAAACCTGAAGAATATCAATTTTGTTTTCACAAGAATTACAATGATATATATATAAAATTTAGTTGATCAGAATGCATTTATGAAATAATAAAACATTCATGTAAAGTATTTCTATTGTACATTAAACAAGGAATTATTTGAATCTGGAAAATTGATAAGATAAGTAAGGTATGATGAAAACTAACCCAACCGAATAGGGTTACTAAGCCATGCCTGCATGGCTAAGGTTAATTCTACTTTCACTGATATTTCAGTATGAACTAACTATATATAACCCCCAGCACATGGCTAACCCTACTGTAAATTCAGAAATTATTGCGATGTTTTTATTATTGCGAAAAATGCGACAGGGTTATAATCGCAATAATTTAAACTCGCATTTTGAATTTTTTTATATGAATTAAACAGGATTTTTCTCAATATCGCAAAAATTTAAATCGCATTTAAGTGTAAAATGACAAAATCGCAATAATAAATGCACGCAATAATTTCTGAATTTACAGTATTTAGTTGTGTTAGTTTTCATCATACAATTTTTGTCAATTTTCAAGAAATCAAAATTATTCCATATTCAAATAATTCCTTGTTATTAGTTTTCCGTTTTGTACTTACAGTTTCTATTTCACTAAATTTTATACTTTAAGGTATATAGAAGACAGGATAGTGAATACCACTAAAATTAGGTGTAAAATGGGCAAATCTGTTAATGATAGATTGAGACTCACAAATTTGTATGTTACAATAGATGATAACACAGAACTATTCTTAAAAAAAGAATTTGAGTTTGTTCCAAATCCAACAATAAAGCCTATTGAACCAGAAAGTGGAAAGGTCTTCAGAAGGTAAGTATAATTTAGTTTGACTACTGTATATATGTAACACTCCCAAACGTGTCCATCCCCCCAAATGTGTCCGATTCCCCCAAACGTGTCCATTCTCCCCAAACGTGTCCGTAATATTCAATATTGCCCAAACGTGTCCGATTTCATAACCCCCAAACGTGTCCGATAATTGTTATTCGCCAAAACGTGTCCACTGTTAAACGCCAGAACGTCTCACGTCTTTTAGCGCTAATACATGTACAAATGACATCAATAACATTTACGGCAATTCTATGATGGGGGACACAGTTGATGAAGTGATCATTTATTAGCATTAGTTTGTACAATGCCGGTTATTAATGATTAGCATAATTGTAAATTTAATCTGTAACATATGAATTAATTTTTGACTGAAATTGCTTATTGTCCAATTGCAATTATTTCATGCTCATTTAGAGCGAACATACAAATAATTCTAGTACAGTTGAATTAGTCGTTTACAATGTAAATTATTTTGTACTAATAAACTCTGATGATTCCTTTTATATTAATCCGAATATTGCATGGCCGGCTTTCAGCAGAATTGACTTCCCTTTTTTCAACAGTTCTGATATTTTAAAAGCTCTTCAAATCATAAACTGGTTATCAGGTTTTTTAATAATTTTTATGTTTCGAGCAACACTAAAGACACACGAACAAGAGACATTACGACCAGTAACAAATATTTCATGCATTATTTGAACGACATCATGTTAACAATAAATACTGTAGATAGGTTTTTTATCATACCGGGAGTTTAGGATTGGGCCTAAATTTTTACGGTTATTCTGGATTAACACTAGTTGGGATTTTAATCTAAAAAAATTTGAGAGCAAGTAAAGACCGATTTTTGTATGACATCAGTAAGAAACTACTTCAATCTCTGTTATGTAAAAGAGGCCGTTTTAAATAAAAGTTGCGGAAATTTAAAAAAAATGTTGCCTTCCAAAATACAACTGATGGCACCATAAAAGAGTGAATTGCTACAAAGGTTTTAATGCGCAGACAATGGGACATTCTCTCTACATGAGGTATTTGATTTAATATCTACAATTTAACTGAGAATGGCTGCTTACATTTACATCCAACATAGCCGAACGGACGCCCCCACTTTAACCATGGTTATACTGCCGGTTTAAAAAAGACCTTGAAAGTAATTTATTTCTATCTTTTAATGAAATAATAAAATGAGTATACGTTAATGAAAAAGCAATAACCAAATAACCTACGTATTTATGATATGGACACGAATGATAGTTCCAGTAAAAGAAAAAAATTAAGCTTGATATGGACACGTTTTGGGGATTGGACACGTTTGGGCGTTTCTACAAACGACACTCTTTGGCGCCCTTTTACATTTAGACATGTTTTGCAGTTCAGTGATGTCATGTGGACACGTTTGGGGGAATCGGACACGTTTGGGGGGAAGGACATGATTCTGAGTGTTACATATATATTCTTAAAAGAAGACATTTTCAGGTAGTTTCACAAAAAGATTATTTAACAGTTATACATTTGTGAAGTTGATATGAGTTTTTTGGTCTGTCCTGTGACAAATTTGGCAGAATGCTAGACATAGAGATGCTAATCTGGTGTTTTCCAGATAAGGAGAGGAATTTGTATAAGTGACTTTTCACTTGTTTTCCAATCCATGTACGTATTTATTTATTTGTTTCTAAATACAAATATTGTTTACACTAACCTGGTGTTTATCAATAGCTCTTTGTATAAAGTGTAATATTTAAGAAAGTAGAACACCTTGATAACACTTATTGTTTATAAGAGATGCCTTATAATCTGAAGAATCTGCTTGGCAATTGTTTCTTACCCTTTACCTCATTTTCATGGTTCAGTGACTGCTTAAAAAATGGTATGGTCATTATGAGAAACAGGACAACTATATTTGGCATATAGAATCAAGGTAAACATGTCTGTCAGACAGGCTTCATCTGACCTTGACCTCTTTTTCATGGACAAGTGATCAATGTAAAGTTTTCATGAATAGGTTTGTTTTTCAGATGCTATTAGCAATAGATCAACTATATTGGGCTATAGATTGATTGTATAGTAAACATGTCTGTCTGAGAAGAGTTCATCTGATTTGACCTTATTTTCTTGTTATTGATCAACAGTTTTTGTGGGTCCATTTCAAGGATACTATAAGCAACAGGTCAACTTTATTTGGTGTATGAAATGATAATAAATATATAATATATGAACATTGTCGAAAAAATTCAAAATTGATTTGTATGAGATTTATATTTGAAATAGGACAAAAAGCGGAGCTTGCAGAGCTTTTTTCCTCTTTTGTAGTGGGTACAAATAAATTTTATATATGTCGGACAACGTACATATATTGTTTTTATCCTGCAATTTACACCTGACATTTTAAGGTTTAGTTGTTTAATCCAAATAGCTGTTTCTGATTTCTAAAAGAAATTGACATACTGTGGATTCGTAATATTATTCGTTGGATATCAATTTTCATGGGTTTTGTAAGAAAAAGGGGAACCACAAATTTAAATGTTCAACGAATTACAGATTTTCTATAGGCTTTATATGCAGAGATTTGCAAAACCACGAAATCAAATATCAACAAAAGTGCAAGTCTTCCTAAATCCACGAAATTGATAACCACAAAAATAAGTGAATCCACAGTAGTTTAATCGCAGACCACGAAGAGGACCCAGAAATGAACAGTTACACGAAAAGAAATATTCACATTACTATTTGCTCAATATAGAACTGGAGTAACAGGAGACTTTATTTGTACATGTACAAAAAGCAAAAAAATATTTGTGTACCTGTTATTTGTACAATAGTTGGCTGGTTGAGGACCTTTAGACCCTAGGTCTGCCACTGTCAAGTAGGGAAGTTGCTGGTGGTGTCAGGAATATTTATTTGGATATACCTGTTATGGTCTCATTGACATTTACAATTTCAATCAGTTTAAGCACATTTTCCAGTAAATGATCATCATATAAAAATACTTTCATGGAAGAACATGTTGACACTTAAAATTTGGATCTAAGCAATGGAACCCAGCAGAGCGAGTAGAAAAAAATTAATCATGGTCTTTTGTGCCAAAAAATTACATTGTTTTTATTATAGGGGATGCATTGATTGTTGGCTGCCTTTTTTTTTACATCTTCAGGTTATAAAGGAAAATTTTTCATGTGTTAGTAATGCCCCTCTTTGACTCCCAGTTATGATCTAATGCATTCTTTATGCTCAGTCAGATGTTTTACCATTAATCATATAATTAGGAAAGAACTATATTAGTATTATCAGTGTTTTTTATTATTATGGAAAAGGGTATAATTAGAAAAACTTTTTAAAAAACCTGCCATAAAGAAGACATCAAACCACCAATTTCTGATATTGTCATTCTTCATGTCATGCTGAATAATCAGATTCTGATTTAGTTAATTCATCAAATTAGCTAAATTTTTGCATGGCAGCAGTTTGAAAATACAGAATTGCTCAAATATTTCAAAGAATTCTGATGACCCCCCCCCCCCCCCCCCATCCCATCTGAAGTATTGAAAAATTGGATAACCTCCCTTTCCATTCCTAAAAATTGTCAAGGCTTCTCATTGATTTCCCCCCACCCCCTTCAGATTACTGAACTTATCATTAATATTAAATTTGAATCAAGGCCTTTAACCTAAAAAGATATTTTTTTCTTAAGACATCTTATACAAAGATTTTAAGGTGGGTGATATATTTTTTTTTAAGAAAAATAAGTTGATCTCCATATGTTTATATATAAAATCAGGATGACATTGCAACTAACATTTCTGTGTTCCAGATAGCATCATCCTATTCATTTTTCAACATTTGTTTTTTATGAAAAATTTTATGCAAGGACATGTGTGACCATGTCTTATGTTTAGGGTAAACTTTTCAAATTGGCAATCAAATATACATGAGATTTAACACAAATCAAACTTGCAGTATTTTTTGATTAAATAACAAAGTCATGCAAAAAAGTTTAGGTTACTTTGTAAAAGGATAGTATACAGGTTTTTAATGGATAAATCTGTTTTTATTTTAGGCAGTATGGCTGAGGGTCTAGTTCAAGAGTTATGATCCTTGATTGATTGAAAAATGGGGCCTTATGTCAAATATGTGCAATATAACTTCAAAGAAACCTTCAACAAATCCCTTTAAAATGACAAAATTGAGGTCAAGTTTAATATTGATATTTTTCTTTTCCGGTGTTCAGGAGTTATGGTCCTTTGTTGATTGTGCAGCAATTATAGAATTGTTGAACAAATCCTTCTCAAATTTTCGTACATTGTTTTTGATGACAAAATGAGAGTAAGTTATATATTTATGTCTCTTGGTGGCTATAGCAATAAATGCAATTAAAACTTGGTTAACTCAACTGTCATTTTGACACTCCTTTTTGAATCAGTATTACTATTTATGTATAAAACAATCATTCTTTTATATATTTAGTGGAGGCTCAAAGATTACAATAAAAGGAAGTGGCTTTGATGACGTTGGAGAAGTTAGAATGGATAACGTAGTAAGATTAGTTATAAAATCTCAGAATTCATCGTAATGCTTTAAAAAAAAAAATGTTTAAAAAAAAACTGTATGTTATGCCTTAGACAAAAAAAATTGTAGAATGTATTGATGTAGGTATATGCTAATTTGGTGGGTGGGATTAAATAAACATGCCAATTAAGTGCTTGCAACTTGGGGGGGTGGGGGGCACTTCCTATATACAAGGTGATAGGATATGCCGCTGTAATAGGTCACATTTTCCAGCTTGAAAATATGTGAATAGGTGGGTAAAACTATCAGAAATAGATGATAAGGTCAATAAAGTTTCCATTACTTGTGATATTCAAAGCTCTGTCATTTTTTTCACAGCTGAAAGTCTTGCTGTAAGTAAACATTAAATCTTAGACTCAAATATTCCACTTTTCAACACACTACACGAAACGCAACCAATATGGGAAAAGTACATTTTTACCTACACAATATATGAAAAGGTATACATTTTTAAGATCTGAATTATATGAAAAGGGTGAAGTAAGAGAACCCCAGTGGCACCTCCTATCAATTAAGTATTGAAGTGGCACCCCCAAGGCTTGCAAGAAGATAACTTGCTACTTTTTTCAGTTCATTACTTTAGAAATTATTAAGGTTTAACTCCATCAGACAGAGTTACCCATACATGGTTTGACTATTCTATTAGGTCTGTTAGTCATATAACTCCCGTATTTATCAGTCCTTGGATTTCCAATTTTTTGATTTGAGCGTTCCTGTTTTAGGCCTTGTTAATCCAGAAAAGAGCTTGGAACACACCAAACGTGACTTAGTTAAAAAAAATTAAAATTTTTTTTGTTTTTTATTATTTCCAATTTTGTAACATGCTTAGTAAATTTCAATTGATGTGTATTGCACAAAAGTTGAAGTAGATAAGAATTTACAAAAAAAAAGGATGAAATATTTTGTATATTTATTAAACCTTATAAAATGAGATCACAACATGAACTGAGTTTGGATTTGTGTAATGTTATAATTACTATTAATACTTCTTATTTGGGGCAGATCAATAAATTGCCTAAATATAGATTATTATATTGTATCATGCTTTTTTCAAAAGTATAATAAAAAGTATAGGTCACAGGGCTTTTTTTAAGCTACAAGTTGTGCAAAATTGTCTGTGCATTATCTGAGTTATCTCCTCTTATATGGCAATTTAAAAAAAAAATCTAATAAAAAGAAAAAAAATATTGTGTATTGATAAAAAAAGACATAAAAATAAAGAAAAGCACATTACTACATTAAAGATCTAGATTGATTGTTTTCTGCTATTTTACAATCAAAGATGGCGCACCTGATCTACCTTAACACTGGTTTTAAACACATATAATGACATGCTTAAATAATATGTCTAATTAATTATTATACTTTTACAGAATGAGTCTTGTTCTATAGAAACTGACAGTGTTGTGTGTAAAACTCCTCCTTTTGTAAAGTCTGATTTTAACAGGAGGAAAAGAGCAACTGGCCAAAATGTTTTTATTCATTTTGATGATTACAGTCATCTTTCAACACTCTACTATGTTGATGATCCTACATTTTCCAAATGGTCAAATGTAATGGAGTATGAGGAAGGTGAAAATGGTGCACCTATTGTGATTGAGGTATGCATTTATATAAGAATTTGAAGGCTAATTATTTCATTACCATTTATAGAAATTCTGTTTATGAATAAATAGAGATGTTGGATATATTTAATTAATACAGTAACTCGAACACAGTTATTTTCTTTCTTTTATGCATAATTAACATGTTTATGATTATATCATTGAGACAAGCAAATGTGTGAAGTAAAAAAAAAAGTCATTGTTATAATATCACACTTGGCCTAACCAGTATAGGAAAAACAGACATAGTGATCTCATTTCAATGCATACTTTAATATTCATGAAAATAGACACTAGAAGAAATTCTTGATAAGTAGCTGTCTGTATTTTCCCCTAAAACTACAGAACTGATTTTTTCAAACTTATCTGCCGACACTGAGGTTGTGAGTTCAAACCTGCATGTGTTAGGTGCGTTTGACTCCATTCTTAATTGACTAGGAATGTCCCCTTTCCTGCTGAATGTTAGTTGTTCTCTCTGTGCACTTCAGCTTCCTCCACCCCTTAAAATCTGTCCACCAGGGCTTCCAAAATTATTTTTAGCCAGCCGGACATTTTATATATTATCCTGATTTTAATCCCTTAAGACTAAATAAACAAAAGGCAATTATGGTAATCAGTTGCCGAGTTGGCCATCCCAATGATTGACATTTAAAAAAAAAAACAATATTAAACTTTCTTTGATTCAAATTCGAAGTTCTGACGTAAACTGTTAAATTGGCAGTGCACCATTCGAAGTGTGCAACATCAGCGTACTTATATCTGCCTTAGACTCTTTATTTGTGCAAAATAACGTTGTCAAAAACTTTACTTTCGTTTTTAAATCTAATACCGGATGTTTTCTTGACAATGGTAAAACATGGACCAGAGATGGATACGTAAATTCCGTGTACGTTTGCAAAGCATGAATGAGTGTAAGTAGCTCAATCTACGTTTTTTCTTCAAGAAAATATTCGAAATAAATGTGAGATAAAGGTATCAATGACAAATTGAGCATTTTTTGAAGAAATTAGTATGCATAATTAAATTTCACACCTGCGCACATGCGCACACGTGTACGAGTTCAAACAGAGACATGTCTCTGGTTCAAAAACGTGGTTATGACGATTTTTCATTTTCACCTTTTTAATTTTTTCATCAAATCATATTTGTAAATGTATTTCTGATAATTTAAATCTTTTTGACTAAATTAATTAGATGCATACCGATGAAATGTAAGAAAATATCTTTGAATAGACTGATCAATGTCCGGTTCAAAATAGTTTACCTGTCACCTGAACAGGTAAATTTCAGCTGTTCGACAACTAATTAGCCTTGATTAAAATGAGAAGGTATTAAAGTACGGGTTGTTAGCTCACCGGGGCCCAAAGGGCCCCATGTGAGCTTATGCCATCACTCGGCGTCCGTCGTCGTCTGTCGTCGTCGTCTGTCGTCGTAAACTATTCCCTAGAACATAGGGGTCAAATGCAGTTTTTTGCTTATATCTCAAAAACTAAAGCTTTTAGAGCAAATCTGACATGGGGGTAAAATTGTTCAATGGTTCAAGATCTATCAGCCCTGAAATTTTCAGACGAATCAAACAACTCATTGTTGGGTTGCTGTCACTAAATTGGTAGTTTTAAGGAAATTTTGCAGATTTTTGTTATTATCTTGAATATTATTATAGATAGATATAAACTGTAAACAGCAATAATGTTCAGCAAAGTAAGATCTACAAAAAAGTTTATATGACCAAAATTGTCAATTGACCCCTTAAGGAGTTATTGCCCTTTAAAGACAATTTTACACAATTTGTTCATCAAGTTTGCTAACATTTAAAAATCTTCTCCTCTGAAACTACTGGGCCAAATACCTTCAAACTTCATCTAAATGTTCCTTAGGATATCTAGTTTATAAATTTTATCCGAAGTTTTAATCCATCGACAAACATGGCCGCCATGGCTAAAAATAGAACATAGGGGTCAAATGCTATTTTTGGCTTATATCTCCAAAACTAAAGCTTTAAGAGCAAATCTGACATGGGGTAAATTTGTTCAATTGATCAAGATCTATCAGCCCTGAAATTTTCAGACAAATCGAACAACCCATTGTTGGGTTGCTGCCACTAAATTGGTAGTTTTGAGGAAGTTTTGCAGATTTTTGTTATTATCTTGAATATTATTATAGATAGATATAAACTGTAAACAGCAATAATGTTCAGCAAAGTAAGATCTACTGAAAAGTTAAATGACCAAATTTGTCAATTGACCCCTTAAGGAGTTATTGCCCTTTAAAGACAATTTTACGCAATGTGTTCATCAAGTTTGCTAACATTTAAAAATCTTCTCTTCTGAAACTATTGTGCCTATTACTTCTTAACTTTGAATGAATGTTCCTTTTGGAATCTAGTTTATGTATTGTATCAGAAATTTTGATCCATCAACAAACATGGCCACCATGGCTAAAAATAGAACATAGGGGTGAAATGCAGTTTTTGGCTTATATCTCAGAAACTAAAGCATTTAGAGCAAATCTGACATGGGTAAAAAATGTTCAAAAGGTCAAGATCTATCAGCCCTGGAATTGTCAGACACACCGAACAACCCATTGTTGGGTTGCTGCCACTAAATTGGTTGTTTTAAGGAAATTTTGCAGTTTTTTGGTTATTATCTTGAATATTATTGAAGATAATGATAAACTGTAAACAGCAAAAATGTTCAGCAAAGTAAGATCTACAAAAAAGTTTAATATGACCAAAATTGTCAATTGACCCCTTAAGGAGTTATTGCCCTTTAAGGACAATTTTACACAAGTTGTTTTATGTTTCTTAACTTTAAAAATCTTCTCAAATGAATCTAGTATAAATTTTGTATTTCATTTCCTTGTACGTCAAGATACATATACACTATGGCTAAAATGGAACATATGGGTAAAAAGCAAAAATAATCATTGATGAAAGATTTAAGCAAAAAAAAAACAGGTGAGCGATTCAGGCTCTTGAGAGCCTCTTGTTTTGGTAGTATGATCATGTCACTTTTATGACCGGAAATGTGTGGCTGTTAAAGGCAAAAGGTTGGGTCAAAAAGATCGTGAATTATGTTAAAATGACCGTCTCTTAAGAAAGCCTTGAAAAGTAAAAAGTAGATGACCGTTTTGTGCTTTGCCCAGCCGGACTTTTACCGGACATTATACAAATGTCCGGAATATATGACCGTTTTGGAAGCCTTGCTGCCCACCATGATATAGCTAAGAGTGCTGATGGTGACATTAAACAACAACAATCAATCAATCATAAACATAGACTATTGAGAACTTATAACTTCCATTTGTCCCTCTAAAATATATTCCCATACTTTCAATTGCTATATCATATAAATGTGTCGGCAACTGTTGAGTGACAAAGTCTCAGATTTACTTTTAAAGGTCATGTTATTCAAGTTGAAAAAAGAATGTGTACTAGTATTACAATGCGTATTTATGATTTTTTTTGTTTCTCTTTTCTGAATATGATTTAAGTCATCTTGCTTCTTTTCTTTTGCATACTAGATAAAATCTTGACCAATATAATCATATGCAGTGAGAAAATTAGCTTTTATTGGCTTCAGTGATTTTTCAAAGAAATGCTGAAATAGAATAATTTTGTTTTTGAATTTTTAGGGAAGAAATTTTTTGGATGGAGCAAAACGAGAGGATTACATTGTAAATATTGGACTTGATGGGAAATGTTATATAGAAGAAATGACTGACTGGAACATAACATGCCTTCCACCAAAAAATAAACCACGTACAAATCACAGTGATGAAAATATAGTGTTTGTTATAGTGAGTTGACTGATTTTATTTTAGATCTATTTTTTCCCTTCACTTGAAATATTTTGACCTAGTTCATCTAACTTTTGGAATATTTCTTCCACCAAAATAACAAAATTAACATTCAGGAGTTAAAAAAAAAACTCATTCTTTTAACCACCAACAATAAGACAGATCCAACAAATTTTGAGTGCAGTGGTAGTTCCAATGCCAATTTAAATCTGTGGTATCATACATTTCGAGCCTAGATGGGGTCCTTGCCAAATATCTGCTTCGCATCCAGCAGGAATATCCAATCTATTCTTTTTGCAGCTTTCCAGTTTCAGATAATGTTTGAACTGGCTATCGTAATATTGTAGTTCAGCTCACAATTACTGCAGTGATGGATATGTAAGTGATCAAGGCAGCTTTCCACAGTAGATTAGTTTCCAATTTCGATTTTATAAATGACATGACACAGTTGACCTGGGGTCATTTTGGGGGAAAAGCGTTATAGAACATTATGAAGTGACGATATTTACTTTGTGACGTCCAGGAAAAAGCATTAATTGAAAGATCATGTATTGGCAAATGGCCTTAATTACCTTAAACCACAAAATTTGATGCTGAGGAAGAAAGGTCTTTCATTATTATGATTTATTACTCTTAAAAATAACTATGCCTATTTCCCTGTTGCATTAGTCAATTATGACAAATTTGAATGTCTAATGATCATTATGTTTTCTCCACTTATTTTACATATTAAATGTTATAAGTGGACATTTTTATCATTTGAATTCTGACTTTTTAACCTAATTTGTAGTCTTTTTGGTCCGAATGACAGATCCTAATAATAAAGATGATTTGGAGAACTCAGCATGCTGCAATTAAAAAAACTGTTCGAAAATTAATGGGAGACAAGTTTCATCCAAATGGATACATCTATACTACTAAAATAATGAGGTCCAATTTGTTAGCCAGCATGATATAAAAAGGACATATCAAAGAATTCAACTTTATGTATAAAATATTGGACAATAGTGTTGATTTAAAAATTACGCCATTCCAGGCCCTATTGTTTTCTACATAATTAATATTACCAATAATTAACAAGTTGCGGGTCAAATCCGATACCAATAGTATATGTCACATGTAGTTTCGGATTGTAGTAAGAAAACCAGGAGGGGTTCAAACAGAAAGATTTTGAAAGCAGAGAAAACTGTGTAATCAGCATGACTTTATCATTTGACAATACGAATACTAAAAATCCAGGCTAAAATAAGGTGTAGCTACTTTAATTCAGTTGCAGACATGCTATGTCGCAGGTGTGTTCTAGTTTTTATTTTTATTAATTTTAGAATGTTAAAGGTGCAGAACAAATATTTACGTCTCTCATTGTTGATAAAGAAATTTATATAATAAAAAAAACAACCCAAAAAACAAACTTATTAGGGTTCTAAGGAGTAACAGTAATTTTGTTTATTTTTGCCTTTATTTTGAAGAGTAAACATTTAGACTTACCTGAAAACACTTAGTATTATGATATGGAAAACTTCATTAATATATTTTTTTTTCTCTCTCTTTCAGGTACAGGTTGGACGTATTCATGAAAAACTTGGAAATATAAAATACATTACAGCGTTACCAATATTGGCAATGGTGATTGGAATTTTAGGTGGTCTCCTTGTTGTTGCTGTTGTTTTAGGTTCAGCTCTAGTACTAGTATCAAGGCGCAAGAGGAAAATAGCAGAGAAAAACTTCCAGATGGAGTTAGTAAATATGGAAGATAAAATCAGGGAAACCAGTAGAGAGGGTAAATGGAAAATGCTTTATGCAATATTCCTTTTTTTTGCAGTTAAGATAGGCATATTTATATATGTGTCTTTGTAATTGTCAGATAACAATTTTATACAACTGTTAAAAAACAAAAAATATTATTGTATATTGTTGTCTGTCTGTTCGTCCGTCCATCAAATCATGATGCCTCAAGCATTCAGTAACAAATCCTTGCCAATTTTTAAACATTGTTAGGTTTCATGATATTACTAGCAAACTTAAAGATTTTGATGATTTATAGATAGGTCATACCTGCCAACCCTCCTGTTTTGAGCGGGAGTCTCCCGTGCAAACGACGAAATTCCGAAAATATCCCGCTTGCCAGTCTGCTTCCATGCAGGAGTATAGAATCTCCCGCTTTGGGATACAGTCGAACCTCGTTGTGTCGAAGTTGAAGGGACCAGACCAAAGTATTCGACTCATCCGAGGTTCTACTCATCCGAGGTCGAGTGTGTCGTCAAAATTTGGAATGCAAGAAATACGGTATGAAATTTGCGTAAACTAGATCATTGATTTTGAACAGTGTGCCTTTTTTTCGATATGACACACTTTATAAATGGTATGCAATCGCCATTGTTGGTCCTTCATAATAATCAAACACACAAGAACAGATACAAATCATGCACAAATAAAATCAAGTCTACACACATATTTATAAAGGTCAGTCACTATAAATTATGAAATCATTCGCGGAACGAAATAAGTTCTGAACGGTCTCTGATGAGGGCGTCTGCTGTACATTAAATTATCATGAATTTATGATAATTGTCTTAATCCTTTATTTATTGTAATTAATGAGTTTTAATTCTAACGATTGTTTTAATCTCGGCTAGTGTCATTTAAATTCGTTTCGTTTTTATCTCATGTGAAATACGTTCAACACTCTAAAGTTCCGCTTGTACAATCAACAAAGGTGTTAATTACTGGCAACCATAAACATGTCAATTTAACTGTTATACAAACAAGTATGTTTACTCAGCTTTAATCTCTTTTGAAAATGATTAGGTTACATAAGAAATACATCCGATTTGAGTTTTTATCATTAGGTCTGCATCTTTGGAAAATTCTTACTTTCGAACTTCGAGACATCGGGGTCAATTTACATTAATTTTATATCGACGGGACTATAAAATTTACTCGACATAACCGAGTATTCGAATCAACCGAGTTTGACTCATCAGAGGTAATGATGCATTGATCAAATGGGAATTTTACCGGGACCGAGAAATTACTTCGACTCATCCGAGTTTTCGACACAACCGAGTTCGACACAACGAGGTTCGACTGTATTTATAACCCCACTTTAAAAAAGTGGGGGTATACTGTTTTACCTCTGTCTGACCGTCCATCCGTCCCATGAATATTTTTCGTCCCATCTTTCTCAGGAACTACATCATAAGGATTTCTGAAATTTGGTTGCAGGGTTTATATAAGTCAGCTATATAGTGTGATGCTTTTTCAGATTCTCACTCAACATCTTCCTGTTTACCGTCAAGTATTTGGGCCGGGTATCATCAGTGAGCAGTAGCTCGCAGTTTCACTTGTTTGACCTTGAATAACCCGCGTTCGTAATTCTCTGCCTTTTTCATTACTTTCAACAGAAATAAATAAACAATCAGCTATCATTTGAAAACTTTGGTCAATAATTTTTGTGTTCGATATATAAGTAATCGAAATTCAGTTCTGCTATGTCAACTCCAACAAGACAGAGGTCTTTTTCTGGACCAAGTGGCAGTGTACAAAAGAAGAAATAAATAATTGCAAATCGAAATATCAAGCAGATTTGAATTAAAAGATTTTCAATTTTCACGACCAAGTTCACTTGGCAATGAATCTTTTTGCACATCATGTTCAATCAACTTTTTGCACATCTTGTTCAATCAGCGATGTTTGAAAGCATGCTTAGTGTGAGACTCACAACAAAATCAAAATATGGAATGTTATGAGTAATGAGACTCAGAGGTATTGAAAAAGGCTTAAAAAAACCCACCTTGTATAGATTATAACCATAAATTGAAGAAATAAAGTATATTTATTAACTCTTATTGGTGTTTTGTAGATTAATACGTAAATGGGTCATACATTTAACTTGAAAATGTCCTTCACACAAAATAACCCCCTCAGCTGTCATAGCTGAGGGGGAGATCTCCCTCTTTGAAGGTTTCAGAGGTTGGCAGGTATGAGATAGGTCATTCCAGAGTTATAGGAATTTTATTATTGCATAAACCAGGCACTTTTATAAATGTCTCTTAAAAACTTGTCTATGCTTTCAAAAATCCTTATAAGGTTTTTTCATTTATTTATAGAGATAGAGACAAACTTAAGCCTTTCATTACAATAACTTTCATATTAGTTGCTCAAGAGTCTATAGGAATTAAATAATGAAAATCTTAGCAATTTTTCATATAATTTATGATCAACCCGAGTATGCAGTCACCAATCCTAATGAAATTTTAACAAACTGTTCTGTATATTCAATGATATTTATTGCTTTGAATTGAATACAAGAGTTGCAGTTCATTTAAAATTCTGACCCAATTGCGATTTGTTTGATCCAACACTCAGAAATTTTGACCAACTGCTGTAGAAAAATAAAGTCAAGTCGTCAATGTGCAAGGTGATAAAATAAAGCATACTTAAAATCCTTTAAGATTTTGATTCCACTTCATTGCTATTATGAAAATCTAGCTAAAAATTCCAAGAGTCAATCGAAAGGTGGGAGGTAGTAATTTTTGTTGATGTTTTCATGTCAGTCCCACTCTTACCATGAACAGTTGTTAACTGGATATGGTACGTAACATGCCCATTTTTGTCGAGCCTGCGACTTTTGTCGCAAAAGCGAGACATAGCGATCCTACATTCCGTCGGTGTCGGCGGCGGCGGCGTCCACAAATATTCACTCTGTGGTTAAAGTTTTTCAAATTTTAATAATTTTCTTAAACTATCCTGCATTTCAACCAAACTTGGACAGAAGCTTGTTTATGATCATAAGATAGTATCCAGAAGTCAATTTTGTAAAAAAAAAATATCCTGTTTATCCGTATTTTACTCATAAATGGACTTAGTTTTTCTGCCAGTTAACATTACATTCACTCTGGTTAAAGTTTTTCAAATTTTAATAACTTTCTTAAACTATCCTAGATTTGTACCAAACTTAGACAGAAGCTTGTTTATATTACATTCACTCTGGTTAAAGTTTTTCAAATTTTAATAACTTTCTTAAACTATCCTAGAGTATCCAGAAGAAAATTTTGTAAAAAAAAAAATCCTGTTTATCCGTATTTTACTCATATATGGACTTAGTTTTTCTGCCAGTTAACATAACATTCACTCTGTGGTTAAAGTTTTTCAAATTTTAATAACTTTCTTAAACTATCCTGGATTTGTACCACACTTGGACAGAAGCTTGTTTATGATCAAAAACTAATATCTAGAAGGAAATTTTGTAAAAATTTATTTCCTGTTTTTCCGTATATTACTTATAAATGGACTTAGTTTTATTCCAGTTAACATTACGTACAGTCTGCAGTTAAAAGTTTTTAAATCATTTATTAGATTCATAAACCTTCTTGGATTTTTACCAAACTTGAACAGAACTTCTTACAATCAAAAGATAGTATCTAGAGGAAAATTTTTAATAATTTTTTCCCCATTTTTGTTGAGCCTGCGACTAACAACAAAAGTAGGCGAGACACTGGGTTCCGCGGAACCCTTACAATTTTTTTTTATTTCCTGTTAACTTTTAAATTATAATAAAATGAGATGTTGGGTTTACTTCAATGAAACACAAAAAACTAAAAGACATCTATAGGTCTACTTACTAACTTTAACAATTGACAGGGGTGTCTATTCAATATGTTAAGTTCTATATCTTCAATTCTATATGCATTGTTTCAAAGTGTTTAAAGCTAGCTGTGATAATGGCAGATCAAGCTTAATTTGGTCAAATCTTTTACAAAGTCACAAAGTTGGGTTGTAGACAGTATTTTTGGAAATGTTGAGCAGAATGATATTTTAAAACAATTTCACATTTATTGATAAACTGAAAATATTTATTTCAGAATTTGCTGATGCCCAAATGACTATACGAGACATTAAATCAGATCTAGTAACATCTAGAGTACCGTACTGTGATTATCAGTCGTATGCCTTCCATCAACTATTCCCTAACCAAGATATGGACACACATCCAATTCTATTTGAACCAATGGTAAGTTCAGACAACAGTGTGAAAGGCTTAAAAAGAATTACCCATATGCCTTTTGTTATATTTTATATTGGTATCAGTTTAAGAGGATTCATTAATGCATATGGTACCTTAATGATATTTGGTATGCATTTATATTTGCATTGTCATATCTCATTTCCATTCCCCCTCAGTCAACATGTCAGTCATATATCAAGGTCCACTGACTTTGAAACTTTTGCACAGTTTACATGTTAAAGTTTGTGATTATGTCAATTAATATGCTAATATTGTGGATTCATTTATTTTCGTTGATTGCGGAAAAGTTGTAACTACGTGGATGTTTGATTTTTGTCTCCCCTGCGACGAAAGTCTTAGTATGCGAGACATAGGTATTACTATACAGTAGCGGCGGCGTAAACTATTTGTATAAAGCTTTATATTTCAGAAGGTAGAAGACCTTGATGCTTCATATCTTGTATGCAGATACTGAAGTTTCCGTCTGTCATATGTCCAATGTCCTTGACCTCATTTTCATGGTTCAACGACTGCTTGAAAAAAAATTTGAGTTTTTTTGTCATGTGAATTTCTCACTTATTATGAGTAATAGGATAACCATACCTTGCAACGTCTACATATCCATCAGACAGGGTTCACCTGATCTCGATCTCATTTCATGGATCAGTGATCAAGGTTAAAGTTACGTAATTAGGTCAGTTTCTCAAATACTATAAGCAGCAGGTCAACTATATGTGGTGTATGGAATGACTGTAATGGGTACATGTCAGTCTGGCTGGTTTCATCTGACCTTGACTCATTTTCATGGTTCATTGGTCAATGTTAAGTGTTTGTGTTTTGGTCTGTTTTTCAAGTACTATAAGCAATATGTCAACTATATTTGGTGTATGGAATGATTGTAAGGTGTATATGTCTGTCTGGCAGGTATCATCTGACCTTGACCTCATTTTCATAGTTCATAGGTCAATGTTAAGTTTTTTTTTTTTTTGATCTGTTTTTCAATTATCATATTAAAGCAAGAGGTCAAATGTATTTTGTGTATAAAAAATTGTAAGGAATATATGTCTGTCTGACAGTCACAGAATTTATCTGACCTGAGTTTCTTTGATGCTTTTAGTTAAACCTTTATCTTTAAGACTTTCAACATAAAATCAATGGTCAGTAAAGCAGGCTAGACATTTCAGCGAGTGCACTCTTGTTTTGTTTTGCCAAAGTTTCTATACATGTCTATTCAAAATTTGTACTATGTTGAACATTTAAATTCTGGTTTCACCTCTACCCACAAAATCTATGTAAATGTCTGAGATCCCATGAATAATAATGAATCAACAGTACCTCAGGATAATGATGTGCAACTGGATTGAAATTTTTCAAGTTTAAGTCTACCCTCAGAGTCTTTTTTTTATTTTTAGCTTTTGTTTTTATGCATTATGCTATTAAAAATACACACAGATGACGTATATCTCTCTGTGAAGAGTTGGAACAATATGTTGGCCTTACAAAAACTGATGACAGACAAGCATTCTTGTTATTGTTATACTTTTTGTGATGTTGATATGGTCCGAGTACACAGTTATCGTCCTTTGATTTTCTTTGTCCACAAATATAGTCCCTAGTGTGGACAGTGTGTTACTTGCCAGTTTTTTTTATACCCCTTTCAAATTTATTTCTCCATGTTTTATGCCTCAAATAGCAAGTAGGGGGATGAAGTTACACTTTAAAAAAATTTGGGTCATGAATTTTAAGGTAAAGTAGTGATTTGGTCCAGCTGAAAAAGGTTAAAAATTAGCACTTCGGAAGCTGTCAAAAGATTTCAAGACCCCCTTAACATAAAATTGTCCATATTTTGAGTTAGAGCCGATGAAGTTTTCTATAATTTTAATATAATTTGTCCCAAAAGTAGTACATCACACTGTAAAAATATTATTGAGAAAGCGCAGGTGGGATTTTTTTAATTTTCATTTATTGTCTAAAAGAAATGCACTACGAAATAACTGTGTACTCGGACCATATGGTGGCACTGGTGGGATAGATCTATGACAGTGTAATCTTACCAAGGCCTGAGAAGTTATTTTGGAGTTTATAACATACAATACTATGATATACTATGGATTCAATTTTATTTGTGGGACAGTGATTTTTGTGGATTTCATGGGTATACGTGAACCACAGATTTAGATTTTCAATTAAGTATAAATTTTCTATAGACTTGTACGTAGACTTTAGCAAAACCACATCCATGAAATTTGTTAACCATGAAAATAAATGAATCTACAGTATATACTTATATTATCTTTTTTTGCAGGTAACAGATGACAACAGAAGGAAAGTACAGAAAGCTATGGATATGTTTGACAAGCTTATGACCAACAAACTGTTTATGAAATCACTCGTGCAAACTTTAGAAAGTCAGAATAAACTCTCACCTCAAGACAAGTAAGACTAGAAAACTTTTGTTATTTTTTTTTATTTACCGGGTATGTAAATATTTGAAAAAAGCAGATTATGGGTAAACTTCATAGAGACTTACATCAAAGAAACACTGAAAAAACAATAGACATTTCAAAAGTTTCACATGAAAAGATGTTTTTGAAAGAGTACTGGAATATGTTATAGAAGTTATCTGAAAGTTTACATGTAAAAACTTAGAATAATTACTGGGAAATGTTGAGTATGAAGTCATTTAAAAAGTTCACATTTAACGATTTGAAATGAAAATAGAATTAAGTGCTGGAATATATAAAAAGAAATTTATTGAAACATTTACAAATAACATTTGAAAAAAGTACTAAATTTGTAACAGGAGTTCAGTCTAAAGTTCACACTTGAAAATTTGAAAAAAACTAAATACTGGAATATGTGAAAGAAGTTCATTGAAAAATAATTTGAAAAAAAGAAATACAACAGGAATATATTAAGAGTTTATTTAAATGTTCACATATAAGATTTGAATAATAAATTACTGGAATATGTTTCATTACAGGTGTTCATTTTTAAAAGTTTGAAATATAACTTTTTTTAAATTGTATAAAATATTTATGTTTATCAGATGTATTTTTCTGCATGTTGATACTGTAAAATATGTGCTGCAAGTCCCAATGAAGCTTTTTGTAGAGTGAGGACAGGGAACGGGTTCAAAAAGGCTTCATATTGTGTTAAGCAGCTAATATGTTACAATATCAATATGATGAAAATTTGATAAAAGATCTATTGGGCTGTATTTGTGGGATTTTCATGATAGAAACAAAATCATTGTTTCACCAACAAACCAGAGGAGATGCCAAACTTACATTATAATATCAGTTAACATTATAAAATAATTCACAGTTTGAACTGCCTGACTTAATGTATATTCTGTAGCTCCAAAGGTAAATAATTAATATAAGTGATTAAATATGAACAATGATAAAAAATGAATAACTGATGACAGCTTTTTGTTTGTATTTACGAGTACCAATTAATTTTAAAAAAATCATATTCATTATTTTTGACAGAGCCCAGTTTGCTTCATTACTGTCAGTCTGTGTGATTGGAAACATGAAACTTTTCTATCAGTAAGTATATATGGATATTGATAGTAAATTAAAAAAAAAACTCTGAAAAGTTTGATCTCATAAAGACAATTCATTGCATGTCCTGATGCAAAAGTTCTGTTAAGTCAGGTTTTAACTTACACAGAGGTTTCACTGTCTTACACAGTCTATTAAATGATATCTTTAAAAATGGAAATTTTAAAACAAAAATTGAAAAAATTGATGAAAGTACATATTGAACAAAATTTCACAGAATATTACTTATTAGATGTTATTTTGCACCTCCAATTTCATATCTTCATCAGTTTTAATTTGGCATGTCATTTAGACTTCATCATCCACACACTATACATTATACAATTGTATCAGCTTCTCCTAAACCCTGAACAGAATTAAATGAAATTTTCTAATAAACTTCACAATGTAATGCCATTGTACACCTAAATATTTTGTATCCCAATTATTTTGTATTTTTGTTTTGTTAAGGGGGGGATGTTCCTGAGCTTATTATAGACTTCTGTTGATTTTCATACGTGTGTGTGGAGGGGGAGTAGGTCATTTTGTTTTGTGAGCTGTGCTGTGCCTCAGAAGAGTACTAGTTATTTTTATTTTGATATTTTGGTAAAAATGAATGATATATTCTAATTAAGATGAGGTTTCTGTCTCTTTTTTTAATGAGATCACAGGGTAAAAGAAATAGCCCCCCTAAAAGACAATAAAAAACATGCATTCAGGTTAGAAGGGTGACAGGGGAAGTGAAACTTGAAATTTACTTTTGCAGTATAACAACATTTTGTGAATGGGTAATGTTTCCGATTTAAAAAAGAATTCTAGCTATTTAAGGTGGATGGGGTCCAGTCTTAATTAAAATCCATAGAATTTTTTATAAATTTGTCAAAACGTTGTTTTTATCATGCTTTTTATACGACTGCAAAAAAATTTTTTGGATATGATGTCGTCATCTGCGTCGTTGTCCGAAGACACATTGGTTTCCGGACAATAACTTTAGTTTAAGTGAATGGATCTCTATGAAATTTTTGAAGAAGGTTCAATACCACAAAAGAAAGGTTGGGATTGATTTTGGGGATGATGGTCCTAACCGTTTAGGAAAAAGGGGCCCAAAACAAGCATTTTTCTAGTTTCAGGATAATAACTTGTGTATAAGTATTTCGATTGCTCTGAAATTGTACCACAATGTTTAATACCACAAGTAGAAGGTTGGGATTCATTTTAGGGGTTATGGGGCCAACAATTTAGGAATTAAGGGCCAAAAAGGGACCAAAAACAAGCATTTTTCTAGTTTCCAGACAATAACTTGTGCGTAAGTGTATGGATCTCTCTGACATTGTACCACAAGGTTCCATATAACAAAGGGAAGGCTGTGATTGAGTTTGGGGTTAATTGCCCCAAACATATAGGAATTAGGGGCCAAAAAAAACGGCCAAAAACAAGCATTTTTCTAGTTTCCAGACAATAACTTGTGTTTAAGTGTATGGATCTCTCTGAAATTGTATTACAATGTTCCATACTGCAAATGAAAGGCTGGGATTGAGTTTTGGGGTTATTGCTCCCAGGGGGGGTTTCAAAAAGTTGGGAGGGGGGGGGATTTTTTTTTCCAATTTTTTAAGGGATTCATATTTTTTTTCAAAATTTTTCAAATTTCGAATTTTTGAAAAGTTTCAAGAAGAAATCTTCAATTGCACAGTATTGCGCAATAGATTTGTAAGATCTTTGACCACATTTATTTTGTGTCAGAAACCTATATTATGTCAAAAATTTGATCACAATCCAAATTCAGACAGTATCAAGCTTGAATATTGTGTCAAATTTGCCCAAACAGTTCAGGGTTCGACCTCTGCGGTCGTATCAGGCTGCGCTCAGCGAATCATTTTATTGTAGTTTCCAGACAATAACTTGTGTTAAAGTGTATGAATCTCTGAAATTATACCACAAGTTTCAATACTACAAAGGGATGGTTAGGATTGACTTTGGGGGGTTATGACTCAAACCATTTAGGAATTAGGGGCAAAAAAAAGGGGAAAAACAAGGGTTTTTCTGGTTAAAGGACAATTGAGACAATTTAAAAGCAGTGTAAGGGATGTAATCCAAATCAAAATCCAAATCAATTTACATAACAATGTTTGATTACCTCCCTTACACTGCTTGTAAATTGTGTATTAAGAAATGATGATTACCATAATTTGAGGGAATGAATTATTTTTTGGAATAAGGGAAAGGGGGGAGGTGAAAAAAATTGGAAGGGGACAATTTTACTCATTTCAGATTTCAGAAATTAAAAGAAAATTTTTCAAATTGTTTTTTTTTGGGGGGTTAATATTCAACAGCATAGTGTATTGCACAAACGCAAAAAAACGGGGTATAGATTATGCATGGAAAATCCAATTTTGTGTGATAAAAAGAAAACCTCACC
Source organism: Mytilus californianus (assembly GCF_021869535.1). Lineage (NCBI taxonomy): Eukaryota > Metazoa > Mollusca > Bivalvia > Mytilida > Mytilidae > Mytilus > Mytilus californianus. Next base: position 31,414,263 of record NW_026262581.1, read on the forward strand.
ATAGAATTTTAAGATAAAATGAGAGAAGAAAGCTCTTATAACATGCTTTCAGATAAGAAAAAGAAAAAATGGGGTCACCAGACTTGTTTCCTTGCTACATATTAAAATAGGTAAATTCACAACACTTTCTATTTACTTTATCTGAGTTATCTCCCCTTATGTGGCAAAGTTGAAAAAAAATGAATCAAACAAAAATGTTGTGTTTTTTTAGAAAATACTGACGTTAATATGATAAAACACATAATTTTCTATATTAACATGAAAAGTCTTACACCTGAATTACACACTACTCTCAAAATTTGCACATTTCATTAAAGATCTAGACCAATTGTCATCTGCTACTTCAGAATCCAAGATGGAGGAAGACACCCCAGCTACCTTAATTTCATGTCAATTTGATATTTATTGATTTGAATGTGTGTAATACACTATCAGTGGTGTTATAAAGCAGTTTTAACAACAACTAAATGATAATTATATATGTTCTGTTTTCAACTCTAGGCTTATAATTTATATGTTGTTGTTTTTTTCAGATTGATTAATAGTTTACTGATAGACATGATAAAATCAGCAAACAAAAAGCAACAAAAAGTTCTTTTCAGAAGGTAATTAGCTTTGATAGTAAAGAATTTTATTGCAAAAATTTCCTTCTAGTCAAATTTATGCTTTTCATCGATGATACGGTTATGAAATTCATAATTTTTTTTTTTTTTTAAACTATGTCGAATCCAGAAATATTATTTATTCCTTTGAAAATTTTATACAGTATATATGTTCCTCAGAGATATGACAACATGCGTCAATCACAAAATTTTACATTACCTTGGGTAAATGTACTTAAACTAAGCAATGTTTATCTTGGACCTTGGGTAAATGTACTAAAACTAAGCAATGTTTATCTTTGACCTTCAGGGCCTAATCTAGGATTTTGAAGAAGGAGAAGTGACTTCTCCTTCCATGAGAGAGAAGGGAGAAGTGGTCAACTTCTTGGAGAAGTGAGATTCCATTACCAAACGGTTTCGGTTGCATCATGTTTTCAAGCTTATCACTAAGGAAATTGTTTTATATTCAATAAAAGATGTACTTGCAGTTTTTTCATATGTTATTGTACACAATGTATATATAGAAAGTTCTTAATAAAAAGGTTTAAACAATATATAGTTGTTATTTATTTATTGATACCATAATGTGTTCTAAATAAAATTTGTTGATTGGGACATGAGGGAGTAGCCTAGTAATATTATCAAGATTATGATGCATTAAATTCATGTGCATCTGCCTCAATTTATTTTTAAAACTCAAGAAAAATATGATGAATTTCACTTGACTGGGAATTTAATTTATATCACTACTTGTCATTGTTTTGTAAAACATTATTGAATGTCCAGGACATTTATGTTAGTTGTAGTAAATTGAGATTATCGTTAAAGATTGTAAGTCTATAAATGAAAATATCTTTCAATCTCAAGTTAATTATCCGAAAAAGAGCTAATTTCTATCACTTTTTAAAAATGTCATCCATATCAACGAAGTGGTCATGAGAAAAAATCCACTGCTGATCACAATCTCGAATGTCGTACGTTTGCAATCACATTATCCATCAGCTGTCTTTCTACCTTTTATATTTCAATTTTTATTCAATGAATATAATAAATCTACCGTTAATTCCCACCCTTTACCAACCGAATAGTAAAATTGATCGACTTGTGTAGGTAATACAAATAAAACAAATCAGCTGAGTGATTACGCAACATCCTCAGATGAAAATCATCGTAAAACGTTAACTTAAACAGACAGTCAGTTTTCCGTTTTAACAGTTTTGAAAGTTATATCCGAGGATGTTCAAAGTCGCCGTTGTATTTATTTAATTTGATCGTTTACAGTATAAGTCCTGGGTCGTTTCGAAAATCTCGATTTTCCTTATCAGCCGCCATTTTTTTTTACCTGTGAGACTTGTCAATCACAAGTTGTCTCCCTTTTACCGATTTTGATAGCGATTTGACTTCGCTATGAAGTCAGTCGGCCGGCGAGATTTAGCGATTTCCAAAATTCTTTGGCGACTTAAATCGTCATTTCGCCGGCAAGATTATGGCCTGGACCTTGGGTAAATGTACTAAAACTAATCCATTTTATCTTGGACCTTGGGTAAATGTACTAAAACTAATCCATTTTTATCTTGGACCTTGGGTAAATGAACTAAAACTAAGCGATGTTTATCTTGGACCTTGGGTAAATGAACTAAAACTAATCGATGTTTATCTTGGACATTATGTCTAGTCTGTTTTAGGTTTTGATAGTCTTAAATGATTTATTATTTATGCTGCTCAAATTTTAAGTTCTGAGTATTCTTTGTGCAGGTTATACCAGAAGCATGTTTCTTTCGTGTACATACATTTATAAATTTGAAGTTAACCTAATTGTTTACAATAATGAATGGTGGTTTAAGTCAGTTTACAAGAGTAAAGAGCTATTCAAATGAGTGATTCAGGACAACGAGGAAACATATTGTATATGTATGTCAAATACAACCTTTGTCTGAAAATAATTTCTAATACAATCTGAAAAATGGTGTTCTATCTTGTTGCAATTAGAAAAAAATATGAGCATTTGTTTATCAAATAAAACTTAAATAGATATTAATGCTTCATCTTATTGTAGATTTGAATCAATCACACAGAGACTTATGGTAAACTGGTTGGCATTATCATTGTATGATCATTTAAAGGTAATTTGTAATATTTTGTTTCTCAAGATAATAAGTTAAAGCTCTCTTTTGAGTTGCTGTAACGTTCAGCTTTTGAAAAAAAAATGTCATCAGTATCGTGTAAACACTCTTTGTAAAATTAAAATGGTTAACAAAATGTAAATGTACATACTGTGGATTAATTATTATCCATTGGATACCAATTTTCATGACTTTCATGGACCATGGGTATAGATAATTTACCATAAATTTAAATTTTCAAAGAAGTATTAATTTCATTAGGAATTTGAGCAAACTTTAGCAAAACCTGTCACGAAATCAGGAATTGTTAAAAATATATTTTTTCTTCAATCCATAAACATTGGTACCAACGAAAATAAATGAATCCACAGTAATTGGAGTCTTGTTTATACAATAGATGGGTTGAGTCTCTCTCTAATCAGAATGTTATGTTAATTAGTCCCCTACCGACGAAGTCGAAGGGGACTTTAGGTTTGCAATCCGTCTGTCTGTCTGTCTGTCTGTCTGTCTGTCTGTCTGTCTGTCTGTCTGTCTCTCTCTCTGTCCTTCTGTCAGTCCGGCAAATCAGTTTTCCACACTTTTTTTCTTCATGCTTGAAGATATTGATTTGATATTTGGTATATTGTTTTATCATGACAAGTTACAGATCAAGTTCGAATTTTGTTCCGGTCTGATAATTTTGTGCAGAGTTATGGTCCTTGGACTTGGAAAATTCACTCAAAAATTCAGTTTTCCACACTTTTTTTCGTCATTCTTGAAGATATATATTGATTTAATAATTGGTACATTGTTTTATCATGACAAGTTACAGATCAAGTTTGAATTTTGTTCCGGTCTGAAGATTTTGTGCAGAGTTATGGTCCTTGGACTTGGAAAATTCACTCAAATAATCAGTTTTCCACACTTTTTTTTGTCATGCTTGAAGATATTGATTTGATAATTGGTATATAATTTTATCATGACAAGTTACAGACCAAGTTTGAATTTTGTTTTGGTTTGATGATTTTTTGCAGAGTTATGGTCCTTGGACTTAGAAAATTCACTTAAATTATCAGTTTTCTGCACTTTTTTTCGTCATGCTTGAAGATATTGACTTGATATCTGTTATATAGTTTACACCATGACAAGTTATAGATCAAGTTAGCATTTTGTTCCAGTACAATTAATTTTTAACCGGTAGAGGACTATGTATTGCCATGCAATACTCTCAGAATGCTTGTTATTATAATGTTTTTGGGCCAGTTACATCATTAAGACAAAAATATATGGAAAATAAATAATTTTATTTTACAGAAAAATGGAGGTATGCAGTTGTTTATGCTGTATAAAGCCACACAAACAGTGATAGAAAAAGCTCCTATTGATGCCGTTACTATTCTCTGTAAAAACACACTGGCTGAAGAAAGACTATTAAAAAACAGGGTGGAACATGAAACACTGGTACTTCACATTTATTCTATATCTATGTTTTGTAAAGGATAAGTTGATCATGAAATATGCACCCAACTATTGCATTTTTTCCAATTTAAATCATGGAATATTATCATTAATCAAAAACATTATTGTGATGTCAGAAAATTTTGGTTGAATAAATACACTTGTAATAGTACATTTTTTTTATAATAAAGAACTCTTTAAAAATTATACCTTCACTCTCTAAGTGAAACTTTTGTATTTCATTGTTTTTCATTTTGGAAAACTACATCAGATTTATAACAAATCTTTATATGATGGAAAAACAGCTTGATTTAGTTAAAATTTAAACTCTATAGCTGCAGATAGTTATCACTATAATTTCTTTCCATATGTAAGAGAGACTGTTTATATTACATTTTGTCCACCATAATACATTATATAAAGTTTCAATTTTCTTTTTAAGACTTTAGATATTGACCTGAATGGAAACAGCGACAAGAGAATACCGGTCATTGTCCTAGATTGTGACACAATCACACAAGTCAAAAAGAAATGTTGTACAGCTATATACAAAAACCAACCAGCATCAGAAATACCCACCCCAGATGATCTGGAATTAGGTGTGTATTCCATACTGTTTTTGCTTTTTTTTGGATTTACATATCTTTACATGAAGTATTAAGGCAAATGTCAATGTGTAAGATCTTGTAGTACTAGTATAAAAAAATTTACATTTAAAAGAAAATTATATGTGATTTTTGAAAAACATGACTTGATACCTATAATGATTTTCATGTTTACAGAATGGCATAGCGGGAAAAGTGGAAAATTGACATTACAGGACATTGATAGCATCAGTGACCGTAGCAACGGGATGGTACGCCTGAATACCCTAAAACATTATATGGTGAAGGATGGAAGTGTGATGGCCCTGATGTATAAAGAATCAACAGATCAAGATGACATATATGGTAAGAATATGTAATGATCAATGCTCCTAATGAGATAGAAAAAAATAGCTGCATCTTTATTTTCTGTATGAAAGTCTGTATGATACTTAAAATTATTTTTGAGAACCCATACGGTGTATATAGATTGTACATGGAAAGCCTTCATTGTGCGTATTTGTAAATATAACATGAATAGATAGAACATGACAAAATAAAGACAAATATTATGAATTCTTCATGGTAATGATATATTATAAGTATCTAGTTAATAAGTCAACAATTTACACAGGGAAAGGGTAAAAATTAAGACTAAAATTTCAATACACTGTGTCATTTGGATATATATGCTTACATTTAGTAGATTTATTGCTGTTGCTTAAGTCCATTTATGGCAAACATTTCATGCATATTTAGTATGAGAACAAATTCACAATTAATCTAACAAGTAGGTTCTGCAAAGTGGGTTGATGAAAATGAAGTTTTGACTGCCACTAGAAAAAAAAGAGTATGATGTATAAGGGGAGAAATGTTGACCCCTGAAACAGATGTTGCAAGGATTCCTTAAAGGGTAGAAAGTTAGCACCTCCCTTACATAAAGCATCAGATTTGATGTCTCCATAGCGATTAATATGTGTGCGTCTGTCTATACATTCTGCACGGCAAAATGTAGGCCCTCGTCAGTATTTATCCGTAGGTCTAAGAAACCGTGTCCAACTGCTATACCCTATGGTACCCTGAGGGGTTGTTTTAGTTGAAAGTTACCATTTAAACTGACAAATAAAAAAGTATTAACAAAAATACTGAACTTCAAAGTAAATCCAAAAAGGGGAAGTCCATAAAACCTGACACAATCAAACACTTGACTATATCATCCAATGGAACATACATTTCATAGTGATATCATAGTGTGTTAAAAAGAAATTCCTTCCTCTCGTCAATTCAAAATTTATTGAAACTAGGATGTATAAAATTTTATAATACCGTTATAATTATGTTGGCTCAGGTTTAACCCAAGTAAATCTGAGATAAATTGACATAAGCTATTTGTTGATTTCAACATTAAGCAATTTCTATAATTGCTCTTGATGAAATTGAAACTACTCTATCCATTTGCAAGGAAAATTAGGGAAACTGAGGAATTGTGTCTGCTGTAAGAAGACTGTTTTTTCTTTCCTCCTTTTTAAACACATTTTACCTATGTATGTGGCCTATTTTAGTAAATCAAGGGGATACTGTTGCTGCTGATGGTATTGAAGATGAGGGTAAGATTTGATATGCATGCTCCTTTGGTCATGCTTAAAGATCTGTGAATGACTTCAACTGAATGGATTTACGAGGCTTGCATTGTCTTAAAGAAAGTCATGCTTCTATATGAGTATGTGAGATATTCAGTTAAACCTAACTCAATTTCTTGAATAGATGATCCAAGCTTGTAGGAATGGCGGTCAAAATACAAACACTTGAAAATTTTCATTCTGAAGATAAGGGAGGTAATTCTGGTTTAAGGTTAGATAACTGTTTTAATGAACAAATCGTATGTAACAGTCAGTTTCATCAATGTTTTTAAGCATTCATGTGAAACTGAATTTATACCACTGATTTTTCAAGAGATATTTCCCTTAACAACAGGGTTGCTGGTAAAGAATATAATGAATTCTTTAAATAAAAGAATTATCATTATTATTATTATTATTATTATTATATGAAATTGAATAAACAGGGCCTACTTTCATGAAGGGAATTTGCTATTTTGCTTTGTCAATTTTCTTAAGCAATAAATTCATAAAATCTTTCTTCTGTCAGTGCATGAGACAGGTATGGATAAAAAACTCATAAGAGACAAAGTCATTCTTTCATTGATGACTTAACCTTGATAACGAAACAGTGTTTCTTTTTAAATACTTCACAAGAGTCATTTACAGCATGAAGGACTGCAATTGGATGTATAATTATATCAAACCCTATGATATTTTAGCTGTACTTCTGTGGACATTTGAACCATAAGGTAATTGAAAAAGCTGTGATTTTCATGACTCAAGTACTGCAAATCAACTTATGTTTGCCACTTTTGTGAGTAAAAAAATAATGTGAATTGTCTTGAATATGTCGAACTTGGATCTTCTATAAATGAAAACATAAGGAAAATTTGAAAATTTTGAATATAGTCGGCTGCCAAATTGCCAGAAGAGGGCTAAATCAGAAAATTTGTTGTTTAGCAGTATTGCCTGTAAAATGTGATGGACAGCTGAATTTTTGCAGGGTGTCGGTTTTATGCCTCAATGAGTGACTGCATGTGCAAGTTTCTTTTTTCCTATAGTCACTCATTCATTTTTAGCTCACCAGGCCCAAAGGCGTTTGTTCTTGGCATGGAACAGTATCGTGTATACTTGTACTGTTTTATATGATGATGCTGTTTGAACTCTTCCATACAGTATGGCCTCAGACATTATGGAAAATGACAGCATTATTTCTTAAGTACCGGTACTTTGAAGTTAAAATTGAGAATGGAAACAGGGAATGTGTCAAAGAAACAACAACCCAAAGAGCTGAAAACAGTCCAAGTTAAATCAATATTTATTATTATGTGTATCAGCAGAAACAAAATATCAAGTATTTTAAATGAAAGCATTATTTTAGCCTTCAACTTCATTCAAATGATTTTGAATGTTACAGTAATCTTTAAACCTGATGATATAGGATAAATTAGGTAACCATCTTACCAACATTTTGGCTTCTATTATCATTTGAATTATTGTACATGGTAGTCATGCAGTCTTGATGTTTGACTTATGATTTGTTGTAATATCAAGTCTTCTAAATGAAAGCATTAATTGAGCCTTCAATCCTCCTTTTTAATATTAAGAGTAAGTGTCAATGTAAATTAAAAGACTTGATATTTCAGCAAATCAAAAGCCTAAATATTTCAAAGAAATTCCACTAGATATTTAATTGAACTGATAAAAATGATCTGGAAACGGGTAACAGATAACTTTCAGACTCTATATTAGTAGTGTGCCACTATCAGTCCATCACTCTGCCTCTGAAGATTTATAGGTCAATGAAGGACAGAAACCGGTCAGGTTATGAATCATCACCAGGTGCATGTGCTTTAATGGCATTATCTTCTTTTTATTGGTATACAATATATCTTTATTTTATTGACATATATTAAAAAACAGAGATTTCCTTGTAAGAATAAGATGCCTCTGTTTGAAAACTATTGAAAAATATATAAGAAATAGCTTTTGAAATATTTTACTTATGCAAAGGTAGTAAGATGTAATAAAAATGAATGTGAATAATGCAACTGGGTGAATATCGCAATAATAAGAACTCACATTTGGATACACCATGCATATATCTGTACGCAGATTTTTCTCAAATCGCAATAATTATCTTGCATTTTTGGTCCTTTCTTAAAAAATTTCGATTATAAATGCACAAAATAATTTCTGAATTTACTGTAATTAGTTGAAGATTTGCCAATCAGACCTTATTTTTTTCTCTAGAAAATAGTCTAGTTTGGTTTCAACAACAAAGAGGTAAATAAAGGTGTATAAAATTGTAATTTCACTCATTTCAATTCTATAACAAGATTGTTTACTAACAAACAGAAGTTTTAAAACTGTTTCACTTTCAGCCATTGCACACTTTGCAGATACTGCATCTTTTTCTCTTGTTGATAGATTTTTTTTTTAGCTGTAGTTTGCAATTGTAAATTCAGAAATCAAAGTTCCTCGTCTTTGATATTACAGACAAATAGGTGCTTCAAGAAAAATATCAATATTTATAATTAAAAAGATCATGAATTTTTCATATTGTGACAGATTTCACATAACTTTAGACAGTTTGGTGAAGTTTCTGAATTTACAATAAATTGTTTTAGTGTGTCTGTGAGGATGTTAAACAGATGATTTTTTTTGCAAACACATTATCATTTAAATAATTTAGCTTTAACCCTTAAACTAAAATCGTAACTTCCTTAAACTCAAAAGGAAAAAGGGGGAAAAATTGTGCTTTCTGTAACAATAACATTATTTTTGATACCTCTTGATTGTGTAATATTAAACTTATTAATCCCCCACCCTAAATCCCCTAGAACTGACAGTGTAAATGTGTTGGAATCTAGACCAAATTCAGAACGGATGACATACTCTGTTCGGAATGCAGTCCAGAAACCAGTGAATCCAGTTGGTTACTAGTAAAACAAACACATGTTTTTGGAAAAGAACCACAGTTTAATGCTTAGTTTTTCATATTGATAAAACCACAAACAACAGTACAGTTTTCAAACAATACAGAAATTAATTAATGAACAATCTGTGGTATTCAGGACATTTTTGAAATGAGCGCCCTGTTTTGATTGGTTCTCTTACTAGATCTCACTAAACAATTAGGGAACAAGATTTCAACAGCAGCAACTAGGAAACCCAATCTTCTCATTGGTTAATGTTTACAATGACATACCAAGCTAAGAATAAACTCATTTCCATAAATGACAGTATATTCTGATATGAAGTAACTTAATATGCTGTTGATAAGAGGCAATGCAATCACAAGGAAAAATTGCATTTCACCATACTGTGTATTAATACTCAATTTTTCTTGATATAAAAATACCACAATATTTGATTAATTCAATTAATTACAAATATTTAATTGAATTAATTAAATTTAATACACTTTTTTTAATAGTGATAGTGTGCAGGTCTTTCAATGTGTCCAAAAAAAAGATGTTAAAAAAAGGGGAATTTTTAGAATGAAGTAAAATTAAAAAACCCTCGGAGGTTTGTAAATTTCCAACTTGAAAACTAAATAAAATAAATAGAAAAGTATAAGATACCAAATTTAGCTAAGGATTTTTACATGTTTTTTTTGTATGATACACCAAGCTTTCATTATCACGTTTCTGCTTTTATCTTTTTTAGCTTGATTTTAGTTAGATCTTTACCTACAGTTTAGTCTTGTTTAACCCATATCTCAGATTTGTGCAACCAGTTAAGTTTGATTTTTAACCGGATTTTCGAAGAAAAAAAATCGGTTATTGATTTGGGGATGTACAGAGGGCGGGCAGGCGGCTGCCAAACAGTGTCCGTTCATTTACATGAAAACGCTTAGAAGAAATTTTTAAAAATTTTGATGTGTTGGTTCCTTTGACTTAAAAAAGGTCAAGTTCAATTTTCACGACTTTAGCTTTTCTCGTTCTTGAATTTTGGACCCTTTTAGAAACCAGAAATTTACTTATTATGTAATTGAGTTATTTCCCTTTGTACAGAAATTCATAAGTTTACTTATAGCTGAGATGTATAGATAGTCTATCAATGATTGTATCTGTTCAATTGATTAGTCAGGAGTTGTCAAAAATTTATAACTTATTTTTTTTTAAGTCGTGTACATGTGTTTTGAAGGTAGATGTCACAGTTGTTATGTGGAATTTCATTTTTGTTGTGTGTGTTAATGTTAAATTTTTACTTGATCCTGTTTGGGTGTCCAGATTTGCAAATATCATTTTCATTAGATAATAATTTATTTTTATTAAAGGATATATTTCATTACATTACATTGTGTAGATAAAGTTGTTGACATTGATAGATACGTTGCAGATAAGACATTAGTTTGTGACAAATGAAAGAAAAAATATTGAGAACTATTAATTATATTTGATTATAATTTGAAAACATCATATCTAATTTTAGAGAACTATTTTTTAGTGGTGAAATCATATCTAATTTTAGATTTGCATTACTGGTTCATGGAAACAAGTTTGAGTTATTTCCCTTTGAACAGAAATTGTTTTAATTAATAAGTATTTCATCAAAAATTCTATTTTTGGGGTTCTTTGATAAGCTGATTCAAACGATTTACTTAGATTTTGGATATTGGACCATAATAGGTAAATGTCCAATTTCAAATTTTTCATTTCTTTGACCACATTTATTTTGTGTCACAAACCTATGCTGTATCAAATATTCAATCACAATCCAAATTCAGAGCTGTTTTAAGCTTAAATGTTTTGTCCATACTTGCTCAACTGATCAGGGTTCGACCTCTGCAGGAAAATCCGGTTTGCTGTCACTCTGACAGCCTCTTGTTTCTTTTTAGTTAATGCTGTGCTCAAATACGAATTGTTTATTTCATATTATGGAAAACAATTTTTTAATTAAAAAAAAATCCAAGTTCAAATTATGCATATAAAATTTAATATTCAAAACTTTAGGCAAGTTCAGTGCTAAAATCGCACACCCACACACACACAATTGAGCTTTTGAGAGTATAGGAATATAGTGAATCATGAGATCCAATTGTACAATTACATTATCTAATGTAGATAAAGTTTTACTGTGATAACAGGGCTCACACTACTTCAGAATCATAGGGAGAAGTGACTTCTCTTTTTGAAACTGAGAGGGAGAAGTGGTGAGATTTGAAAGAGAAGTGCTCGATCGATCGCAGCGATACAATGTTTGGTTTTTACTATAATACAAAGAGCCATATGTATCTTATTTTTTTTATATTGTTCAATTTGTACCTGGGTATACAATTTAAGTAACAGTTCAAATTCAAAGTTGTTTAATTTTATCATATCTAGTCATATTAGTCCTCTTGTCAGAAAAAAACAATTAAATATCTGGCAATAATAAAAAAGATTTTTTTTTATATCAAAAAGGAAAAGAAGGTTGTTATATCAATTAAGATTCAATTAAAACCTGCTCTGTTATCATGTTTATGAAATTAAGTATTTCTCATTAAAAAGATATTTAAATTTAACAGTTTTGTTTAACACAGTTAAAGCTTGGACATAATATAACTATATTAGTGTAATAGTCCCAGAGTTGAGCAACTTTAATTTATAAATTGAAACAATGCATATACATGGAAATATATACATTAATCAAGTAGATCTAACCAAAAGTATGTTAATGCTTGTGGAATGCGTAATTTTTCCTTTCGGGATCAATTTTCTTCAGTCAGCTGTGCCATTCATGCGTCCGTAGTCATTATCGCAAGAATCCGGATTTCGGTCACAGCTGGTCCGTTTCCGATGAAAACCCGACTCCGATCAGTAGTTGTACAATAATTTGCCCAAAAATTTCAAGGGCAGACGAAGAAAATTTACAAAAATAAACAATGTTTGATACGCTATTTGGAAGGGAATATGACGTTTTTAATGCAATATAAGGATAACAAATTTACTTCAGGCAAATTTCATCACGTTCTAATGAAGTAACAAGCCTATTTTGCCGAAAGTTAGAATGATTTGATGTACGCTGACTCGAGTATCAAGTACCGGAAGTGATAAAAAGATTGTCTTTATGAAAATAACTTGCAACCAACTTTAAAATCAATGCTTTAACCTCTTTTCTAAAGAAAATAAATCGTTTATGTCTTTGAATTTCTTTACTTTCAAATGAAAAATTGCTGTTTCATCGACTTGGTAAATGTTGAATATTGCCGATGACGAAAGCGACTGAAAGCGAGTATTGTGAACAACAGGGAAACTAGATTTCGCTTTTGACGGTCGGGCAAAGCAAAGTGACGGACTGGAAAGCGACTTTGTCGCCCCAGTCACCTGCTAGCGTGAGCCCTGGATAACCTGCAAAAAAGTGAACTCTTTCTTTGTGATTCCATCAGACACAGTACTTATTTTCTTATGCAATCTATAAATAGCAAATGAAATTCAACCAATGAGGAGCTGTCAAAACAAGTAAACTGTCATCATGTGACTAAAAATAATAAACAGCCAGTCAGGGAAAATGTATAATAGTGTTGGCTTTAAATTTGACAAATGTTTTTAGTGGTAACTGAACATCTGTATATGATGTTTTTTTAAATGTGTTGTTTGTTTTATGTGTGAAATTTAGAATATTATATTATCATTTGAATTATTCACAAATTTGCAATATTTTATGTGGCTAGCCTAATTTTTGAATGCTTATGAATACTAACAATACTTTGCAAAATCTTTTAGAAAAGGGAATTGTGTTTGCTGTTGAAATTCAAAATAACAACATTTTCAGAGCTGAGGTTTTTTTATATTGATGAAAATATAGCACATCAAAATTATTGAATCATAAAAATAAGGACATATTTGTGGTTGTGTTTTAGATACATAAAAGGATTCAAACAGCATTTTCTGTTAAAAAAGGTTGCCTTTAGATTTAAATAAATAAATATGAAAGATATTATAAGAAATAATATGAATAATATTTTAAATGTTTTACTAGAAATGTATTTGTATTGTATTTTTTTTTCATAATATTTTTAAATATATGGGTTGCTTGTTATTTTGTTTTTATTGCATAGCCTAGGAAAAGACCAAGAGGGGTTACAAAATACATAAAAAAAAGTAATGCTTATAGTCCAACAGTGATTATGGTGATTAAGTTAATTTGTGATTTATTTATTTTCAGAGAACCAACATGTACAGGGAAGTATTCCCACTAGTCCAGACCATGTCAAACTATTGATACCAGAGACAACAACAGACAACCAGGAGCTTAAATGGCATTTGGTTAGTGTACTATCATTATAGTGATCAGAAATCTGAATAAAGACCAAAATCGCATGATCAAGATTTATTTATTCCTGATTGAATGTACCCTTGCATCATTTTGAATGCTATTGTTAAAATATGTAGACATAATGGAAGGGAAGTAACTCTAAAAATTACTGGTATGTTTATGTCAACCATTTTTATAAACATATTCTCAAAGTCTAAATAACAAAGATTAGTATACCCCCTGCAAAAAAAGTTGTGGAGGGGGATGTCTATAAGCATCTGCCTATTTTTCCAGACCAACTTCTTTATCCATTGTTTAATACACTTTAAACTTTGTTGAATATTTGATCATCATATGCCAGTATCACTAACTTGTATTATGTGTAGTTTATTCAGAATTATGCCCCTTCACCTTAGAAATTTTGACCCTTCTATGAACTGACCTTGTCATTACAAATCCTCCTACATGATTTATCCTATCTCCATGAAACTTAGTACATTGTTAGATCCTAAAATGCAGAAGTGTATGTAGGTAGATGGTCCTGTCAAATGTATGAAACCATTTAATACCAAGCATGCAATTTCTAGCTACAAGCTGTGCAAAATTCTTGTAAGCACAGTAAAGTTAGGTCCAACTTTGCTCAATAATTGAGCTTTTTCATATATCAATATTGACATGAAAACCTTATCTTAATACTCATTTCCTATTGGTCTGCTGTTTCAACAGTCAAAATATAAAAAAGCCACACGTAAAATTGAATAATCCAACGTGGCCGTACGGTTGCCTATAATTGCTTTCATCCACTTCATTTGGAACTCTGGTGGATAGTTGTCTCATTGGCAATCATACCACATCTCCTTATTTTTATAACAATTAATATTCCATTTGAATTTTGTTGACATGAAAGTCAAGTCATATGGGTAGGGTAACACCTTCCTGTGGCCTTTTACTTTGGTAACAAGCAAAAATCCATCTATTCCAGTCAATTAAAAGCAGTTTGGAACATATTAATGACGAGCAGCAGCACTTTTCTGAAACTGCAATATTAAAAACATATTCATACATTAAAGAAATAATAAGAAAGAATGTGGTTTTCAACTTTTTTTTTTATTAAATCTGCAATATTATTTATTTTCGAATGAAGGTCGCTTGTAGCAAAAACAATTGTGATGTAGAAAATTTTCCAGAGAAAGTAAGTTTTTCAATCCAGACTAGATCATTTGACGATCTAAATTTTTTGGATGCTGTGTGTTAACAAACTATCTAATAATTCAAATTAAGCTTAAAGCATATTTCAAAAATAAAAATTGCATGCCAGCCATGCTTGTGCAACCATTGCTTGCAAAGCATGAATAAAAAAGTGGGAGTGTAGCATTATTAAGCCAGATTTTGACTAAACATGAAATGTTCTTTATGCTTCTGATGTAGGCCTCCTACACAAAAAATCCAAATTTACCTTTTTTTTTTTGTATTTAAGTTTTGAAAAAAATAGCATGTGTTCTGTTTTAAATTAGGTATGCATGAAAAGTTCTATTGTCCTAAATAATATATTACTTGTTTTTTAAAGCTTTTTATAAAGATAAAAGCAAAAAGATTAAGAGCTCATGGTTATATTTGGGCAACTACTTCATGTTTACATTAACTAGAATTTATTACTCATTTAAAGTTTACACTTAAGATCTTTCTCCAATTGTTATAAGCTCCTTTTCACTCCTTCCAACACAGTTAGATGGATTTGACTATTTGTTTTAGGTATTTTTGTCATATAGCTCTTCAACTGTTTCGGTACTTATACATCCTTCGGATTTCAAATGTTTGGATTTGAGATCCTGATGAAGGTAAATCCAGAAAAGCGCTTCGGATGCATGAAATTATTAAACGTGTTGTTTTCAATTTTTTACATCACTGGGTCGATACCTCTGCTGGTGGACTATCAGTCCTCGAGGGTATCATCAGCTCAGTAGTCAGTACTTCGGTACTGCCATGATTTATAACAAACTTTTCTAAAATTGTCCGTTTATAAATTTTGAAATTATAAAGAAACTAAGGTTTCAACTCCCTCAGGCAAAGTTGACCTTAGATGGATTTGGCTATTTGTTTTAGGTATTTTTGTCATATAGCTCTTCAACTGTTTCGGTACTTATACATCCCTCGGATTTCAAATGTTTGGCTTTGAGCGTTCCTGATGAAGGTAAATCCAGAAAAGCGCTTGGACGCATGAAATTATTAAACATGCTGTTTTCAATTTTTTAATTCCAAAAGGGTAACTGTTGCCTCTCAGTCATTTCAACTCATTTGGTAA
Organism: Mytilus californianus; assembly: GCF_021869535.1. NCBI lineage: Eukaryota > Metazoa > Mollusca > Bivalvia > Mytilida > Mytilidae > Mytilus > Mytilus californianus. The sequence goes on from NW_026262581.1 coordinate 31,430,157, forward strand.
ATACTAAACATTCATCCAAAATCTTCAGTAAATATTGTCCTTCAGTGACTACTCGTTCCTTTTGGAATAACAGCAATATTGTAAAAATGATATGAAAGGTTTCCAGTATGGATTTATACCGATGAAATAGACAATCTAGTGTAATGAAGAAATACACTCAGTTATTTCATGTACTGGAAATTCTACACACCCTTATAAAAGTACACTTAATACATATGATCATAGAATTAAATCAGGAAATATAATTTTATGAAGAAGTTCATCCCACACTACATTATGTAATGTTTTTTTCTCATTTTCTGCAGGGGCGAATTTTAATTGCAAAGAATTGGGAAATAATAATTTCCTTAAAAGACATTCAAGTTAAACAAACTCTCATTAAACACTTTTTTGTCAGACCTGTAGGTTTTAGAAACAATGAATTTGGAACTGTATGTTATTAAAATTTCCACTCAACAGTTTTGACTTATCTTTTCTTGGTTGATTTATATATCTATTGAACTTTTGAAATGTGCGGTGAATTATTGTACTCTATAAAATCAATAAAATATTTCAGAGCACGGCTTTAAAAGCTTAACTTATTTTTAAAACTGCTTTTTGGGTGAAAGGAATAAATTGTACCATGTACATCCAGCCAGAATCAACTCAAATGTTGTAACTATCAAATTCCTTTAAACATGAACTGTCTGTATATATGTACAGAAAAAGAATGCTTTTCACAGTTACATTTTTTTTCTAACATCAGGTAACAGTTTTGACCAATCAGAATGGCTAATTAATATTTTCAACATTTTGTTGCCATCACCAAATCTTTTTATTTAGATAAGGTTAACAGATGTTATTGTTGCTGTGAGGATAGTACACTGTAACAGCAGTGAAAGAAAATTAAATGACAGTATTTTGAAAATATCTTTTCATTTAAAGTTTTGAAATTGAAAGAAATGAACTTTTTTTTATACCAAATAATATTTCAAATCTTTCATTTCAGTCAAATTTACCAGATGAAGAAAAGTCCAACAAAGAACATGAAATAGGAGAAATATTTCTTAACAGATTATTCCATACAAAGGTAATTGGTCTGCATGTTTGTACAGGTAAATATTGTCTTGATCTGTGTATGTGTACAGGTAAATTTTGTCTTGATCTGTGAACAGGTCAACTTTGTTCTGATCTGACTCTTTGTACAGGTAAATTTTGTCTTGATCTGTGTCTGTGTACAGGTAAATGTTATCTTGATCTTTGTGTACAGGTATATTTGATCTTTGTCTGTGTACAGGTAAATGTTGTCTTGATCTGTGTCTGTGTACATGTAAAGGTTGTCACAATTAGTGCCTGTGTACACTCTGATAAATGTTGTCTCAATCAGTGCCAGGATATTAAAATGTTTCTTGAAGAGGGAAATTACACTCTTACCTATAACCGATAGATATATGTTATAATACTTATAAGCTGAGTTACACCTGATTAATTTTGGCTGTTAGGTTTTAACTAGCTCTTATTACAGTCTGACAATCTGAAATGAAATAAACACTTTCCGGTTGTCAGATAAATAGATTATACACTAACTACAGCAATAGTCTTCTTATTGCCAACTAATTTTATTTTTTTTATCATATACAGCTGATATTAAGGGACTACATTGAAGCCTGTTTTGAGGGGATTACTGATTCTCAATCCTTATCAATACCTGTACGGTACTTTCTGTGTATGATTGACAAGCAGGGTAAGGAAGTGGGTGTCGATGGAGATATTCTACAATCTTGGAAAAGCGAATGGTAAGATCTTGAACTTTTCATGGATTTCACGGTTGGGATGGACATCCAAGATTTAATATCAAAGATTTTATTGTTTATACTAATCTGAAATGAAACCAGAAACTTTTGATGTTGCAAACAAATTTTCTCATTTAAATCATGAATATTGACATCAAGGAAAGGAAAAAGTATTTACGATAAATAATTTATCATAGACTCATTTTTTTCACTGACTTGTTTGTTTTTACTCTTCATTCCTAGGATTTTGTCACATGTACATTTGTCTTGTATCTTTCCTTTTTATTTGGGTAGGAAAAAGCTGTTGAGCATAGATCTGAAAAAAAATTAAGCTTTCAGATCTTTAAATTGAAAATAATATTAGGTAGAAACAGTTAATGACATACAAAAATTAGTATCAAAATGCCATACCTTTTCCAGGTAATTTATTTAGGCTCTAAGGAGCCTCTTGTTTATTTTTTTTTTCTCAAAATTATTTCTTTTTGTTTTAGCTATGCAACAAGAGTTTGGGCTTCATTGATAGCCAAGCCTCAGATATTATTTGATGTTAATGTTCCAAGTCATGTGGAACCATGCATGGATATCCTTAAACAAGTATTCATTGACAGCTTTACACAATGTCCTCAACATGTCACAAAGGTTTGTAGACAGTTTCAAATAAAAAAAGAACATTTTAAATGTATATTCATAGTGCACCAGGAAAAAAGACATGTCGCTCAATTAGCTAGAAAAGGTGTGTTCATGTTTTTCCAACATTTGATATTTTTATATTACAGGCAAATAATTTCTTGTTGGAGAAAAGTGAATCATATGTAATAAGGATTAATGAAATTTACCTGTAATTAGAGTTACAGTGAATCCAGCATAAATCAATTTCTTCATATATCGTAAACCAAACAAATGATCTGATTGAAGTCAAACTCAAACGGCTATTGTTGTTGTGTGATTAATTAGTATTGAATAAACTTTCTATTTTATGTTACTAACACTTTAAATAGATCAATCTATCATATATATTTGTGTCTTAATATACATGTTGTAACATGTGAGTTTGTGTAGTTATTGTTTTTGTACTATTTTATCCTTCTGCACTTTTCTGTTCCTCATTGTAATATGTTCATGTTGTCTGCCTCTCATTACAGTGTAAACTGTCTAAGAGTGAAAAAACTTGAAACTTGAAATTTAACTGAAGAAAAAAGGTCAAAATTAAAAAAATATATAATAATTTCATCTAAAGCACTAAATAAATATACACCAACACTGATTTACAACAAAAGAAAGAAGACGTGCTTTGCAAAATTTCATGAGTAGTCTATCATTTCTTTAACATGGGTTTTTGGATACATGCAGCTGCTACCTATATTATATATCTGGTACTGGCTTCTGTATTGGCCTAAACGTGAATTAGATTTTTCAAATGTTGGAGAAAAGAATAAACCCTCGAGAGTACAACACTTCACAGAGTAAAATAGAAATTTAATAGTGACCAAGCTTAAGACATATTGCTTGGGTAGCTAGATACCATAACAATTTTAAGGTTCTAACAGATTGATTCCAGCTACTGTAGAATGAGAGAGAGAGGCTTGTTACCATGACAATACATGGCAAAGGTACAACTGTACATCAGGGAGTTACTATGACATCATGCATGTAATTATAGATTTTCCTTCCGTTATGAGTGAGCTGGTTATTTCTCCTCTTCAGATAGTTAAATTAAAGATTTTCAACTTTAAAAAAGCATGTTAAAATTATATATTGATATCATGGAGGAGAAATATAATTCATAAGCAGTCATTTGGAGAATTTTGTTTTCCCCATATGTTTATTGGCCATTAATTTCTTATTGTAAATCACATGTTTGGATAGGACAACAGTGGTCAGGTGTTTTTACCAACTGAGCAACAAATAATTTGACATCATAATGAATTGACAGCCAATCAAAGCACCTAAAATAACCAGATTATTGCACAGGACATTATAGCATTAGTTTAAACAACCAAGCTGTCAGCATTGTATAAAAGTATATCCAACAAACAGGGAAATTAGTGTAATACTCATCATTGATGGTGAATAATTCAAATTATTATTCAATATTCAGACAATAAATAAAAATTCATTAATGACAATTATTTTGAACTAGGTGAACTTCTTCAGGTCAAAAGGAAAAAGGGTAAATCAGCCTTTGCAAACTTGTGCAAATTTCAACTGCAGAAATAATTTTAAAGCTAGCAATCTGCTATCACTTAAGAACTGAATGCAGATTTTGTAAGTTTTAAGTGAAATGAATGCAAGTTATGTTGCAAATGCACATTTTGATTAAAAATGTGTAATGTTGCTTGATTTTGGATCACTTGAAATATTAAAAAATGTACAATCAGTTCTTTTATTTACAATCATCAAGAATTAATATAACATCTCTAAATAATAAAATAATAATGATAATCATTAGTATTGATTACATTGAAATAGATTTACCTATAATATAAAAGTAATGAAATATGGTAGGATTGAAAATATTACACAACTATCCATAAAGACCAAATGACAAAAATTACAGGTTTCTAATTTCACTGTAAAACCACCTGGCTGATTGATACTACAATAATAAAGGTAAAACAATCATGACAGACATGAATCAATGAAAACCACTGGATTAAAGGCTCCTGGCTTGAGACAGGCACTTATAGAATGTGGTTGAAACATGTTTGGGAGCATTCAACCCTCCCCTTTCGTCAGGGATGGTGGTGTAACAACACAACATAATAACAAACTGTAACACTCAGTTGGAAGGGCTCAATTGACTCATCAGAATATATTGTACGTGTTAAAAGAGTTAATAAATAGTTATGCTATACATGTATTAAAGAAGGAACTATTTTTCATACAATATAAATTAAAAAAAATATATCTAAATTAAAAAGTAGTTTAGTTCTGAAAGCTTAGCTAACTCAAAATAGCTCACACACTTTTGAGTCTAATACAAGCTTTTAACTATATCTGTGCCCTGATGAAATTCTAATTCATCAAAAACTTGAATACTAACTGCATTTAAATAGGAAAAACATCTAAAATTTTAGTATAGAACTAATCTATAATTTTTTAAAATATATTTATTCCCCTGACTTTCCTTATATGGAAAGGTAAGTTGAAAATTTATTTCATCTTTTGCCTCAATAGACAGTCCTATCTCATATGAATAAAGGTAGATATGAGACATTAACCCAATGACAAAAATACCCAAAACACATATTGAGGACAACATACAGTCTTTAATAATAGACAAATGTCCATAGTCATACATATTTATCAAATCAGTTCCTATATAAAAAATAAAGAAGATGTAGTATGATTGCCAATGAGACAATTATCCACCAGAGAACATATATCACAAATTTAAGCAACTAATGGTCTATGTACAGCCTTCAACAATGAGCTAAACCAATACCATATCTATAGTGAGCTTTTAAAGGCCCTGACATGACAAAATGTAAAACAATTCAAAAGAGAAATATGATGGCATGATTTATCTATTAAACATTAAAGGAACAATACATATGATAGAAAGTAAAAAATGACAACCACTGAATTACAAGCTTCTAACTTTGGACAGGCACTTACAGAATGTTACAGAGTTAAACATATTTGCAAGTGCACAACCCTCCCCCTAACCTAGGTCAGTAACAGCACAACATAAGAACAAACAGTTAAAAACAGTTGAAATAAAGGCTTGACTCTTTAGATCGACACAAAAATAAGCACAAAAAACAACCAATAAAAAGATTAATGACGTCATTGTACTGATTTAAGGGAACTCACAGATGATGTAAGCTAGTTCAAAGTCAGTTAAAACCAAAAGATAAATCTTGTGTCCCAGTCTAATACATTAGTCGGGACACATTCAATGGATTCAGTGTAAAGATGTTAAACAGTTTGAGAAAAACATGACTTCATGCAATGCCAAAACTTTTTCAAGTTGTCAGTTCTATTTAAATGCTGGTTTTATCACGAGACCAGTATGGCTCAGATGAAATTTGTGTTTATCTAAAGTCACCTAAATCAATCTGTTTAAAAGGAGCAATTTTTATTTCAGTGCTGAACAGTTTATTGTTGCAAATGAATTCAATGTTTTGGATAACGTTTCTTGTATATTTTCACAGGATGCTTCTACCCAAAAGTTATTATTCTGCAAGGATATCCCAGAATATAGGAAAAATGTGAATTCTTTCTTCATAAAAGTAGAGGCAGTCAATGATCAAGAGTTCTGGACAGCAATGGATGAAATATCTAAAGTAAGTTAATTAAGTCTCCCAAACGAAGTTTGGGAAGACTTATTGTTTTTGCTCAGTTCTTATTATTATTATTATTCTTCTTCCTCTTCTTCTTCTTCTTCTTCTTCTTCTTCTTCTTCTTCTTCCGCCGCTTTTAAATTTGAACTTGTCCGCACCCGTTCTCCAAAACCGCTTGTCGGATTAACTTAGGGTTTCACAATATGTTAGACTAACATGTCTAGTGGTGCAATCAGGGTTTTGTTTTTGCAATGGGGTTTATAAAGGGGTACTTTGAGGGGCAAAAAGAAAAGAGGGTTTTACTATAGAACCCTATGGGATTTTATTTTTTAAAATTTTCAAATGATTATAAATTGAAAACCGTTCGTGATAGACACAAACTTTTTAATTGAAAATGTTCTAAATGATAAAGCCCATTAAATGAAATACAGGGTTAGTCCCCAGGGGTCACCCCCACCCCCTGCCATTTAAGAAAGTTCTAATACCTTGTAAGTGGTCAAGATCCCCACCCCTAAACCATATATATTCTGGTTTGTCATGCTAAGATGGTTTGAATGATATACAGGGTTAGTCCCCAGGGGTCATCCCCACCCCCTGTCATTTGAGAAAGTTCTAATATCTTGTAAATGGTCGAGATCCCCACCCCTAAACCATATATATTCTGGTTTGTCATGATAAAGCACATCAAATGTTATACAGGGTTAGTCCCCAAGGGTCACCCCCACCCCCTGCCATTTAAGAAAGTTCTAATATCTTCTAAGTTGTCAAGATCCCCACCCCTAAACCATATATATTCTGGTTTGTCATGCTAAGATGGTTTGAATGATATACAGGGTTAGTCCCCAGGGGTCATCCGGACCCCCTGCCATTTTAGAAAGTTCTAATATCTTGTAAATGGTCGAGATCCCCACCCCTAAACCATATATATTCTGGTTTGTCATGATAAAGCACATCAAATGTTATACAGGGTAAGTCCCCAGGGGTCACCCCCACCCCCTGCCATTTAAGAAAGTTCTAATATCATCTAAGTGGTCAAGATCCCCACCCCTAAACCATATATATTCTGGTTTGTCATGCTGAGATGGTTTGAATGATATACAGGGTAAGTCCCCAGGGGTCATCCCGACCCCCTGCCATTTGAGAAAGTTCTAATATCTTGTAAATGGTCGAGATCCCCACCCCTAAACCATATATATTCTGGTTTGTCATGATAAAGCACATCAAATGTTATACAGGGTTAGTCCCCAGCGGTCACCCCCACCCCTTGCCATTTGAGAAAGTTCTAATATCTTGTAAATGGTCGAGATCCCCACCCCTAAACCATATATATTCTGGTTTGTCATGATAAAGCACATCAAATGAAATACAGGGGTAGTCCCCAGGGGTCACCCCCACCCCTTGCCATTTAAGAAAGTTCTAATATCTTCTAAGTGGTCAAGATCCCCACCCCTAAACCATATATATTCTGGTTTGTCATGCTGAGATGGTTTGAATGATATACAGGGTAAGTCCCCAGGGGTCATCCCGACCCCCTGCCATTTGAGAAAGTTCTAATATCTTGTAAATGGTCGAGATCCCCACCCCTAAACTATATATATTCTGGTTTGTTATGATAAAGCACATCAAATGTTATACAGGGTTAGTCCCCAGCGGTCACCCCCACCCCTTGCCATTTGAGAAAGTTCTAATATCTTGTAAATGGTCGAGATCCCCACCCCTAAACCATATATATTCTGGTTTGTCATGATAAAGCACATCAAATGAAATACAGGGTTAGTCTCCAGGGGTCACCCCCACCCCCTGCCATTTAAGAAAGTTCTAATATCTTCTAAGTGGTCAAGATCCCCACCCCTAAACCATATATATTCTGGTTTGTCATGCTGAGATGGTTTGAATGATAGACAGGGTTAGTCCCCAGGGGTCATCCCGACCCCCTGTCATTTGAGAAAGTTCTAATATCTTGTAAATGGTCGAGATCCCCACCCCTAAACCATATATATTCCTATTTGTCATGTCTCGAACATTTGAATGATGTATACGGTCAGTCCCCAGGGGTTCCCCCCACCCCCAATGTTCTAATATCTTGTAAATGGTTGAGATCGCCACCCCTAAACCATATATATTCCTGTTCGTCATGTAATGAACATTTGAATGACGTATAGGGCCAGTCCCCAGGGGTTCCTCCCCACCCCCAATATTCTAGTATCTTGTAAATGGTTGAGATCCCCACCCCTAAACCATATATATTCTGGTTTGTCATGCCAAGATGATTTGAATGATATACAAGGTTAGTCCCCAGGCATCACTAATGCATATAACTTTACTGGACCAAACCAATTTTCAATGGATGTTGCCCAATGTCAGGCGACCCTGGGAATTACGAATTATGGGAGCTTCGTTTGGGAGACTTCGTAACAGCATCCTGTTACATTCATTTCTTGTTTAAGCTCAATTTTAAGTAATAATATTGCAGTCTTATAAGTCATTTAGACCATAATAAAAAAAATTCCTAGATTCTCACCCCCATCCATTATGTTCTTTTTTAGAATTTGTTCATTTTATTTCTATTTTTCCCAAGAATTTTCACAAATTGTGACAAATGATAAAAGAAAGAACAAATCTGCCATACCAAAATTAGAAATCAAATTGGATGACAATCTAGGATTTTTCATATTATGGCCTTAGAAACCAATTATAGTACTCCTCGACAAATATACAGATGGCATAATGAATCCACAAAGTATAGTTCACCTTGAAATAAAATGAATTTCAAAAATATACAGACTTTTCAAGGTATAAAGATGATTCAATAGATCCTGAACGTTTCAAAAATTTATATAATTCCTATTGAAGGAATATGGAATAATGATCATCATTAGGCCTATTTGACACAAAATTGACCTTCTTTATGATCAATGGTAATGAATCATGAAAAGTGTTCTTTATAGTTAAAATTAATGGCAAGCCGTTTTTGTCGAGCCTGCAACTTTTGTTGCAGAAAGCTCGACATAGGGATAGTGATCCGGCTGCGGCAGTGGTGTTAGCTAACTTCTTAAAAGCTTTATATCTTAGAAGGTGGAAGGTCTGGATGCTTCATACTTTGTATATGGATGCCTCATGTTACGAAGTTTCCGTCAGTCACATGTCCAATGTCCTTGACCTCATTTTCATGGTTCAGTGACTACTTGAAAAAAAGGTTAAGATTTTTTGTAATGTTAAATTCTCTCTTTTTATAAGTAATAGGATAACTATATTTGGTATGTGCGTACCTTGCAAGGTCCTCATACCCGTCAGACAGTTTTCACTTGACCTCGACCTCATTTCATGGATCAGTGAACAAGGTTAAGTTTTGGTGGTCAAGTCCATATCTCAGATACTATAAGCAATAGGTCTAGTATATTCGGTGTATGGAAGGACTGTAAGGTGTACATGTCCAACTGGCAGGTGTCATCTGACCTTGACCTCATTTTCATGGTTCAGTGGTTATAGTTAAGTTTTTGTGTTTTGGTCTGTTTTTCTTATACTGTATGCAATAGGTCTACTATATTTGGTGTATGGAATGATTGTAACGTGTACATGTCTAGCTGGCAGGTGTCGTCTGACCTTGACCTCATTTTCATGGTTCAGTGGTCAAAGTTAAGTTTTTCAGTTTTGGTCTTTTTTTCTAATACTATATGCAATAGTTCAACTATATTTGGTGTATGGAAATATTTAATGATCTATTTGTCAGTCACGCAGGTTATTTTTTTACCTTGACCTCATTTTCAAGGTTCATTGCTCAGTGTTAAGTTTTTGTGTTTTGGTCTGTTTTTCTTAAACTATAAGCAATAGGTCAACTATATTTGTTGTATGGAGGAATTGTTAGCTGTACATGCCTGCCTAGCATGGTTCATCTGACCTTGACCTCATTTTCATGGTTCATTGGTCAATGTTTAGTTTACTTGGTTAATGTTAAGTTTATGTGACAGTTGTAATAAATCTTTATATTTAGGACTATCAACATAATATCAATGATTAGTAAAGAAGGCGAGAAATTTCAGCGTGTGCACTCTTGTACTATATATTCTAACTTCATGATATCTCATATAATATAAAAGATATCTTATATAATCGAGTTTTTATAAGATATCTTATACTTTAACGATATCTTATATACTTTATAAGATATCTGCAAAAGTTTATAAGATATCTTATAAAGAAAATTATATGATATATCTTATATAATTTATAAGATATCTCATATAATTATTTTCTTTATAAAATATCTTATGAAGTTTATAATATATCGTATAAAGTTTATAACATATCTTATAAAAACTAGATTATATAAGATTATCTTATATATTATATATGATATCTTATATATTATATTAGATATCTCATATAATGTCTAAGATATCTCATAAAGTATATAAGATATCTTATAAAGAAAATTATATGAGACATCTTATAAAGAAAACTATATGAGATATTTTATAAATTATTTAAGAGATCTTATATAATATATAAGATATCTTATATGAGATGTCGATATCTCATATCATTTATAAGATATCTCGTATAATTTATCAGATATCTCATATAATTTTCTTTATATGATGTCTTATAAACTTTATGTTGCGTTTGGAAGACATGTTTTTCAACAAAGAATCAGCATTCCCATGGGAACCAACTGTGCCCTTCTTCTTGCCGACTTGTTCCTTTTTTCATATGAGGCTGACTTCATACAGGAACTTCTTAAGAAGAAAGAAAAGAAGTTAGCAGTATCCTTTAACTTTATTTTCCGCTATAAAGATGATGTTCTCTCACTTAATAATTAAAAATTTGGTGACTATGTTTAACGCATCTATCCCATTGAACTTGAGATTAAGGATACAACAGATACAGTTAAAGTCCGCCTCATATCTTGACTTACATCTAGAAATTGACAATGAGTGTCGGTTGGAAACAAAACGTTACAACAAAAGAGATGATTTCAGCTTCCCAATTGTGAACTTTCCATTTCTATGTAGCAACATTCCAGCAGTGCCTGCATACAGAGTATATATCTCCCAGTTGATATGATATTCCAGGGCTTGTATTTCCTAATCTTGATTTCCTTGATAGAGGGTTGCTGCTCACAAGGAAACTATTAAACCAAGAGTTCCAAGTGGTGAAGTTGAAATCATCCCTTTGTAAATTTTACGGACGCCATCACGAGTTGGTTGACTGTTATGGAATATCTGTTTCACAGATGATAGAGGATATGTTCCAAATGTTGTCATTATGATCCCATCCCCTTTTCGCCGATTGTGACTTACAGAATTAGATTTACATGTATTACCAGGTTTGTACTAACATGAGCAACACGATGGGTGCCACATGTGGAGCAAGATCTACTTACCCTTCCAGAGCACCTGAGATCACCCCCATTTTTTGGTTGGGTTCATGTTGCCCTGAGTCTTTAGTTTTCTATGTTGTGTTTTGTGTACTGTTGTTTGTCTGTTTGTCTTTTTCTTTTTTAGCCATGACATTGTCAGTTTATTTTCAACTTATGAGTTTGAATGTCCCTTTGGTATCTTTCGCCTCTCTTTTATAAATATTTTTTATATAAGACATCTTATATACTTTACAAGATATCTCATATATTTTGTAAGATATCTTATATAGTTTATAAGATATCGCATATAGTTTATAAGATATCTGATAAAGAAAATAATATGAAATATCTGATAAAGAAAATAATATGAGATATCTGATAAAGAAAATTATATGAGATATCTTATAATCTATATAAGATGTCTTATAAACTAAAGTTTATTAGATATCTTGAAGTTAGAATGAATAGTAAAATAGCTTGCCACATAAATTTCATGCTAAACTTTATATCCTGTTTCAATGCTTATTTCTGTATTCATCAAGTAAAAACTAGACAACCTGAAGAAAAAACCCACTAGAAAGCCAGAATAGATGTTAGATCAAATCAGAGCAGATCTTTAAGGAAATATAACTAACAAATTTTTAATGCACAGCCTTATGTGATTGATTTTTGTTTGTTTAACCTTTAGGGGCAAATATTTCATGTATATTCAGGACGAGCAAAACCCTTATTAAATGCTGTAGTGTTGATTGATTTTGTAGAATATTAAGCATATCAAATTTTGTATTCAATTAGGTCTTTATAGTTCTTAGACTGAAAAAGTTTGAGGTAATCTTTTTAGCAGTACATGAATCATTAATTTGAAGATTTATCCATAATTATAGGAACAAACCATAGAAATGAAGTTCAGTCGACAGGCCACTTTACATCAGCTGTATAAGTTTATTGCTAAATACAAAGATGAGGTAAGATCATTCAATAATTAGGATTTTTTATTGTATAGGTAATATTTAGAAAGATTATTTTTTGTGGCATTGAGGAAGTGTTACATCCATGCATCCCTTATTTATGAACTTTTAGTGTGGTGCAAAGTACCCTTTGAAACAACAAATTACACAAGGAACAAATAATTTTACGTTTAGTGAACCCTTTACAATAAAACACAATACAACAAGAACTTTCTCTTCTGTTCTTGTCTCGCCTTGACGGAGTCAAAAAGCGAGACATAGGTATGCTGTTTCCGGGGGCAGCGGCGTCAACAATGTATTAGTTTGTGATTAGGTCTAGTTCATGGTGAACCACTAGTGGTAGGTCAATGATATTTGGTATGCAGTTGTATTAGCATTGGCACATCTCATTACCATGGAGATTATTTGGCCCCGCCCCCTCAGTCAAGGTCTATTGACTTTGAAACTTTGCTTAATTTACATGTTTTAGTTTATGATTAGGTCAGTTTATGGGGAACCACTAGTGGTAAGTCAATGATATTTGGTATGCAGTTGTATAAGCATTGGCCTATCTCATTTCCATGGAGATTATTTGGACCCGCCCCCTCATTCATAGTCTATTGACTGAAACTTTTGCTTAGTTTTCATGTATTAGTTTGTGATTAGGTCATTTTAAGGGGAACTATTAGTGGTAGGTCAATGATAATTGGTATGCAGTTGTATAAGCATTAGCACATCTCATTTCCATGGAAAATATTTGGTCCTTACCCCTCAGTCATGGTCTATTGACTTTGAAACTTTTGCTTAGTTTACATGTATTAGTTTGTGATTAGGTCAGTTTAAGATGAACCACTAATGTTAAGTCAATGATATTCTTTGCAAGTTTCATTTCCATGGAGATTCTTTAACCCCACCCCCTAATTATGGTTCATAGACTTTGAAACTTTTACATAGTTTACAAGTTAATGCTTGTGTTTAGGTTTGTTTAAAGGGAACAACTTATGAAAAGTCAATGGTACAGTACTTGCAACCTTAGGCGTTACTGTTTGACGTGAACTTGACTGATCGGTGAATGATTGGTGATGGATGTTTGACTGATCGGTGATCGATGACCCATAGAATCTGTCAGATACGTCAAATAAGCTATGTCAGAGTTACCTTGACAACGGTCAGCGATCAATCAGTAAAGTAATTATATGCACGGATCGGATGGATATGTATATAATTAAAATTCTTATGTAAAACGAACTCCACAGTATTTACATTTTATAAACGCGGACCTCTACGATGACACCTTTACTCGTTAATTATTAATCAACTGGTTGCAATAACACATAAATAATATATAAATTACTTTTCAAGCATTATATGTATTACTTAATATTCTCTTGTACTTGAACGTGGTATGTTTTATTCAAAATCAAAAGGCCTTAAGTAACATTTTTTTTATAAGAATTTCATACTTCATTTCAAAATTGTAAGGGCAAAAATACCTAAACTTTTTTGTGTTGAATACGCGTACGGTGAATACGAATGTAATAATTTCTTTATTTTGATAGAAATTACGACATTCCATTAGATTTCAGTACTTTTTGTACATCAAGATTGGCTGTTTTTCATAAATTATGCTGAATTTCAGGGAAAAGATACTAAATTTTTGTTCATGTTGCTTAAAAATGGAAATATTTCTTCTTTTATTTCAGAAATATTGCAACGTCACTTGCAATCAGTCATTATAAATGCCTTTAGCTAAGCAATTTTTTATAAAATGTGAATTATTGAAGGATAAATATGCATAAACTTTTGTTTTTTGTCGAGCCTGCGACAAAGGTCGCAGAAAGCTCGACATAGGGATAGTGATCCGGCGGCGGCGGCGTTAGCTAACTTCTTAAAAGCTTTATATTTTAGAAGGTGGAAGGTCTGGATGCTTCATACTTTGTATATGGATGCCTCATGTTACGAAGTTTCCGTCAGTCACATGTCCAATGTCCTTGACCTCATTTTCATGGTTCAGTGACTACTTGAAAAAAAAGTTAAGATTTTTTGTAATGTTAGATTCTCTCTTATTATAAGTAATAGGATAACTATATTTGGTATGTGCGTACCTTGCAAGGTCCTCATGCCCGTCAGACAGTTTTCACTTGACCTCGACCTCATTTAATGGATCAATGAACAAGGTTAAGTTTTGGTGGTCAAGTCCATATCTCAGATACTATAAGCAATAGGTCTAGTATATTCGGTGTATGGAAGGACTGTAAGGTGTACATGTCCAACTGGCAGGTGTCATCTGACCTTGACCTCATTTTCATGGTTCAGTGGTTATAGTTAAGTTTTTGTGTTTTGGTCTGTTTTTGTTATACTGTATGCCATAGGTCTACTATATTTGGTGTATGGAATGATTGTAAGGTGTACATGTCTAGCGGGCAGGTGTCATCTGACCTTGACCTCATTTTCATGGTTCAGTGGTCAAAGTTAAGTTTTTGAGTTTTGGTCTTTTTTTCTAATACTATGTGCAATAGTTCAACTATATTTGGTATGTGCGTACCTTGCAAGGTCCTCATGCCCGTCAGACAGTTTTCACTTGACCTCGACCTCATTTCATGGATCAATGAACAAGGTTAAGTTTTGGTGGTCAAGTCCATATCTCAGATACTATAAGCAATAGGTCTAGTATATTTGGTGTATGGAAGGACTGTAAGGTGTACATGTCCAACTGGCAGGTGTCATCTGACCTTGACCTCATTTTCATGGTTCAGTGGTTATAGTTAAGTTTTTGTGTTTTGGTCTGTTTTTCTTATACTATATGCAATAGTTCAACTATATTTGGTGTATGGAAATATTTTATGATCTATTTGGCAGTCACGCAGGTTTTATTTGACCTTGACCTCATTTTCAAGGTTCATTGCTCAGTGTTTAGTTTTTGTGTTTTGGTCTGTTTTTCTTAAACTATAAGCAAAAGGTCAACTCTATTTGTTGTATGGAAGAATTGTTAGCTGTACATGCCTGCCTAGCATGGTTCATCTGACCTTGACATCATTTTCATGGTTCATTGGTCAATGTTTAGTTTACTTGGTTAATGTTAAGTTTATGTGACAGTTGTAATAAAGCTTTATATTTAGGACTATCAACATAATATCAATGATTAGTAAAGAAGGCGAGACATTTCAGCGTGTGCACTCTTGTGTTGAATAAGAATGCTATCATTTCTTTATTTTAATGGAAATTATTGACCGCCATTGGATTTTTGTATTTTTTGTAGTTCAGAATGGGTTGTTTTTCATAAAATTAAAAGAATATCAGAGAAAATATATTAAAATGTTGTTCGCATTGTTTAAAATTACCAATTTTTCTTTTTTTGATAAAAAAAAATGCAATGATTTTGTAACTAGTTATTTCAAAGGCCTCAACATTCATGTAAAATTTGTTATGAGAATTTTAAATCAATAAGGTTTAAACTTTTGCTTGTGTTGAAGAGGATTGCAATAATTTCTTTATTTTGAAGGAAATTATGAACTGCGATTTGATTTCAGTACTTTTTGTACATCAGGATTGGTTGTTTTTCATAAATTATGCTGATATTCTGGGAAAAAATACAAAATTTTTGTTTGCGTTGCTTAAAAATGCATATATTTCTTCTTATATATGAGGAATAATGCAACGTCACTTGCAATCAGACATTATAAATGCCTTTAGATAAGTAATTTTGTATAAAATGTGAAAAATTTAAGGATAAATATTCATAAACTCTTATTTTTGTTGAATATGAATGTAATAATTTCTTTATTTTGATAGAAATTATGAACAGCCATTAGATTTCTGTATTTTTTGTACATCAAGATTGATTGTTTTTCATAAAATATGTGTAATTTAAGGGAAAAGATACTAATTTTTTATTCGTGTTGCATAAAAATGCAAATATTTCTTCTTTTATATAAGAAATAATGCATTGTCAATTACAATCAGACATTATAAATGCATTTAAATCAGTACTTTTGTATAAGATGTGAATAATTTAGGGATATATATGCATAAACTTTTGTTTTTCTTGAATAAGAATGCAATAATTTTTTTGTTTTAATGGAAACTATTGACCGACATTGGATTTTTGTACTTTTTGTAGTTCAGGATTGGTTTTTTTTCATTAAACTAAAAGAATATCAGAGAAAATATACTAAAATGTTGTTCGCAATGTATAAAACTACTAATTTTACTTCTTTTGATAAAAAATAATGAATGTTAATTGTAACTAGTTATTTCAAAGGCCTCAAGATCAGTTTTTTATAAGAAATTTAATAATGGAAGGAGAATAAAACTTAAACTTTTGTTTGTGTTGAATACATATACAATAGTTTCTTTATTTTGATAGATATTATGAACTGCCATTTGATTTCAGTACTTTTTTTACATCAGGATTGGTTGTTTTTCATAAATTATGCTGAAATTCTAGGAAAAACTATAAAATTTTTGTTTGTGTTGCTCAAAAATGCATATATTTCTTCTTATATATGAGGAATAATGCAACGTCACTTGCAATCAAACATTATAAATGCCTTTAGATAAGTAATTTTGTATAAAATGTGAAAAATTTAAGGATAAATATGCATAAACTCTTATTTTTGTTGAATATGAATGTAATAATTTCTTTATTTTGACAGAAATTATGAACCGCCATAAGATTTCTGTATTTTTTGTACATCAAGATTGATTGTTTTTCATAAAATATGCTTAATTTAAGGGAAAAGATACTAATTTTTTATTCATGTTGCATAAAAATGAAAATATTTCTTCTTTTATATCAGAAATAATGCATTGTCAATTGCAATCAGACATTATAAATGCATTTAGATCAGTACTTTTGTATAAGATGTGAATAACTTCAGGATATATATGCATAAACTTTTGTTTTTGTTGAATAAGAATGCAATATTTTTTTTTATTTTAATGGAAAATATTGACCGCCATTGGATTTTTGTATTTTTTTAGTTCAGAATGGGTTGTTTTTCATAAAATTAAAAGAATATCAGAGAAAATATACTGAAATGTTGTTTGCATTGTTTTTTCTTTTTTGATTTCAGTACTTTTTGTACATCAGGATTGGTTGTTTTTCATAAATTTTGCTGAATTTCAAGGAAAAGATACTAAATTTTTGTTTGCGTAGTTTAAAAATGCAAATGTTTCTTCTTTTATATAAGAAATAATGCAACGTCAATTGCAAAATGGGTTGTGTTTCACAAAATTAAACGACTATCAGAGGAAATATACTAAAAGTCATTCACATTGTTTAAACTCTAACAAATTACCAATATTTCTATTTTTTTATAAAAAAATCAGCAATGTTATTTGTAACTAGTTATTTTAAAGGCCTCCAGATAAGTTTTTTTTATAAGAATTTTAAGATTATAAAAATATAAAAAATAATACATCGAAATTGGCAAAAAATGATCATGTCTTTTCATTTTCCAGAGCATTTTCGGGGAACAAAATCCCAATCGCGATAAAAATCATTTTAACACTGTTTGGGTATGAAAAAATATAACCTAAATAAAAACGAAAATCACCATTCTATTATAATAATATTTAAGATCAGTTTTATCTGCATATTTCTTTTTGTTTTTAATTCTTAAAACTTTGCTGAATAATCATTAAAAAGAATGTTGATCTTTTGTACTTGAACGTTTCGTATTTTCCGTGGCGCCATTAATTAAATGAAACGAAACTAAGATTCCGTAATTTGTATTAGTTTATCATGTGACGTAGTAGAGTTCAATCCATCAGAAAGGTCGATCGGTCCTATCCGTCCAATCAGTCAAATATTTTTACCATAAATCTGATGGATTGGTGACGTGAGGTTGACGCGAACTTGACTGATCGGTGACTGATCGATGACCGCTGATTGATCGCTAAAATAGTAACGCCTAAGGTTGCAAGTACTGTATTTGGTTTGCAGTTGTATTAGCATTGGCACATCTCATTTCCATGGAGATTGTTAAGCCCTGTACCTTCAGTCATGGTTCATTGACTTTGAATATTTGCATAACTTACATGTTAAAGTATTGCTATTTTAATTTCAACATTTGCATTATCAAAATAACAAATAGGCGAGACATATCTCTGTGTTAACACTTTATTTAGAAATTGTGGCAGGGGGTGTTTTTTTTGCTTTTTTTTTTAAACTAGCAAATAAAATATTAAGAAAACAAAATAGAATTAAATGGATTAATTGGAGCTTTTTGAGAAATGCCATCAGCATCATGATATTTCTATGAGTTTACATATTCATGTGGTATTTTGTAAAAACACTGTTCAGTGTATTTAACTGAAACCCAGTTTTTTTTAAAATGATATAAATAAACATTTTTTTTTAGATCATAGAAGATTTCCAAGAAAAAGATGAGACTAAGGATCTTGCCTTTGGTAACAAGCTAGAAGAAGTCATATATCTGATGGAAGAATCATAAACACTGACTCTTTTTCATTAACAAAAGCATTATTCATTCATTTAACAAGTATTTGAAAGTGGAAGATTACCACAGCATGAAATATAAGTCATTATTAACATTACAACCAATCAAAACTATCATTTTGATAGAATTGCATCATTAATTTTTTGGGAGAAAAAAATCAAAATAGAATTTTGAAATCCTTTATATTTTATATGAAAGAAAAATATAAAGATTTAAACTGAGTTGCCATAAAGTGTTAGTTTTGATGGAGAATTAGTTTGAGAATATACTTTGGATTTGGTCATTAATTTCAAGATTTTACATACAATCATCAGTTACTCCTGACAAAGGAAAGGAAAGTACTCCTTTAATTTAAGGTCACTTTAGCAAAAGTTCAATGGCTAAAAATAGACTGAATGTCACCTTATTTTACATTGAAAGTGAAAAAAATTAATTAAAAAAAAATGACCAGAAGGAGGACATTTTTAGCCATATCAAATATTATAGCTAGTTTATTTAGGCACAAAATTAGATTCCAAAAGCTCTTTTTTCAATATCAGTAATGCATGTACAATATATGAAAGAGTATATCTGACTTATTTAAGTAAAAAGTAAATTGAGTTTTAATTTTTCCTATGTTGTTATGACATAGAATTTGTTTGTTTAAAGATAACATTATTTGTTACAACTTAGCTTATACACATAAGTGTCAATGAAATTTTTGTTATGTTTTTTGTTTGTTATATATTTTATGTCTTTTCTTAAGGATCATAATGTTTATTTTTATTCCATTGTTTTATCAGCATCCTGTTGTAATTTAACTCATAAATCATCTTTTATTTTCAAATAAATCTTATTATCAGTTGGTGCATGTTTATTTTAAGAACTAAAAATGATACAGGTTCTTGTTTTGTTTTAAGATATTAAGAATTGTTTTTTAAAAGACTGTTTGTTCTTATAAAGTTCTCTTTCATTATTCTTATAAAGTTACTTCTCTTTTATTAGTTAAAGACAGTTGTCTTTCTTTGAAGCAGGTACTTTAATCTTAAGTGATTGACAGGGTTTTTTTTTTTTTTTTGTGTACAAAAGTTTTTTTGTGAAAAGTAAATGTGATTACAAATGTGTTTGTATTTCATATTGTAATTTAAAATGTCAGTTGGTTATTGGCTTGAATAAATTTTAAATAACAGTGACCATATAATGCTCAAGGTTGGAAGCTACATCTGAAATATGATTTCATTCCCTAATCTTTCACATGGAATCCTCCATTTCCCCTATAATTTATTAGGGTGGACTAGACAACAGACTATACAACTAAAACTAAATATCAACCAGAAAAAATAATTTCATTTTACTTGACTTTATGTTGATTCTCCACTTATTGATTTACATATTTTAATGTAGAAATGAGTGGAGATTTGAGGCATACAGAAATAGGACAGTCGCCCAATGATGCATAAAATTCAAAAGACATTTAGAGGTCATGAGCAATAATCACCCAAATATAGAAAAGTTGTGAACAAATTGGCACAGTATCAAAAATCTGCCATCAAAACTAAATGAATTTTTTTTTATTAATAATAAGTGTTTACTTATAAAAAAAGAGTTTAACAAGAAAGAAGTCTCATAATATTTATGGTGACTTTTTGTCTTGAGAGATTTAAAAAAAAAAACTAAGCTAAAGCAGATATTGTTGATCAGCAACTTATAAAAAATTTGTGCAACTATAGCTAAAATACTGATTAAAATTCATAACCAAGGGAAACAATGTATAAGAAGGCAGCCAAGGGAAACGGTGTATAAAAAGGCAACCAAGGGAAACTGTATAAAAAGGCAGAGTATAAGGATACATATAAAGCTTTCCTGTTATATACAGAACCTTAACTTTAAAAATTTTAAGAATTGTTCTTGTGAAGACTATTTGTTCTTGTAAATTTACTTCCTTTTTATTAGTTTTAAACAGTGTCTTTATTTGTAGCAAGTGCTTTAATCGTAAGAGTTTGAAGGGTTTTGTTTTTTGTGTACACAAGTTTATTTTGTGAAAAGTAAAATTGATTAAATAAGTATTTGTATTTAAAAATGTTATTCAGAATGTCAGTGGGTTATTGGTTTAAATAAAACTTTTTTTTAAATCCAAAGACCATATAATGCTCAAGGACATAAGTTGATACTGAATTTTGAATAACACTTGTCTATATATTTTTACAAGCTGTGATATATATAATGTGCCTTTTGATTATATTGAAAATGTTTTATATAGTTTACATTCCATTATAAACATTGACATCTTTATAATAGTGCAAATATGTGCATTTTCTCATGGAGATACAAATTATTGTCTTGCCTGCAATTAAGGTCAAAGAATTAGAGACATAATTTTTTCCAATCTAGAGGTGCCAGCAACTGCGTTAACAATTTGTATAAAGCTCTATATTTCAAAACATATATTTTATATTTTGTTTACAGATGACCTATGTTTTTAAGTCATTGACCTCATTTTCATAGTTCAGCAACTGCTTAAAACAACTAGTTTTTTTATTACATGATTTTCTCATTTATAATGAGTAATAAGATAACTATATATAATATATAGAATCATTAAAATGTCTACATGTGTGTCACACAGGGTTCACCTGACTTTGACCTCATTTCATAGATGTGGTCAAGTCTGTTTCTCATTTACTTGAAGCAATAGGTCAATATATTTGTTGTATGGAATGATTATAAATCGTATTTGTCTGTCTGGCAGGGTTCAACTGACCTCATTTTCATGGTTCATTTGTCAATGTTAAGGTTTTGTGGTTAAGGCTATTTACCAGATACTATAAGCAGTAGGTATACCATACTTGGTGTTCCATATAGCTGGGTTCAATTGACCTTGACCTCATTTTCATGGATGATTGATAATTTTTAGTTTATTTGATTCTTGTATTAAAACCTTTATCTTTAAAAGAATTTCAGCATGTAAATTCTAGTGATTCATTTATTTTAGATCAAAAGTATATTATCATTTCATTATTGTTATATTTATGGCCAATTTAAAAGCTAATGTAAATTATTAAAGGAGAAGAACAAAGGCCTAATCTGTTTTTATACGACCGCCAAAAAATTTTGTGGTCCTATATTGGTATGACGTTGGCGTCGTCGTTGTCGTCCAAAGACACATTGGTTTTCGCACTCTAACTTTAGTTTAAGTGAATGGATCTCTATGAAACTTTACCATAAGGTTCAATACCACAAAAGGAAGGTTGGGATTGATTTTGGGGGTTATGACACCAACAGTTAAGGAATTAGGGGCAAAAAATAAGCATTTTTGTAACTTCCAGACATAACTTGTGTGTTAGTGTATGGATCTCTCTGACATTGTACCACAAGGTTCCATATCACAAAGGGAATGCTGGGATTGATTTTGGGGGTAATTACCTACAAATTTTAGGAATTAGGGGCCAAAAAAGGGGCAAAAACAAGCATTTTTCTAGTTTCATGACAATAACTTGTGTGTAAGAGTATGGATCTTTATGAAATTGTACTACAAGGTTCCATATCACAAAGGGAAAGCTGGAATTGAGTTTTGGGGTAATTGCCAAAAACGTTTAGGAAAAAGGGGCCAAAAATAAGCATTTTTCTAGTTTCCAGACAATAACTTGTGTTCAAGTGTATGGATCTCTCTGAAATTGTACTGCAAGGTACCATACCACAAAGGGAAGGCTGGGATTGATTTTGGGGGTAATTGCCTCCAAATTTTAGGAATTAGGGGCCAAAAAGGGAAAAAAAAACAAGCATTTTTCTAGTTTCAGGACAATAACTTGTGTGTAAGTGTATGGATCTTTATGAAATTGTACTACAAGGTTCCATATCACAAAGGAAAAGCTGGGTTTGAGTTTGGGGGTAATTGCCCTAAACGTTTAGGAATTTGGGGCCAAAAAACGCATTTTTCTAGTTTCCAGACAATAACTTGTGTTCAAGTGTATGGATCTCTCTGAAATTGATCTGCAGGGTACCATACCACAAAGGGAAGGCTGGGATTGAGTTTGGGGGTGATGAATCATAAGGGGGTTCAAAAAATTTGGGGGGGGATTTTTTTTTCATTTTTTTTCTTTAAAATTTCCAATTTAAATTGGTTATTTCTGATTTATATATAAAAGCAAATAATAATGATATGGTTTGAATAGGTAAATTAAAAAAATTTAAGTTCTTAGACCACATTCATCCTGTGTCAAAAACCTATGCTGTGTCAAATATTTAATTACAATCCAAATTCAGTGCTGTATCAAGCTTGAATGTTTTGTCCATACTTGCCCCAACTGTTCAGGGTTTGACCTCTGCGGTCGTATCAAGCTGCGCCCAGCGGAGCATTTTATTGTGATTTACCATAAATGCCTCAATAAATCTGTACAAATGCACAAACTAATAAGTTCCTTATATTGAGCTTTAGTTGTCAAAATATCCTCAGTATTTCTACAAAATATAGTATTCATACATTGTTGTTATTTTCATGTTTGATATTAATAATCCCATTCAAACCATTCATGTTTAGTGATATATTTTTACTTGTTTTTGAATTTTATATTGCAAATTTAATATATAGTATATTTGTTCATTGTTGAATATGATCCACTGTGCTTCCAGCTTGATATGCTACTAATAAAATATATTTTTTGATTTTATGGTTTGATACTTTTAATCTTTTTAAAGATAATTGTACAATTTTGTTTAAAGTTTCAAAAGTATAAAATCTTGGAAGATAAAATGTGAATTTAGGAATTGAAATGTTAGGTTATTTCAATTTCAAGTAAAAAAGAATGAGACTAGATAATAAAGGGACATTCAAAACTCATAAATTTGATCAGAAAAGGACAACACCATGACAAAAACTAAAAGACAAGCAAGGCCACAAAATACTATACAGAAAAACAAAGAATGAGCATACACAACCCCACCAAAATATGGGACTGACTGTAGGTGCTCCAGTAGAAGTAATCAGATTTGTTTTACTTCTTAAAGATATTGTGATATATCATATGGTGATGATTCATTTAGCAATAGCCATTAGTAATTGACTCCCATTTAACCCTAAGACATCATTAAATTTGTAGACCATCAATTATGTGATTTTCTAACCCTAAAACTTTACACAGTGTCAAAGTATGTATTCACATTTAGCAGCATAAAATCACTTACAAAGTAGAGTGTAGAACAGACCAATTACAGATTATAAGCAATTAAAACCGTTGAGCTTGCTTCCAGTTAATGCTAGCATTCGTTGATCTGTCATAGTTTCTTATTGTTTTGTTTCCCCTTGTGATCTTTTTAATATATACTATTATAAAAATAGTGTCAAGTGCTATTCATTCCAGATTGTTATTGTACACTCTTTTATGTACCTTTTGGTATTCAACTGATAAGATTAAAAAGAAGAGAGCTGAAATCTTTAAAAAGTAGATTCAACTCCCATTGGTCTTGTGTTTAATTTCATCTTTTCAATCATTTGCTGGGTTTAATGACAAATCTTTTATAGTCTCTTGAATTTATTCACAACTTTTTGATGTCCTGCATACAATATGGGCCTTTTGTTTTCAGGTTTGTCGGTCAATCCCATATTGGGTTAAAATTTCAGTTGAAGGTAGTTTTCCATCGTAATGTGTCCATGAAATTGTTAAAACAAACTACTAATGCAGTTTGAACAAATTGAAGACATTCCAGCGCTAGCGTGTGCACTCTTGTTTAGACTTGATACAAGCTAAAAAAATGTTTACTTGTGATAATTCCGAGTTTGAGAGTATATGCTATTTATGATATGATGCCATAGTGTTGGATGAGTAATTGTTAAATTGTAGTTACAATTTAAATCTTCATTAGTGTTGTAATTGGTTAGTTCTACATTAATTGGAAAGATGCGATAAAGAATTCGATTTTTGTCTCGCCTGCTATAAAAGTCGCAGAATTCGAACCACAAGAATAATAATCCGGCAACGGCGTAAAAGTTTTGTATATAGTTTTATATTTCAGAAGGTAGAAGACCTGTATGCTTCATACCTTATATACAGATGCCTAATTCCACGAACTTTCCATTTGCCATACGACCATTGTCCATGAACTCATTTTCATAGTTCAGCAACTAGTATTTTTTCTTAATGTGAAATACTCACTTATTATGAGTACAAGAATAACTATATTTGGTATATGGGATCCTTGCAAGGTCTACATGTCCGTCAGACAGGGTTCACCTGACCTTGACCTCATTTCATTGATTAGTGATCAAGGTTAAGTTTTCGTATTCGTCCGTGTCTCAGATACTACTATAAGCAATAGGTCAACTAAATTGTTGTGTGGAATGATTGTAATAACATTAACGGTACCAATGTTTCGGCACCATATACGCATTTCGACAATAAATGTCTCGAGGCCGAAGTATTTGAAAATCCAAAGCTTATGAAAAATATGTAGAACTTATAAACCAAAAATGACCAAATTGTATAGCCAAAGTCGGATAAGGAATCAGAACTTTGCGTGAGGGAGATTAAGTGTACATGTCACACTGGCAGGTTTCATTTAAACTTGAACTCTTTGTCATGTTTCATTGGTCAATGGTAAGTTTTTGTAGCTATCTGTTTCTCAGTTACTATAATCAATATGTCAGCTGTTTTTGGTTTAAGGAACGATTATAAGATGTACATATCTATCTGGCAGTCTCCGAGGGTACCATCAGATCAGTAGTCGGTACTTTGGAACAGACTTGATTTATAACAAACTTTTATAAAACGGTCCGTTAATAAATTCTGATATTATAAGAAACTAAGGTTTCAACTCCCTCAGGCAAAATTGACCCTAGATGAATTTGGCTATTTTTAGGGCCTTTTTGGTAATATAGCTTTTCAACTGTTTCGGTTCTTATACATCATTGGCTTTCAAATATTCGGCTTTGAGCGTTCCTGATGAAGGTAAACCCAGAAAAGCGCTTCGGAAACATGCAATTTATAACGTGTTGTTATCATTTGTTTCATCTGACCTTGACCTTTTTTATGGTTTATTTGCCAATGTTAAATTTATTCGGTTAGGTCTATTTCTCTGATACTTGAAGCAATAAAGCCACTATATTTTGTGAATGGAATGATTGAAAGATGTGAATGTTTGTCGGGCAGGTTTCATCTGATCTTGATCTCATTTTCATGGTCCATTGGTCAATGTTAAGTTTTCGTTGTTTTGTCCGTTTATTGGATACTATAAGCAATATGTCAACTATATTTGGTATACTAGTATATAATGATTGTTAGACGAACATGTCTGTCTGGTAGGGTTCTTAACCGTATTTTCATGGTTCATTAATCAATGTATAGTGTTCATGGTACTCTGACAAATATATCAACTTTATTTGGGCTTTCAGTCAAATTTCATATCTATACTCGTAATATTCAGTACTGTTCAGACAATTCGCTTGCAATATCTTAAGATATTTAAAAATAAGAAGATGTGGTAATGTATGATTACATATGAGACAACTCTCCACAAGAGACCAAATGACACAGAAATTAACAACTATAGTTCACCGTACGGCCTTCAACAATGAACAGAGCCCATACCGCATAGTCAGCTATAAAAGGCCCCGAAATGACGAATGTAAAACAATTCAAACGAGAAAACTAACGGCCTAATTTATGTACAAAATAATGAACGAAAAAGAAATATGTCACACAGCAACAAACGATAACCTCCGAATTACAGGCTCCTGGCTTAGGACAGGAACATACAGAATGTGGCGGGGTTAAACTAGTTTGAAGGAGCCAACCTCCTCTTAACCTGGGACAGTGGTGTAACAGTACAACATAAGAACAAATTAGAAAAATCAGTTGAAAAATCTTAACTCATCAGATGAATACAAATAGAAATACATCTTACAAAAACAAAGAGTGGACGTTGCAGGGTACTTATACATCCCCACAACAAAAAGACACTAAGTACAGATCTGACAGCTAGTTCAAAGCCAATAACAACTAATAAAAAAAATCCTGCATCTAAGACTTAAACATCAATCAGTACACATCCAACATCCAATGGATTTGGTGTCAAGACGTCATTAACAGTTAAGAAAAACATGACCTTGTACAATGCCAAGATACAGGTATCGACAGATTGTAGAGCCATGAATGTGCATTTGTATATACAAATAGTATTTAATTAGATTTTAATGTTCATTCTGTGCTTAGACTGTTCAGTAGTTGATATTTACCTTTACACATTAGCATTATACTGAATTGTCTGAAAAGTCACTGAACAGTATACTGAATTGACTGTAAGCGAATTGTCTGAACAGTACTGAATTTACCGCAGTGGAAAAGTCCGAAAATTGCCCGAAAAGACTGAACATGACTGAATAATTTATTGTCTAAACTCTTCAGGTGATGATAATATCAACATGACAGTTTCATGTCAAAAGTGGTTTACTAGTGTATGGGTTGGTTTTTCTTTCAATAGAAAATTAATTTTAAGAAATGCTAGATAGTACTAACCTTTTATAATTTTCTGGTGATTACTAGATATTTGAATTAAGAAGTAGATCAGAAAAGTGATTGTCAAGATGACTGAACGGTTTCCTTCCGGTACGATTTAATTCAAATACTTATAACCTATCATAGTCCTTAGACTGTTTGGAAAGCCGAAAATAATTGTACTAACAGCATAAACGGTACCAATTTTACTTCAAAAGAAGACGCATGACACAATGTTGACTGCTGTACCCCTATTTTTGACATTTTTACCTATTATGTCTGTTTGTTTTGTTCACACTTTGTTGTCAATATAATGGAATTTTATGCGACTGTCATACAAGTGAGAGGTTTAGCAAGCTATAAAACCAGGCTTAATCCACCATTTTCTACATGAAGAAATGCCTGTACCATTCAGGAATATGACAGTTGTTTTCCATTTTTTGATTTTGCCATTTGATAAGGGACTTTTCGATTTGAATTTTCCTTGGAGTTCGATATTTTTGTTATTTTACTTTTTTTCGATATTATATGTCTCTCAATGATGTCGAGGCCGAACAATTGAAAGTCCAAATCCTATTACAAAGGCTGAATGAAGGCAACAGTAGTATACTGCTGTTCAATAGTAATAATTAGATTAAGCAAAAACAAACCCGGGTAACAAACTAAAACCGAAACCGAAACACATAAACTATAAGAAGAAAACAACGGAACAGCAGAACCACTGAACTACAACAAAAGCAAACGCAAACATACATAGATTTGGACAGTTATATAACAACTGCAATATTCCTGACTTGGTACAGGACATTTTAAGAAAAAATGGTGTGTTGAACCTGGTTTTACGGCTAGCCAAACCTCCCGCTTATATGGCAATGTTAAAAATACCGCTAAAATTACAACACTACGTGACAGCAAAACAGCACAAACAAACGCAAGAACACTCAGCACAGAGAAATACATACTAGTAAATAAATAATATAATAGTACATTACAACATGTTAACCGCAGAATAACAACGGACACCTCCCATGAATTTACGACAGCACACCAGGACACCACAAACGAAATATAAACTGCGCGTCACCTGAATGTATCAACGTCACAAAAAGTGACGTATTTTTTGTGACGTTTATATTATCAAAGGTAAATTTCAAAAAATAAAATAGATTTGTTTTCTTTATAGACACGTACAAGAAGAGCTATCTATCATCCAATCTGATTAAAATACAGATCCCGTGACCATGCTTTGCTAAAGGTCTTGAAAACAAAGCGTGGACACAGGATCTTTGTATTTTAATTGAATTTCATTCACCATACTAGTAACTTATTTGTTAAGTACCGTCTGGATAAGTCGATTTGACAAGGCAAACGTCCTCAGCCTATTGATTTCACTTTTCATATGTATAACTAGTTTTTGCCTTAACATTTAACTAAACAATATTCCTCATATTAATACCTTTTTTATTTGCACAATTTTCCATTTCATTATTAATTAAATAAACAATATTTATCATATACATATAACGTTTTATTTGTAAGGTATTCAATTTTTTTTAACATTGAATAACACAATATTCATCATATTCATCATATACATGTATGTGGTTTTTTTTATTTTTTGCATAATTATCAAGTTTGATAAGACTAATTCATCTTAACATACTTAAATAGTTTTTCACATTTTGTTTCAATATGATATTCATTAATATCAACACTCTTCGGTAACGTCATCAACTTGAACAAATTGATAAATATGTTAAAGTGAATGCGTAAAATAAGGGATTTTGTAAAATCCCTGTAATATTGAGAGATTCTGAAAAATTACATGAAGTTTTACATGAAATTGTCAGGAATTTTATAAAATCACTAAAATATATTGATGTTGATTTTGATGAAATCCCTGATTAGCTGTTTAAACAATATAAATGGAGAAGAATGTATCTTTTTCAAAATAAAAAGAATAAGATTGAACCATCTTTTTTCAAAAGAAAGAGAAGACACTGAAAGGGCAATCGAAAATCATAATTCCAAAAAAAAATACAGACAACGCCATGGTCGAAAATAAAAAAAAAATGACGAAAAGACAAACATGAACCAAAACAAAACCCTCTATGAATCCACTTTGACCTTAACGGTAAGCCTCATTCCTATCGATTTGGTGTTCAATAAACCTGCTATATCAATGTCTGGAAACCAGAGACCAGAGCCTGGTACTTAATCAAACATGTTAGTTACAAGGAGCGAAATACTTTTTTTTCTAAATTCATAGAATTAAACTAGTGAATCTTTAAATACGTTTCCAACTATTTCAGTGATTTTATAACATCCCTAGTAACTGATCGTATAAATTCCGTAATCAATTCAA
Source organism: Mytilus californianus (assembly GCF_021869535.1). Lineage (NCBI taxonomy): Eukaryota > Metazoa > Mollusca > Bivalvia > Mytilida > Mytilidae > Mytilus > Mytilus californianus. The sequence goes on from NW_026262581.1 coordinate 31,459,815, forward strand.
GATCTCAAGGGGATTTTGCAAAATCAACTATTCTAAATATACACTGTAACATATGTGTATTTGAACTATGAGTATATGGTCATGACCATATGCGTATAAACTCATATGGTCCGGATTATGAACACGTTGAAAGTTGAAAAGTCGCTTTTACTATAACTGCATAAGGTATTATCCGTCAAGGTGTCACGAAATGAAGAGTTTTTAAAAATGAAATTTTGACTTATTCAATCACATGGTAATTAGTGTTACATGAAACATTGTTTAAATTGAATTTTACTCCAAGTTAAAAGCATAGTTAAAACAGTTTTACGTGGTAATTTTTTATCTGTCCTTTCGAAACACAATATGTCGACTAAATAATAACTTAAAGAAATATCTAAATGAATTGTTTAACGAGATGTTAACTGTTTAACTCACAGGCACTTTGGTCATTGGTCCCTAATTTTATCTGTTTTCTATATTTTGGTGATTAATTTTGTTTTTAGTAAATGAAAATTTCTTTAATGTTTCAAATTACTTTAAGTTAGTTACAGTAACAGTAGAGTGTATGCGTGGAATTTCTGCCCTCAGGTAAAAAATAAGAATGGAGGAACATTGTTATTGTAAGATCGTATGAATAGGAGCAAGAACAAATTGATAAAATGAAAATAAGACACTAAACAGTATGTATATGTGTACGTTCTGTACTCAGAGTATAATGAAATTGAAAATTTGAAAGTTAGTTTATCATTTGAGTAAATTATTGAAGACCTTCATTTAAATAAAATAACTCTCATCAAATATACGACGATCAGCAGGACGAGGGGTCCTTCATTTCTGTGAATTTTAATTTCTTAAATATTTTTTCTCTATTCTTATTTTGTTGGATCATTATTCTCTATTTTTTAAACCTATCTAAACCATCCATATATGACTTCATCTATTGTTTGTTGGCAATTGTACAATTGTGTTGCTTCACCTTTTTTTTCTATAACTTAAATTCATCAAGAAATTTTAAACTTTATCTTAAAGAAGCTACAATTGTCATAAATAAATCTAAAATAAACAGTTTTATGTGAAATACTCCTTTAAGATTAATAATTTCTCTCATGTGAGAAATAAGTTCTTCAACCATTTACAGTATATGTGGTAAAATTCACATATTCACGGTATCCTTTTTTAAAAAGTGCTTTATTTATTTACAGTCTCTGTGTAATAGGAAGTACACCATTTAAAAAGTGACAGAAGATTCATCCATCAATTTTATGACTTCCTCAAGTTTACTTGCAAGTTGAAGGTCTGTAGCTTCTTCCATCTCCTCCAAATCATTTATGATCTGAAAAGGGACAGAGACAATAAATGCTAGGAACAACAATAACCCATATCCAAAAGAAAATAGCAAATTTAAGCAGTTATGGAGCGTTTTTATCGATGTTTTTTTTTAACTTTAAACTTCTGCTAAAATTTTACATCATCTACAACAAATGTACAAGTGCTCAAGAATCTCCTATGAAAAGCAAATTTATATGTTTCTATTAACTGGCAATATGGCATAAGTTTCATGTGTCATTTTACCATCTGGTGCATAAGTACATAAAACATTTCGAAAAATCAATCAAATATCTAAAATCTACAAATGTATTCATGATAAATTAAATAAATGAATGTTTTGTCAAACGGAATTATTTTGTTTAGGAGATTTTTTGGAGGCGATTAAGATTTTCGTAGCCTCAATTTTGATATAATGGTGATTTCTTACTACAATTGTAACTTTTTTTTAACCCAATGCGGTCTCAATACCTTCGATATGAAAACTGACAATCCTAGTCAATTAAGACTGGAGTCGAGTGCACCCGCACGAGCGGGGTTCGAACTCACAACCTCAGTGTTGACTGGCTAGTGATTACAGTAGTAACTACTTAAACCACTCGGCCACCGAGGCCCCTACCAATGTAAGAACTTGTATAATCAGGTTAACGGAGCATTAACCGAATGATGGAACTGACAATGAGATCCTTTTATTAATATTCAAAATCTTTTCAATCAAAGCCTTGCAATGAAATCGCTTACTTGACTCTTGTTTTTCCGAATAAATAAATTATACAGCTGTTGAACGGTAGACTGTCGATTGAACCTTAGTTCCAATTTCTGTTTCTGAAATTGATGTAAAGTGATGTTAATATTTATGCTATTGATACTGACGACAAAGGAAATCTATAAACACATGCATACACATTAATGAATATAACAATGGAGTCGATGAAACACTTATACTAATGTGTACTTTGTCTTGATATTTATTTTCATATGTAGATCAGTTCTGTCGTGGTGAACTCATAACCATAACTTACTCATGTGAAATTGTGTAGTATTTGTTAAAAATCTTATTCATTTATTACTTTATTCAAGCAAATTTGCTTTTGAGATTATCAACCAGTGATAAACACTGTTACAAAATTTTAAAATGTAATTTGAACGGCCATGTATAGATAAGGTTAAAGTAAGAAAACAAAGGTACCTCATCAGTGATTGGCTTTTGTCTATTATCATTTGAAGATTTTGGTGTTAATGGAATATCCTTGACAGGATCATTCTGTTTTTATTTATACACCTTTCGAGATTTAGCAAAAAATTGGAGAAGATATCAACGCAGCAATTTAAAACCATCAGTAACAAAAAAAAAAAAAAGAAAAGAAAAGATCAAACGAAATGAAAGCCACAAAACATTATGTGTTGATCGACACGAACCCCATCAAAACCGGCGATGAACTCAAGTGCTCTAAAAAGTGCGCAGTTTCTACTCTGTAACTTGACACATGTTATAGAACCTGTCCATAGTTTTGAAGATGATACGTTGACCTCTAGTTGATGTTCGGTTGTTTGTGTCGATGATTCTGTTGCCTTCCCCGTTGCCTACCCCGTTACTCCTTTTATTCATATTTACCGATGCAATTTTACTAAGAAAAATGTCACTACTTACATCTGAGATTTCGTCCATTTCAGTACAGAATTCTTTATCAGTCACTGGTTCCAAACGGATGAAAAAAGGACTAATAAGCCTTCTGTATCTTGGTATATCTTTATGAAACAATAGTTTCTGCGGTGGTGATTCCTGTCAAATTTCCATGCAAAAAATAATTACACTATCTAATCATAACTTTATCTTGGCTCTCAACATTGCATACAAATATATGGTCTATCAAAATCATTATTTTTGTTAAAAAAGCCAATGGTCGTTGCAATGATGTTCATACAACGTCAGCAGTTATCACTTGACGTTCACCTCGATGAGTTTTTTTCTATTTATTTGTTTGTGTGGACTTTTGTATGCCCTTTTGTCTTTTTTATTTTGGCTGTACATTCAAGATTTTGATGTTTATTCTTTTTTATCTTTAGGCCATATGATAAGGATATATGCATGAGACTACTTTTCCATCATATAAAAAAATATTCCAAACGTTCAAAAGTGTTGGAAATCGTACATGTACATTGTATGTTTAACTCTAGAGAGTTATTTAAAGTTTTTGCTTGTGAAGGTTGGTTGTCATGCTAACAATTATTTTTCTCTACTCTTTTTTTCAAGTTTTATTTCATACAAATAAAAAGAGATGAAGGTATGCAATAATAAGTCAGCAACCCAAAAAGAAAATGTGTAGAGGACAAGAAATGGTCCGTTACAGTAGAGAATTGTCTATGCAATACATGTATGTAAAAATTTACATTACCTCGAGTCAAGAAAACTTGTAAATCGTTTTGTCATAGACTGTCATAAATTCATCATTCATCCCTAATACCCTTCCCCCACTTCTACCAGGAACCGCAAAAAAAAAAAGAAAAAAAGAAAAAAGTGGCAGGATTGTTTTTTCGTCACACAAAAAAAAAAACAACAGCAAAACCAATCAAACTGTCTATGTAAACAACAACTAATAACATTATCAGTCAAAAATCCTTTTGAAATATGTTGATTCAAAAGTTCAAATGTTGTTTTTGTACGGACTTTTCTTTTTAAATAAATACTATAAGATTATACATGAAGTAACTGATTTCCATTGCTCGATAAATATATAGCACGTTGTTTCCGTTAACCCTTTCAAACAAACGTTTGCAAATTATAAACTTGAGGCTCTAAAGAGCCTGTGTCGGTCATCTTGGTCTATGTGCATATTCAACAAAAGGACACTCTCCGACATTATAGACGGGAATATAAGTCAAGACAAAAACCTCTGTTTTTGTCGATCTTGTATTGCTGATCATTTAGTCTGTTTAGTTTCTCTCTATATTCTTCAGTTGTTGCTCAAAACACAAAAGAGGGTAAAAAAAACTCATTTTAGGGCAATCACTCTTATAAAGAGTGACACTCTACTAACTATATCGGCACAATTTTACTTGTTAGTAGATCTTGCCTTGCTTATCATTTTTGTGATTTAAAGTGTCTATATTTATCTATTATAGTTTTTATCATATAAGGCAAAACGCAAAAAAAAAAATGGTAAAAATCAACATTAAAGGGCAATAACTCTAATAAGGAGTCGACTGACGATTTCGACCATGAGACTTATTTGTGGAATTTGTCTATATATCTATTATAGTTTTCAAGATAATAGACAAAAATGAAAAAAAATGGTAAAATTTGTCATTTAAGGGCATAACTCCTATTAGAAGTCGTCTGACAGTTTTGACGTATATGGACAATTGGTAGAGCTCAACATTCTGAACATTTTTGCTCCGTCAGATTTTCTCTATTTATAACGGTTTTCAAAATAATAGACAAAACTTGCATTTTACCCCTATGTTCTATTTTAAGCCATGTCGGCCATCTTGGTTGGACTCCTTTTTTAAACTAGATACCCCAATGATGATTTGTGGCCAAGTTTGGTTAAATTTGGCCAAGTGTTTTCAGAGAAGATTTTTGTAAAAGTTAAGAGTCACGACGACGGACGCCGACGAAAGCCGACGGACGATGACGGACGACAGACGACGGACGCCAAGTGATGAGAAAAGCTCACTTGGCCCTTTTGGCCAGGTGAGCTAATAATGTTAATTCCGAAAAAGACAAAATATCAACATCATCGTTTCATACATGTTCAACAACGTGAATTATATAATGAAAAAATGTCAAGGAAAAGATAAAAGACACTAAAGATTTATGTAAAATTTGCAACCTACCCCCGATTCGACACACCTTAATAACGGATACCCCATATATCAGACGTCTTCAAAACACTCTGATGATTCATAAATTAATATGTCACTCTAACCTTATTGACTTTGTGGGCTGTTTCGGTAAAACTTTCCACAAAGACTTGTCTTAGAATGTCCATGCATGGTTCAACATAAGCAGGCACACTAACATCAAACAATATATTTGGTTTACCGATCAGTGGAGCCCAAACTCGTGTAGCATAGCTAAACAAATAGATGAATTATTACAAACACATGATATAAGTTATGAAATAATTTTTGTCCAAAGATTAAACAAAACACATTCTAACATCGTATAATAATATAGTATGATGAATATAGTATATGATGAGGAATAACAAAGAAAATGACAGTAAAAGAAAATGTCAGAAGGCGTAAGCTTTGGTATAAATATAAAGGAGAAAGATAAAATATCTACAAAAATGCACAATTTTCACCAATGACTAGATGAATAATTAACTTTTAAAAGTTTAAAATGTTAAAACCATAGCTTACGAAATATTGTTTACCTATGATTAAGAGTCAAACACTCACCATTCATTTTTCCATGACTGCAGAACGTCTTGTTCTACTCCATAGGTTTTTCCAAGTTTATCCAACATACCGATGAAGTATCGAATTGGTATGGATAATGATTGTGGATCTATTAAACTCTCAAAAGTAGTATCAATGCATTCTGAAAGTAGCAACTGAAACAAAAATGTATTTTGCAAAGAAAAAGAGCCATATTTCGCAATTATACATGGTCATTTGCTTTGACTAACACATGCTTTTATAGTATTGGTTAACTTTTCGTCTTTGAAAGAAATCCGAAGTTTTAATGAACGATTTATTGACCAGGTTCTTACATGTTAGAAGTTAGACGCATCATGCTAGTGAGGCAGAGGTAGCTGTTTCGTTTGAATTATTTGTATTTGACCCTACTATGAGAAGAGATCATGGCGCTCAACAGACATGATCCAATTGGAAAACTTTGATCAACCTGGTTATTGAAGGGAAATTTGGACTGCAATAAGAAAACAAATTATGTTGAATATGAGTTTGGAACCATCCGGCACTGTCTAATGGTGTACCAATGAATCTATTAAAACCACAAATCGAAACAGGAGCTCCGTCAACATTGGATTTTACACCCGAATAGGACAAATACAGGTGATCATATTCATATACTTCAGTCTTTAATACACTTATAAAACAAGATACACTTTCTAAAGAAGGTCATGTTCTTGTAATGTTAGATTGTCCTGAACTAAAATGAAGTATCGTTAGGTAAATTTTCCCTTTTCAGTCTTCTCCTGACAAAACCGCACATTCAAACTATTGAGACATTTTAAATTTATTAATTCAAAACGTATTCAAAAAATTAAATGGAAAACGATATTCCCTGAAGGAAAAAATATCTAATTTAGTATGAAGCAGTGCACCCCATTTATGCATTATAATTTAAAGCGACCACATAAACATAATGATACATTGATTTTCTTCTTTTACATTATCAATTTACTTATTAGCATGTTTTCAACATAAAATACCATATAGGCCAAACTAAAATATGGTATGAGAAAAATGCAGACGATACTTGTAATATTGAGGATATTCAAAATTTCCAAAAGTCGAATATGATTTATAAATGTTTACTTGAATAGGATTTATAAATGTTTTTGTGCAAGCAGACGAAGAGAAATAAATTTTGCAGCTTTTTAAGTATATTTTGAACCCCATTAAAAGCTCCAAACGGAATGGCATCTTGAATAATTAATGCTGTTATTACCTTGGTAAGAAATAATCTATTCAGGAAGATATCACCAAAGTCTGCATCTGTATTAGACTGTCCACCTGGTAAGTTTGACTAGAAAATACATTATATGTAATGTCGCTTAGTAGATTTAAAGTTGATAGAACCACACCCAAACACAATACAGATGATAATAGCTCAAAGAGTACCAAATAAAATAAAGTTTGTACTCAATATACGGAACATCGTTTTTCTGTTATAAAATTTTATTGTTAACAAGATGATAAAATAAGAAACAATTCAAGAAAAGAAAAAGAATAAAGCAAGATATATGCCTAATGATAAAAAGTATTCGTTGTGAATTTAAAATAGGCATTTTTTTTAAAATAAACTCATCATAGATACCAGGCCTAAAATTGTGTATTACAGACGCGCGTCTCCTCGTCTACAGAAGGCTCAAATAAAAAAAGTTAAACCAGACCGATAAATTACTGCTTGATATTATGATAAAAAGAAATGATGATGTTTTTGTAAACTAATTACGAATATTCAATGCATGTTACTTTCCCTATTCGTATGAAGCAGATTTATCCAGGAGATTGTTTAAACATTAATCTCAGTCTCAAATATATGAAGTTATTAACAGAGACGCATGAGTAAATATCGTAGTTTCTCATTTCACAACCAAATACAACTTATTTCCGATTTTTTACTCGCCGAGAGCAACAGGACAGCGTTCAATAGTGAAAGTGAAGCAGGAGCTACTTACCCTTTTATGATTCTGAATTCGGTCCCGTGTTTTGGGGTAGTAAAAGTGTTGCGCAATACTTAGTTTTCAGTGAAGTGTTCTGTGGACTATGTTTGTTTATCTTTTCGTCACTTTCTCTTTGGCAATGGTGTTGTCTATTTTTCTTTTAATTGGTGTGTGATTGGTCTTTTGTCGACATTGATAATGAAGGGCCACATGATAAAAAGGATAAAACCTTCTGAATTACATATCAAAGATAAGAACAAGGATGTAATTTTGTAAATCATTGTCATCGTGTCATTGTTAAAGCAAAATGAAAAATCGGGTATGAAGCGCAAAATAACCAAGCTAGATCCATTATTAGACATATTATTTCAAACATCAATATTGTATACAGCAAGACAAAATAAACTGTTCTTGAAGTAAAATGCTGTAAGAAATCATTTGCATGATTGGGTAGAACTAATATTGTAGTTTCTTGCAGTTACCATGAAGAATTAGCATAATATAGAATACCGATAAATGAAGATTTTTTTCTTTTTTCTTCAACTGACGTGTTGTTAAGTATATAACAAATGACAAAAGGTTCATTGACGGAATGACAAATATATGAAACATGTAATTTTCAGATATTCAAATTTATATTTTAAAAATGACAAAAATACGGGAAATTGTCGGTATGATAACTAAAATACTTCCAACGAAGTTACCAAATAATGGGATGATTGGGTTTTCACAGGAAGTCAAATAATAACATCATTCGAAATGGAAACGATCCTTAACATTTTTGTCCAGCGAATAAAGAGTATACATGATTTACTCACCAAATCTGTTTCCTGCACATTTTAAGATATAAAAATTTATAAGAATTTAGATATTATCAATATAAGTAAAAAACAATAAAGATACATGTGCAAAAGAACATACCAGAATATCAGAACTAATATCAAAACTCTTTTTAGCCTGACCTTTGATGCACTGGTATAATCATTACATTGCCAACTTAACCCCGCCACATTCTGTATGTGCCTGTCCCGAGTCAGGAGTCTGTAATTCAATGGTTGTCGTTTGTTGCTGTATATCATATTTGTTTTTCGTTCATTATTTTGTACATAAATCAGGCCGTAAGTTTTCTCGTTTGAATTGTTTTACATTTGTCATTTCGGAGCCTTTCATAACTGACTATGCTGTATGGGTTTTGTCATTGTTGAAGGCCGTACTGTGACATTTAGTTGTTAATTTCTGTGTCTTTTGGTCTCTTGTGAAGAGTTGTCTCATTGGCAATCATACCACATCTTCTTATTTATATATTAACAATTAACAAGCTGTCTTTATAATAACCATTGAAAGCTGGTACGTACAATGTCAGAAGCAATAGTAATATAGAAGTGTTATATTTGTATTGAAAATTCCTCAAAATGCATTCTATATATGATTATACACGTACGAAACTCATAATTCGACTTGTATCACATCAATATGAATGATAACATACATAAGAAATATTATATAAATTTACATACCAGGTGCCACTTTTGGCCATCTAGTTCCGCACATTCGATGTTTTCTGGCATGAGTAAAGTAATATCTTCTGACATAAGACTTTCTTCCTGGAACGCTGTCGAATTCACTGGTTTATATTGAAAAAAAATTAGTAAACTAAAATACCTTTGTCTTGTAATCTTTATTATGTTGCAATAAAAACAGAAAGATGTAAGTCAGTTATCTCAAGCCTCACCGATCTTTAAACTGATGTGACTGATTCTTTTTCATTGACACATGTAACAAATGCTGTATATCATTTATTATGTTTAACATTGTGACCCACATTGTAAATTTGTCTGGACATCAATCAGACCTTTAGAACTTTTTCTGTAGGTTTTCAAGTACAACTAACATAGACATCAAACTTTGAATTATTAAGTGAGTGAATATCATCTATATATCAGAATGTGATGATACAAGATTATGACAGCATAATAGCAAGTGCTAAAAATAACGTCATACATTTTAAAGATACACATTTACCGTTGACATTCTGGTCGTCATGTTGCTTGTATATCAGTGCCATTCTACTGTTGTCTTTAACCATATAATGTTTTAAGGTATTCAGAAATACCCATCCATTGTTTCTTTCACTGGTGTTGTCTATATCATTGAGTGTAAGTTTTCCAGCTCTCCCTTCTTGCCACTCTAAGATATATATATAATTATAGATAATATCGTGAAACTAAAGTTTAAAAATGCTTTAGTTTAATAAAAATGGAAGCAATTTTAATAAAAGCAAGTTTTTAATTTCTTTGAAGTTGTTTGCTATAACAAAGAAGAATGGATAAATCATGAAGACCTGAGAATTGTCATAAAATTATACTCTTTTATGTTGAAATAAGGTGAGGTTGGTGTATGTAAATGAGATAGAAACCTAATGACACAACAATTCGAAAGACATCTCAAGGTTAGTATATGGTTTTCATGTGCTATTTAAAAGAATCAACAACCTGCCATTAGCCCAAAATCTACAAATAATAAAAACACTTCTACATTAAATTGAAAATGGAAACGGGGAATGTGTCAAAGAGACAACAACCCGACCAAAAAGCAGAAAACAACACAAGGCCACCAATGGGTCTTCAACACAACGAGAAAATCCCGCACCCGGAGGCGGGCTTCAGATGGCCCCTAAACAAAAATATGTACTAGTTTAGAGAAAATGGACGTCACACTAAATTCCGAAACATATAAATGAACCAAAATAAAAAAAAACATACAAGATTAACAAAGGCATGAGGTTCCTGACTTGGTACAGGCGCAAAAATGCGGCGGGGTTAAACATGTTTGGGAGATCTAAACCCTCCCCCTATACCTCTAGCCAATGTAGAATAAACAAACACACAGCAATACGCACAGTAAAACTCAGTTTAAAAGAAGTCTGAGTCCGATGTTAGAATAGGTAACAGAAGAAACTAAGCAAAATGACAATGATCAACATGAATTAACAAAGGACTACTAGCAGTTACTGACATGCCAGCTCCACACCTCACTTAAACACATTGATGTATATATAAAAAACACCGAATTCTTTTAATACCCTTTTCTAGCCTATATTATAATAAGACTTTCCAAAAGTTTAGTACATGTTGTTGGTATGTTTATCAAACAGTTTATTTTCAAGTAGCATTGATACATATGTTTAAACAAAAGGGTTACATGTAATGAGTAACGAGACGTGTGGCTTTATTGGAGCAGGAAATGATTACCCTTTCGGATCACATTGGTTCAACCCCGGTTTGTGTAAAGGGCTCGTGCTGCTCAATGATTGGTTTGCTTTGTAGTGTTTTCGTTTTTGCTGTTTGACAATTTGCTTTTTTTCTCTATGGCCATGTCGTTGTCTGTTTTATTGGTATTTTATCTTCTCTGTTTGCCTCTTTGGTATCTTTTCTCTCGTTTACAAACACGATTAACCTAATTTAAAGTTAAATGACAGCAAAAACCATCTTAAACTCTTTTAAAAGTTATTTCATTTTGTGTATTTGTCCTAGGTGATAAAAATTTGTCATTACTTAAATTCATATATGCACAAAAAATTAGAAACTGTGAGATACTACATACATTTGTTCTAATACATGTAAATGCATTTTTATGATTGCATTACAAGAACTACATACCTATAGAAAGTTCATCATTGTGTGGTATTTTCAAGGAAGGTTTATTCTTATAAATCTGTTCACAACACTTCTGTTTCACCTGTGATATTGTATCACAGTCTAGAACTTTAACAGGATAACGCTGGTCACTATTTCCATTCAAATCTATTTGCAATGTCTGAATAAAACAAATATCTATAGTAATATGAAAAAAGGATCTCACTAAAAATATTCTTTCCTTCAATAAACACAGTTCGCAATATTGATTATTTCATTAGAAATTCAATATTTTTTTGTTTATCCTTTGTTTAAAAAAGTTAAATTTATAGGTTCAAAAGTGAAAAGATATTAACTTTTTTTCTTGAATACAGTATATATATAAATGTATAATGAAGTCAAATTTTGTAATTGCATTTTCATACCTTTTATCCTATAATAAAAAAAAAATATTTAATAGATAAATTTGCAAATATTCTTACAAGAGATTGATGTTCAATCCTCATTTTTAGTAGTTTTTCCTCTGCGATAGTGTTCTTTGAATTAGAAGTGAGTGCGTCAATTGGTGCCATTTCAACAATTGTCTTCACTGCTTTGTACATCATGAACAGTTGCATTCCACAATGAGACTGTAATTATGCAATCATCCTGTTACATTAAAACTAATTTGATAACTACAAGTTACATTAGGCTTGCTTACAAGTATGCATCATAGCAATTTTGATGCTGAAATGTTTATGAAGTTGAAATAAAAATTTCCACGACTAAATTATTTTACCTCTTAAAATTCACATTAAATTGCAATTTTAGACAACTATCCATCATTAATCAAAGGAAAAAGAATGTAAACAACCATGGATACATTGTTTATTCTTAAGAAGCACTTTTGGATTTTTAATAAAAAAACATCAATTAGGATAACTCTTGACAGTTATAAAAGAGAGGCAAAAGATACCAAAAGGACATGCAAAGTCATTAGTCGAAAATAAACTGATAACGCAATGGCAAAAAAGAAAGGGACCAAAAGACAAACAACAGTATACAAAACACAAGAGCACACATTACGCCATTCATCTTGATAAGCAGAACAGGCTTTAAAATGTCGTTCTAGATATAAAGATCCATTGTGAAAGAAGAACTGGCAATCAAATATTCGGCTATGAGCTAAACGTTCCTGATAAAAGTAAATTAAGAAAAATATAAGGCAGAGGGTATGCTTATGCTGAGAATCGGACAAAGGCAAAGCTGAAATCGTCACTTTGTAATTTACCGATTGAGTCCTATTCCCGATTGTGTCATTATGACTGAGTGTGGATTCGCATGCATTATAGGAGACGCTTACCTTGTGTACGCACTTGGTCTCGTTCTTTTGTGAGTTCATGTGATGAACTAATTCTTGTTTGTAATTTGATTTGTATCTTCTTAATCGATGCCTAAATTTGTCATAATGGTATATTCGGTGAAGATAGCTATTTATTTACACAATTTTGGCTTTCCTTTTTGAACCTTTGAAATTCAAGTTGGAAAATCTAAAATTTATCTACCAGCTGATAGAATATATCAGAGCTTGCGTTTCCTCTATAGATTTTCCGAGAGGTTCCTGCTTACAAGGAAGCTACAGAGCCATGGGTTTTTAATGCTTTATGTTATAAGGACGAAATCGTGCTTTGATTTGTGATAAACCGTGTTAAATAATTTCATTTTCTGTAAATTTACTATTCTTAAAATGTTGAATTATTTGATACATGAAGGTTTCTTTACCCCCAGGCATAAATTGTCTCATCCATATTTGGAGCAACTTTTCGGACATTTTTGTTTTTAATGCCTTCAACTCCATTTTCAATTTTTCATTCCATCTGTTTTAATGCAAGTGTGACTGTTACATCTAATGTATACGAAACACGCGTCTAGGTATACATTTATAAGCCTGTTATCTTTTCTGATTTTTAAAGATGACCATGGACATGATTGTGATTTGTCGTAGCCAGAATCCCGTTACCCCTTTCATCTTTCATGAATATCATCGAATGCAATCTTTGCCGGGTTTTTTTCGTCAAGAGCATCACGACTGATGCCGATGAACAGGCAGAAAATGCATTCAACATCTCTTTTCCATGATGGAAGCGTGATCATTATCCGGTTAATATATTATAAGTATCATACATAAAACAACGTTTCGTAGATAACAACTTATGTAATATCGTGTTATCTGGAATGATAAGTTGTTCGCTGTTGTCATCAAGGTAAGACAACACTAATTACCGTTAATTGTCCATAAAGTCCTATCTGTAACCAGTTTGCCATCAATCTCAGAGTGATAGATTCAAACCTACAAAATAACGAGCACTGCAAACTAGACAATCCTGTTAATTCAATAATTAAATATTCTGTGTACTGGACATTTTCGCATAATTTTGATTCGAAAGTTCAAGTCAAAAACGAAAACGTATCAAAACGTGTCCAACAATGTTTAAAACAAGTGAATATTAAAACAAGACCTTGTTCAAGCCTTATTGATCAACTGACATGTTTGTTCAAATGTAAGATTGGCCATCTCCAGCTCATACAAGTTTTAATACTGGATTTATATATACAAAATGCTAGCATTGATCTGAACCATCTTCAGGCCAAACATATAACAGTAATCTTGATTGGGGATTCCTTTCCTATGTTATCACTAGCCCAGTAGTCAGCACTTCTGTGTTAGCATGAATTATCACTGATATGGTCAGAATTATATATTAACTGTTTTCAAAAATTTAAATTTTTCAAAATACTAAGGATTTTCTAACCCCGGAATAGATTACCTTAGTTGTATTTGGCAAAACCTTTCAGAAATTAGATCCTCATGCCCTAGAACTTCGTACTTATTTGGCCTTTTAATTTTTTTTTGTTTGAGCGTCAATGATGAGTCTTATGTAGACGAACAATCTAATTCTGATATCTATGATGAATCTATTTGAAGGCAAGAACACAGAGGGAGAATTTCCGTACCGAAAAATTATATCGGGTAAAAAAACGTCCGAATACGTAAGATTTAGTATGAAATTAAAAGTAAATTGTTATTCCTGTGAACCTTAAATGCAATGCATGTCTGTAACGTCATCTTCAAAACGTTTGACATACTTGAATGGTCTTTATTGTCTCATTGTATCTTTTTTGCGAAACAAATGTGCAAACTAAACCATAATCCTTTTGGCAACCATTTAAAAAAAAAAAAATAAAACCATAACAATAGCGAACTTGTAAAGCAGGAGTTCATTGTAAAAACTTTTCCAGGTTTATTTAAAAAAAAAATCTGAAGAAGGTGAAATGGGATTGCCATTACCCACCTTAATCTTTTTCGAAGTCCTTAAATAATCAAGATATTAAAATTGTAATTTCTCACAACAAAACTAAAAACATAAGAAAATAAACAAAGTATCTGCTAGTAGAATTAAAAACAGTACTGATAATGCCGTTGTTATAAACTTATCTTATTTATTGGACATGGCAGATGTTCGGAGAAGCAAAAAGTGAAACAAAAAACAAAATATGTTAATATTGTTTATACGACTATCTGGTTAAATGCATTAAAAGTTGATATAAAGATGAACTATAACAGTTTTGCCTGTTTACCCTCTTATCCTGTTAATGGTAATTGGTCTAAAGGAACTTGTCGTCTATTTGCCGACATTGGAAAGGATATGTTATTTTTTTGAATTGAAATCAGCTGTTTTTACCTGCATCAGCAAAGGGAAAGAAAGTCTAGTATCCGTTCAAATCTGTCCTTCCTTCCGTCCGTCCGTTCAAAAGACTTAGGGTATAAAACATTCGTCAAACATTCTTGGATTCTAAGGAAGAAAATGATTTTACATTTGGTTTGCATTTTGATAATGCCTAGTTGAAACACGTAAGCAATGTTTCCATCTGCCATGCAGCCAATTACTGTTTGCTGATAGTTTGAAATTTTACACCACTCATTGTACCAGGTAAATTTTCGTCAAATTTTCTTAATTTCTAATGAAGGGAATGATTTTATATTTGGTCCTCAGCTTGATAATGTTGAACTGTAGCGCAAAAGTCGTGCAGCCACTTCCTGTTTGCCGATAGTTTGACATTTTACAACACTCACTGTTCAAGGAAATTTCTCGTCAAACTTTTCTTGTTTTCTATGGAAGGGAATGATCAGTTATGCTTCAGTATGCATTTAACCTAAATCAATTTCATGCAGCGACGCAGGTCCAAAACCGGTAATAGTCTTGTTTTATATAAACATTCAATGAATGAGCGTGGGACGCCATGCCAAATAGACAGCTCACATTGGCCCTTCAACCCATATGATCAGGAATACATTACTTACCTTCTAAATAAAACTTTGTGTTGCTTTTTAGTAGCTGACCGAATCCTATCAACCATTAGACACTCTATCAAACTACCAAACAAAATTAAGTATGTATGTTTATAAAAAAAAAAGTAATTTTAGGACAAGAAAGAAATTGCTATATCTACTCAAAATGTGCATAGTTTCAGGGTTTTTTTTTCTCCAGATTTTAAACAATGAAAGATAGAAGACGTCCTTGTATACTGGATTTTGTTGTCAGTAGTTACATTTCAAGTGTTCAAAACTTCTATGAATCAATTGTCAAAAACTTTGAGAATATAAACATTCCGTTTGATGTAAAAAGAAGTCGCAGATCTATGAACATACCAGTATACGTATTGTTTAAATTTTCTTCAGTCGAATAATTCATCGAAAATAATTTGATCAATTCACGTCCTAGCAGCGGCCTGTTGTCGTTATTTTTTTGTTTTATAATTTTTCTTCATATTCTGACGAGTGAAGGTTTAATTCTTCTATGAAAATAGTTGGTTCAGGAAAATTACGTCCTATTTAATTTATACTTACTCGAAGAAGAGTCTCATATTTCCCATCAAAGAAATTGAAAGAACTGATGAAAAATGTGCTCTGAAATCAATTTTTAATTAATTAATGAGGATCTTGTTGGGTGTACAGATAGAGAACAATATACAAAATAATGATTAGTTGAGAAAATAGACAAAAATATAACAATTCAGAATGATGATGTGCTTAAAAAAAATATATATAGAATAATGGACAAAAATTAATATTAGAAAAAAATGGCTTACAAATGAAATAATACAGAAATGTAGACCCTACCATTAAGACACTCTTTCATCGAAATGAATTAAATATAATTAGAATGAGTAACAGAATTAAAGGTGGAGGTTTGAAAAGAGTCATAAGTTGGTCCCCAAAATAGTAAAATTCCAAAAGTATGTTGATTTTTGAAAAATAATAAAATTCAAAAATTATGTTGTTTTTTATCAATGAATAGGATATTATATTGTGGTCGCTTTCTATAAGAAATTTCAGGTGAAAGTTCATTATATTGTCATAAACATGTTGAGTTTTTTCCCATCGAAACGATCATATAAGAGACGTTCGAAAGGCAGCCACTTTGATTTAATGACACAAAAGTCTTTTAAAAATTTGCATTTGACGGTTAAAAGGCGTACAAATACAAATAGACTTAATTTTTGAATAATTTTTTTATTTCGATCTCTGGTGTCGTTAAAAAATACAAAGGACATTGCAAGTTTTATTGTGACTACACT
This sequence comes from Mytilus californianus, assembly GCF_021869535.1. Classification (NCBI taxonomy): domain Eukaryota; kingdom Metazoa; phylum Mollusca; class Bivalvia; order Mytilida; family Mytilidae; genus Mytilus; species Mytilus californianus. The sequence continues at coordinate 31,476,739 of NW_026262581.1, forward strand.
CAATTGTAACCCATGTTTTTTTTATAATTAGAATATATCTGTGCGTAAAAAGGGGAAAAAGAGGAACATATTTGAATATTTATAAGCTTATTAAAGCAGATAATAAGACAATATCAACAGTTTCAAATTACCTAGGTAAATTTTGAAACCAACAATATCTACTTACTTTTCTTGAATTGTCAGCATATTTGGACGGTCCAATGTTTGAACTAGTGACTTCAGAAAAAGTTTATTCGACAATAAAATTTCAAAATTGTCAATCGCAGTCTTAGTTCCGACTTTTCTTTCATGCGATACCTTAAATAAAAAGATGAATGTTTTAACATTTCCTGGTAAAGGAAAATCATTGTATTTGAAAAAGTACTACATTAGTAAAGCGTACTAGTGGTTTGAATGTATAACACACACCATTTTTAAAAAATTACCAACATGGTAACATTCTACAAAGAAATTTCCAAAGATAGATGTTCATGCTATGTTTGTCTACTGCACTGTCTAAATACCAACAGAACAACTTTACATTTAACATTTATTATGAGAATAAAAGTTTTTTTACTTGAGTACGATATATTTACAAAAGTCCACTAGACTCTCGTTTTTATGGGGTTCCTGTTGCCCAACCGTTTGTTATCTGTGTTGCTCATAAACAATATTGTTTGTTTCGTTTTGTTTCGTATTTTCCTTTTTGACAATGGTGTTGTGTTTTGTTTCTTTGAATATAGTGTTGATTGTCCTTTTGGCGTTTTGTGCATAGTTCTGGAAACTTCATGTCATGTTTCATTAATAAACTTACATTTTGTTTGACAAAAAAAGAGACAAAAAACACCAAAGGGACTATCAATTAAAATCGTACGGAAATCATATGACTAACGAACTGACGAACGACAGTTTAGTCCACTTCATGTGAAAAACAGTCGTTATTTAATAAGAACAACTTATTACACAGAGGTTTAAAACTGCTATATATTTTTTGAATATTCAAAATGAAAACTTCTCGATCTCATATACTCCTTACATTTCGAGATCGGACAAGGGTAACGTGCTTTTAACGAACGTAATCTATGTAATTATTAAGCCAGGGGTTTCGTTACCACAAATTACTTAAAACCTTTACTAAATTCTTCCACAGATATCAAGATTTGGTTTTGAAGTTTGGTTGTATCTGTAGAAAACTTATTTCAAACGGGATTGCACATCCTCATTTTTACGGCAATATTGTTTACCGTGCCCGGAAATTTAGAAACGATCCTGGTAAACTTATCGATCCTTTAAATAAACTTATTCTAAAAGGTTACCAATTCAACACTGTAATTAGATCATTAAATATTGTTTTTATTGGTACTAATATTGATTTTGTTATCAGTAAATTAAAAGCAAACTAAATATTATTGTTATATACATATACACATTCATGGATCTACAATCTGTCGATACCTGTATCTTGGCATTGCACAAGGTCATGTTTTTCTATGACTGTTAATGACGTCTTTACACTAAATCCATTGGATGTTGGATGTGTACGGATTGATAATTTAGTCTTAGATGCATGATGTTTTTATTAGTTGTTAGTGGCTTTGAACTAGCTGTTAGTAACTGCGAGTACTCTCAGATCTGTACTTATTGTCTTTTTGTTGTTTGGATGTACAAGTACCCGGCCACGTCCACTTGTATTTGTAGTATTTGTATTTTTATCCATCTGATGAGTTAAGCCTCTTTCGACTGATTTTAATAGTTCATTCTTATGTTGTACTGTTACACCACTGTCCAAGGTTATGGGAGGGTTGGGATCCCGCTAACATGTTTAACCCCTCCACATTCTGTATGTATGTGCCTGTCCCAAGTCAGGAGCCTGTAATTCAGTGGTTGTCGTTTGTTTATGTGCTACATATTTGTTTTGTTCGTTCATTTTTTGTACATAATTTGGCCGTTAGTTTTCTCGTTTGGATTGTTTTACATTGTCATTTCGGGGCCTTTTATAGCTGACTGTGCGGTATGGGCTTTGCTCATTGTTGAAGGCCGTACGGTGACCTATATTTGTTAATTTCTGTGTCATTTGGTCTCTTGCGGAGAGTTGTCTCATTGGCAATTATACCACATCTTCTTTTTTATATTTGCATGTATAATTAGAGGCCAAAACATTAAAAGCTAAATAAAACTTGAAAATAAGTTACTTGAAACTGATCTCAAAGATTTATGTTTAAATCTAAAACAATGGTATACATGTTACCTCTAAATCGTGGAGTAAAGGATTGGTTGTTATATCTTGGTTTGGAAAGAGCTGACGAAAAACATACGTCTGGTAGTCACAAAATGGCACCTTTGAGGTGAAAAGTTCAGATTTGATACTTCTCATTGTCATCTGAGCATCCGCAAATTCTAACAAAGAAATAGAAAATATTTGAAAGCGAAATAACAATACAATTCAGAATTTAAGAAATTCGTAAAAACAAGAATTGTTCCAAGTGCTACATAATCAGATACCACAGCTTATCAACATGAGCAGCTTTTGGAGTGATAGTAACTGCAAATATACATCGCTACATTATCTCAATATATCACAAAGAATCACATTAGAGAAATCTGGGTTCATTTGGACATGTTCCATATCACTTATAGAATTATGTGTGGATGCTGCATGTAATTCATACCAAACTTTCTCTACGTTACACTAACTACCAGATTACAATTATACTATTACTAATTATTGATGCATCTTGTCTTGATGGTAGACTGTGAAATCACGCTTTACATTCAACTGCTTTAACCTTAGTCCAAAAGAGGTCACACCACCTTTTTTACTTCTTTATTGTATTTTAATCATGAGCAATACGACTGCTATCATTCCATATCACAGGGGGTCATTCCTAGTTTGTGTTGCTTTTGATATTGTAGTCCGAGTTGTTTTTGTGAAATATATTCTCTTAGTGTCAGTGTTTCAACCTGTATGTTGTGTCTGGAACATCCCGAGTTCACTTTTAGCTTTCAAAAGTGCTTGTGTCACTTTCACAAGTTTTGTGGAAAAGTTAAAAGTTCTTCATCTGGTAATTGTCTTTTTTAAATATTTCTTTTCAATGCTCTTACCTTTTAATTGATTTGACCTACCAACTGTTTTGATTTAAGCACCACTTATTGTATTTAAGAAGAAGAAAAAAGCGCCATCAAAACACCACACGGAAAAAAAATGAGTCACAAAAACAAGTGACAGAAATTTAACTGAGGTATTCCAGAAAATTAAAGATTAACTAGTGGTATCAGTCGTTTTGTCTATTGCCAATGACAATCCTATGTTAAGTCGCTTTGGTTGATGACACCACCTGAGAAAACAGGAGTATGTGTACAAATGTAACAAATTCATGTTAATTACAATATCTAACAGTCAATGAATTTATGATTTCACCAATAAAACTGTCTCATAAATGTATTGAATTTTGATTTACAATTGATTATATATATATGCCTTGTAAGCAGCAACTTCCTATAGAGGAAATCGTGATACGTAACGTAAACTATGGAATAAAGTATAAACTGGGAAATATATACTTCATATTTTATCAGGTGCTACTTGAATTCTTTAGATAGTAATGAAACATTTACAATGAGAAAATGGAAGTCAGCTCTTTTGTTGGAAAGTTTGGTTCTCAACCGACCCTCATTGAAAATAACTTTACGTTAAAATATATGAACATCACAAAAACTTACATAAAAAAATGTTACAATAATTCATTTAAAATGGTATGATACTAAACCCCTAACGGAAGGGATTGTGCTTGATTTTCATATGATGAAGACATACTCTTTCAATCAGTTTAACTGAAGTCTGGAGCTGGCATGTCAGTAACTGCTAGTAGTCCTTTGTTAATTTATGTATCATTGTCATTTGCTTAGTTTCTTTTGTTACCTATTATGACATCGGACTCGGACTTTTTTTAAACTGAGTTTTACTGTGCGCATTGCTGTGTGTTTGTTTATTTTTCATTGGCTATAGGTATAAGGGGGGGGGTTGAGATCTCACAAAACATGTTTAACCCAGCCGCATTTTTGCGCCTGTCCCAAGTCAGGAGTCTTTCCTTTGTTAGTTTTGTTTTTTTTTAATTTAAGTTCATTTATATGTTTTGGAGTTTAGTATTACTTCCATTTTCACTGAACTAGTACATATTTTCATTTAGGGGCCAGCTGAAGCACGCCTCCGGGTGCGAGATCTTCTCGCTGTGTTGAAGACCCATTGGTGGCCTTCGGCTGTTTTTTGCTCTTTGGTCAGTTTGTTGTCTCTTTGACATATTCCCCATTTCCATTCTCAATTTTATTCTACAATAGTTTCTTGAGTAATTGTAATTGAACATTAAGAATATTAACACTTTTAATTCCACTTTTTAGTTAGTCATAATTGATCAACAGATTTGCATACAGATACACATTTTTTACATGCCCAATTAACCATTGACAATGTCCCTTTTACATTATTATCATTTATAAGTACCTTCTCTGCTAGTTTTTCGTACCAATTCTTCACGTGTCATAAGTTCCATTTTGAATTCCTTGATAGTTTTTCTCTTATTCTTTCTTAAAACCACAACAGCAAATATGCCAATTATAACAGCAGTTACCAATGCAGCGGCTAAAACACCAACTATAATTGCTAATACGTTTACGTCTTCCTGGTACTGTAAGTCACCAATATATACCTCTATCCTACCAACCCCAACCTGTAAAAGCATTCAACACTTATGTACATCCTAGAAGAACATAAGAGCTATTTAAAAAAAAACAAGACCAAAACCAGGTATGGAATACGTTACCGCGTATAATTGCTCCAAAATCAAATACAAAATAATTTCCTTTAATAATAGCCTCAAAAACTTGTACAAATTTTCCTTATACAATAAGTGGTTCCATTTACAACTGATCTACAAGCTTCGAATTTAGGTATTTTTTTCTGCTGTCTATAAGTTAACATACTCAATTGTCAAATATTGGACAGATTATTTTTATTTATACTTACAATTACATGAACTGTATTTACTTCTGACTTATTTGTTCGAGGAACGTTTTTTGGTGGAACACACTTGATATAATTCATTGTTATGTCAGAATCAGATTCGAGGAGACATTTTCCGTCCAAACCAACTTGTATGTTGTAATCTCCGATTCCAGCTCCATTTAAAATATTTTTACCCTATAGGGAAAGATAATAATGAAAACATAGCATTAAAAAGATAAGTATTGAGAAATAATTTATATGAACTTGTTTTGAAAAAAATTGAAATCTAAAAAGAGACAGAAGAAAGGTATTTAAAATATAATATAATATTCATCGAAATGAGTTTTGTTACATTGGTTACATTGAAACACGTGATTTTAAGTCAAATAATAACAAATAATTTCACAAGTGTGATTAATTCTGAAATCGTCATAAAACAGTAAGTGTTGTCAAGACGTTGTCTTTGATGTTGCATTATTAAGGAGCGAGAACACGAAGAAGTAGATATGAATTTTACGGTGATGTTGTTTACCGAGCAAGGAAATTTAAATACGATCCGGGTAGACTTGTCTTTCCTTTAAATAAACTTATTATAAAAGATTACCAATTCAACTCTGTAATTAGATCTTTGAATAGTGTTTTTGTTAGTAAAGATATTGATTTTGTTATCAGTAAATTAAAACCATATTAAAATAGTATTGTTATTGTATTTTAGTCTAAGATACAAGATTTTTTTGTATGAGTTGTTATTGGCTTTGAACTAGCTGTCAGTAACTGCGAGTTCTCTCAGATCTGTACTTTGTGTGTTTTTTGTTGTTAGGGATGTATAAATACCCTGTCACGTCCGGTCTGTGCTTTTGTAAGTTGTTTTTCTGCTTTGTATCGATCTGATGAGTCTAATGTAGACGCAATGCATTTGGCGTTTTTAATCATGAGCCTAATATGTTTGAGGAGTTTTCCTTTTAAAATACACCTGTGACGTAAATCTTTAATTCAAACGCTCCATTATTTTTCCAGGAAGGTAGAGGTATTTTCTTTTGTTCATCTTTGTTCATTGGGACGTTTTACCAATTGGATATTTCCATAGGCACTTTCTTAAAAAAGTGTCCACCCAAGGAAATATTTCTGAAGGTCGAAACGCAATATTGAATGAAGATATATTTTACTTAAACGACTTATACTGGATTTTAAGTTTGGATCGTACTGATTGAGCAATGACAACGTAGTAATTCTATGTCATATCAACAAACATTTTTTTTTTGCGAGTCGTTATTCCATCGTTTTCGCTCTATTATTTCTCCTGGACAGTTATTTGCACTTTCTCTATAACTTAACGTTGTGTGCAGCAAAATTCTACATGCAGTGCAAATTCAGTCAACAATTTGAACAAAATGCAAATACTTGTCTTTCGTTTTATTTGAAAACGAGTGAATGTTCCTCACATATTCCTACGTTAATTTTGTGCAATGTTTTTGAAATGTAATTGTATTGCTTTATATTGTTTATACTGGCAATGGATAGATAGCAACGAATTTGCGCAACACTTCGTAACTTTGGATTACTCTCTATAACTCTCTTTAAAAATGTCCTTGATTTTGTCTCAGGAGAATCCCCCAAAAACATTATCAACATCACAGAAAGTAAAACTTTTTAAATTGCGTCTGAAACGATGTTTGGAATAGCCTTCAACAGGAACGCTCAAACTCAAAAATCCAAGGATGTCACCATAGATACTATATAACCAACAGAGACCCCAAAATAGCCAAATCCATCTAAGGTCAAATTCTACTGAGGAGTTGGATGTGGACCCTTATCTTCATAATATTTATCAACAGAACATTTAAAAAAAGGTATGATATAGATTATTTCAGTCCAGAAGCACTGGCTACATAGACGATGTTACTTCTGGGGACTAAAATGCTTAAATATGTTTAGTACTAATATTCCAAAATGGCTACAAATTGAAAAAAAACCTATTCCACAGTCAGCTCTCTGAATCTGAAGGGCGGTTTCAAATAAAACTGTTGGAAGGTTCATAACGAAATAGTTGTACTTGATTATGAACGATTCAACATCAGCTGTTTTTATATTAAATGATAATTATATTTCCATGTGCAATACATTATTATTTTATGAGCGATATAAGAGAAATTCATTATTTAATTTTCAAATTGTGTTAGTTGATTCTTGATTTTGCTTTACTTACCTTGATTGTAATGGGAGATTCTTTGTCATAATCAACTACACCATCGAACCTTTCGAAAGAAGGATCATCAACATAATTAATCTCAAAAGTACGTGCTATTCCGTCAAAATTAACAATAACAGTTTGGACATTTGGCTGATTTAGTAATTTTTCAGGTGTTTGGCAAACAGCTTGCTTATCAGAAGGTACTTCACAAGGCTCATCCTAAAAAAAAAGAAGGTAAGTAAAAGTACAGATATGAATGTTCTCGATTTTAACCCCCTCTTTCAACATTGTTTGCTTTGTTGTGTTTCTTCCAATTTGTGACAGTTAAATGATTAAATGATGTATATATATATATCTATGAAAAATAACTTATAAAATTCTTATATTAATTTGTGGTGCGTTGCGAGCTTTTTCAACGTGAGGGAGTTCTTAATGTGACTTTGAAATGAAGAACTACAAAACAAGTGGTTAAAGGGGTGCAGTTTTATTTAACTATATGGCTGTCTGAATAATTTAACCTATATTCATACTTTGTTTCCTGACAATTTATGTAACAAAATTCTAGATAAGACCTGTGTTTGCCTAAACTTTTTGATAATTATTGTTTCCGGTTTTTACAAAAATACTGTCTGGAAAATAAAGATGGTATTTTAGAAGAATTGTTTTTCTGTACCATTCTGTTATTACTGAATGATACTTGCATCAGAATTTTGTTTTAGAACAAATGAACGTCATTGAAATCTATCAAAGAAGTCCGCGGAAGTCAATGTTATGGAATGTAATTAATCATTATTGAATATAATTTAATCTTTCAAAAAAAGGTACGGAGTGGTTCGAAGTATCATAAATTAACGCCGGCTTTTGTTTTTTGTTTTTTGTGGTTTTTGTTTTTTTGGTGATTTTTAGAAGTATTTCATTAACCATATTCCGAGTTTTTACATCTGCAATGTTGACGTTATATACTTCTGGGTTGGTTGTTGTGTAGTTCTGTTTTTTAAAGTTCAGTTTTAGATTCATACGTTCTAAATTGTGATTACTTTTGACAAATAAATACCTTATTATAGCATTTCCGTCAGCATCGAGTGAACACATCAATGAAGAGAGCTATCATTTTTGTATAGCATATGTAATGACTGATGGTATTCTATAACCACCATACATAGGGTATAATGTGAATAAAACTAATCGTGTTATACAGATTAAAGCTAACATAGGAAATGTGTAGTAATATGTGTATCATGTTTAACTATCAGCGCTTGTACAACACTATGTGATTCTATAGCAACAAATTCATCGATTGGATCTCGAATACCCATACTGTCAGACTATCCGTATGTATTTTCCTCTCCCTTTCCTGACGGGTTCCCATTTTTATAAATCATTGAAGTCTAAAGAATCTTAGCCACACCATAAACAACCAATCACAACTAACAGTTACTTATTAATAATTGCAAGATGGTGTGAATATCGATTGAAACTAATAGCTTCGCACCGTGGTTATTGTACAAACAGACCTTCATCTCTCGGTATAAATAAGTTTATTTAATATATCTACAAACCGGTTTTAGAGAAGTCTTAAACGTATAGTGAGGTGTGAGCGTTTGCTCTGTGTTTAAGTCCTCGCTGCAGTTTTGAAATAGTGCGCCGTTTCTTTTCTATATATTTGACAAGTGTGTGTAAAGATTTTGTGTTATGGATGAAAACACTACACCCTTTCTTTTCAATTTAATATAGTCTATCTGACAATAAATCTATTTAAATAAATTATGACATTTCTGAAATCCTACATTTGTTCAAAACAAAGGATATTGCCAAATAATGTTAAATCTGTCAAAAGCCATACAATACGGTATATAAGGAACTATTTAGTTGATAAAAATGGTCATACATCGTCCTAAATATGAGGATCTAGATACCTATTCGTGTTTCGATATGTCTCTATACCTATCACATGAATCACTTACCACTCTTTCGACAGTTATCTGTCCAACGTTTTTGAAACCATCACCATTGATTGTAAATTTAGCGCCTCCACTAAAAAATAAAATCACACAAATTTGTAAATGTCCACAAGTGACATGGATCATGTATACTGTAAACATGATAATTAAAATGTAAGGAATATCATTCATATAATTATTTTGAGCATTACTCTGTGGTTCCTTAACTTAACTGGGTTAATTCAATTCTGTCTCAAAAGCTAACACTGTTCAAATCACCAGGTAATGAGGTTATAAAGTGCATTTTGATACCATTGGAAACCAGAAACAGTGTACTTGTTTCAAGTCTTAATAATACAATTAACAGAACATCTTTTTTAATTGTCCACACTTGGTTTACCACACCTTTCAATAGCTCTAACTTTAACTATTAAGCCCTACAGAAATACACTGCATTTTTGTGAATGCTCAAATTATAGCGGGACAGATTCGAACTTCCGTAACGATGTATTACTTATGTTAGAAGCTTTAAACGTCATATGAGACATTATAAAGTTTTTACCTTATATGAGACATAGTAAAGTTTTCAATCTAATATGATACATTATTAAGAACTTTGTATCAGATATTATATTGTTTTAACCTTGTATTAGACGTTATAAGGTGTGTACTGTTAAATGAGACGTTATAAAGTTTTTAACCTTATACATGTTATATGCAACATCAAAAAGTCTTAAACCTTAGATAATACACTATACAGTTTTTAACCTTTTATAGAAATAGTGTATCTTCTAATATATCATCGACCGTTTAATTAATAAGACACATACTATTTTGCGAATGTGAAAGGCGCTTTAAAATCTGTTGAAAATGTTCGCTGTCACTAATTTGCTCTCGAATATATACCACCATGCATTCTAAACTAATAAATACCCACCTCTCTATAGCTTTTAAAGTTTCATTCGAAATATCAAATGTTGGATCCGGTAAATACTGAAATGTTCTATTCAGTCGTAATGTTGTCAACGTATCTATAACAACCACCAACTGTGTCAAGTTACGAGTTTCATTTGATTCCCCAGTTTTGCACATTATTTTGGAATCATTCATATTTACACTATCAAAAATGCTGAAACAACATGAAACCACATTAAAAAATTGTTTAAAAACTAACAGTAAAAAAACATTATATATAACACACGAAATAATGTGTTTCTGCAGTTAACTTGACATATATTTCGAAATTTTTATAACAACGGTTTGGGAATTTAAAAGAGCTGACGCCATTAAAGGTTAGTCGTTGCCGCGTTAATATAAGAAAATACCTGCTTCAAACTTGATTTTTGTAAATTATCTAAAATTATGAAATTTCTAACCAGTTGAACATTTTGATATGAAACAAATTGCAAATATGCAATAAATTGAATGAACTTCCATAGGTGGAGAGGAACACCACTTATCAAGTCACAGTAACAGTATACAAAAGAGGGACGAAATATACCAGAGGGACAGTCAAACTCATAGATCGAAAACAAACTGACAACGCCATGGCCAAAAATAAAAAGACAAACAGACAAATAATAGTACAGATGACACAACATAGAAAACCAAAGACTAAGCAACACGAACCCCACCAAAAACTGGGGGTGATCTCAGGTGCTCCGGAAGGGTAAGCAGATCCTGCTCCACATGTGGCACCCGTCGTGTTGCTTATGTTATTACAAATCCGGTAAATAGTCTAATTCGGTAAGTCACATTCGTGAAAAGGGAGGGTATTGTAGTTACGACATAAGGAACATATCCGATATCATATGTGAAACGGTTATTCCATAACGGTCAACCAACTCGTGATGGCGTCCGTAAAATTTACGAAGTGATGACTTCAACTTCACAATTTGGAACTCTTTGTTTAATAGCTTCCTTGTGAGCAGCAATCCTCTATCAAGGAAATCATGATAGGAAACACAAGCCCGGGAATATCGTATCAATTGGGAGATATATACTCCGTATGCAGGCGCTGCTGGCATGTTGCTACATAGAAATGGAAAGTTCACAATTGGGAAGCTGAAATCATCTCTTTTGTCGTAAAGTTTTGTTTTCAACCGACCCTCATTGTCAATTTCTAGATGTAAGTCAAGATATGAGGCAGACTTAACTGTATCTGTAGTATCCTTTATCTCTAGTTCGATGGGATAGATTCGTTCAACATAGTCACCAAATTTTGTATTATTTAGTGAGAGAACATCATCTATATAGCGGAACGTAGAGTTAAAGGATATTGCTAACTTGTATGTTTAGGTTACATTTAACCTATTTACTGTCATATTGAACTACTTTTTTACAGTGTAAATATATTTTGACTTTAACTATCGTAAGTACTTTCAGCCCTGGTTAAAAGCTCGATTTAACTTTAGATTCATGATTAGACTTGAGTTATTTGTCATATGAGAAATACTACTACGTGTAGTTCAAACTAAAGTTTGACTGACTCAACTTGCTATGTGTAATTGGAAGATGAAAGCATTTCTAAATTTCCGAAAAAAGATAGAAGGCTATGTTAAACCTGTCGGCACAACTTGGTGTTCTATCATTTTAATGAAATTCTGCAGTACGCATAGCTTCAGTTTCATGTGTTCGCATACTCTGTTTTTTTGTTAGTTATCTCGTTTAAATTGGTAATGTCTTTTATCTATCCTCGTATACAGTTCTAGGGAATGATTGGTTAAAAGCAACCGCGTAGAGACCGTGTATATTCCATATTGGGTTAATAGGCAGGACTTATTTCAATACACGGTTAGTAGTGGTGTTACGTCCCTTCATAAAAAACAACAAGGTGTTGAGGAAAAATCTTAAAGGTTTCATAAGACGAAGAAATTGATGATGAACGATTGAAATAAATTCATAAAATACATTTAAAGCTAACAAATTGTTATTGTTGGCATTTGTTTTTGTATAGACCAATGGAAGTAGGTTCTTAATACTAACGGTATTGAAGACTTGATAACTTTGATAGGCCACTAGTCTAAATACCACATTTTAAGATAGTCGGTAAGATAAATTTGTTACATAGTGTGCAAGTTACCTTATACGATATATATTGGGTCAGTAAATTCAATATGGGGATTTACGCTTCGCTCTCACCGCTTATGGAATTTACTGACCCTATATATATCGTATTAGGTCACTAGCACACTATGTAACTAATAGTATTATTTTCTGGATTTCGATATCCCACGTCAACTTGTATAGTTCTGTATATCTTCTCGCTATAATTAATGAAAAAATGAATCTTTATGTTTGCCTTGTTATAGTTCAACTGAAAATTTAAAAAAAATTCTCAATCAAGGTAAACAATTGCATTATAAATGACTTTGTGACAGATGATGAAATGTTTCATATGCAAAAAAAAGTCGACCAAAATGGAACTCGTATGATTATTTATGTATTGTAATTTAATTTTGCTTACATGTAAATCAATATTATAAAATCATATAAGAATAATTAATTTCAAATAACCTGCATTCTATGCAGATAACGTTATATCTATCACAGAAATCTATGGTGTATCGGTCTGGTCCTTCAAACGTAATATTTTGGCCTGTTATGGTAATGGTTGTATTTCCAGCTAAAATTCCCTTCATAGGATGAAAATCATGGATGTCACCTGGAACCTGAAATATCAATGTTGATTTTACTCCACGAATCGATCGATATTAGGAAAAAATAAAGAATTAAACAGAATCTCGTGGCATTAATAATGCATTTTTCATACTTCTGAAAGAACAACAGGAACAACTCATTTTATAAATGATTTTTAGAATTGTTCAGTGAGAAAAAAATAATTTGATGATAAGATATAAATGTTTCAAGTTTTTTTTGCAAACAATTGATATTGACGTTTTCGTTTAATTTTAATTGCTTTGTCATAGAATGGTAAATATTGAAATAATAGGAGTGCACAACAGTTCATGAAAACCATTTTTCACATAAAAGCTATTAATGATTACTAATTTGCTCTCAATTAGAAATATTAGATACATTTTGTTATTCATAGTAATAAAATGCATATTTCCTTCCAAAAACAATACATATGTTATCTATACACAAAATTTTGCAGAAGATAATAATGGAACAAATTGATCATAGCCTGTGTTAATTTGGATAGCCTGTGCTAATTTGGTTCCCCCAATGACTAGCAACAATATACATGCAGTAAATAAAAATATTCAAATATCTATTGAAACGGTCAATTTAAGAGATTAATCTACATCAGCTTTTGAATTAATGATTGGAATGTTTTCTTTTCCTTGTAACGAAGGATGTAAGTACGAGAAGTTATATAAAAATCTGCAAGTCGGTCAGAAGACTGTTCCGTTGGTGTTATATGCATCTCTGCAAGCACATCAATCATACTATTGGTGCAATTATTAGTACGATCAATTTTAAAAAAACGCATCATCAATTTTCGAAAGATCTTTAAAAATTTGCAAAGTGAACATGTGAAATTTTAGCAAATACACGGTAAAACGTGATCTCCAAAACAATCATCAGGATATTTACAACTAACAGCAAATATAATGCGCATTAATCGATAGTCTATTCAAAATATTACATATTTACGGGATTGTGAATATCCACGGCAACTATGACATTGCATCAATGGATTTGTAGCAGTAAAATGATTTTGAATCGCTTGTCAACATATCTCAATGCAGTTTCATTTGGACAAGAAATGTCGAAAATTTCAATTATCTCAAAAGTACAAAATTTACTTGCGTATACTTTGTCCATCTAATAAACGTTCTTATTCAATATATTTACCTTGTATGTAAAATATGTATTTTTCACGATAGGGCTTGGACGACCTTTAAATGACATGTTTATTTTGCCATTATTCGGTTCTGAAACTTCTCCAGTTATACAACTGAACCTGCTGAAAAATATGGATATTCATTGAATAACTATTAGTTACTTAAGGTCCATATTGATCATAAATAACTCAATATTCAGAATCCAATTCAGGTATAGAATTGCACAATGTAATATCTTTTTCAATTGGTGGGTCGGTATGAACTGAAAATCTCAAAATAATTGAAGGCATTCATTTGTATTATAATAGATACTACACCTTAATTACTTTTAGTTCCACTATTTGGTTATACAATATGCGGTATGAGTATTTCGATTTATTCATCATATTTTAAATTGTAAAACTATTTATTTCAGTCTCTAAATCGTTAAAATGTATCCGTTGTTTTTATCGTTTGTTGTTTGTGCATGCGTTCTTGTACTTGTTTGGTATCTTGAATGTGTACTGTCCCTGGAAATTTCTGCACAGTTTTGTGTCTTGTGTGGTTTAGAGTGTGTCAATCTTACTCTTTTTGACCTATACATAATTTCAGGAAAATTGTTACTAATACAAACTTTACTAGGTGGTTCAGAAACCATTTCGTTTTGTCAATTGAATATTATCATAGGTTCTGTATTTTTAACATAAACAATCTTACGTTTGATAAATATGTATGAATACAAAGGAAATGTGTGATATACATCAATGAAACAGTAACTGATTGACAACAAATAGCCGAATTATATTCTTGGTGTTAATATAATATTTCAAAACTATTGCATTACTATGGTAAACTTACGAACTGTCTTCCTCTTCTAATGTGGCATTAACTCTACTTCTGGGTTTACTAATGAGAAAAAACAATATGCTGTTCGAGTATTCTGATATTCCTTGTATTTTAAAGTGCAATAACTTTGATTTCAGTTACTTATTTCCTAAATTTCATCTGTTGTTTTTATCGTTCTATATATGTTGTTTGTGCAAGCGTTCTTGTCCCTATTTGGTATCTCGTGAGTTTCTGATATCTGGTTTGTGTGGTTTAGGGTGTGTTCGTCTTTCTTATTCATCTTATCATAGCTTCTGTATTTTTTACATAAACAATTTAACGTTTCATAAATATATATGAATAAAAGGAAATGGTGGGTGTATATGAATCAGACAGCAACTCATTGACAAAAATAGCCAAACTATATTCTAGATATCGATATTATATTCAGAAACTATTGCATTACTACGGTAAACTTACGTAAAATCGTCCTTATCGTCCTTTTCTTCTGTAATGTCGGTGCATTCAGCTCCATCAATGAAAAAATAATCCGGCTCATCGTCTTCGTTATTGACAGATACAATTATTGATGTCCCTCCTTTGACTGGTCCACTCACAGGATAAATCTGTAAATGTATAACTGCTTAAAGAGAGGCAAACGATACCAAAGGGACTTTCAAACTCATAAGTCGAAACTAAACTGGCAATGCCATGGCAAAAAAAAAAAAGGAAAAGACAAAAATCAAAAGACAAACAACAGTGCACAAAATACAACATAGAAAACTAAAAACTGATCTATCTTCATTTAAAAAATAGGAATATGATAATGCTCCTTTTATATTTCTTTTACGTTATCTTTACCAGTATGCTAACAACATTGATCTACAAGACTTGGTTAATTCAATTTATTTTATCGTGTTGTATATATTAGCAACTAAATTACCACTGTTTTTTGTGAGAGTTGTTTTGCTCAGACCTTGGATTTCTGTGTAGTGACTTGTGAGCTTTTTTTTTTGTCTTCCTTCATTTTTCTCTTTTGTCAAGGTATTGTCTATTTTCTTCGAATTATGTGTTTCAATTGTTTCCTTAGTATCGCTTTCCTCTTTTTTCTTTTATAGTATATCTTATAAGTTATTATCATATGTTTCCACAGGCAGCATGATAATGGTGGAATAACATTTTCTATAAAGTCGTATCAGCATATGGTGTAAAATTTCAATACATTTTTCAGCAATTTCACTAGAAGCGATATTACTGTTAATCACATGGACATGTACATATAAAACCTTTTTTCCCTTTTGATCTTATATTCAAATAAAGATGACACATTGTCTTTTTACATTTTGCTATGGCACAATGTCAAGTCCAGTTTTAAAGAGTTTCAAGGCAGTCACATTTACCTTTTTGACTGTAACTGTGTCTTTATTTTGACTGCACATTCCAGATCTTATATCAATACAACAACTGTTATTCCAATGACAGTTCTTAACGAATTGTGATTTGCCACAGTTTTTGTTGTTATGGAAACTACCACATGTGTATACTACAAATTTACAAAAACAAAATATACATCGTACAACCGATCCTCATTCATTTCGTTTTAGATCCGACGGATACAATTATGCACCGCTGTTCAGTTTTCATATAGCACACGAAAGGAACTTCCATTTCATTTCTTCACTTTTTGAATAAAATAAATTGTTAAATATTACAGTTTAATGAATATTATCGGAATAACTACATAACTGATGAGAAAGTATATATTTTTTTCATGTTTTATACTTTTTGTTTCGGGTTTTTGAACGGATCTATGTTTTTTATCCGTTTTGCATTCTTCAATGGTGTTTTAATATAAATATCAAATCAATTATACCAAAGAAACTGATTCTTTAAGTTAGATAGCATGTGCAATGTTCAAGACTAGATTTGAAGCAGTTATGTTTTCGAAGTACCCCTCGCTGATAATGATACATCATGGACCGTCCAAGAATACGACAGTATATATTGTATCCTAATCCTCTATATGGTTTTGAGTAAACGATAACAGACAGAGAAATAAAACAATTTTGATCATGTAAATTTAAACGATTATTATTCAAATATTGTAAACTTATATCTTAACTATTTGCTGAAAAAGGACCTGTTTTTCTTGTATTAATTGAGAAAAAAAATCATCATAGAATAACTTGTTATAAATGATCATCATGCCATTGTTTAGATTTCGAACAAGAAACGTATTAAATTGAATCCCTACAACTGTCCATTTAGACTAAAAATGTAAAATAGTCAATACATGAAGAATTTTACATTGGGTGAAAATATAATGAAATGCAATTACCTCCTTGACACGATATTCAATTATACAGCTGTGCGTGATCATATATCCCTCGCGTGTTAAAAAAAATGACGCAGGTTAGTAATACAATGTCAAATATCTACTGTTTTTTTTTTATCTTTCAGATTTATCATACCCTTTAATATTTACAAATATAATTTCTTCTTTGACTGATCCATTTACGAAAATGGAAATTTAAAGTATTAGCCCAGCAGATTACGTCAATATTCAGAAAAATCGTTCAGTTTGTTGTACAAGCATCAACATTTGCATGTGTACTCCCCTTAGGATACGTGTTTGAAAAATGTACTCGTTAGCCATCTTTTTTTCAAAATGGTGGCCATTTTTGAGAGGGCCTCCAATCCGGGTTTAAAAAAAATAATATAAAAGTAGTCTTAGTAGTTACATTTTAATGGTTTTAGGTCAAATAATACATTTGCTTTTATACATAAGCCAAATACTATATAATATTCAAACATTTTAGACAGTTCCCATCATCAGTTACGGATAGACACATCTTCCTCTGCCTCATGTTTTATTGTAAATATGTGAATTTTCAGTTATATTCTATATTACTTTTTTTTATATGTCACAAACTTACTGTTCACAATTCATAAGGCAATACACTTTGGAATTGTATAAAGTTCAAGATTTATATCCTTTAATTTTGTCAGGAAAACGTCATTAACATAACTAGCGTTTAGTTGAAGGTGGCAAGAGGATAACATAATTATAGTAGTCTATTGAAATTGTGAAGATAAATATTATAAGGATGTCAAGTGTGACCCCATTGAAATCCAAATATCAAACTGATTGGAACAAATGTTGCCTTTGTCAGACAGAAAAAAAAGGTGAAGATCTTAAATCTCCACCAACTCACTATTCATGCAACAAAGAAAATGATGGCTACTACATGATCGCAACAAACATTCCACTCTATCAACCCATTAACCAACTTCAGATCATTTTAAATCCCATCAGATTAGGCGAAGGTGATGGTTTTGAAGACACACTGAGACGGAACAGTGTCAAATATCACCAGAGCTGTAGGTTATTGTTCAACAATACCAAGGTAGACAGGGCAAGGAAGAGGTCAGCTATAAATAGGACCTCTTCAGACGATGACAAAGCAAGGTTAGAAGAACCAGCATTGAATGTCGTGTGTGTTTTTTATGCGATAAGGAAAATCCAACATCTGAACTGCGACAAGCCATGACAATGCAGCTTGATAAAAGGTTAAATGAATGTGCCCGAAAACTTAATGTTGGAAAGCTTCTGACTGTAATTAGTGGAGGAGACGTTGTTGCACAAGAGCTGAAGTATCACTATTCTTGTCTGACAGCTCTGTACAACAAGAAGAAGGCTTACCTATTAGCAATTAAAAATCATAATGACAGCGAACTGTCTGAAGAAAGTGAAGTATATACACTTGTGTTTTCAGAGCTCCTCACCTACATAGTGTAGACAAAAATAAGTAGTGATAATCCTGCTATATTCCGTCTTGCAGATCTAGCCAATCTCTACAAACATTTTGTACGACTTAAACATTAGGAATGAAAACACCTGATATCAGTTCCACTAGATTAAAGGAAGAATTGCTCGAAGAAATTCCTGAACTTGAAGCTCATAAGAAGGGAAAGGATATTCTTCTAGCTTTCAAAAAGTATATTGTTGCGGCCTTGTCACAAGCATCCAACAATTCATAAGCTATTATCCTCGCCAAAGCTGCCAAGATCTTGCGTGGACACATGATTGACCATGAGTCATGATTTACTAGAACATTTCATGAAGGATGTGTTGAAAGTGCAATTCCTTCCACATTTCTTCAGTTTAATTGTGTGCATGATTGAGCATGGTGCTGATACAAAGTCACAATTACTCTTTGGTGCATCCAAGACCGATCTAACAATGGCTCAACTTTTACAATATATTTACTATTTTAAGTACAGAGAAGGAGCAGCAACTCCCGGGCATTCAAAAGACTGCGAAACCTCATTTGCATCGATTTGGGAATTTCTGTATATGCCAAAACTATGCCTCTCCTCCGTGACCAAATCCATTCAGTGGCTACAATGCAGCATGTCATGAATAAGATTATAGACACGGTTGCATATCTGAATCCATTTCTGACTCCCGTTATTGCTGCTGATCAGCCAATCTACGCATTAGCAAAACAAATACAGTGGCATTGGCCCAAAAAGTATGGCGTACACAAGTTTGTCATTGTGTTTGGGGGTCTGCATATTGAAATGGCAGCATTTAAGTCCATTGGAAACCTCCTCCAAAATAGTGGATGGACAGGAGCCATTGTTGAGGCAGGGATTGTTTCCTCGGGGACAGCAGAATCCTTTCTTTCTGCTTCAAGTGCACCAGGTTACAGTTAGAACACTCTACAAGCTACTTAAAGAAGCCTACATGTGTTACTGTTCAGACTCAGAGGCCAGTGAACAAACACAGGATGTGCTATGTATCATAGACTAGTGCTAAAGGCGCAAAACTGAAAGTCCACAGTTTCAATTCTGGAATCTGGTGTTGACAATGGAATTAACAATTTTGTCCCTGGTCCGATCATTTCGAGAAGCAGACTTTTCTTTATACCGTCAATCATTGTGCGAGTTGTTACCTTTCTTTTTTGCCAACATCAATGTTAACTATGTACGATGACTTCCCATTCATCTCAGAGACATGATGTTACTTGAGCGTACACATCCTCAGCTGACTGCAGAATTCCATAACGGAAAATTTATTGTACACAAATCTAATCGTGAATTTTCAGCGTTGGCTATAGACCAAGCACATGTGCAAGCGAAGGCTGTTATCAAAGGTTATGGTGGTGCCATTGGTGTGACAGAAGACCCATCTGCACCACGACGTTAGATGGTAGCCGGACCTGAAGGCAGTCACTAGGTAACTCAGTATGAATCGGCATCTACAACCAAGGATGCCAATGAAAGAAACAGACATCACGAACAGACAGAACACACACACAAAATTTCTTCGATAAGGTACAGAAGCTGTATAATGTAATGAAAAATATGGGCAATCCATTTATGGAAGAGACCGATGAACTTTTTACACTAGATACAAAAAGTGTTGCCCATCGTAGTGCTGCTCAAATGGTTGCTGCTCATTTTGATAATGGTAAACGCACTTCAATGAGTTCATGAAAGGGCTGGATACAGAGGAGTGTTCATTTCATCAGCCAATCAAGAAGAACAAGACAGATTTCCTTCGGCAAAAGTCAGAACTGAAAGCAGGGGATTCAAAGGAAAAAACTTAAAGGATGATTATCGTCTATTCTCTACACTTTTCATATCCTGCCAGTCTAGAGAATGTGACCTGATGGAATTTTTTCAGCATGAGAATCGGTCTTTTCCCGCTGCACTGAGTAATAATGGTAATCTTTAAAGCTGTCAGAAATCAGCTTGCCACAATACTGGAGACTCACTTTACTCCTCCTGATACTGAACCAGAGAAGCTGGTGTCATCATATAAGACGGCTTTAATCAATGCATTGCCTCCAAGGATATTGAAGACGTTTAAAGAATATGCAGCACTAGAGGTAGTCCAAAAGAATAAACATATAGTTGTACATGTACTTACACAAGAACAGATATTGTGTTTGGTGTATACTGGTCCTCTCGTTTAAAGCTGAAACACGATAAAGCGAGGCATAGGCGTTAGACGCAGAGTGACTGATAAAGGGAAAATCCCACAAAATTGGCGAAGCCTCATCAGAGACAATAGCAACAAGACTGAGCTATTTAACTTTCTGGCGGATAAAATTGTAAAGATGTGTCAAAATAATAGTCATAGTCACTCAAGAAGAGAATGTTGTCTGCAATCAGTCAATGCGTATTGAAGGACTGAAACACTGCAATCACGAGGAATCCGACACACGAACCTTCTTGCATGCAAAACACGCTGCAGCCGATGGTAACAAAATTATTTTGATTAAAGCCAGCGACACGGATGTCCTTGTCATTACGGTCAGTGTTCTACCAATTCAGCAGCTTCGTGGTGTAGCTTGAGGTGGATTCCCAAACATGATATAAGTATGTCAATTGGCCCAGAAAAGTCCAAGGGCCTTCTATTTTTCCACGCTTTCAGTGGATGTGATGTCATTTCTGCATTCACTGGAAAGGGAAAAAGGAGTGCATTGTAAACATGGATTTTTTGTCCTGAGGCGTCTGTTGTTTTTGTAAAAGCAACAATTGACGCAGAACATCATTATATTCTTGAAAGGTTCTTAGTCACTATGTATCAAAGGTCTAGTGACATCAAGATGACATGTGGTAAATCTTTTGGACAGCACTTCCGCCAATTGCCAACAGCCTACGAAGTGTGGCTGCAAAACTGAATGTCGCGGCAGGTGCAGTGTTATCGTTTGAGTCTTCCTCTGTGTAAATGCAATTTTGAAGGCTAGAATATATTTATTGACATGACCTTTTCCTCAATGTTTGATTATCCGTTTGATTTCTTTCACCTCTCTTTCGTTTAATTTTTATGTTACAACAATACTACTGTTATTTCTCTTCAATTTTGATGATTACGTTAAAGCGTGGCTCGGTATTTACACATCCCGCCATTTAGTTATAGTGTTATGGTGGTGTTATGAATATGTTTCCTTGTATTTATTATTTTTTTCCTGTTGTACTTTATCAGAGGAGTGTGCTCATGTATATTATTTTACTTTGTTGTCTTAGTTATTTATATTTTCATATAGTATTTGTGATTATTAGACTATATTGACGGCTCTATCCTAATTATTGTCACTTTAACATATTTTGTCTTTGTTTTGCCCACACTTAATTAAATGGAGTTTGATTTCCATAGAGTCGTGTTATTTGATGTATTCGAGTATTTGGTTTTGCCAGTTGTTTATTGAGTTTTCTTTTTTGAATTTTTCTTGGAGTTCGGTTTTTTTTGTTATTTTTACATTTTTTTTTTAATTTAAGAGAAAATAAATGGTTACAAAAAAAAGAATAAAACCCATAAAAATACAAAAAAAACCCTGTTATTTACCAGTAAATACAATTTTTTTCATTTATGTTGATATACATATAATGATTATGTTTAATATCTGAACGAAAAACCGTTTAGTTTGGTCATGCTTATCAATTTGAATAGTAAAAATAGTTATTATTATCTAGAAGGGCGGCCATCTTAAAAAAATGCCGCCATTTAAAATTTCAAGTGGCTTACGGGATTTTCCGATTAATTAGACTCGAAGGAGTCTCCATGTCAATGTTGGTGCTTGTACAACAAAGTCAACGATTTATTTACTAATCTGTTGGGTTATATCTAACTACTATTTATAATACTAATTGAATTTTCGGAAATTTCTGGAAAACGTTTGAATTTTACTTAAAGATTATTATAGTTTATATCGCAAGGGTTGTTCTCGCATTTGGAATCTCCTCTTTCATGCATTAACCTATTTGCGTTTATTTACAAAAATGCATTTTACATGCACTTTTTAAAATTCGGTATTGTTCCTGAACATTAGAATTTTCTTGAATTCTGTGACATCAACACTATTTGCATAAGGAATGATCATAACTTTATCCACTTTGGGACAATCTCCATATGAAATATGTTATAAATGACATCATTGACTTTTACGAACTCCATGTCCCCATACAATTTAATTAATACTGTCATGTGCCGTGGAGGTTTATATTGCTCCTGTATTTTGCAGTGACACTGATATGACACTAAAGTTGATTCTGTACGAATACATGTAAGACATGTTATTTGTGTGGTGGTATACATAACAAACTGAGGAAAGAGAAAAAATACGCAAAATACGTTATCTCAAAGTAAACTCACCATAAGAGTACAAAAAAAAAAGATAATAATAATACTCCATTATGTCCTAGCTTGCTTTGATTACTATCTAATACTTTTTTTTGGGTAAGATGCTAAAAATAATGAATTATTTTTTCAAAGTGTAACTCATAGCCAAAATAGCGAACATATTGACAAATCAACTACCTTCCAGTGAGGAAAGTAATAATATCATTGCTTCGTAGTCAATTAAAACACAATTTATCATTTAACCAATCAAATTAAAACATCAAAGATTTAAAAAGAAATAGTTCAAACTTACCATTTAAGGTCGCCTCATTATCGAAATACAAATCATTGTATTTTAGCCGGACGATATAGGGTTCTGCTATTTCGATCAACTGAAAGAGAGATAGAACTTTATCTCATCAGTATTATTAGGATATTTATTCAGAAAGTATCTAATCAAATTCACTTTTCAAATTTAAATTAGCAATATATCACACATGTCTTTGGTACTTCTTACTTGTGCTTTCTCAACCGTTAAGCTGTTAATAAACTCGTTACAAATTATTGTGACACTTATGTTCGTAGTTATTTTAGCTATTTCTGGTGTGGATTTCTCATCGCTGTAAACTATACTAAAAATGTACCACACAATATCACCAAACAAAATTTTTTCGATTTGCTACAATTTGATAAATAATTAACGGTCTTTCAATAAGTATGGTCACAACTTACAATAATCTTTTCTGCAGTAATACATGTACAATGTAAAACGTACAAAATAAACTATTCGGACATGTTAAGAAATAACTAATGCAATATTTTTTAACTGGATAATATTTATGCTCGTTTTGCAGATTAAGTGTTTTGTAATTCAATGAAAACGTACTGTACCCTCGTGATACAGACCTATGTCTTTATTTTGTTATAACTGTGTGTTGCCGTTCAATCATATTGTAAAATAGACAATACAATTGGGACATTTAAATTGACCAGTTGGTATTGTTAGAGTTGATAAAAAGATGATCACTCATGCATTTAGAGTCTACCTGAATGCTGTTGTAGTGTAACTGGGATAGGTCTTTCAAAAATTATCCATGTGGCATTAAGGGTTCAATGTTTATCTTTGTTACATAAAATAACATGCCTACAGTTTCAATTAGCATATATGGTATGAATAAAGCTAGAGTATAACAAGATGCAAACTTATTTCAGGTTCTAATATATGCTAAAAACTACTGATGTTTTAATAAATTCATTTCCCTATGTTTTTCATTGAAGAATCCTTAAATAGGGAATAAACATAGTAATTACCATCTTTTATTCGAAAAGAATGTATTCCTTAAGTAATTGACCATACAATTGCCAAATAAAAAAACATTTAGGATGAAAAAAAGAGAGATTTTTATTTTACAGTTATTTCAAATTTTAGGAGTGAGCAAGCCAGAACAGGTATTTTATTGCATGTCATATTGTCTTCATTTCCTTTTAATGTTTCCAAAGCCAAATACTATGAGTGCTCTG
The DNA here is from genome assembly GCF_021869535.1 of Mytilus californianus. Taxonomy (NCBI): domain Eukaryota; kingdom Metazoa; phylum Mollusca; class Bivalvia; order Mytilida; family Mytilidae; genus Mytilus; species Mytilus californianus. Next base: position 31,501,118 of record NW_026262581.1, read on the forward strand.
ATTTCTTTTATTTTGTTGAAAGACCTCTTTCATTTCTTTGGCTTTTTCTAATGGGAGATAACTCAAAATATATTTATTTTACTCTTGTGAAAATCTTAATTATTTTATAATGTCCATAATTTTCCACAATTAATAAACCCCAGAACAAATGTGTGCATTCCTTCATTTAGACATTTGTTCAATACTTGACATGAGCCTTGCACAACGTGTTTACTGTATGCATAGTGAAATGTCAAAAATAATAGTTATGAATACACTGTTTTATTTGTTTATTTATTCATTTATTGACACCGATATTTGATATCCCATCTAGTATTCCAGTTTCACTATTTGTAATAATTTTTAAATACTTTCCTAATTTTAGTTTTTGGAAAATATTTTTTTTTAATTATTTCCAATATCACATTCAAAATAATTATCATCACTTTACAAATTTTTTGGAATATTTTATTTATATTTTTCACTATATAACTTGATTTTACTATATCCACAGTATTCAATTTTTATTTCATTTGCCATGATATGTATCATAATTAATTAATATTAGATCCCGAATTTTATTATGATAACACTTTTCCAACATAACATTCAAAATTGTTATCCTCAGGTTATTGTTTTTGAAATATTTTACTTTTAATTTTCACTTTATCACTAGATTTGACTATATCCACTGTATTGACATTCTATTTCGTTTCCATGATATATTTCCCATTTAAACAGGTGAATCATTTTCATATTAGATCCAAAATGTTATAATGATTATTTTCAAATCACATTTAAAGCCACAGAAACATGTTGGATGAACTTATTTCTACTACTTGCACTCCAGTTTTTAATTTTGTTTACCGTTTAGATCAACTAAATCCCATCTTATAAAAAGTGAACTCCTTTGAGTGAACACAGTATTTTTATGCACAAAAATCCTAACAGATTTCAAAGAAAAACACTGCATGGTATACTCCAAAATTATTTTGAATTTTACATGTACATCATCATATGAAAGCCACACAAAACATTTTGAATAAATTATTTCCTCCTTGATACATTCATCACAATCCATTCTTGGAAAAAAAACAAGTCACATATTTTAAGAAGCAAAATTAAATGGCATCTAAGAAGTGAATTAAAATAAGATAAATCCCAATATTTTATGCACATTGATTCCAATAGATTTCAAACACTACGAATAATACTCCACAATGAAAAGTTTGATGGGATATATGAAGAAATGCCTAACATATCCATCTGAAAACTGAAACTGAAAACACCTGAAGAGCTCACTAGACAATAATATGTATAAGGGTTAAAAACTTAAAGATTCATTTATTATGTAAAAACAGTTTTAATTTTCTTACATATTATCATGCAGTTAAGAAAATCTTTTACTAATTTAGAATTTTGGGTCAAAATTAGGTTAATCATCTATGATCATCTATATTTGCATTTTAAAACAATGAAAACCAATAATATTTTCTTCCCTATCAATTTTATAATAGAATAACCCTAGGTGAATAAAAAACGTCAGGAAAAAAGTATGCTGTAAGGTTGGGTTAGGAGAATAAAAAACAGTATAGGTAGAATCAGTAATTGTTATCCCATGAGGACTCGGTGTGTCAGTGTAAGATCATCCCGACGGCCGCAGGCCTGAGGGTGATCTTACACTGACACAACAAGTCCGAGTGGGATAACTATTTTACATCCCAGCTCTTCTAGACTATATGAAAAATATTTACGCTTCATTACATCTAGTTAAGAATGACATACAATAATTATAATATACTTTCTATATTAATATATAGTATATTCCCCTTTATGAGCCCCATATACAATGTTTAAATATTTTAAATTAACAGTAAGTTTGTATCCAGTCGTCCTGGTGTAGGGGTATGAATCGTGGTTTCATGTGCTTAAGGTCGACTCCCGGCATAGACACTGGAAATTTAGATTTTTTCTACCTAAATTTTGAAAGTTAGTCTTTATTCCGCAGAAATATTTCTTAGTTTTATTGTGTGTTCGACATTCCCGCCAAAATGTTACAGAACAATTGAAAGCATGCAGAACAAAGAAACTCAAGGTAGGGTGATCTGGAAGGGGTGATCCGACTCAGATCACCCCTGTTAGAATAAAGGAGTTGGGATGTAAAGGTAGACTCAACTCTAAAAATACCAACTGGTCAATTTAAATGTCCCAATTGTATTGTCAATTTTACAATATGGTTGAACAATAGGTAAAGGTAAACAGCAACACCTATAGTCAAGTCACAGTAATTGTATTACAAAAAGAAACATAATATTATAGATAACTTCCATATATATATTCTCTGTAAAAGGATATGATTTTTCTGAGTATTCCTTTGAAATTAACCAAACTAAATATAAGACCTCAGATATTTTTTTCAACCCTTGTTATTAGAACTTCCACGTCACACCTATTTATAAACGAGACGTATCTTAAGGAAGGATTTTCGCCTCAATGCATAAATAATAAACTGATCAGGTGTTCCGGAAGTATTAATAAATTGATGAAAAAAAGTCAGTTACGTCACAATGTTCAGTTACATCACAATGGTTCACTCGTGGACTTAGTAATAAAAAAGACCCACCCCCTATTCCTACCGTTAGTGATCATAGAAGTAAATAGAACAAAAGTATCACAAAAATAGCGAACTCTAAAGTAATTTAAATGGGGAAGTCCATAAACACTGACAAAATCAAACGTTATCAACCAACGGAACGAATAACTGTCATATTCCTGACTTAGAATAGTCAAGAAAATCAAGAAAATGCTGGGTTAAATTGGTTTCATAGCTAGGCTACACTTTTAAATGCATGCTTTTTGATACAAATAATAATAATTTTAGAGCTTTACCTGTACTCCCATACACGAAAAATGTGTATAGTTCATACCCCACAGTACTCCTGAAGCAGTTACAATAATACCATTTTGACTTATTTCACATGTGAAGTTTGATGAAGTCATTTTTTCAATCAACTACAACATTAATATACTACATTAAATTAACTGTTATGCTTTAGTTTTACTTCATTGAGGAATTCCCGCAACTCGAGGGTTACAAGTAGTCCTCCGAACACGAGTATCATGTATGAATACAGTAAAACAAGTTTTAAGCGGCATGGTATGTTTTTTGTGAATAAAACAACAGTCTAATGATTAAAAACAGAATGTGATTCTGAAAAGAGTGAAAATGATTAGGAAAATATAATTATACATTTCATGTGAAATTACATTTCTCCACATGGACTTTTCATCATATTTAACTAAAATGTAATATTAACTTCATTTTTCCAAACTTTAAAATAATCATGACAATTTTGTTCATAACCCCGAACTAGTTTAAAGTTTACTAGAGTTTAGAAGCATTCGACTGTTGTTTACTGTATCAAGAAATATTATGAATAACTAAAAAATAGGTAGCATTATATAATATTTCAAGATCATGCTCAGCTAATTTTCCGTGTGGTGTTTGTAGACTGTTGTCTTTTCATCTTTTTTTTCCATACTGTTGTAGATCTTCTTCGACCAATAATTTTTGGATGCGGATGGTTTTAATTTTACAGATTTTCATCAGATGACTGTTTTCTTGTGTTTTTTTTTTTTAAAGCATTCGTAAATATGGTACCGGTGCACATGTAACAGTCAGAAACGTGATTTCCAGTTGAATTACATATATTCATATTTAAAAAAAAAAAACAATTTCATAGAGTTGTCATTTGTTTTTGTTGATATGTTTTACAAGTCCGTGTAAAATGCATACAGAGCAAACTTATTTATAAATCATTTAAACTAAATCTAGACTAAATGGTTAGACTCTAAAATGTCTGAATTTAACTCTATTGATATCTACTGCATGTATACATTACTACAATCGATCGACTTTATAAAAAGTGAAATATTTTACATGTTCTACATTACTTTTATAACTATAGTTTCTATTTCAAATAGTAAATTGACAGATGGGTTCACTCGCCACCTCTGCCGTGAAAACTAAATTAAAGAATCACAATCATCTACGTTTCAAAACAAAAGTACAGAATGATGAGACATTTCAAGTTTTAATGTCAATTTTTAATCATTCTGTATATTATTTTCTCTAATGGTTGTGGCCTGTTATCTTTTTCTTGCATGAAGAGATATTTCTCGTATCACTGCACGGAGTGTGATTAGAAAAAGTGATATGAAAATATGCGTTTATTTGATTGGCTTATTCAGCATCATGAGACGATATTACGACATTTCCATTGGCTATTCGTTAGGTCATTGATAACTTTTAAAGGTTAAGACGATGTATATTTCGTTCGTGGAAACGGACATGTATGTGATTTCTTCAATAATATACGAAACACTCACACTTTTCACCTGAAAATCTTCATTTTGTCAAATTTTATTACATTCTGAAGCGTACAAAAAGTTTGAAATGTCTGATGTTAAAGTTTGACATCGGAACAGGACATATGACGTCATACTGGTATGTGCAAAAGACTAGATCAACGATTCGCGGGATTTTTAATTCAACACAATGAACGTGTTGACAATAAGAGAAATAGGTTTAACAACTTGTGAGAATTGGATATCGATGTTTTACTGGGCCTCACTTAAATCTATTATTTATGAAAGTGACCCAAAGGTCTAGAAAGAAGCATGAACATGAAAATGAAACTAAAGCAGGATATACAAAAAAAGCAGGTTATCTAGATTAGTCTTTATATTGCAGAAACATCTTGTTTTTGTTTTATCTCTGTGAAGCCCACTTGATATATTTGACATGAAAAATTATTGTTTTTCAAATATGGTTTTTGACAAAATATAACACTTGTAAGTACTAAACATGATGAACATGAATGTAATATGATATTTCATATAATAGATTACATATCAGTTTACTGTGATCTTACATTAATTTCAAATTCTCTCACGCGAATTGTTAAATTTTCAGGTCGGTTGGCATACAAGTGTAACTCAACATCGTTATCTAGACGGGGACATTTTTCTTCTTCCTGTAATGAAAATGAATGGACAAATATGTAACAGTGACATGTTGATTAGTTATCTGGACTTGACAAACACTAGTGTGAAGCTAAATTTCTCTGACTTCTCGAAGTATTTAGATATTTAACAATTTTCACAAAGTTTAACAAAGTACACAACTTGAAACAAAAATTCGCAATTTTCGGTTTGCTTTTGGTGCTTTCTCAATGACATTCGCTCGCATGTTTCAAGCATATTAAGCAGAGATTATTTTTTATCATTTTGAACAAAGCATTTTTGTTTTTATTATACATTATACTATAAATGTATGATAAATATCACTGTTTCAATGCGTGATTTTTGACTTAACTTCATCTTGTAGGACATCAAAAGTTGTTGAAACCAAAACAAAACATAGATGGTACTGGATTAAAATATAAATCTATCATTATTCAACACATAAATTATGTACGCGTTTTGGACCACGCTGAAATTTTTTAATTTTTCAAAATTTAATAACGAATAATGAAATAGTTCATTATTCATTATTTAACGCTCAGTATTGAATATATTCAAATTGAAAAGCGAATAATTGTAAAGTATGTTAACAAGTTTTTTAAAGTCGTTAGTCTACACGACACACAATCAATAGGATAGATTTTTGCGCGTGTAAAACTGGTTTAACTCTGCCACCTTTTGTGCCTGAAGTCAGTACATGCTACATGCAACTTGACCATGCGTTTTTCGCTGTTGTTTGTCATTGTTTGCCTGTCTATTTTTCTTTATAGAAGAGTCGGGCGTAGGTGATTGGTTCGATCTGTTAGTACTGCCCATTATTTAAGGAACTTACTGTTATTCTTGATGAGTAATTTGAAGCCATTTGAATACTGGAATCGCCGCGATATAGTCATTATGCGCGGATGGGGCTTAAAGCAAACACCAATTTATCAATTAATTTGAATACTGTCACACTAACACTATGATACACGATTTAAACAGTATACAAGTAAAACAAATAATGCATATCAATAAAGTAAACTAATAATAATACATACATCAACAGCGATTGTTAAATTACTTTCAGGATTACCACAAGAAAAAAATATCGGATCCCAATAACACGCTGGTCTTTTTGTACATTCCTTACATCTGTCGAAATTAGACATAACTATTATTGTAAATCTAGATGATTAACAATGAGCATAAATACTATAGGATGATAGATGTTTGAATTTTAACTAAAACATTGCATCAGTATTTAATTCGATAACATATTATTTGTAGACAAATATGAATATAAGATGAGGAGATGTGATATGATTGACAACGAGACAACTACTCAATTGAGTCCAAATAAGTAGGGTTACAGCAATGAACCATGTTTTGTACTAATCCGACACAATAAGCTTGATAGTGATTTCAATGCTATAACTCAAAATATAACATTCCTCTGGAAGATATTTCACCCGGATACATTATTCTGACAACGAACCGACTAATGCTTGTTCTCATCCCTTAATTCTTGTGGAGAGAAGCTGCGATTTAACAAATTAAGTCTTTGCATTTTAGTTCGACCAAGTCAGAGGTCGAACATACTTCTTTTCGCATTCAACCAATAAGGCTTCTATGAAACAACTAAGGCGATGACGTACCATATAAAATAAGGAAATGTGGTATGAATGCCAACAATGCAACATAGTCTAAATGAAGCTGATTGAAGAAAGCCCTGGACATGACAATTGTAAAACAATTAAAAAAAAAAAAGAAAACTAAAAGCCTGCTAAATGTACAAATCAAAAAAGAAAAGCAAATATGATATACGGCAACAAACGGCAACCACTGAATTACATGCTCTTGACTTTGGACAGACACATATCTTAACCCTCCCCTTACCCGAGACAATGGTGTAAAAGAAAATATGAACATACTATAAAAATCAGTTGAAAAGGGCTTGACTCATCAGATCAAAATAAACAACACAATAATACAGCAACTACTATAAAAGACTTAAAAACACAAATTACCGATCTAAGAGTACTTGGAGTTACAGATAGCTAGTTCAAAGCTTATAACAACTACTAAAATAATCATGTATCCAAGACTAAAATATAAATCAGTACACTTCGAATTGATCCAGTGTAAAGACGTTATAAACAGTCAGAGGAAAATATGGTATCATGTTCAATGCAAAAATATATGTATCTACTGAATGTAGCACTGTAAATGTTAATAATATTTAACTATATTTTTATTTATTGATAACAAAATCAATGTTAATTTGTACTGATAATGAAAATATTCCAAGGTCTTATTTCAGTGCTTAATTGGTAAAATTTTTAGATTAAGTTTATTTAAAGGATTGATCAGTTAACACGGATCATATTAAAATTCATGAGAACGTCTTCCTAAATTATTAGGTTGCGATATCCCCTTTTCATCTAGAATTTTACCCTTTTTAATTGTATGTTAACCTTCTGTTATGAATACATTTACCAGAACCTTGCATATTATGGTACCAAAATAACGATCATTTGTTGTAAGTCTTAAATGTTTAATGTTTTTTTTATATATTATATGTCGCACAACAAAAATAATACACAATACAATAAATAACAAACAAGCTTTAATGTAATCCCTTGAAATTAATATAAAATAGCAAAACCTGTATTTTAAATATGCGCACACCACACGTGTCTAGTTAGATTTTGCAAATTGATGTTTACAAGCGAGAAAAAAAGTTAGCCGCTTTAACCGCTTTGGCCCGCTGTGATTTATTTTGGAACAATTGGGATGCAACAGATGAAATTCCTGATGAAAACGTCCAAACATATAACAGTTATTCTTCTGGCATTTAAATTTTAACATTTATACAGTTTGTATTTGTAATTGAAATATGATCCCAAACCATTGGGATTTTGAAGATGGGTGTTGTAATATGTCCGCATCGGTAGCGTCGTAAACAAAATTTACCTTACTGATTATTGACCTTAAGTTGCTTATATTCTTGTCCGTTGGTCTTTTGATGGACTTTTGTCTCATTAGCAATCACGCGACTTCTCTTTGATCTAATTGGATAATGATTAACAATGTGAGGATAACCTGGCTGGATAGTGTTATTTCAAAGTACTATTAATTGTTACAACGAGTACTTACGTATGTTACTATTTGGTAATGATAGCGGGTAGCATTTGCAGGTTTTATTTTTGATGGACTACAGGAAATTCCAGCACAAAATGAGATACTAGTATACGATAAACATTTACTAAAACTTATTTCATTTTCGAACCAGAATGTGTCCATAATACACGGATGCCCACTCGCACTATCATTTTCTATGTTCAGTGGACCGTGAAATTGTGGTCAAAACTCTAATTTGGCATTAAAATAGGAAACATGTGTACTAAGTTTCAAGTTTATTGGACTTCAACTTCATCAAAAACTACCTTGACCAAAAACTTTAACCCAAAACATTAACCTGAAGCGGGACAGACGGACGAACGGACGGACGAACGAAGGAACGAACGGACGAACGAACGGACACACAGACCGAACAACATAATGCCCCTAGGTGGGGAATATAAACGCGAAAACGCGAAATTGGCCTCATCCGGCTTCCATATTAACGCGAAATTTGAAAATGAGAACAAGATTCGTGTTTGAAAAGACGAAACATGAAATTTTTTAGTTAAACTTTATAGAAGCTAAAAAGTGAAAAAAAAAAAAAAAAAAAAAAAAATATATATAATGTTTCTTTCGTCCGTTGCACACAACATTGTACTGGCTGTCAAAATTTTCGATAAAGCAGAAAGTTTAGACCGGTATTGTTCTACTGCTTTGATGTAGCAAATAATCCTGGAAACACATTAACCTTCTAATGCTAGCCTTAGTTTAATAACTTATATTTAGTTTTTTTGAATTCATGAACAAAATGTATTTTCTAGTTTATTCTATTGTTATTGTGTTGTTCGGATGCTGTCATTGCTGTATAAACCATATCACTCATGAAATTGAATGAACCACATCGCAATTACATTGTATTATTAGTAAAAGCAGAGACAAAAACTTAACGACATCTATGACTAAACAAGAGAAGCATATTCTTATGAAACAAATGACACAATGTATCTATAAACCGTAACATTTGAATTCAGTTTCTGATTTCGTAAATATGTGTTTTGTCGTTTTAACGTAAAACGCATTTCCCAACTTTAAATGGGCCATTTACGGGCACAAAAAAAAAACAAATATTTCTTAAGGTGTTCATTTCGTTGTTCTGAAAATTAATGCGTCAAATTATTTGCACTGTAACGTTAACAGGCGCTGACAGGACACTTTTTTTACGAAGACGTGACAAACTGACACTATTATCCAATCAAATATCCCATTGAAACAAAGTTTGAAAGGCAGTAATGCTTGAACAAATTGCTAATAACACTGCCATAGCCTTAAATTTTTAGAAATACTTACTTTATAGATTTGTCTAATCCAGGAATAGATTACTTTAGCTGTATTTGGCAAAACCTTTCGTAATTTTGGGTCCTCAATGCTCTTCAACTTCGTAATTAATTAGGCTTTTATTTTACTTTTTCTATTCGAGTGTCAATGATGAGTCTTTTATATACGAAACGCGCGTCTGTCGTACAAAATTTAAATCCTAGTATCTATGATGAGTATATAGTTAAATGACGTTTTTGTTTTGCATCAAAGGCATGATCGTGCGCACCTTATTCATATAAAGGTTGTCATAGCCTAGCTGATATGCAACCACTGTAACAGTTATGAAGTAAAGTGTACAACACTTAAAACATACATGTAGCTGCATTAATTAATTATTTATGGAATTATTTCCTATTCTAAGGAGTATTAATTTCAGCACAGTAAAATAAAGTATCAAACTATATAATTATATATAGTATTAAACTAAGTAAAAAACAACCTACTTTTTAAAATGTTGACACTTGTAAAATTCAATAGTGGAGCTTGCAATCATCACTTCCTCGTATGTTATTTCAAATGTATAGTTATCTAAAATGAAAAATTATAAACTGTTATCTTTTTTTTTTAACTATAATGGTTTACAATGCTCTCAAATGTAATGTGTAAGAAATGTTGTTCAAAAAGTGTGCAAAGAGTTTCTTGGTAGCAAAACAGTTAAAATGTGATGTTTACTTTATAAATCAAGACGTTTCATAAGAATAATGCTCTCATGAAATGTTCACATATGGAATAAAGAAATCATGGAAATCGATTTTAATTGAAATTATTTAATAAACCCCTCTTAGAAGCATGCTTATTGCATTTGAAAACTTCACTTGTTATGTTGATTATAAAATATCAAGAGCAATAAGTCGTATGCATCTGGTCTGCTTTTCAGAAAACGTCGTTATATTAACCACCAGTAGTAATAACCAGGAGCTTCAGCCTGGCATATAATTTGTAAATTCGTTCATGTCGACCTTATAGATTAAAATCGTAATTTGTTCATTTTATAAATAGTTGCATATCATATTTTCATGTAATCCAAATACATTGATTAATACGGTCACAATACCAGAGACCAAATGACGTAGAAGTTTGGATAGTTGTCTTATTGGCAATCGTAACGTTCAACATCTCCTTATCTTATATGACCTCAGTTAAACTGATACTCATGGAGTTCACCAGCAACCTGGGAATTATGAGAAGGGTTAGAACCATAGCGTATCTCCCTACCAAATAAGTAAAGCTGATGTGTGCCTGAGAACACGGAACACACCTCTGCTTATACACTTTCTCTCGAATAAACTGTGTTGACATACATTATTAGCTTATTTTTACGTTCATGGAGTACAAGTTCCTTTATAATTTTAGATCTAAATGGAAGAAATATTATTGAATACTATTTCAACTGGAAGAAATATTACATTAGTTGTAACTAGGTTGCCCGTGTATGGTTTTCTGGAAGCTTTATATATCGAAACAGGCCGGGAATTGCTAGTGGACAGAATGAGGTCAAGAAAGCTCAATATTTTTTCTTCTTTTCATAATGGCACTGCCACTGATTATCTCACTTGTTTTTTCAAATATCTAATTATGATTTGCGAAATAGTAACAATTATGTAGTACCCAGTTATAGACTAGATATAACCATCTACTTCTATTGAATGTAATAGCCTAAATCCCGACATACGGACTTTCAGAAATATGAATATATTCAAACGAAAGGAGAAAAATAAATAATACAGCTATCCTCCTACTTTAGTTGTGGTGATAGAAAAATTAAAATTATTCATACACGTCTGAGAAATATGTGCAGTTCTTTAAATGCATATCTGCAACGTGTTAATATCAAAGCCTATCCCGCATGCAACTGTGGTCATCATGTTGAGGATTGTATTCCCTATTTTTTCGAGTGCCCATTTCACAATGAAGAAAGAAAAATACTGTATAAGAAAGATATGCTACATCAATTGAGCTTCTATTGACTGGTGACGGTGACCTAACATTTCAGCAAAATAAAGATTTTTTTTGTGTCTGTACAATTTTATTTCAGAATTACACAAAAATTCAGAACATACCATTCAAATTCTGAATTCCTTTTTTCTCACACTCATATTATATTGCTTTTTCGTTTTGTTTATAGTTTAAATTACATGCATTCCTTTTATGTTTTTCGTCATTATTTAATGAATTTTTTGTTTATATTTGTATAGGGAGAGGACGTCACATATGTTGTTATAACTTGTGTCCAACCCCTTTCGCTACTTTTGAAAATGAAATGTGTTTAAACTACACTACAGTAACTGTTCCTGTCGTAATAATTAGAATAGAATGTTTGTTCTAACAGGAACATATATACTAGCATTGTTTATAAAGTTTATAAGTTCCCATAGGAACTTCTGTTAGGAGGAACACATATACTGTGAAGCTCGCCTCCGGGTGTGTGATTTTCTCGCTGCTTTGAAGACCCATTGTTAGCCATGGGCTGTTTTCGACACATTCCCCGTTTCTGTTCTCTATTCTATTTGACATTTCTACATCCGTTTTTTTCCTTCCTTCTAACACTTACGCCTAAAATGCCTGACAGAATTTTGTGCGATAGACAAAATCGACCTTTAAATATTGGCCGTTTAAGAAACGGTCATATTTTTACTTTACTCACGGCTTCCTTTTTGGTTAAATCGGTTTGATAACAGCATAATAAGACGGATACTTTATATGCTGTTTTCTGTTCAAGATAACTAAGCGTTTTTCATTGCGTAGACATGCGTTAAATATTTTTCAATGTTTCTCTTTAAAAATGACAACTTGTTCAAAAGAAGGAAAACGAATCTGAAAAGCTTCTAGAATTTCTGAAGAATGCTTTAACTTGAAACCTTTTGTATGTTTTGTTTCTTTGATGAAAATAACATGAACTCGTCCATTGTTCCAGGAGGTGCCCTGATGGTCGAGTGGTCTAAGTAGTCCAACTGCTGTATCACTAGCCTGTCATCATCGAGGTTGTGAGTTTGAATCCCGCGCATGGCAGGTGCATTCGACTCCAATCTTAATTGACTAGGATTGTCAGTTTTCAAATCGAAGGTCGCTCGTTCTTTCCGGCTTCCTCTACCAATATAAACTGACTACCACGCAATAGTAAATAGTGCTGAAGGTGGCGTAAAACACCAATTAAACAATCAATCAATCCATTGTTTCAGTTTTAATGTCATTTAAATAACTGTACACGTGTGCATAAAAAGAAATGCAACAGGAAACAGGTGAAGGTGACGCAAACCTTACTTAATCCAATTGAATTGCGTAATATTCAATAAAATTGACAACTCTATATCAAATATCAAAATAACTGTAAGGGTAACATTTAGTAGAAAGATAATAACGTAATTTTTTTTTTTTTATAATTTCAATAATTGACCAAACCTATTGCTAGAGTAACGAAAACTTTTATGTCTGTATTGGCATAGTTTTCCAACCCTTCAAGCAATTACAGAAAGTTTGGGCTTCAAAAGTCAACAAAAATACTAACATTGTACAGCTAATTCGCCCTTATAAAGTGTTTTTTTAAACAAATAATACACGGACACATAGAAAATTCATTTAGATTCTCAAAAGACTGCCAAAAAATCTCATTTTGATCAATGCATTGACATTGTTATAATGTGCGTTGAACTCGAATATCACACACTATAAAATATACCTGAGTGCAATCTTGTGATGTTTATGTTACATAAGTTCCTCATTCTGTTATTAACTGTTCCAATGGCATCTGTTTCGTTTATTCTACATCTGAAGTTCCCCTCTCTATTGTTCACAATAGTACCAGAAGGGATCAGGATGTCAAAAGTAATATTGGTATTATCCTGAAATAGATATTAATAGAATTGAATGCAAGATTGTATTGCCCATACGATAGCTATGCATAATATAAACGAAAGTCACATTCAACTTATATTATAGATATAAGAAGATGTGGTATGAGTGCTAATGAGACAACTCTCCATCCAAGTCAAAATTTAAAAAGTAAACCATTTTAGGTCAAAGTACGGTCTTCATCACGGAGCCTTGGCTCACACCGAACAGCAAGCTATAAAGGACCCCAAATATCACTAGTGTAAAACCATTCAAACGGGAAAACCAACGGTCTAATCTATATAAAAAACGAGAAACGAGAAACACTTATGAACCACATCAACAAACAACAACTACTGAACATCAGATTCCTGACTTAGGACAGGTGCAAACAAATGCAGCGGGTTTAAACGTTTTAATGGTACCAAACCTTCACCCTTCTTCTGAAACAATAGTGTAACATCACAACATAGAAAGACACACTATAAAATATCAACTGAAATAGCTTAACTCAATCAAAGGACATATTAATACCAGGGAACATACACTGAACAAATAATGCTTATTCAATTAAAAGAAAACAGATATTTACATGACTTCTCTTTTTTGTAATTGCTCTTGGTGCTTTTTATTTTTTTAAACGTATGCGATGTTTATACTGGTAGCAGTCTTGCCTATCCTATGTCATGAAACACTTGTTTCAATTTCCGAATGTAAAAATTCGGTTACGTGTCAAAGTTTGAAAATTTACATGGTTTATAAATTTGCAGATGTCTTGGGGTAAGATAAGAGTCTTGTCTTTCATGTTTGCTTGTGTTCTTTGTCAATATGCCATTTTGTTTTTCTTTGTTGACATTGTTGTTTGATTTTATAGTGATTGAGATTATAACACAATGTTGACTACTGTACCCCAATTTTACCAATTATATCTGTTTGTTTTGTCAATATAATGGAACTTTATGCGACTGCCTACAAGTGAGAGGTTAAGCTAGCTATAAAACCATGTTTATTTCAATATTTTTTACATAGGGAAATGCCTGTACCAAGTCAGGAATATGACAGTTGTTTTCCATTCGTTTGATCTGTTTGAGCTTTTGGTTTTGTCATTTGGTTAGGGACTTTCCGTTTTGAATTTTCCTTGCAGTTAGCTATTTTTGTCATTTAGTTTTACCAATCCGCTATTGCGTGATTCCTAGTCACTTTATATAACGTATCAACATATTTTATAGGAGTAGCACGACGAGTGCCACAGGTGGACAGGTGGAGCAGGATCTACGTACCATCCGAAGCACCTGAGACCATCCTCTGTTTTTGATGGGTTTCATATTGCACAGTTATGGTTTGTGTACCCTTTTTTATGTGTTTTGTCCTTTTTTTGTCATGGCATTGTCAGTTTGTTTTCGACTTAAGAGTTTGAATACCCCTTTGGTATCTTTCGCCTCTCTTCTTCGTGTGCCTGAATTCGACTTTGAGACTACGTTTACATACCTCAGTATTGATCTTTATACGATGAGATATGTTGCTGAACTGTATGCAAAACCCTTCTGCTGATAGAATCCACACTGTTGAATTTGGATTATGGATATTGCACCTGTATTGTCAATTTTAAACTTTTGTCGATTTTTTTTATCTTTACATACATGAAACTATGATTACATTATGCATTATCACTTTACAGCCTTCTTCAAATAGCACAATAAAGCTAAAAGTGTTTTACCACTAACAATGTTTTACCATATGAAAATTACAAAGCGCTTTCTCTCATTTGGCCCGTTGCATATGATTTTCAAAGTTAAAGAGGAGCTATCCTGAGAATAATATCAGTAGTCTTTGACCTCACTTATTCCGAATGAGCATTATGAGGATATGTTTTTTACATATAAACAATTGCTTGAAAATCAAAATGAAACTATAGGCGAAAACAAATTGGTCAAATCTTTTACTATAAAAACATGTGCAGGTTTCTTATATTGTTTCTTCAGGAAATTATCCTGCTTTAGGGAAAAAACGGATGAAATCTGCATATAAACTTACCAAGTGGGCTTTTTTTTTATCTTCGTTTGTTCAAAATCATGCACCAAAACTATATACTATCAAATAATAAAAGGGAACACTCACGTTTTGACCAATTTCAAAGAAAACGAACTTGTGCCATTTTTATCGACAATATCAAGATTTCAAAACACTAATATCATATTACAGATAATGCGTAAACCATACGAATTGATATTTTATCAAAATTCTTTTCCAAATTGAATTGTAATGCCAGCCTACTAGAAACAAAAAGTCAATGTCAATCTTTCAACTGCTTATGACATACATCACATTTGCTCATATGATAATCAAGTATAATTTATCACTGTCAATTAATATCCATTATTAATTTGCCCTTAAGCAGACATAAGGGAGGTAATTTGAGAAAATCATGTTGCGTGCTTGGAAACCATGCAACTGTTTACTATCTCTGGGTAGGTACATGTACTTCTGCTATTTTACGATCAGTTCTTCAATGTACTGTCCTTCGTTATAGTAGCCAGATGTTCGCCAAAGACATAATCTAACTAAAACAGTATGCAGGAACTCCAAGTTCAAACTTCAACACAAGGAATTGTGACAGTAACTCCCTCAGTCAAAGATGACATTTGACGGTTTAGTCGCTTTAGGATCCGAGGATGGTTAATTAATTTAGAAACACGTGTTGTTCACAAAGCAATCATATATTTTTTAATCCATAGACAATTAATACAAACCACGTTAATATTGAAGGAGAACAGATGAATATTTTCATTGGTATGGAGAGGATGATAGTAAGATGTACGTGAACTACAATGTAACATCCATTTGAATCTATGGGAAAAAAATAGGTCGACAAAAAAAAACTACTTTTGTTTAATATTTTTCCTTGTCTGACGTTTCAAGTGTTTTATTTTTAGGTCATATTCTAAGTATTTTTCCACAGAGATTGGAGGCTTACTTTTAAATTTCTCACAGATAATAAATTGTTATTCCGAATTGAAGATGTCATTGATTTAAATTAGTTACGTTGATCATTTTCAAGTCATCTAAGAGTCACGCTTTGTAGCGGAAAAAATGTTCTGTTTTTATGTGTTTTTTTGTACTTTGAAAGTGAAGATTATTACCCGAGATGTGCAGCTAATGTATTGTTTTATGTTTTTCAAGTAACTTTACTGTAAAAGGTCTTTTTCATGGATGTAACATAATCCCTGTATTTCTGTCCATACATTTGTATCGATATGATATCATAAAAACCAAACAACATTTATAAACCTGTTTTCAGCATAATCCCATCCACAATATGAATTAAAGGAATCCACACAAGATTCACAGTTCTTGTGTATTGAACAATCTTCAAAATCCGTTTTATTTATCTGAAATATTATAGTTATCAAAATTATTCCATTCGTTTAAATACAAATGTATCACTTATAAACAGGAAGGGTTAGAAGATATCCGTTTTTGTTATAACCTGCATATATTTCAATTATTTTGGAAAAGTCTGAATTTGACTTATCTATATTAACATATCACTGACTTGTAATGACAGACCCATTGGTTTGCCTATGGCTGTTTTCTACTCTTTGTTCGGGTTGTTGTCTCTTTGGCACTTTCCCCGTTTCCATTCTCTATTCTATAATTACTTGTACTTGAAACTTATTACACTAAGTTTGATCGAATATAATTACAATCTTAGGTCAAAAGTGTTCACTTAACGGAAAAGCCCTATTATTTCATATAAAAAACATTTTGAATAAAAATTCTACTGCAGATATTTCTTGTCCAGATTGAATGATTGTATTTCATTAAATACAGAAATGTCTGCATTTTCTTGCAATAATTATGAAATATATTCATGATTTAAATATTTAGGTAATCACTGTTAAAAGAAAAATATGAATTTCTGTACGAAAAAATTGATATGGCTTTATAGGAAAAAATGAAAATTAAATGATTTCTCACGAATGGCATGTCATAAAAATAATTCATAACATCTATATAAAACTGTACACATTTGTGAGTTTACCATTAAAAGTTTCATTAAAATCGGACCTCAAATTAGTTTTATACAATGTTTTTAAAAGAATTGTTTTAATATTTTGGAATAGGTACATGAATCATAAGCTCTTCAAATATATGTACACCTTCATTTTACCTAAACTAATTTTAAAATGTTTTTTTTTGTGTTACTAGTATGTATCATATTATAACAGCGATCTTTTATTATAGTTGTCTGTTGTAATAGTCAGGTTCCTGACTAAAACAACAGACAACAGAAAACCAGTGAGTAGGTTCCTGACCATAACAACCGAAAACCAGTGAGTAGGTTCCTGACTATAACAACAGACAACCAGTGAGTAGTTTCCTGACTACGACAACAGACAGCAAGTGGGTAGTTTCCTGACTATGACAACGGAAAACCAGCGATTAGGTTCCTAACTACGACAACAGAAAACTAATGAATAGGTTCCTGACTACAACAGAAAACCAGTGAGTAGGTTCCTGACCATAACAACCGAAAACCAGTGAGTAGGTTCCTGACTATAACAACAGACAACCAGTGAGTAGTTTCCTGACTACGACAACAGACAGCAAGTGGGTAGTTTCCTGACTATGACAACGGAAAACCAGCGATTAGGTTCCTAACTACGACAACAGAAAACTAATGAATAGGTTCCTGACTACAACAGAAAACCAGTGAGTAGGTTCCTAACTATGACAACAGACAACCAGTGAGTAGATTCCTGACTGCGACAACAGACAACCAGTGAGAAGGTTCTAGACTGTAATAACAGACAACGAGTGATTAAGTTCCTTACTATGAAAACAGACAACGAGTGAGTAAGTTCCTGACTATGAAAACAGACAAACATTGAGTAGGTCCCTGACAATCACAACAGACAACAAGTGAGAAGGTTCCTACTAACTATAACAACAGGCAACCATTGAGAATGTTCCTGACTATAACAACAGACAACCAGTGAGTAGATTCCTGACTATGAAAAATATATTTAACGAAGGAGTAAGTTCCTGACTATGACAACAGACAACCAGTGAGTAGGTTCCTGACTAAGACAACTGACAAATAGTGAGTAGGTTCCTGACTACGACAACAGACAACCAGTGAGTAGGTTCCTGATTTTGGAACATGCATAATAACATGTTGTGCATCAAACTAGTAATATGTAGAGATCTCTATCATACCTCTTTTAATCACGTCTAACACAATGTACAAGAAGGAACATAATAAACAGTACAAGAATAATCTGCTTATATGAAATTATGTCTTTCTGTACTCTGTATAACTATTGGTGGCTGAACATCTGACACAGATGATTTAATACAGCATGACCATAGACAGTACTTCAATTTCAATGCAGAAACTTACCATTGTTTTAAGAATTAAAAATTATATGCAGTTTTACATAAATATTAGAAGAAAAACATCGTACCTTTCTTTCAGTTATAAAATATACACCGTCCTTTTCAACTTTAATATTAATAATCGTCGAGTTGGCTATTGACAAAAGTGGTTTTCTGTAGCTTTCATGCTTTCGACCAAGATTTAAATAAACCTGCAAATATGTTGAATAGGTTATACTCTTTAAAACACATTTACTATGCAAATAACTGGTTTACACTACTATACCATTACAACAGGGTAAAAGGTAAATAGTACCAGGTAACTGTCAAAACTTCAGTACTGCTGTTACAGATCTTTCACAATGTAGTAAGGGTTTAAACACTCTATCCATGATTTTTAATATAACGTTTCATAGCTGCACAACAATAGTTTCCTCTGCAAAGTATAAACCAAAGATATCAACAGGTCAATAAAGGTTCCGGAATATCATCAGATGCAGAAAAAGTTGGATACTGGTATTCGTTTGGTCATTCATTTCATGTTTATCTTAGGTTTTTACGCTAATTGATTGTGTTATAGTTTAAACTGGAAGACCAATATTTGGGGAACATATTAAGGGTCCATATCCTTATGCTACTTGAAGTGGCTATTTAAACCTACGATTAATAATATATTTATGCCATTAATTTGAATTAATGTGCATCTAGCTTTAATTTAATAGGTATTATTGGTCCAAATTGACCATAGTCAAACGCAGAAAAAATCAAATTTAGATTTATAAATTTGTATACACATTTCTTTCTACCACAACTTCGTAGTAAAACTAAAACTTTACCTTTTAACTACGGAATAAACGGTAGGACACACAGACTGAAGAACAGTTGGCGTATTACAAACATTAGATACCATGTTTTTGCGTGTTGCCGCAGAAATGTAATTTGCAATATCATAAAAGCAATATATATACTAGTTATTGACAACAATTGGCAACATATTTTTTTCAGTAAATTTTATATGAAAAATTAGGCAAATTTTACAGTGGTAATGGAAACGGTTCGGGTAATAAACCTTTTAGCTGCAAACTTAGTTGAATGTTTACTTTATAAAGATATAAAGAGGAGACGAAAGATAACAAACGAATATTCAATATTCCATGACACACAACAGTAAACAAAACCCAACATAGAAAACCTCACAAAAAATCGTGGGTGACCCCAGATGCTCCGGAAGGTTAAGTAAATCCTGCTTAACATGTGGCACCCTCATGTTGCTCGTGCAAGTACAAACCCGGTGATAAGTCAAATTTGGTAGGTCACATTCGATTAATGAGGACGGGATTGTAGCTGCGACAATCATTAAATATCAGTCGTTATCAGTGAAACGTTTATTCTATAACAGTCAACCAACTGGTGAAAAAGTCCGTAAACGAGATTTTAGAAGAGTGTAATTTTAGAGCCCAATACGTTGTTGAAAACGTGTATTTTATCCTTCGAAGGCCGAAAGCATATTAAAATCAAACTCAGAAAGATTATATCTTTTGAACATCTCATGAAAGTTGTTTGATACACGTACTTTAAATAATGTGATTTCCGAATAAGAATTGACTTTATCATACTTTCTTCTCTTAACTTCAGAAACAACACATTTTAAAACTTAATAAGTGAAAACGACAAAGGATGATTAAATCTACTGAATTCCCTTTTTTTAAAAGTAAAAACACTTCAGTACAAACCATGCCAAGTTGACCATCTATTGTTCCAAAATATAGTACTGAGTACTTGTTGGTTTGAAGAATGGCCAAGGCTGTAATTGTTTTGTTGATGTCGAAAATAGCATCCATGTTTTCAATTCCTTTTCCACCGACTAGAGTATGATGATATGTTATATTACAAATATCACCTTCAAGATTTCCACAAGCCTGTAATTATACATGGTGTACAAAATTCAGAATGTACATGGCAAATATTAAAAGTATTTTTTATCTTCTCTTTTATATAGGGAATCGAAGATGAAATTGTTATGAAAACTACTGGACTACTGTAAGTAATGTTACTTAATATACTCGATTTAAACTATTGGCATATGCAAATGAAATCTAATTATTCCTATTTGATTATTTAATGTATTTGATATGAATAAGAAGATGTGGTATGAGTGCCAATGAGACAACTCTCCATCCAAGTCACAATGTGTAAAAAGTAAACAATAATAGGTCAAAGTACGGCCTTCAACACGGAGCCTTGGCTCACACCGAACAGCAAGCTATAAAGGACCCCGAAATGACTAGTGTAAAACAACTAAAACAGGAAAACCACCAACGGTTTAATCTATATAAAAACGAGAAACGAGAAACACTTATCAACAAACGACAACCACTGAACAAAAGGCTTCTGCCTTAGGACAGGTGCATACAAATGCAGCGGGTTTAAACGTTTTAACAGGCGGCAACCTTCACCCTAACCTGAAACAGTAGTGTAGCATTACAACATAGAAAAACATTGTATAAAATATCAATTGAAATGGCTTAACTTGATCAAAAAGACAATAACAGGTAAGCATACACTGAACGAATAAGTTTGATCTATTACACAATATAAATATAATATTGATAAAAAAAGTTGTAGAACAATGTCAAAAAGACAACTCTAACCTGGGACAAAATGGCGTTAAATAAAATAATATACACAGGTAAATTTAAAATATAATAATTTTGTTGTTAGGAGTACGGACATATTTGTTCAAAATAAATAAATTAGTTGTTCACAGTACGAGTACAGAAGTGTAAATTTATCGTCATACTAAATAAAATACTTATTGGTACATATTAAAAATAGTGAAACGAGATATAACACTAAATAAGTAGACATTATTATGAGTGCCAATGAGACAACTCTCCATCCAAGTCACAATGTGTAAAAAGTAAACAATAATAGGTCAAAGTACGGCCTTCAACACGGAGCCTTGGCTCACACCGAACAGCAAGCTATAAAGGACGAGATATAACACTAAATAAGTAGGCGCCTGTCCCAAGTCAGGAGCCTCTAGCCTTTGTTAGTCTTGTATTATTTTTAATTTTAGTTTCTTGTGTACAATTTGGAGTTTAGTATGGCGTTCATTATCACTGAACTAGTATATATATTTGTTTAGGGGCCAGCTGAAGGACGCCTCCGGGTGCGGGAATTTCTCGCTGCATTGAAGACCTGTTGGTGGCCTTCTGCTGTTGTCTGTTCTGTGGTCGGGTTGTTGTCTCTTTGACACATTCCCCATTTCCATTCTCAATTTTATTGAATAACAAAAATGCATTACAAATTGTGTCGACAGGTCAACTTAACACGAAAGTACGATTTGAGAGGACTCGCAGTTACTGAAAGCTAATTAAAGCCAAAATAATTGATAATAAAAAATCATGCATCAGAGACTAAAATCAATTAAAAACATATCCGAGGGATTTAGCGCTTTAACGCCATGAACAGTCAAAAAAGACATGACTTGTGCAATGCCAAAATAAAAGTATCGACATGCAGTATAGCCTGGCATCCTGACCCAATCTAATTCTTCGTCGATAGGGTCAGGTGTAATACAATCCACGTGGCCAACTATCAGCGCTGACCAGGACTGAATTACTGCGCATGTGCGCGTCCTATAAACGAGGAATATATCGACCGGATCGTTCATAAACTGTTGATTCACGATGTTTATCAATAACATTTGGATTATACTTGCTTAATTTGCATTTCATATGAAATTAAAAATAAATTTCAAAAAATTCGTGGCAATATAAATATTTCCCGCCATGTGTCAAGAAATGACGCTATTCCACGATGCATCATTCTAACACTCAATTGACGAAACCATGTTGTTGTATTCAGCATAGCTCTATTATCGAACAGGCAGTAGGATAGTTAGGATTTAACCTTTTAATAAATATGTACCATGTTATATATAGATACTAGTAAAGCAATCTCTAAATAGAAATTAAACGTGGATGTTTATTTATACATCTAAAAAAAACCTTCGAAAAGAATACAAGTTAAGTTAGGTTTTAATTTGTTGATGACAAAATCGATGTTAATGCCAATGTAAACAATATTCAAAGATCTTATTACAACATTAATAAGATAACCTTTACTTATAAGTTTGTTTCGATGAGTTAACACGGATCACATAGTGATTTCCGCGCTTTTAGTACAATATTACCGTAAAATTTAGAATGTGAAATGCCGTTTTTAATATGTTTTCTACAGGTACAGCCAAATTTACTCATCAAATCTTTCTATCTATGAAAGAATTTAGTAAATGTTTTAAGTAATTTATGGTAACAAAATCCCTGACTTAATAATTTACCAGTGATGCATTGATTACGTTCGTTAAAATTTATGACATCACTACACACACGGGCATAACGAAGGAGTTGGAATACATAAACACCGTGTGATTGAGCCAAAGGAACATTGCCGTCTAAAAAAGGAAAATTAACAATAGGGAATAAAAAAATCGTCTATTTTGTCGTAAATTTTAGTATGGAGTTTCCCTATAGAAATTGAAATGTCTAAATCTAGAAAAGGACAATTACTGTTGTTTATGTTAGATTTATTTAAAGTAAGTTCCTTTGGGTAAATTTCGGTAGTATACATGGTATAAGCCTTCATAAATAATTGTTTTTTTTTCAATTATAAGTCAAGCTGGCTATTATGAGCTATAATTGATAGTATTTAATGTCCGTCGTGTGTTAATAAAGCAACTCAAACTTATTCACATCCGCTTTCTAACTTAACCCCAATCATCCTCAGGGTGTCAAATTTGAAATTCGAATCCTGTAAGGCACCGACAATCAAATCTTTTGTGTATGCTTTTTAAAAATAAATAGTTTGATGAAAAATACGTTTATATATTGTTTCATACGGGAAGTGATATTTGTAAGATAACAAAAATAAAAACAAAATCGCCTAAAAAAATTCTTGTCCGTATATTTAATCGGAAAAAAATTAGGAAGTAAACAAATAAATAGAAGAAAAATATAACCCATACACACAAAACACAAAAATATATACCCAAACAGTCTTTTGAAACAAAAGCATAAAAAGAATGCCAAATCGCCTTGTATGAATTGTAATTATACCCCACGCAACGTCAGTCCGTAAGTCCTGTTTCTTGTCATCGCAACTCCTCTCAAACCACACAACAGAATTTAACGAAACCTTTTTAGATAATAAGGACATACTATGTAGTTGTGCACATCGACAGGAAATTACGATTCATTTTTTTTCAAGGAGTTACGCCCCTTTGAACTTATTTACCCAATATACTACTGCAACCTTTTGTCATCGCAACTCCTCTCAAACCACACAACATAATTTCATGAAACCTTTTCAGATAATAAGGACATACTACGCAGATGTGCATATTTTTTTCCAGGAGTTACGCCCCTTTGAACTTATTTGCCAATATACTACTGCAACCTTTTGTCATCGCAACTCATCTCAAACCTCACAACAGAATTTCATGAAACCTTTTCAGATAATAAGGACATACTACGTAGATGTGCATATCGACAGGAAATTACGATTCAGTTTTTTTCCAGGAGTTACGCCCCTTTGAACTTATTTGCCCGATATACTACTGCAATCTTTTGTCATCGCAACTACTCTCAAACCACACAGCAGAGTTTCATGAAACTGTGTAAATAATAAGGACATACTATGTAGATGTGCATATTGACAGGAAATTATGATTCAACTTTTTTTTCTGATACAATTTTGTTTTCTTACACTTATTTTATTTCTCCAATGACAATATGGGGACGTGGGGTATGTGAGCGCGCTCAATAAGGTTCTTTCATTAAAGATTACATGCCATTGAAATATAGCACCAACAATACTTTCTTAAATATAGAAAATTTGATAAAACAATAAATAAACCTTGTTTTTAAATATAGCCAAAATACCAAAATGTTAGTGAAATGATGCTCAAAAATGAAGTATAAAAGATAATCTGTGCTGAAATATATAGAGAAAAGAGAAAACTGGCCTGAACAAATAAAGAAAACACAGTCAGGAAATTGTGACCTCCCCCATGAAGACCCTCCGTTTTCTTTGCGTCATAAATATTTCGGATAACAGATATCCTTCATCAGTATGAACAACCCGATGTAAAATGGCGTCTTAATCCATGCCTATTTTCAGAAATCTTGACCGTAATACAAATTAAAAACCGAACAACGCTTGTAGAAGTTCGACAGTCTGGAAGCTCATGCAAAGTAAGTATTTACAATAGACGGGGCTACGTATGGAAGCAACACATCCAGCTGTCGTGGTTATCACTGCACGATCGATCTACACATTTTCATTGATCCCATTTGGTGTTAACGTTTTTAACTTTCTAATAAGAAAAATAAGATTACTTTTAAAAAGGGACAAACAAAACCAGAGTCTTGATCTATTGCATAGGAACTTTTTTTCAAGAGATGTTTATTAGATACAAGTAACTTTTGGCTAAAAGAGAACAGGCACATAGGAGACCCTCATGAAGTAGTGACTAGCTTAGCAATATATTATAATAAACTGAAACATAAAATTCAATATAAGCGTTTGCATAAGTTTTCTAAAGCATAAAAAATTTGCCAATTATGCGACGCTTTAAAATATTAAAAAAGAAAATGAAAAAAAAACGAAAAAAAATATTACAATATAAATGTTCTTTCAAATGACATCAAAAAGAAAAGTTAATGACAATCAATGGCATGTTTCACTTTCTTCATTCAAGCACAAACAACTTGTGTTAGGATTAAACTGCTGGACTTTCCCACTACCAAAATATAATGGTCACCATTACCTGACGTCAACTTTGTTTGGTTAAGGGGCGGGAGTAATACACATGTTTATTCCCATAAGTGATTTAGATGTTACACTACAAGGACTTAAAACCAGTAGGCTTTGAAATGTATTTTTTTATGGTTTTTTGATCATATAAATTGTATACTTTATGTCACTTACTACATCTCCCTTATCGCAATAGGTTTCATTATTGAAGCAATGTTCCTGACCACGTTGCCCAAGGTAAGTGTCTGGTTCGAAATATTCCCCATCTTTTTCAGAGTTCGAAATGTTCCTACACAGTAACTGCAACTTCCTGGATTTTTTATAATCCTTTTCTATATCGGTCCATGAATGAGCACAAATAACACTATAATTGTTATGAAGGAAATGAAATATAGCGAATTCTCCACCATCTAATACATAATCAATCTTTGTCAAAGTAGTTCCATTATATGTACACATTATATTCATATCTTCATAGGAATGATTGTATCCATCTCTTTCGTTATAAGTTTTGTATTGCAAACAAAGTTTGCCGATTCTTGACAATTCGAACTGATTATTTGCGTGCACTTGAAAAAAGAAGTAAAAATGTGGTGCACGATAAAAAGATGACTTGAATGCAAGGGTTAAGTTTTCTTCATCAGCACGTTCAATATTCATTGGTCCTCTTCGATTTTGTTCAGTATTAGACAAGGTAAAATTTGTCAAGTTAAAAGACAAAATTCCATACGATGTGTTCAGTACTTCTGCAGAGTTTGCACCTATTACAACAATGCTTGTGTTTACTTCGTTTACATAGATCATATTGTAAGTCGGTAGATATCTTAAATCGACCGATATATCGGTCCTTTCGATTCCAGTGTTTTGTAAAAATACATCAAGTTTCGAACAGTGGCTCACATTATCATAATTTTCGTTACACTGTATAATTTCTTCCTTTTCCTTATCATATAACAGTAACCAAACGTTTGAATAATTAATGTCAGATGCCTTTTCCGTCATGTTTTCTCTATGAAGAGACACAATACCTCCAACACCTCCTACATATATTGTTTCATTTGAAATGATCATTTGCCGTAATGTAGAAATCTTAGTTTCTGTGCTGGTTTGACTCAACGTACCTTCTAATGCAATGGCGATTATGTACAATATAAAACTAAATGATAATTTCCTTTGGAAGCCCATTATAGAAATAATAAATTATATAATCCTCTCAGCGTGTAAATGGTAAACTGTTCATTACAGACTTCTTGCTGGAGCTTTTTTGTCCTAGGCAAACGTGATAAAAAATCTGTTTTTTTCGTATCTGGAGAACCTACTGTAACAGTAAAATGCATTTAAATTTGAAAGTTTGAAATGCACCTATAATAAATTGATATAAGAAATATTCTGTTACTATTTAAAATTTATCTACGTTAAAGACTTAAACCTAAATGCCTGGATGAAACACATAAACAAATATTAATAAAACAAATCTTACTAGAATCATACAACTTAACCAGAAATATTTTATTGTATGGGTGTTTCAGAATACGAAATAAAACAGACATGTATTTTGAGGGATAATAATTGAATACAAATTGAGGATTAAAAAAGACGCTAAAAATCAAACCGGATAGTTTTTACAAAGTTTTACAATGAACATCGTTTGCCTTTGAGTTAACAGTACATTTGTGCATTCGCCTTTAGCTTTTCACATCCATTTAGACAATTGGTATGAAACGGAGTTGGATTTTGTATATTAAAAAAGACATTGAAAGAGATTTTCCCATGGAATAAATGTATTTTAA
Organism: Mytilus californianus; assembly: GCF_021869535.1. Classification (NCBI taxonomy): domain Eukaryota; kingdom Metazoa; phylum Mollusca; class Bivalvia; order Mytilida; family Mytilidae; genus Mytilus; species Mytilus californianus. Next base: position 31,528,417 of record NW_026262581.1, read on the forward strand.
AAAAGTGACATTTCTTGATTTTCTTAGATATCATTCAGCTCAAACTTAGAAAAAAAATTTAAAGAACTATTTTAATTAAGAGCAATAAAAAGGAACTGTTAATCTTTCTGAAATGATATTCCTGTGGGAATTAACTGTGCACTTCTACTCCTCGATTTATTGCTTTACATGTATGCAATAAGAGTTCAGAGCAGGGGATTGACAGTAAAAGCTTGCCCCTTGTTAAACGTCCTCGTTTTTCCCATTTGAATTTAAAAAAATCAAATCAGGTGAAATTTGCCCTGCGCATATATATGTAAATTTCCTTAGTTCAGGATGTTCGCTTCTCGTGTTTTTGAATTTTTGCCAGATATTCGATATCCTCTGGTTTTATCCATGTAGTACCATACAAAGTTTCGCCCGCTAATCCCTACTTTTCATTTCATAATATCATTATATATAGTTTAAAAAGCCATATTTGAAAATCTTATAAAATCCTTGTAATTTTTTCATTATTTTTTAAAGAAAAAAGGTGCCAATGTTAACTGTATATAAAATCTAGAGAGAATCATTTCCCGACAAATTTTCAATGGCTTATATCTCGAAACAAGCATACAAACCCTTCATGTTTTCTACTTTTTAGTTCCTTTATTCATATACTATCAATTTATAACAGTATTTTAAAAAGCTTATTATTTTGAAACAGTGTATTGAACATCCTAAAGTAACACCTGACTATGGAATGTTCATGATGCTTCCGAGAAGTACCATGAATTCTTTAGAGGTAGTCCCATAACAGTGTGGACAACCGTAAAGATTATGTCTTTAATAATACCGAATCATTTACCTTGAACTTGTATGCCATCGGCTATCGATAAGTTATAGTTATCTCATGAGGACGCGGTGTGTCAGTGTAAGATCATCCCGACGGCCGGAGGTTATTGCTTATATATACACATTCATTACTACTTTTGAAGCTAGTAAAATTTTATTTTAATGTTTAAAGAACTTGCGGTATGATAAATAATTTGGCTATCGATTGTCGTTGAAGAATGTCAAAATATTTAATGTTAATCAATACGCCTGTATTTTTTCGAGTTACTTGTTTTCAGGCGTTAAGTAACCTTCGGTGACCCCGTACGTTTAAATGTCCCTTGTAAAACAACGTATTAAGTAGGCGTAGCAGACAAACTGTTACCTGATCTGATCCAGTCAATTGGAAAATTGAGCGTGCCAACGAATGGTCTCGTCTACACTGTTATGAATTTAATTCTATAACTTTTTGTTTTGTAATGTTTATATTTTCAGTGTTTTCATTTATTTAAAATGCCGGCACTCTTGCTGATTAGGGAAACGGATTTTAATTTTTCAATCTAATGATCGATTCATTGTGGTATGCTAAATATGCAATGAATTTTCGAATGAGACAAAACATATAATATTAAGGGGTTACAGAAGATCAAAGGGAGTTAACTCTTTTAAAATCAGCTAAAAGTTTTAATCATATACTATTAGTAAAGAGAAACGAAGCTTCTCAATGATCAAAATTAGTGTTTGTCAAACTGCTTTATATCCAATGAAATCATTCCTGTAATTTTTGTCAACAGGTTTAAGTAAATATTTTTTCAAAATTTTTATGAAAATTAAACTAGCCAAAATATTTTAGTCAAAGTGTTGGGTATGCCCTTCAATAAATACACAAGGGCTCTAATTCTTTCTGACAGCATAGCAGTCCCATGTTTTTAGCGTGACGATCAGATCCAACGTCGCAGCTTATTGTATGCATTACCAATCGCTTAAAGAACACCTTTTCAGCACGAATCTTTCTGGCAGACGGATAACAGTTCATATGACGATATCTCTATACATGATTATACCATTGGAATACATGATTTTATGTAAGTTAAAAAAAAATCATGGATAATTTGGAAGAAATTCCGATTTTAGTTTATAGAAAAAAATCTCACTAAAACAAAACAGCTGCATAACCTGTTTGTCAGCAGATATGAGAAATTTCATACTAGTTAATTATTTTTCTCTATTATTACTGTTTTCAAAATCGCATCCTCATTTTTCTTCTTTAACATATACATTTGTACTGATTATGATAACAATAGTGAACTATTTTGCATTTAAAATTTAACGTCTGAAAGAATCTTAAAATTGTCTTCTTTGTTTAGTTTATTATTTAAAGTCGAAAGACATTCTTTCAACAAAATTAAATACATTTTATAACTGAATACAAGCCTTTTAAAAGGAAAGTTAATTATGAAATTACGGAAGCCCATTTAGGACCTACCAAAAATATAATTTGAATTTGATATCACGAATTTAATCCGTTATCACGAATTACATAATTCGTTATCACAGATTAAATTCGTGGTAACGAATTTGTGGAATTCGTTATAACTGTTTTTGTAATTCGTAATTACGAATTAAATTCGTGATAACATTTTTCTATAATTTATGATAACGAATTAAAATCGTTTAAACGAATTGTATAATTGTTGAATTAGTTCTCATTTTTTTTTGTAATTCGTGATTTTGGATTAAATTCGTTATCACAGATTTTTAGCTTACCTGACCCAAAGGCTAAAGGATGTTCGCTTCTCTTGTTTTTGACACTTTGTCAGAAATTAGGAATCCTCAAGTTTTTATATATGTAGTGCCAATAAAATACTTGTTTTTGATCATACTCGCTATGATAATTGATTGAGAGTTTTTCTCTATTATAATTTTCAAATTAAATAAAAGACAAAACACACATTAAAAGAAAATGTCAATAAAGGAAAAATACTCCTATAAGGATTCTAACAATGTTGACGTAAATAGGCAGCAGGTAGATCTCGTCATTCTAAACAATTCTTTATCAAGAGAAAACTTGTATTTTACCCTTATGTTCTATGTTAAGCCATGTCGGCCATGTTGTTTGGCAGGCGGTATCATCGCACACATTCTTTAAACTAGATACCCTAATTTATTTCTCTCACTTCACTTCACTCCATGCTAGCCTTATCTACTTATGCCGTGACATTATATTCTATTTTCTTCTTCTTTATATCCTTTGTTTGTTTTTGATTTTAATGCACTCCTATTATGTTTTCGTCATTTTCAAATAAATGTTTCAATCATTAGCAAATCAACAAATGTGATTAGTCTGTTAGATCTTCATGTTGCCGAAACAACTTCCTGTGTCAAATATATTAATGCGCGATACACACGAATGAAATTCCCCGGCCTAAAGAGAGTTTAAATGAAAAATAATGAATAAAAATGTATCAGTTCAGAATGGTGAGGATTAAACACGTTTTATTTCTTAAGATTATTGATGTTTAAACTGAGTCGCTGGCTAACCAACTTAACATACCAGCTTGTGAGTTAACCCACCCGGTTTACACGACAATAACCTCGGCTAGGTATAATTTTTTTGTTTTTATATTTGTACATGGAGAGGACATCACTAATATTGTTTCAGTTTGTATCCAATCCCTTTTGCTAATTTTGCAAATAAAATGTGTAAAAACTAAATTGAGTGTGGCCAAGTTTGTTTCAATTTGGCCATCAGGCTTCAGGGAAGAAGATTTTGCAAAAGGTAACGAACAACGACGGACGCAAAGTGAAGAGAAAATATAAAAATAAGAAGATGTGGTATGATTGCCAATGAGACAACTCTCCACCAGAGAACAAATGAATTAGAAATTCAGAACTTAAGGTCACCGTATGGCCTTCAACATTCAGCAAAACCCATATCGCATAGTCAGCTTTAATAGGCTCCGAAATGAAAAATGTAAGACAATTCAAACAAGAAACTTTACGGCCCGATTTATGAACAATAATACGAACGAAAAAAATATGATATACAGCAACAAACGACAACCACTGAATAACAATCTCCTGATTTGGGACAGGTACATAAAGAATGTGCGGGGTTAAACTAGTTTAAAGGCGCCAACCTTTTCCTAACTCTTTGGGCCAGGTGAGCAAAAAATCTGTGATAGTTAATTTAATCCAAAATCACAAATTACAAAAAAACTGTGATTATTAATTCCCCAAATTCGTTATCACGAATAAAAACCGTTATAGCCAATTATACAATTCGTTATCACGATTTAATTCGTTAAAACAAATTACAAAAAATTGTAAAACGAATTTAATACGTAATTACGAATTACAAAATCTGTAATAACGATTTCCACAAATTCGTTATCACAAATTTAATCTGTGATATCGAAACAAACAATTTGTGATAACGATTTAAATTCGTGATTTCGAATTCAAATTAAATTTTTGGAAGGTCCTAAATTCCGTAAAAATTATATTTGACAGGTTGATATTAAATATGATTCTGGATATTTATGTTTCCTTAATGTTGACCTATTTGTATTTAAAATACTCTATATATAAAACGATATGTCTTTAGACATCGACATTATTTTAAAATGATCTCTCTTTTGTTTGCGACATTTATAACATATGATATGATACAGCTTGACTTTCATTGGATATTATATTGTGTAAGCCCTTTAACAATGAAATTTTATATTCTTGGTGTAGAAATTGCACACATTTAAAACATTTTATGTGAAACTACCAGATTTTATGAATCGGAGGTCGATTCTATGAAAGGATTATTTAGATAATTACGCAAAATTTGCATTATAATTAAAGATGACATTTCTAAAATTGCCAGTAATTCTTAGCTTAACCTTTCCAAAAGAACTCGTTTACTTTATTTTCAATCTAGATAAAAATTATCCCGTGGAAATCTATCGTTATTCGTATATGAAGCAGAGTTCAGACAGAGGATTTACAAAAAATAATTTAGCACTTGCCTACAATTTCCTTTCCCCTATCATAGTTATATCATATAGTTATTTTATAGTTCATTTTTGGTGATTCTGTTGATAGTATCTTTTGTTTCCTCAAAATAATACTGGATCAAAGATTGAAATGGTTGAGGGCAACTTAATGTTTATGTATCAAAGGATAATTGATTCTAATAAATAAATATATATATATATTTGGAAATACGGAAATGGCTTCAATGCAAGTGAAATATTTCTGTGATCTGGTTTAAAAATTGTAGGACGAGTTCATGACACAACATTGGAAATGATTTTTTTACAGTCAACAAACAATTTCATAATGGTAGCTGCCAAAAGTCATTATGTATGTTATATTTCTATGAAGTTTGTTGAAAAGCGTACGAGAAATAGATTACACAAAAAAGATTAAGCAGTTAAGCAGTTAACTGTATATGAGCATCTTTCGTAGCCCATCATTTTTCTCTATTAGTTATGTTTTCAAATAAATCAGATTGAATTTTATGTTACAAATTGTGATTAATTTACTTCCTTTTTTTTAACCATAGTTAAGATGAAAATTTAGTTATTAACGTCTGACAGAAATATGAAAATCGTTTTTTGTCTAGTTTGTTATCAAATGTCAAAAGAAATTCTTTCAACTGGTATGAAAAGAGTTTTACAATTTAATAATAGCTTTTCAAAAGCAAAGACAATTATCAAATAGACCTATATACATGTGAAGTATGGGAAAAAAATCCCCTAAACTACATATATCTCAATGAGGCAAATAAATCGCTTCAAAACAAAAGATTCAAATGTAGGTCAAAATCAAGTCATCAATAATAGACGTTAAAAATGTACATGTACAGCTAATTTTAATTAGATAAATAATATTTTTTTTCTACAAACATAAAGTAACCACATGATTAGATTTCTACCTGTATCAAATTTATAGATAAACCAGGTAATTTTTTATCAAGTAATTTCTAATGTATATGATCACATTAAGCTTATAAAGTTTTTATTTTATTTTTTAGAACTCAAAATATACTGGGAAAGTGCAATCTTTATGATTCCTACCTTTATGTATGAGAACGATTTGACACGATACAATCCGTATTAAGATCTATGTTTAATCATGATGCCAGAAACCTTAGCTACCTTAATTTCCTTATAGAGAAGTGCAGGGCAAACAAATTACTTCCCTGTTTACAGTCCATTAAACCTTGTAGTAAGTTTCTCACAGGTAAATAAATACAAAACAGGCCTTGTAATTCTCAAAACTTTTAAAAATGAAACGCAAATTGATATTATATACTATTCTGAACACCTTTACATATTGTACCTTCATATGGAACAATTAATTAAAATTTTGGTTACACAAATATAAAAATAAAGCTGGAATCCATGATTTTTGAAAAAGGAGGGGGGCGTAATTCCATAAAAAGGATTATTTTTTTTGCCAAACGAAGGGAAGCGAAAAATTTTGGACGGTTTAATGCTAAAAATCAAACAAATCGTTGAAAACATGATATAATACATTTTTTTTGCGATTTAAAAGGGGGCGTACACCCTCTACGCCCCCTCTAGATCGCCACAGGAATCAACACCATCGGTATCCATCAATAGATATATAATATATACTGATTTATATTTTAGTCTTAGATGCAAGAATTTTCTTATTAGTTATTTTGGCTTTGAACTAGCTGTAAGTAACTGCGAGTACTCTCAGATCTGTATTTAGTGTCTTTTTTGTTGAGATATACATACCCTGCCACGTCCAATCTGTGTTTTGGGTAGATGTCTTTCTGCTTTGTATCAATCTGATAAGTTAACCCTTTTAAAACTGATTTTTACAATATGTTCTTATGTTGTAATGTTACACCACCGTCCCAGGTTACGGGAGAGTTGGTGCCCTTCGAACTAGTTTAACCCTGCTACATTCTATATGTGACTGTCTCAAGTCATGAGCCTGTAATTCAGTGGTTGTCATTTGTTGCTGTTTATCATATTTGTTTTCGTTCATTCTTTTGTACATAAATCAGGCAGTTAGTTTTCTCTTTTGACTATGCGATATGGGTATTTCTCATTTAAAGGTCGTACGGTGACATATAGTTAACTTCTATGTCATTTTGTCTCTTGTGGATGGGTGTCTCATTGGCAATCATACCAGATCTTCTTATTTTTATATATATCAGCAGCCTGTTCAGTAAAAGGTGTATTTTATTTAGGAAGCTTGAAATTAAATTCAACTTACATTCACATGACTCATTGTTACAAAGATTTGGTTCGGAAGTTTGACTGTACCTGTATAAACCTTATCAAGGAATACCGCATCCAATTCCTAACGATGCTGTTGTTTATAAATGCTAAACTTTAAATAAAACTTTTCGATCTTTTGAATATACTTAATCTTATAGGTTATCAATTCGTTACTTAAGTAAGATCTTTGAAGACAAATGGAGGAATATTGCCAACAGAAAGTTTGATCGATGAAAACTGATTCTCAAATGTATGTTGGATAAGGAGCAATATTTGTTTACCCGTATAGAAATCATGCAAGTGTTACATATTTTTTATTTGTATATTCAAAGAAGATGTCTGTGCAATTGGATAACGGAGCATACTATTCTTGATCTGTAAACTAGGAAAAATTTTGCTTCGTATTTTTGTAATGTGTACCGCTTTGAACTCGATATATCTGTATAAAGTTTCTTCATGCATTGTCTTTATCCATGAAATATTACTCAATATAACAATACTATTTAGTTGGGTTTTAATTTATTGGTAACAAAATTAACAATTTTATTGATAAAAGCAATATTCAAAGATCTAACTTCGGGGAAGAATTGGTAACCTTTTAGAATAAGTTTATTCAAAAGATCGCTAAGTTTACCCGGATCGTATCTAAACTTACGGGCTCGGTAAACAAATTCACTGTAAAATAAGGATCTGTTTTCCCGGTTGTAAAAAAGTTTTCTACAACTAAGACTGCTTATCTATAAAAGAATTTAGTAAAGGTATTAAGAAATTTACGGTAACGGAATCGTTGAATTTATCATTTACCAGAAATACATAGATTGTGTTTATTGAAATCAACAACGTCACAACACACACAAGAAAAGCAAACGAGTTGGGATGTATAAACACCGTAAGCAGAAGGAATCACCGTCCTAAAAATAAAACTTGATAATAGGGAACAAAAAAATCGTCCCTTTTGTCGTAAATATTTGTGTTGTTTCCCCATGTAAAATTGCAATATCTAAATATAGAAAAGGACAGTTTTTGCTGTTTATATTTGAATTATTTAAAATAAGTTATTTTGGGTAAATTTCGTCAGTATGTTAAGAGAATTCTTGACTATTCAACGAAAAATATCCTCAAGATAATGGTGTGTTGTTGAATTTATGAATTAAATGGAATTGAGACGGAATTTTAACTGAGGTTGGCCATAAACTGTGTTTTTTTCTACCCCAGAAAAAGAGTAAATCTGTATTTGACAAAACCTTTGGAAATTTTGGGTCCGAAATGCCAAAATAAAAGCTCACTAATTCACTGTTGACCTAACAGTATAAGTAGAAGATAATCATGAGCAGGTGTGTTATTTTCGGGTATTGCACATGACTTTTTGTGGATATCCAAGTGCATTTTGTTTAATTATCTGGCTGCAGCGGCATTCCCACCTTTGACACAATTGTGAAAGTTGCTAAATTTAGACGGGAAATTTTGATTGACGGCTTTTGTTCGGAATGCTGTTAATACTTTGGATTTCCCTGTAGGTGTAATACCACCATTGATTTTCCCCTATTAGTCTTTGTTAAATTTGCACTTTTCAAAAAATTGTGCAGAATTCATCTTTTTTTCAAAAAAAGAAATACTTGGCATGAGTAAAGTGTTATCCGTCTTCTTTCCACTTAATACATTTAAACTCAACTATTTAATGAAAAACACAACACAAACTTATGTTTGTTGACTAGCTCGTGTACTGCAAATTGTGAGCTGCCGATTTAATATGACAAATGATCAATATAAACATATTATACACCATACAATGTGAATACAATATTTTAATTGTTCAAGAATAATAAACTCATGTTAACCCTTTGTATTTGAAAAACTGAATAACTGAATATTCCGTGGCCGATCAGGAAAAACCCATTTGGGAAACCTGTGTCCTTTTGTCAATGCCAACGAAACTCTAAGTGTTGGACCTCACTTGTCAAATGAGAAAAAGAAAACATATATTTGTTTGTAAATATTGAAAAAAGAAAAGAAATCGAGTCATTAGGACTCGGCGGCTATAAAATATTTGGTACAAAAGTCGAGATACGATTACGTTTGTATAGCTATACCTCCTACATAAAAATCAATATATTATCAAAATACAAAATTATGCAAATCTTTTTTCCTTAAAAACCCTTAAAAAATATGATGTTCACAATACGAAGTACAGGCTAGAATTAACTATATAAAACCGTCGCGTTACAACCTATTTTTTTGGCGCCAAAAATTCCTACGCCAACACTTACATGTATTACACACGCGCAAGAAGACAATCAATTCCCGTTATACTTATGTGTCTCGGGAATTTTTTAGTCTTCTTTCCACTAAATAAATTTAAACTCAACTATTTAAAGAAAAACACAACACAAACTTATATTTGTTGACTTGCTCGTGTACTGCATAGAGCAACAAAGATAGAAAAATATGAAGCTAGATAAACTACAAGCCAAAAGTCTTTGATACGGCTAACCTACTTTCTACAGAGTCGGCTACATAGCCGTCTTTGCTTGAGTTGCTCTTCTATCTGCCATGGCGCTTCCAGCACCTTTCTTTGACACCTGAATTTGGCGCCATAGTGGCACCACCAAACCTTAGCGAATGCAACCCAAGATTCAATTCAGGTGCAACTAGTTTTAATCTCTTAATAACGCACTCCCTAGAAGTAGTGTAACTAATAGGTTTGTTAATACTAATTAAAGCACATTGTTTCTAACTTCTGTATAATGGTCGAAATAAAAACATATCACTATCCAAAGCTAATTCGGCTAAACTAACATATCTAAAAAACATAGCATAAAGACAAGCCAAAGTATGCCCTTTGCAAATTAAAATCTCGTCACCTGATCTGTATTGATCAGTCTTACTCCTCCTAATTTTAATAACTAAATGATCATCTTTTACAATAATATCGTTACATCTTAGCTGACTTAACTCGTTAAAACGTAAAAAACCACTGAAACCTAGCAAAGTCATCAAAAGATCCCTAACCACCAGTAAATCTGTAGAAAATTGAAACATAGAACATAACCGAATTAAGATATCAGTAGTGACTGGATCTTTCTTATTTACAACAGGTTTAGCAATTCTTTTAGCTGATTCAACTAAATGTTCAGCAAAGGAATTACTTGTAGGGTCAATTTGACCACACATTTCATGTGCCCACTTAATTGAGTAAACAGCAGACGATACTGTACTCTAAGTAGATCCAGAATCTAACAAATTAGACAAATACAAAGCAACATGTATAGGCGAGGCAGGCATTGAAATTAAGCAATGTTTAGTAACAAATTTTTCCCACTTTAAAAAACCATAATAATTCTTTTTCTCAGTACTGTCACTTCTTGATTCCAATAAATGTGTAGATAAGCTGGCAACCAAACTGTATAAAAGATGAGTTTCGTTAATTCCACTGTGTACCACGTCGTCACGTACAAACTGTTCTTGCTTTATTCCTGTGCAAAAGAAATACTACAATCAAAATCTGATTTTAAAAGCAAGCAGTGCAAAATTCAAAGGATATACTCCGAAAATACCATTATTGCCTCTCCCTCTTACAATTAAATGTTCATTTGTTAAACGCACCTTGTCCTCAACAAAAGTACAATTTGAATTGTGTTATAATGCCCAAAATGGAGCTGATTTCCAAAATGAAACAACAAGAGTACTGTCAGCGCTATCTGCGCATACTTTTCTAATTACCTTGGATATCAAATTTGGTGGTGGTACCAGCCAGTTATTTTCCCCTTGCTAATTTTGCGTGAAAGCGTCAAAAGCTTCAGTACCTTTGCACCAACATTTTGAATTAAACCTAAAACATTTACTGTTATAATCAGTAGCAAATCTATCTATAGAATGTTTTCCCCAAAGCTCATCAAGCATGGCAAACACTTAAAAATGAATACCCCAATCATCACAATCTGAATATCTACTTAAATTATCAGCTATTTTGTTTTGTTCCCGAGGAACCCATTGTGTCTTTATACCCATATTGTTTTCTGTGCACTATTCATTTACATCGCAAGCAATCTCTTGCAGCTCAGACTTTCTACTACCGTTCTTTATTATGCTTGTAACGTTTTTATTATCAGTATTCAGTTGAACTGTGTGATTTTTTAGCATCGTAACAGAACTTTTTACTACCCTACTTACTGCTTCAAGCTCTCTCCATGTAGAGCTTTTAACACTTTCAGATACCGACCAGTTACTAGTCACAGTTATCAAACTGTTATTGGGAACTTCTAGACCACAATCAGTCATTTTCATAATACAATTAGAGTCACAGACAGACTCTGTATCAGCTGGGACTACATATCCTCAAAAGCCGACATCTGAAGCGTCAGTATACGCCATAAAATCACAAAAATCTGACTCAGGCAGATTTAAACCCTTTTTATTGAACTTTCGTAAGTTCTCAAACCAAAAATATAGCTCTTCAATAGCAAAAGAATTCAATACTACAAGTGAGTTCCAACTTGCTCTCATTATAAGACAATTGTAAAGTTCTCTTGTTCTAAGTCTACAAACGTTTCCCATTACAGTCATCATTGATATTATTTGTCCAACAATACCAGCCACAAATCTAGTATTGTACAAAAGCTTGCTTTTACCTATATTTTTCAATGTTTTGTCAATAACCGAAAGAAGTCTTTCGACTCTCTCCTCGGTAATACTCAATTTTCCAAATTGCATTTCCCAAAATATCCCTATCCAAGTAATACTCTGTACAGGCAACCATATACATTTCTCTTCTGCTATTAAAAAACCAAACTCTGTCAAACTTTGTCTTATAAAAGTGCTAACACGTTGTGCGCAATCGAAATTACTGTCTCCACCCAAACCATCATCTAAATACATTATGATTCTCAAACCTTGACTCCTCCAATACTTAACAACTTCTTTTGTAAGTTTAGTGAATATATGACCAGCACTAGCAATTCCAAAAGGAAGAACATTAAATAAAAAATATCTGGTTGTCCCTTCAAAATGCCAACTAAAACCTAAATGTGGTCTGGAAATATTTCTATATGATGATAGGCGCTTTTTAAATCAAAACGAAACAGATATTTTCCTTTATTAAATACTTGCTTTGCAACTGACCCATCATCAAACTTAAATTTAAACTGCTGTATGCACTCATTGATGTGTCTGCAATCAAGAACTAATCTAGGTTTTGCTGATCTGTTATATGCCACCGTTAGTGGATTTACTACATACGGTATTTCTTGTACTTCTGAAATACACTTCTTTTCTAATAATTTAGAAACTTCAGCATTTACAAAAACAGAATTATCTAAAGATGATTTATTATTTCTGAGAACACAGCTATCTAGAAGAGTTTTAAACGGTATACCATAACCTTCCTCGATTACTTTTAAAATGTACTCACTTGTAGCCGACTCCTTCCATTTGTGTATTGCTTTATTTAATATACCTACTGGTGTCAAAACATTCACCTGTAAATATAAATGACCAGACGTCTGGTCATTAGTATCCTCGTCATATCTGACTGAACAGTTAACACAACTGACCATTGTTTCGTTTACCTTATTGTGAACAGAATTCATTAAATGACTCCCCCCTTCTGAATCAAAATTTGATTCGTAGCTTAAATCCCAAGCTAAATTACAACAGTTATCAAAAATCTTACTTAACTTTGGTTGTTTCTTTTCAGGACACTCATTCTGCCAATGACCAGGCTTTTAACAATTGTAACACACACCAGGCTTCCTTGGTACCGTCTGTCGATCTCTACTTCCACTGGAACTCGCTGGTTTTACATAAGGGTCAGCGTGGGATCTTCTCTTTACTCTGTCTGCTTTGATCTTCTTTTCAGCTCTGTTTTGTGCCCGAAATATCTATCTGTCGTCCTCAGAATCATCCGCCAAAGGATTTGCAGTATACTCCTGCACAAATTTCCAATTTTGCCGATAATTCAAAAGTTCAATACCTTCAGATATCTTCTGTTTAGCCCTCGCGGAAGATGGATCTTGTGGTTCTATAACAGCTTCTGCTTCTTTCAAAGCAACGGACACTTTCTGGTTAAACTTATACTGATCTTCACAACTCTTCCTTTGGAATTTATAACTGTCTGTTGATAAAAGATCATTATGAATACGGTTGAACTGTGCGTCTGAACGTTCTTTCTATTGTTGATCATATACTTGAAATTTAGAAGTAAATAAACTGTCCAACTTTGATAAAAATTCATTCTGCGATCTATTTACTTCTTCGCTAACGATACGCTTATTTTTTATTTTCTAAGTCATCCATAGCGTGAACGGCACTCACAAAATATGATGTTCACAGTACGAAGTACAGGCTAGAATTAACTATATAAAACCGTCGCTTCACAACCTAATTTTTTGGCGCCAAAAATTCCTACGCCTACACTTACATGTATTACACATGCGCAAGAAGACAATCAATTCCCGTTATACTTATGTGCCTCGGGAATTTTTTATGTCCAGTACTATAGACAAATTTCACATTACATTTCATTGCATATAAGAAAATAACCATCACTGGAAGTTAACCAAACAAATTTTCATCCCTTTTTGTGTACAAGCTTTAGTAACTATGTAACCTCAGGTTTCTTAAATACTCTATAGAAACACCAAATAAAAAAATAATAGTGCTTTGAAACACCCAAGATATGTGTTTATGACTCAGACTTTTTTTTATTGCAATGAAATGTAGGATTAATTTCCTTCAACTATCAAATTAAAGGGAATATTTTTATCAAACATAGATAAAAAAATCGATTTTCTTTTCGGTTCTTTTTTTGTCCTTTACTGTAAGTCGTCGGACCCTTTCAATATACCCTATACTTTTGCCCGAGTGGATAGTTGATGAACCAGGGGTATGTCAAAGTACGTCTCGTCCTTTTTCTAAAAAAGTTCATCGGAAGGTATCGAGACCTTGTTGATAAATATTCCGTATCAACTTCACAAATAATACACGATGGTCTTGAAGTATAGATTCTGGGTACTGGCGTTGTGTATCATCTTAATAACGTGTTATAGTATTCTTTTATTTGTCTTTATGAAGATTGCTTTTACTATTTAGTCTGTTTTTGGTGATTGATATTCATTTGATTGTATTCTTGTCTTTCATTTTTGCTAATGTGCTTTGTCATTATGCCTTTCTGTGTTTCTTTGCTACATATTTTTTTGTTTTTATAGTGATTAAGATTATAACACAATGTTGACTGCTGTATCAATTAATAACAGTCTTTTAAAAAACTTATTATTTTTAAACAGTGTATTGAACATCCTAAAGTAACACCTGACTATGGAATGTTCTTTAAACAGTGTATTGAACATCCTAAAGTAACACCTGACTATGGAATGTTCATGATGCTTCCGAGAAGTACCACGAATTCTTTAAAGGTAGTCCCATAACAGTGTGGACAACCGTAAAGATTATGTTTTTAATAATACCGAATCATTAACCTTGAACTTGTTTGCCATCGGCTATCGATAAGTAATAGTTATCTCATGAGGACGCGATGTGTCAGCGTAAGATCATCCCGACGGCCGGAGGTTATTGCTTATATATAAACATTCATTACTACTTTTGAAGCTAGTAAAATTTTATTTTAATGTTTAAAGAACGTGCGGTATGACAAATAATTTGGCTATCGATTGTCGTTGAAGAATGTCAAAATATTCAATGTTAATCAATACGCCTGTAGTTTTTTTTCGAGTTACTTGTTTTCAGGCGTTAAGTAACCTTCGGTGACCCCGTACGTTTAAATGTCCCTTGTAAAACAATTATTAAGTAGGCGTAGCAGACAAACTGTTACCTGATCTGATCCAGTCAATTGGAAAATTGAGCGCGCCAACGAATGGTCTCGTCTACACTGTTATGAATTCAATTCTATAATTGTTTGTTTTGTAATGTTTATATTTTCACTGTTTTCATTTATTTAAAATGCCGGCACTCTTGCTGATTAGGGAAAAGGATTTTAATTTTTCAATCGAATGATCGATTCATTGTGGTTTGCTTAATACGCAATGAATTTTTGAATGAGACAAAACATATGATATTAAGGGGTTACAGAAGATCAAAGGGAGTTAACTCTTTAAATCAGCTAAAGTTTTATTCATATACTATTAGTAAAGAGAAACCAAGCTTCTTAATGATCAAAATTAGTGTTTGTCAAACTGCTTTATATCCAATAAAATTATTCCTGTAATTTTTATCAACAGGTTTAAGTAAATATTTTGTGAACATTTTTATGAATATTAAACTAGCCAAAATATGTTAGTCAAAGTGGTTGGGTATCCCCTTCAATAAATACACAAGGGCTCTAATTATGTCTTACAGCATAGCAGTCACATGTTTTTAGCGTGACGATCAGATCCAACGTCGCAGCTTATTATATGCATTATCAATCGCTTAAAGAACACCTTTTCAGCACGAATCTTACTGGCAGACGGATAACAGTTCATACGGCGATATCTCTATACATGATTATACCGTTGGAATACATTATTTTATGTAAGTTAAAAAAAAAATCATGGATAATTTGGAAGAAATTCCGATTTTAGTTTATAGAAAAAAATCTTACTGAAACACAACAGCTTTATAACCTGTTTGTCAGCAGATATGAGAAATTTCATACTAGTTAATTATTTTTCTCTATTATTACTGTTTTCAAAATCGCATTGTAATTACTTCCTCATTTTTCTTCAATAACATAGACATTTGTACTGATTATGATAACAATAGTGAACTATTTTGCATATGAAATTTAACGTCTGAAAGAATCTTAAAATTGTCTTCTTTGTTTAGTTTATTATTTAAAGTCGAAAGACATTCTTTCAACAAAATTAAATACATTTTATAACTGAATACAAGCCTTTTAAAAGGAAAGTTAATTATGAAATTACGGAAGCCCATTTAGGACCTACCAAAAATATAATTAGAATTTGATATCACAGATTAAATTCGTGGTAACGAATTTGTGGAATTCGTTATAACTGTTTTTGTAATTCGTGATCACATTTTTTTATGATTTGTGATAACGAATTTAAATCGTTTAAACGAATTGTATAATTGTTGAATTAGTTCTCATTTTTTTTGTAATTCGTGATTTCGGATTAAATTCGTGATCACAGATATTTAGCTCACCTGACCCAAAGGCTAAAGGATGTTCGCTACTCTTGTTTTTGACACTTTGTCAGAAATTAGGAATCCTTAAAATTTTATATATGTAGTGCCAATAAAATACTTGTTTTTGATCATATTCGCTATGATAATTGATTGAGAGTTTTTCTCTATTATAATTTCCAAATTAAATAAAAGACAAAACACACATTAAAAGAAAATGTCAATAAAGGAAAAATACTCCTATAAGGATTCTAACAATGTTGACGTAAATAGGCAGCAGGTAGATCTCGTCATTCTAAACAATTCTTTATCAAGAGAAAACTTGTATTTTACCCTTATGTTCTATGTTAAGCCATGTCGGCCATGTTGTTTGGCAGGCGGTATCATCGCTCACATTCTTTAAACTAGATACCCTAATTTATTTCTCTCACTTCACTTCATGCTAGCCTTAGCCTTATCTACTTATGCCGTGACATTATATTCTATTTTCTTCTTCTTTATATCCTTTGTTTGTTTTTGATTTTAATGCACTCCTACTATGTTTCCGTCATTTTCAAATAAATGTTTCAATCATTAGCAAATCAACAAATGTGATTAGTCTGTTAGATCTTCGTGTTGCCGAGACAACTTCCTGTGTCAAATATATTAATGCGCGATACACACGAATGAAATTCCCCGGCCTAAAGAGAGTTTAAATGAAAAATAATGAATAAAAATGTATCAGTTCAGAATGGTGAGGATTAAACACGTTTTATTTCTTAAGATTATTGATGTTTAAACTGGGTCGCTGGCAAACCAACTTAACATACCAGTTTGTGAGTTAACCCACCCGGTTTACACGACAATAACCTCGGCTAGGTATAATTTTTTTTGTGTTTATATTTGTACATGGAGATAACATCACTAATGTTGTTTCAATTTGTATCTAATACCTTTTGCTAATTTTGCAAATAAAATGTGTAAAAACTAAATTGAGTGTGGCCAAGTTTGTTTCAATTTGGCCATCAGGCTTCAGGGAAGAAGATTTTTGTAAAAGTTAACGAACAACGACGGACGCAAAGTGAAGAGAAAATATAAAAATAAGAAGATGTGGTATGATTACCAATGAGACAACTCTCCACCAGAGAACAAATGACTTTGAAATTCAGGACTTAAGGTCACCGTATGGCCTTCAACATTCAGCAAAACCCATATCGCATAATCAGCTTTAAATGGCCCCGAAATGAAAAATGTAAGACAGTTCAAACGAGAAAACTTACGGTCCGATTTATGAACAATAAAACGAACGAAAAAAATATGATATACAGCAACAAACGACAACCACTGAATAACAGTCTCCTGATTTGGGACAGGGATATAAAGAATGTGCGGGGTTAAACTAGTTTAAAGGCGCCAACCTTTTCCTAACTCTTTGGGCCAGGTGAGCAAAAAATCTGTGATAATAAATTTAATCCAAAATCACAAATTACAAAAAAACTGTGATTATTAATTCCCCAAATTCATTATCACGAATATAATCCGTTATAGCCAATTATACAATTCGTCATCACGATTTAATTCGTTAAAACGAATTACAAAAAAACTGTAAAAACGAATTTAATTCGTAATTACGAATCACAAAATCTGTAATAACGATTTCCACAAATTCGTTATCACAAATTTAATCTGTGATATCGAAACAAACAATTTGTGAAAACGATTTAAATTCGGGATTTCGAATTCAAATTACATTTTTGGAAGGTCCTAAATGGGCTTCCGTAAAAATTATATTTGACAGGTTGATATTAAATATGATCCTGGATATTTATGTTTCCTTAATGTTGACCTATTTGTATTTAGAATACTCTATATATAAAACGAAATGTCTTTAGACATCGACATTAATTTAAAATGATCTCTCTTTTGTTTGCGACATTTATAACATATGATATGATACAGCTTGACTTTCATTGGATATTATATTGTGTAAGCCCTTTAACAATGAAATTTTATATTCTTGGTGTAGAAACTGCACACATTTAAAACATTTTATGTGAAACTACCAGATTTTATGAATCGGAGGTCGATTCTATGAAAGGATTATTTAGATAATTACGCAAAATTTGCATTATAATTAAAGATGACATTTCTAAAATTGCCAGTAATTCATAGCTTAACCTTTCCAAAAGAACTCGTTTACTTTATTTTCAATCTAGATAAAAATTATCCCGTGGAAATCTATCGTTATTCGTATATGAAGCAGAGTTCAGACAGAGGATTTAGAAAAAATAATTTAGCACTTTCCTTCAATTTCCTTTCCCCTATCATAGTTATATCATATAGTTAATTTATAGTTAATTTTTAGTGATTCTGTTGATAGTATCTTTTGTTTCCTCAAAATAATACTGGATCAAAGATTGAAATGGTTGAGTTAAACCTAATGCTTATTCATCAAATGATAACTGATTCTAATAAATATATATATATTTGGAAATACGGAAATGGCTTCAATGCAAGTGAAATATTTCTGTGATCTGGTTTAAAAATTGTAGGACGAGTTCATGACACAACATTGGAAATGATTTTTTTACAGTCAACAAACAATTTCATAATGGCAGCTGCCAAAAGTCATTATGTGTGTAATATTTCTATGAAGTTTGTTGAAAAGCGTACGAGAAATAGATTACACAAAAAAGATGAAGCAGTTAAGCAGTTAACTGTATATGAGCATCTTTCGTAGTCCATCATTTTTCTCTATTAGTTATGTTTTCAAATAAATCAGATTGAATTTTGTGTTACAAATTGTGATTAATTTACTTCCTTTTTTTTAACCATAGTTAAGATGAAAATTTAGTTATTAACGTCTGAAAGAAATATGAAAATCGTTTTTTGTCTAGTTTATTATCAAATGTCAAAAGAAATTCTTTCAACGGGTATGAAAAGAGTTTTACAATTTAATAATAGCTTTTCCAAAGAGAAGACAATTATCAAATAGACCTATATACATGTGAAGTATGGGAAAAAAATCCCCTAAACTACATATATCTCAATGAGGCAAATAAATCACTTCAACACAAAAGATTCAAATGTAGGTCAAAATCGATTCATCAATAAAAGACGTTAAAAATGTACATATACAGCTAATTTTAATTAGATAAATAATATTTTTTTTCTACAAACATAAAGTAACCACATGATTAGATTTCTACCTGTATCAAATTTATAGATAAACCAGGTAATTTTTTATCAAATAATTTCTAATGTTTATGATCACATTAAGCGTGTAAAGTTTTTTTTTTATTTTTTAGAACCCAAAAAATACTGTGAAAGTGTAATCTTTATGATTCCTACCTTTATGTATGAGAACGATTTGACACGATACAATCCGTATTAAGATCGATGTTTAATCATGATGCCAGAAACCTTAGCTACCTTAATTTCCTTATAGAGAAGTGCAGGGCAAACAAATTACTTCCCTGTTTACAGTCCATTAAACCTTGTAGTAAGTTTCTCACAGGTAAAAAAATACAAAACAGGCCTTGTAATTCTCAAAACTTTTAAAAATGAAACGCAAATTGATATTATATACTATTCTGAGCACCTTTACATATTGTACCTTCATATGGAACAATTAATTAAAATTTTGGTTACACAAATATAAAAATAAAGATGGAATCC
Source organism: Mytilus californianus (assembly GCF_021869535.1). Taxonomy (NCBI): domain Eukaryota; kingdom Metazoa; phylum Mollusca; class Bivalvia; order Mytilida; family Mytilidae; genus Mytilus; species Mytilus californianus. The sequence goes on from NW_026262581.1 coordinate 31,548,255, forward strand.
ATGATGTTTGAAAAGGGAGGGGGCGTAATTCCATAAAAAGGGTTATTTTTTGCCGAACGAAGCGAAGCGAAAAATTTTGGACGGTTTAATGCTAAAAATCAAACAAATCGTTGAAAACATGATATAATACATTTTTTTTTTGCGATTAAAAAGGGGGCGTACAAACTCTACGCGCCCCCTCTAGATCCGCCACAGGAATCAACACCATCGGTATCCATAAATATACATATATACTGATTTATATTTTAGTCCTAGATGCATGATTTTTCTTGTTATATTGGCTTTGAACTAAATGTAAGTAACTGTGAGTACTCTCAGATCTGTATTTAGTGTCTTTTTTGTTGAGATAAACATACCCTGCCACGTCCGATCTGTGTTTTTGGTAGATGTTTTTTTGCTTTGTATCAAAATGATGAGTTAACCCTTTTAAAACTGATTTTTACAATTTTTTCTTATGTTGTACTGTTTTACCACCGTCCCAGTTTACGGGAGGGTTGGTGCCCTTCGACCTAGTTTAACCTTGCTACATTCTATATGTGACTGTCTCAAGTCAGGAGTCTGTAATTCAGTGGTTGTCATTTGTTGCTGTTTATCATATTTGTTTTTCTTTCATTATTTTGTACATAAATCAGGCAGTTAGATTTCTCTTTTGAAATGTTGAAATTTGTCATTTACAGGCCTTTTTTAACTGATTATGCGGTATGGGTTTTTCTCATTTGAAGGTCGTACGATGTCATATAGTTAACTTCTATGTCATTTTGTCTCTTGTGGATGGGTGTCTCATTGGCAATCATATCAGATCTTCTTATTTTTTTTATATATATCTTCAGCCTGTTCAGTAAAAGGTGTATTTTATTTAGGAAGCTTGAAATTAAATTCAACTTATATTCACATGATTCATTGTTACAAAGATTTGGTTCGGAAGTTTGACTGTACCTGTATAAACCTTATCAAGGAATACCACATCCAATTCTTAACGATGCTGTTGTTTATAAAGGCTAAACTTTAAATAAAACTCCATGTAAACTTTTCGATCTTTTGAATATACTTAATCTTATAGGTTACATGTATCAATTCGTTACTTAAGTAAAATCTTTGAAGACAAATGGAGGAAAATTGCCAACAAAAAGTTTGATCGATGAAAAACTGATGTAGGATAAGGAGCAATATTTGTTTACCCGTATAGAAATCATGCAAGTGTTACATATTTTTTATTTGCATATTCAAAAAAGATGTCTGTGCAATTAGAAAACGGATCATACTATACTTGATCTGTAAACTAGGAAAATTTTTGCTTTGTATTTTTCTAATGTGTACCGCTTTGAACTCGAGATTTCTGTATAAAGTTTCTTCATGTATTGTCTTTATCCATGAAATATTATTCAATATAACAATCCTATTTAGTTGGGTTTTAATTTATTGGTAACAAATCAATAATTTTACTGATAAAAGCAATGTTCAAAGATCTAATTTCGGTGAAGAATTTGTAACCTTTTAGAATAAGTTTATTCAAAAGATCGCTAAGTTTACCCGGATCGTATCTAAATTTACGGGCTCGGTAAACAAATTTTACTGTAAAATTAGAATCTGTTTTCCCGTTTGTACAAAAATTTTCTACAACTAAGACTGCTTATCTATAAAAGAATTTAGTAAAGGTATTAAGAAATTTACGGTAACGGAATCGTTGAATTTATCATTTACCAGAAATACATAGATTGTGTTTATTGAAATCAAAAACGTCACGACAGACACAAGAATAGCGAACGAGTTGGGATGTATAAACACCGTAAGCAGAAGGAATCACCGTCCTAAAAATAAAATTTGATAATAGGGAACAAAACATCGTCCCTTTTGTCGTATGTGTTTGTGTTGTTTCCCATGTAAAATTGAAATATCTAAATATAGAAAAGGACAGTTTTTGATGTTTATATTTGAATTCTTTAAAGTAAGTTATTTTGGGTAAATTTCGTCAGTATTTTAAGAGAATTCTTGACTATATAACGAAAAAATATCATCCAGATAACGGTGTGTTGTTGAATTTATGAGTTAAATGGAATTAAGACGGAATTTTAACTGAGGTTGGCCATAAACTGTGTTTTTTTCTACCCCAGAAAAAGAGTAGTGTTAGCTGTATTTGACAAAACCTTTTGGAATTTTGGGTCCGAAATACCAAAAGAAAAGCTCACCCGTTCACTGTTGACCTAACAGTATAAGTAGAAGATAATCATGAGCAGGTGTGTTATTTTCGGGCATTGCACATGACTGTTTGTGGATATCCACGTGAATTTTGTTTAATAATCTGGCTGCAGCGGCACACAATTGTGAACATTGCTAAATTTAGACGGTAAATTTCGATTGACGGCTTTTGTTCGGAATGCTGTTTTATTTAAAATACTTTGAATTTCCCTGTAGGTGTAATACCACCATTGATTTTCCCCTATTAGTCTTTGTTAAATTTGCACTTTTAAAAAAATTGTGCAGAATTCATCTTTGTTTCAAATAAAGAAATACTTGGCATGAGTAAAGTTTTATCTTGTCCAGCACTATAAACAAAATTTCACATAACATTTCATTGCATATAAGAAATTAACCATAACTGGAAGTTAACAAATCAAATTTTCATCCTTTTTTTTTGCTGTGTACAAGCGTTAGTAACCATGTAACCTCAAGTTTCTTAAATATTCCATAGAAATACCAAATAAAAAAATAATGGTGCTTTGAAACACCCAAGATATGTGTTTATGACTCAGATATGTTTTACTGCAATGAAATGTATGATTAATTTCCTACAACTGTCAAATTCAAGGGAATATTTTTTTCGACCCTTTTTCGATGCTTCCGGTTGTGACGTACTATGATTTGGTGGTATTACACGTGTATCAGATTAAGGCGTTTACATATCAAATATATATAAAAAATCGATTTTCTTTTCGGTTCTTTTTGTGTCCTTTTCTGTAAGTCGTCGGACCCTTTCAATGTACTCTATACTTTTGTAATAATTGCAATATTGTATAAATCATACGACCGGTTTCAATTATGGGTTGATTTTTGATGGAATAAACACGCAAGTACAAAGAAGAAATACACTTAGTTATTTCATGTACTGGAAATCCTACACGTCATAATAAAAGTACACTTAAAACATATGATCATAAAATTGAACCATGATATATACTGTATGAAAAAACCCAGGTTCATCTCACAATACACTGTGAAATGCTCTAATTTTCTGCAATAGTGATTTTTAGTAACAATTAACAATTAACTGTTACTAAGACTTTGTAAAACATCACCAGTGTCTGAGTGGAAAGTTGATGAACCAGGGGTATGTCAAAGTCATTTTTCTAAAAAAGTTCATCGGAAGGTATCGAGACCTTGTTGATAAATATTCCGTATCAACTTCACAAATAATACACGATCGATGGTCTTGAAGTATAGATTCTGGGTACTGACGTTGTTTATCATCTTAATAACGTGTTATAGTATTCTTTTATTTGTCTTTATGCATATTACTTTTACTGTTTAGTCTGTTTTTGGTGATATTCATTTGACGTTGCTCTGTACATCCCGTCGTTGTGTTATTGTGCTATGGTAAATTTTTGTATTCTTGTTTTTCATTTTTGCTAATGTGCTTTGTCTATATGCCTTTCTGTGTTTCTTTGTTACATATTTTTTTGTTTTTATAGTGATAAAGATAATAACACAATGTTAACTGCTGTACCCCTATTTTTGACATTTTTAACTTTTATGTCTGTTTGTTTTGTTCACACATCGGTGTCAATATAATGGAATTTTATGCGACTGTCATAACAAGTGAGAGGTTTTGCTAGCTATAAAACCAGGTTTAATCCACCATTTTCTACATAAGAAAATGCCCGTACCAAGTCAGGAATATGACAGTTGTCATCCATTCGTTTGATGTGTTTTAGCTTTTGATTTTGTCATTTGATTACGGACTTTACGTTTTGAATTTTCCTCGGAGTTCGGTATATTGTTATTTTACTTTTTTCTCTGACGTCAGTCTTTTATTCCAACTGTAGAATATTTTTCAAGAATCCACTGACCACTAAGCTAATTTATGATTTAACATTTAAGTTACGATATTTTTACCTCTCAAAAACTAGTTTCACATTAAGGGATCGAACTTGCGCATATTTATTTTTCTAAACATCAGAGACTTCAGTCTAGGCAAGAAGCTAATAGACAATGAGTGCTGACATAAATTAAATCATAAATTATACTTTTAACATAATGCCTAGGTCCCACATCTACGAATCACATCGCCGGTTCCACTACGGATTAAATCTGACGAATGATACCGGAAATGCAGTTGTCGTGTCCGATACGCATCTGATACGGATGCACAATGGTATGACTACGGGTTTTGACGTATCTACCACGGTTACTGTAGGAAAGGGGTCATTTGAAGACATGAGTGATATGGATTCTTACGGAAAGACACGTTTTAATACGGAAATGAAACGGTTTAATACGCAACGACACGTGTCGGAGCGTATGTTCTGCGGATAAACAGCAGTTTGCTACGGTATACGTAAGGGTTAGTACGAATGAGAACTTTTAGATCTTTTAATATTATTTTTATTGGTATTTATATTGATTTTGTTATCAGAAAATTAAAAGCAAACTAAATATTATTGTTATATACATATGCACATTCATGGATCTACAATCTGTCGGTACCTGTATCTTGGCATTGCACAAGGTCATGTTTTTCTCTGACTGTTTATGACGTCTTTACACTAAATCCATTGGATGTTGGATGTGTAATGAAAGATAATTTAGTCTTAGATGCAGGTTTTTTTTTATTAGTAGTTATTGGCTTTGAATTAGCTGTCAGTAACTGCGAGTACTCTCAGATCTGTACTTAGTGTCTTTTCGTTGTTGGGATGTACAAGTACCCGGCCACGTCCACTCTGTGTTTTTGTTAGATGTATTTCTAGTTGTATCCATCTGATGAGTTAAGCCTTTTTCAACTGATTTTTATAGCTCGTTCCTTTGTTGTACCGTAACAGCACTGTCCCAGGTTAGGGGGAGGGTTGGGATCCCGCTAACATGTTTAACCACGCCACATTCTGTATGTATGTGCCTGTCCCAAGTCAGGAGCCTGTAATTCAGTGGTTGTCGTTTGTTGATGTGTTACATATTTGTTTTTGTTCATTTTTTGTACATAAATGAGGCCGATAGTTTTCTCGTTTGAATTGTTTTACATTTGTCATTTCGGGGCCTTTTATAGCTGACTATGCGGTATCAGCGTTGCTCATTGTTGAAGGCTGTACGGTGATCTATAGTTGTTAATTTCTGTGTCATTTGCTCTCCTGTGAAGAGTTGTATCATTGACAATCATACCACATCTTCTTTTTATATTAAAGATTTGTCATAAGTCAGAAGTATGTTGTTCAGTAGTATTCGTTTGTTGGTGTGATTCATAAGTGTTTCTAGTGTCTCGTTTTTATAAAGATTAGACCGTTGGTTTTCCTGTTTGAATTGTTCTACACTAGTCATTTTGGAGCCCTTTTGATATAGCTTGCTGTTCGATGTGAGCCATGTCATCGTGTTGAAGGCAGTATTTTGACCTATAATTGTTTACGTTTTACACATTGTGACTTGGATGGAGAGTTGTTTCATTGCCACATCTTATTATTTATATAAATTAAACCGTATTCGCCAAATTTATATCATTTTTATTTGTACAATTTTCAATTTGATCATCAATTGATTAAAAAATATGTATCATATAAACATGATGCTTTATTTGTAGGGTATTCAATTTTCATTAACATTAAAATAAAACAATATTCATTATATTCATCACATATAATATACTTTTTCTATTTTTTGCATAATTATAATTATCAAGTTCTTTAACCTTTATTCATCTTATACATATATTTTTACATTTTGTTTCAATAAAATATTTATTAAAAAAACAACTTTAACACATTGATAATTACGTGACAATTAATTTGTAGAATAAGAGATTTTGTTAAATACCTGAAATATTCAGAGATTTTATAATATCGCTCGCAGATTAAGGAATTTTATAAAATACCTGAAATTGTCTGAAATTGAATAAAATCACAGTCTAAATTGATTGGAATTTAATAAAATACCTGTAAATTGAGAAGAAATGTATCTTTTTTCTTAATAAAATGAAAACGATAGAAACATCTTTTTTCAAAGGAGAGAGAAAAAAATCATAAGTCCAATAAAAAACAGATTACAATTTAGCCCTTTGCAAAAAGAAACACAATAAAACAAAATGTTAAACAGAAAACTAAAGATTGAGCAACACGAACGAAAACAAAACCCACTGTGAACCATTTTTACTTTCAAGTTTATTCTCGTTCCCATAGATTTGGTGTTTAATAAACTGTGTGTTTCAATTCCTAGAAATTAAAAAGTCTGGTACTTAATCAAACATGTAAGTGATAAGGAGCGAAATATTTTTTTTCTAAAATCCGTGAATCTGTAAAAAAAAGTTCTCAATTATTCTAGTGAACTTGAAACATCACTAGTAAAAAAATGTAACTAATCTTGGATTTTATAAATTCCATTATAAATTAGGATTATATAAAACTCCTAAAATTTTAGAGATTATGCAAAATCCCTTATTTAAAAAATTCACTGTAATATATATCATATCTGCTCCGGAACATACGAGTATTTGAACGATACGTATTTGGTCATGACCTTATGCGTATACACTCATATGGTCTGGGTAATGAACACAACAAAAGTTGAAAAGTCGCTTTAACTGTAAATTGCATAAGGTATAACATTCAAGGTGTCATGAAATAAAGAGTTTGTAAAATTAAAATTTGACATTTTTAATCACATGGTAATCATTGTTACATGATTAACTAAATAAAGTGAATTTGACTTACATGTTAAAATCATAGTAAAGAATGTTTTACGTTTTTTTATTTGTCCTTACGAAACAAAATATATAAACATAAGGAGCTGTGGTATGATTGCCAAAGAGACAACTATACACCAAGGTTTAAAATGAAGTGGATGTAAGCAATTATAGGCAACCGTACGGCATTCAACAATAAGAAAAACCCATACCGTATAGTCGGCTATAAAAGGCCCCGACATGAAAAAAAATAATGTAAAATAATAACAATGAATTGTTTAACAAGAAGTAAAAAAAAAAACATTCACAGGTGCTTTGGGCATTGAAAACTTTTAAAATTCTTTCCTTAATCTACAGTGTGAAATGCTCTCATTTTCTGCAGGGGTCATTTTTAATGACAATTGACCAAATTCTCTGACGTCAATCTATTGTTCACACTGTAGATTATTTTTCAAGAATCCACTGACCACTGAATCAACTTAAGTTAACTTATAGTTTAGATTTCCGTAATCTAAATATCTTAAATTCTTCAAATTACTTACGGCATATTTAATTACAATAACAGTAGTGTGTACGTGTTGTTCCTCTGCTCTTAAGTGGAAAATAAGAGTAGAGCAACAGCACGTTCTGTTATTGTAAAATCGTATGAATAGGAGCAAGAACACATTTATTAAAGGAAAATACATAGACATTAAAAATAACCCTAAAAATAACTAATCTAATCACTGGGGAAAAAGAAAAAAAAAACATGTTTCAAACGCCTGTAGTTTCATGTACAAACGAAAAACTGGTCAGGATAAAAGGCTCCGAATTGACTGTAGCGAAGGCAAAAATAGCAAATACATCAAGATTCAGATAATGCATGTAATATGTCAAAATAGTATTTCATTTAGATTAGAAAGTTGTGTCGTTTGGTTCGGAAAGCCTCTTTCATATAATTTATAAGACTTAAAACAGTATGTATATGTGTACGTGCTGTACACAAAGTATAATGTACAAATGAAAAATATGACAATTCATTCTAATTACTTCAATTGAAAATGTAAAAGCTGGCTTATCATTTGAGTAAATTATTAAAAACCTTCATTTGGTCTCATCAAATACATGCTGATCAGGAGGGCGAGGGGTCTTTCATTTCTGTGTTCTTTAATTTCTAAATCTTTTTTTTACAATTTTTTATTTTGTTGGTCCATTATACTCTATTCTATAAACCCCATCCAGACCATTCATATATGACTTCATCTATTGTTTATTGACAATTGTACAGTTGTATTGCTCAACTTTTGTCTATAACGTAAATTCATCAACATATTAATCTACAAAAAAAATACAATTGTCAGGAACAAATCCAAAATAAAAAGTTTGATGTGAAAAACTCCAGTTTATTTCATAATTTCTTCCATGTGAGAAATTAGTTCTTCCGTCATTTACAGTTGTTTTTGTGTTATAAATCATGTATTCACAGTATCAGTATTTAAAAAAAGTGCTATATCTATTTACAGTCTGTTTGTTATTAGAAGTACACCACTTAACGCGTGGCAGAAGATTCATCCATCGATTGAATGACTTCTTCAAGTTTACTTGCGAGTTGAAGGTCTGTAGCTTCTTCCATTTCCTCCAAATCATTTATAATCTGAAAAGAAACAGAGAAATAACTGATACGAACAACAACAATCCATATCGAAAGAAAAATAATTGAAAATTTGATTATCCTAACATACCCATATGTCTTACGGATACTAATTTTGTAAGCCAAATATTTTTCATGAAGTAGAATTTTCATGAACAAATTTCTCTAAAATGCAATTTATTCGGACGTCAGACCAATAGAACAAAGTAAGAACTTGTAAAATGAAGTCAACGGAGCATTAACCGAGTGATGGATATGACAATATTATTAATATTCAAAATGTTTTCAATCATAGCCTTGCAATGAAATCGCTTACTTGACTCTTGTATTTCCTAATAAATAAATTATACAGCTGTTGAAGGGCAGATTGTCGACTGAACCTCATTTCTAGTTTCTGTTTCTGAAATTAACGTAAAGTGCTGTTTAATATTAATGTAACCAATACTGATGACAAAGGAAATGTATAAACACATGTATTGAATTACTCAATAAAATATATACCATATATACATGTATATGTTTTTTTATGTATATTTTGTCTTGATATTCATTTTCACCTGTGGAACATTTCTGAAGTGGTGAATTCAAAATCCTTTTCGCCTCTGAAAAATGGTGCTGTATTTAAAAAAAATAATTATTCATTTATTATTTTATTCAAAAAATTAATGTATTTCTTTTGAGATTATACTTCAGCGAATGAGCCGAACAGTGTTAATACTAAATAATACTACTGACGATTATCACCCAGGGAACAAAATCATTTATAGATACCAGGATTAAAATTTTGTACGCAAGTCGCTCGTTTCGTCTACAAAAGACTCATCACTGACGATCGAAACAAATCAGTTTTAAAGATGGCATACTGTTTAAATTTTAAAAGTGATTTAAACGGCCAATGCATAGGAAATGTTAAAGTAATGAAACATTGGAACCTCGTGAGTTATTGGCTTTTGTCAATTATTGTATAAAAGATTTTATACACAGGTGCTTTGAAATACATTGAGCTTGACACATGTTAAAACACCTGTCTACTGACGAAGATCGTTGGTTTATCTCTAGGTGTTTGTTTGCTTGTTTCTCTCATTGATTCTATTGCATACCCCGTATCTCTTTTCTTAATCATATTTACCACTGCAATTTTACTACGAAAAATGTCACTACTTACATCCGAGATTTCGTCCATTTCACTCCAGAATTCTTTATCAGTCACTGGTTCCAAGCGGATGAAAAAAGGACCAATAAGCTTTCTGTATCTTGGTATGTCTTTATGGAACAATAACTTCTGTGGTGGTGATTCCTGACGAATTCCCATGTAAAGAATAATAACGCTAATTAATTAAACCTCTCAATATTGCATATAACATGTATAAGTATATGGTCTATCAAAACCAAAGCATAAAAATCAATAGAGACCACACAAAATCATCTGTAACTCCAATAAAAATGTATTCAAAATTATTATTGTATTTAAATTTAAGTATATTCCTCACGTTCACCCTGACTATGATTTTTCTTTGTACTTTTTTGTGGCCATTTTTTAGACTTTTGTATGCCTTTTTTGTCTTTTATTTTTATTTTGGCCATGCATTTATAATTTTGATGCTTACTCACATTTCATAATTAAGCCATATGATAAAAAAAAAGGCACGATACGACTCATCAATCATATAATAAATATTTGGAACGTTTGGTATTTTTGTTATTTTTTTTTAATACATGAAACAAACAAAAAATGAATAGCACGTTGTTTCCGTTAACCCTTTCAAACAAACGGTTTCAAATTATAAGTAATGTTAATTCCGAACAAGCTGATATATCAAAATCACCAACAATGCAAAAGATATATTGTGACAATGTCAAGGAAAAGATATAAGACGCTAAAGATTTATGTAAAATTTGAGTCCTTCACCATTCAACCAACCTCAAAAATGGACATCCCATATATCAGACGTCTTCAAAACACTGATGATTTAGAAAGTTTATATTTACTCTAACCTTATTGAATTTGTGGGCTGTTTGGGTAAAACTTTCCACAAAGACTTGTCTGAGAATGTCCATACATGGTTCCACATAAGCAGGCACACTAACATCAAACAATATGTCTGGTTTACCGATCAGTGGAGCCCAAACTCGTGTAGCATAGCTAAAAAAAACATAATTACAAACACAGGTTGAGAAAACTTCAATTATATTGCCATGATATAAGTTATTAAATAAGTTTGTCCAAAGATTATGCAAAACACATTTTTAACTTCTTAATAATAGGATAATGCATATACAATAAGATGAGGAATTAATAAAACGTTAGAAGGCGTAATCTTTGGTATACATATAAAGCAGAAAGTTAAAACATCTACCAAAATGCACAATTTTCACCAATGACTAGATGAACATTCAGCAAGTTTAAAATGCTAAAACCATAGCTTATAAAATATTTTTTCCTATGATTAAGAGTCAAACAATCACCATTCATTTTTCCATGACTGCAGAACGTCTTGTTCTACTCCATAGGTTTTTCCAAGTTTATCCATCATACCGATGAAGTATCGAATTGGTATGGACAATGATTGTGGATCTAATAAACTCTCAAAAGTAGTATCAATGCATTCCGAAAGTAGCAGCTGAAAGAAACAAGTTTTTTTTTAAGTAAAAAAGCTTTATTTGGCAATGATAAATGACCATTTGTCTTGACAACAACATGCTTTTATAATATTGGTTAACTTTTTGTCTTTGAAGAAAAAATAATAACCGATTTATCCAGGCTCCTACATGTTAGAAATAAGACGAATTCTACTAGTGAGGCAGAGGAAACTGTTCCGTTTGAACTCGACCCTGCTTTGAGTAGATATTATTGCGCTCAATAGACATGATCCAATTAGAAAGCTGTGATCAACCTGGTTATTGAAGGGAAATTTGGACTGCAATTAGAAAAAAAGAATTTACGCTGTATATGAGTCCGATACTGTCTTATGTTCCCATTCTGACCTGCCAAGCCTATGCATCTATTAATACTGAATTCCAAACAGACGCTCCGTCAACATTGGATTTTACACCCGAAAGGGACAAATCCAGGTGATAATATTTTTATACCTCAGTCCATGTAAAATAAGATTGCCCTGAACTAAAAATGAAGTTTCATTGGATCAAATTCCTCCACTTGACTCTTCTCTTGACAAAACCCGCACTATTAAAGTATTGAAACATTTGTTTATTAACCCAAAGCGTTCGTATCAGAAATGAAATAAAAAACAATATTTCTTGGAAGAAAACATATATTACATAGTTCGAATCAGTGCACCTCATTTATCCTTTAAAACTTCTTGAATACATTGTTAGTATCATTTTGATTATTAGCATGTTTTCAGAAAATTATATTGTAAAGGATAAACTCAGATATAATGTGAGAAAATGAAGACAATAATATTGTAGCATTTAAAAGACAGGCGAAAGATCCGAAAGGGACTTTCAAACTCACAAGTCGAAAGTAAACTGACAACGCACTGGCTAAAAAAGAAAAAGGCAAACAGACAAACAACAGTACACAAATCACAACATAGAAAACTAAAGACTGAGCAACACGAACCCCTTAGAAATGGGGTGATCTTAGGTGCTCAGGGTTAACAGATAATGCTCCACATGTGGCACCCGTCGTGTTGCTCATGTTAGTACAAACCCGGTGATAAGTTTAATTTGGTAGGTCACATTCGGAGAAATGGTACGGGATAATAGTTACGACAATTGGAACATATCCGTTGTCATTTGTGAAACGGATATTCCATAACGGTTAATCATGATAGGAAATACATGCCCCGAAATATCGTATCAACTGGGAGATAGATACTCCGCGTGCAGGTGCTGCTGGAATATTGCTACATAGAAATGGAAAGTTTACAATTGGGAAGCTGAAAAAAGTGCCAAAAGTCGAACATGATTTATAAATGTTTATTTGAATATGATTTATAAATGTTTTTTTAATGTGATTTATAAATGTTCATTTGAATATGATTTATAAATGTTTATTTGAATATGATTTATAAATGTTTATTTGAATAGGATTTATAAATGTGTTTTGTGTACACACATGTACAAAAAATTAATTTGAATAGTTTTTGAGCGTTTACTGAACCCGATTAAAAGCTCAATACTGATTGTATTTTGGACAATAAATACTATATTACCTTGGTAAGAAACAATCTATTCAGGAATATGTCACCAAAATCTGCATCACTATTAGACTCTTCACCTGGTAGGTTTGACTAGAAAATACATTATTAGCATTTACATATACCCCCCTAGTTGATCTAAAGTAGACAGAAGCACATCCAAATCAGAAATCGGATGATAATAGCTCAAAGAATACGAAATAAACTTAAGTTAATAATCATAATTCCACCTTGTGTAATAATGCTGTATTTTGATTGGTTGTTAGCCAGTGTATTTTTCGTATATTCTAACATTTTTTCCTCATTTTAAACGAATTTGCCTGTTTTTCACCACTGCCGGTGAATTTGCCTCAAATTCCCCTCTCTGCCGTGGTATTTGCCATTTTGGATATTCCTTTTTTACCCTCGCGAGCCAGTTCCCGCCAAAATTATTCGGAACCTTTCTCACTTTATCCCGACAACATGGTTAAGCACTACTGTGGATTCATTTATTTTCGTGGGTATCAATTTTCGTGGGTTGAGGAAAACTTTCATTTTCGTGGGTATTTGATTTCGTGGTTTTACCAATTTATGCATACAAAGCCTATACAGTTGTTTAATTTGTTGAACATTTTAATTCGTGATTCGCCTGTACCAACGAAAACCACGAAAATTAGTATCCAACGAATAATAATGAATCAACAGTATTGATTGAGTTAAATCGAAAACTGTCAGAAATATACATATAAAGAGGGGGAAAAAATGTCTATACAAATGAACGATTTAATGATGGTATAACAATGAAGTTTACACATATAGATACCATGACGTTACAAAAAGACAGCACTAACGCGTATAAGTACATGTATAATTCCCGCGGTACGACGATTTCCCTTCACATGTACAGACAGTTTCAATCAGAATCTATTCGGTGTAATTAAACAGATATATCATGTTATGGAGGGGTATTTGCGAAAAATACCAGTCTTGGGACCAAATTTCCCTCGCCTAGCGGCTTGGGAAATTTCACCGTCCCTTGACTGGTATTTTTCGCAAATACTCCTCCATAACATGATATATCTGTTCAATATACGACACATCGTATTGTGTTATAAAATTATATAGTTAAATTTAATAAAACAAAAATGAAAAAAAGCAAGTCATATATATGCCTTATGGCAAAAGGTATCCATTGTGCATTTATTAAATTGGCAAATATTTTAAACAAACCGGTAAATTACTACTTGATAGTATGATGATGAGAAACGATGATGTTTTTTGTTAATTCTGTAAACTTATTGCGATTTTATCAATGCATGTTACTCCTCCTATTCGTATGAAGCATTAATCTCAGTCTGCGATATATGAAGTTATTAATACAGTTATAGGGAATATCTATTTTCGTAGTAGTAACACTCTGCGTCTCATACGTGTAGTAAACAGATGGTTAACAGATATATCATGTACAGGAGGAGTATGTTCAAACAATGCTAGTGTTGAGAAGAAATGTCTTTCAACTAGCATCTCAAGAAATGTTACCTTCTCTCGACTAGAATACAAGTACAACTCCTAAACAAGTTCAACATTCAGATTTACTATAGATTCATTATGTTTTCGCTATAGTGTTGAATGTAATAAGGCGTCTACATGAAGGGTTAGAAAATAAATTTTTTTGATGTACGACTTTGGTTGTGATGAATATCAAATATAAGAACAAGGATCATAGTAAACTTGTAAAACATTGTCATAGTCTCATTTGTCAAGGCAAAATGGAATATCGGATATGAAGTGCCAAAAAAAAAAAACCCCAACTAGATGCATTATTAAGCATATTATTTTGACGATCAATATTGTATACAGCAAGACAAAATATACTGTTCTTAAAGCAATATGCTGTTAGAAATCACATGATTGGATAGCTATAATAGCACAGTTTTCAAATTTAAAAAAGTGAAATTTGTCGGTATGATAACTCAAAAACTTCCAACGACGTTACCAAATGATGGGATGAGTGAACTAGCACAGGAAATCAAATTATCACATCATTCTAAATGGAAACGATCATTAAACATTTTGTCTAGCGAATAATGAGTATAATGAATTACTCACCAAATCTGTTTCCTGCACATTTTAAGATGTATAAACGAATTAATGAAAATTTAGATATTATCAATATAAGTAAAAACAATAAAAATACATGTACAAAAAACAAAATAGAATATCAAAACTAATATTAAAATTCTTTTTGCCTTACTTCTGAAGCGCTGGTATAATCATTACATGGTCGACTTAATAAATACAAGCTGTCTGTAAAATTGACTTTGACAGCTTGTACCTACTATGTCAGAAGCAATAGTATGGTCAATGTGTTGAATTTGTATTGAAAATTAATAGAATTGCATCCTAGTAATGATTATACACGCAAGACATTTAATAACTTGACTCTTTTTTTTATCCAACATTAAATTAAGTTACGACTAACATGATCATTTTTAATGATAGTACACACCATGTCAATCTATAAAGAATTAACGATATATAATATATTATTTTCAAAAATATTTGTTTCTGAAGTATTTACCTCTTTAATGTGACTCATAAAATTGTAATTTCTAGAACATCAATATGAATAATACACGTAACACACATAAGAAATATTAAATAAATTTACTTACCAGGTGCCATTTTTGGCCTTCTTCTTCCGCACATTCGACGTTATCCGGCATGAGTAAAGTAATATCCTCTGACATAAGGCTTTCCTCTTGGTACGCTGTCGGATTCACTGGTTTGTATTGAAGAAAAAAAGATGGAAACTCAAATACCTTTTTCTTGTTATCTATATTTAATTTTCCCTTTTGCAATAAAAAGAGAAAGATGTAAGTCTATTACTAAATCTGACCTCACTGATTTTCAAATCTTAAAGGGCATCCGATACAGTTTCACGTTAAATTGTCATTTTCATAATTATGAAATATGTTGTAGCCCTGGACGAGTTAGAAAAGAAATCACAAAATAAAACTTGGTCACCGTGCTTGTTTTCGAGATAATTGAGGCTGAAAATTGGGGGTTTTTGCACTTAAGTAAAAAAGCTGAGCAAAGTTATAAAATTTTGGAGTAGATATTCTTCGTCATAAATTGATAAGATTGGTTTCAATCTGAAGCTGTGATAAGGGAAAATAAGGGAATATAAATCCCGTCAAGAATGACTAGTTAATTATTCAAGCCATGCTTAAAATTACGAATAAGATGCTCAAAGTGAGATATTTTTTTACCTTAAAATGGGGAAATCGAGAGGTTCTTATAATGTCATTTTTCTCATTTTTCTACATTAACTGTGTTTTGTCATGCTTTCTCCAAATAGCAAATAAAAAAATATATGTCACCGTGCTGGATTCGAAGATAAATCGCGATTTATCCTAAAAATTGCGTCCCCCTTGTTTACCTCAACTTTAGCGCGAAAATGCACGACGTTGCTGGCATACAATTTCGACGTCTCCCGCCAATAATCCCTGCAAGGTTATTGGCGACATGTTCCTAGTGTTTATATAATGCTTTGAAAGAGCTACCTTAAAATAATAATATTGTTTTGGAAATAAAAAAATGTGTATCATAAACACCCCTCTCTTTTATTCTGTTCATGTTACAAGTGATAAACATCTCAGGTATAGTTATTGCGACTGTTGAAATTTTTTACAGCTTAATTTAAAGACTCGCGGCAATTTACAGCTAGACATGTCGGAACTGTATACACTCGTGTATTGTTGAAGACCATATGTTGACCCCTAAATGTTTTTTGTTTTGGTTGGTGGGCTGCTGTTTCATTGACACACCCCCAAAACATCCTTTTATACACATTTTAATCGCTTTTAATAATTTAACATTTATTCATAAAATCAAAATGTTATTCGGATGAATTAATACAGTTCAAGAAAACTTTATAATATTTCATAATTTTTAATCTGGGAAAAATGATTCAATTTATACCTGAAAAACGGGACATGTTACCTATACATGCATCCCTCATAACTTTGGTTTTGGTTTTTGTGTCCTTTTTATTCATCTCCCAAATATCCAACATATACCGTCTGAATTTACAATTCTAAAGCAATTCAATTAAAGCATTTCTAATATTGTTAATAAATGTTCAGAAATACAATATAATGTTGTAGGAATCTCAAAGTATAGCTGTGACGATTTTTTAACAGATTTAAAGACCTTTAAAGAAATACTACCAGTGTATAATAAATTTATGGAAAACTGGTCCTACTTCTTTTGGTTTTGTACTATTATATTGGCATACATTCTCCTCGTAATAACCAGTATTTCATTTTTTTTGTAAAACTTCGATTAATAAAGGCAACAGTAGTAAACCGCTGTTCGAAATTCATAAATCGATTGAGAAAAAAACAAATCCGGGTTACAAACTAAAACTGAGGAAACACATCAAATATAAGAGGAGAACTACGACACAACAGAAACACAACATTAAAATGTAACACATACAGAAACGTAATATAATATAACAATGGCCATTTTCCTGACTTGGTACAAAACATTTTAAGAAAAAAATGGTGGGTTGAATCTGGTTTTGTGGCTAGCCAAACCTCCCGCTTTTATGGCAATGTTAAATATAACATTAAAATGACAACATTACATGACAGACTACAATACAAATAAATGGGAGAACATATAGGACAGAGAAACATACGAATGATAGCTAACAAAAGGTATCAGGTTTAAAATTTAATACGCAAGACGCGCGTTTCGTCCACACAATACTAACCAGCTCAGATAAAAAAAAAGTACGAAAGCCAAAACAAGTACATAGTTGAAGAGCATTGAGGACCAAAAGTTCCAAAAAGTTGTGCCAAATACGGCTAAGGTTATATGTCTGGGATAAGAAAATCCTTAGTATTTAGAATAATTCATACTTTTGCAAACAGTAAATTTATAAAAATGACTATATAATAGATATACATGATAACACCGAAGTGGTGACTAACTACAGAATAAAAACGGATACATAAAACAACATAAACCAGCACATAAAAATTCACAGCCGAGTTAGCCAAAGAGATCAACGCAAAAAAAGTGACGTCACATTTGAGTTTCTGAAATTTCCCCAAAATAGGATAGAATTAGGATAGAATTCAAGATGGTTTAAAACCGGAATACTTTCATTACAGCGTGATTTTGTTAGTTAATTACTATATATTATTATAAAAGTTGTATACTCGCTAATAATTGCGGCATACTATTATCATTGCGTCCTCTCATATTTGAAATAAATGAATGGAATAAAATGTTCCGTGAGGAAATTCACTTCTTTTGAAATGTTGATGAAGAATTACAATGATTAAACCTGGATTTTTGCGTTATCTGAACTTTCGATATGAAATTTGACACAAATAAATATTGACTTCGCCTGTTACTAAAATGCGCCGTAAAACTATTTGTTGTGTGCTGTCAGAAAATCGGATCCAAATCAAAATTCGATCAGGAATGAATGATAATAAAAATGATAATTGGCATGCATTATGTTAACACCAAAATAGTCAGTCGTCTTAAGAATACTGACTATACGATATTTTGTTGACTTCATTGTTCAAGACCTCACATAATCTTCTAGACGAGGAACAGCAGAAACAGTAATAAGTGTTTAATTTCTTATGATTTTATATATCAAAATGTTAGAATCAAAAGCACTCATCTTAAAGGCATAGAAGTTGACGTGTGTAAGAAACATAAGTTCGAGCATCGTTTAAACTAAAAACTGTTCAAGCGGTATTTTCTATTACGGAATAAAATTACACGCATGACGTCCAACCGAAAGTGACGTTTTGCGGGATTTTGAACGCTTTAACGTCGCGCTAATAGTTAACTCCCTTGAAACTGTATCGGATGCCCTTAAACTGATTTGATTGTTATTTATTGACACATGTAACAAATGCTTTATATTAATTAGTATGCTTATCATTGCGATCCACGTTGAAAATTTTTAAACGAAGGGTTCGATATCAATCACAACTTTAGAACTTTATTTGTGGGTTTTCAATTTCAACTTACATAGATATAATAACAGAATGTGATGATACAATATAATAATAGCATAATATCAAGTGCTCAAAATCACATTAAACAAGTTTGCAATTTTTTAAGACACATGTTTACCGTTGACAGTCTGGTCGTCATGTTGCTTGTATATCAGAGCCATTCTACTGTTGTCTGTAACCATATAATGTTTAAGGGTATTCAGACATACCAATCCATTGTTCTTTTCACTAGTGTTATCAATGTCATTCAGTGTAAGTTTTCCAGCTCTCCCTTCTTGCCACTCTAAGAAATATATATATTCATAGGTAATATCGTGAAACTAAAATTTGTAAATTTTTTAGTGAAGTAAAAATAGGAGCAATTCTTAAAAAAGCAAGCTTATATTTTAGTTACAACAAAGAAGAATGAAATATCATGAAAACCTGAAAATCATCACCAAGTTGCACTCTCTTCAACTTCATGTTGAAATAAGGTGTGGAAGAGTGTATGTAAATGAGATAGGAACCTAATGGCACAACAAATCAAAAGACATCTCAGGGGCACTATATGATTTTTACAAAAAAAAAAAAAAAAAACAACACACAAATTGTGCTATTAAACTGATCAACAACCTGTAATCAGCACAACATTTAACAAACAATAAAACATTTATACATGTATGAAACCTTTTGTCAACGAAACATAATGGCAATTCTAATTGTTTCAGATGAATTATGTGTGCCTCTTCAAATGGAGGGCAATGTTATCTAATTAAGAACTTGCTATGTGATGACAAGACTATTGACTTATGGTTAATCTCTGAACGATGTGTACGTGGTATTTAAAAACTTTTTTAGTTTGTTCACCCCAGAGCTACCTAGTTTATTATCGTCTATTTATACGAATTATATGTTCAAACTACTGTCCATCTATATACAACTGTGCTCATTTTTATATTTTTTACTATCTCGAAACTATACATGTATATGTAGAAAAACACCGATTTTTGTTAATACTCTTTGCTAACCTATATTATGATAAAAGACAGGCGAAAGATACCAAAGGGACATTCAAACTCATAAGTCAAAAATAAACTGAATACACCTTATCGCTATTTGTCCGCCATTACTGGACATCACACAAGTTCCCGTAAAATTTTGACGTCATAATAGAAAATATCTGACGCCACAATGGAAAAGTGATTGTTGTATGACGTCAAAAGTTCGAGCGGGACTGATTCTCGGGTCAAGCGGGATTAGCGATAAGGTGTATAGCCATGGCTAAAAAAGAAAAAGACAAACAGACAAACAACAGTACACAAAACACAACATAGAAAACTAAAGACTGAACAACAAGAACCCCACCAAAAATGGGGGTGATATCAGATGCTCCGGAAGCAGATCTTGTTCCACATGTGGCAGCCGTCGTGTTGTTCATGTTAGTACAAACCTGGTAATCAGACTAATTCGGTAGGTCACATTCAGGGGGGAAATGTCTTTCCAAAAGTTGAATGCAAGTTGTTCGTATGTTTATCACAGAGTTTATTTTCCAGTAGAACGGCTACATGTGTTTAAGCAAAAGGGTTACTTGCAATGAATAACGCGACGTGTGGCTTCAGTGGAGCAGGAAATTCTTACCTTCCGGAGCACTTTAGTTCAATCCCAGATTTTGTAAGGGGCTCCAGTTGTTCAATCTTCAGTTTGCTTTGTAGTGTTTTTGTTATTGTTATTAGTCTTTTCAAATCTTTTACCCCCCTCCTCCTTGGCATCTTCGCTCTCGTTTACAAATATAATTAATCTGTTTTAAAGTCATACTACAGCAATGACTATCTTTAACTCTTAAAACAATTATCTAATTATGTGTATCAGTTCTAGGTGATTAATTTGCGACTACTTAAATTCAAATTTGCGCAGAAAAAAAAATGTGTTATACTGCATATGTTTGTTTAGATACGTGTAAATGCAGTTTTATGGTTTCTTGACAAGAACTACATACCTAAAGAAAGTTCATTATTGTGTGGTATCTTTGAAGAAGGTTTATTCTTATAAATCTGTTCACAACATTTCTGTTTCACCTGTGATATGGTATCACAGTCAAGAACTTTAACAGGATAACGCTGGTCAATATTTCCATTCAAATCTATTTGCAATGTCTGAATAAACAATATATTTATAGTTATTTGAAAAAAAATATTTCACTAAATATATTCGTTCCTTCAAAGTCATATAAAACTTCAAATAAAAAAAAGTTGAATATGTTTTATATACTTGAATGGCTAAGTTTTTCTATAAAACAAGCGTACATGAACTTTCACGTAAAAGAAAATACTTTTATCAAAATCTTTAAAAATCTATTGCTATTGAATTATTATGTTCCCGTAATCTAAGTCGCCGATTTTTTCCCGTATGCAGTGACCTTTACTACGAGACCTCTCGTTAGAACTTCGGCCATTGCACAGCGCAAGTGCGAAGGTAAGCCGTTATGAAAGAATGTAAACAAACGTTCACTGGAACATGTGGAAGATAATTAGCAATAACTGAATCTTAAAGAACAAAATAAATACACTTAATCATTAAACAACTGTTAAAAAAAGTTTGATTAAAAAATGGAAACGCATGGCAAATAAAAAAAAAAGAAATATCATGGCTCTATTTTTCACATGCTCTGTGTTGATTGTTTATCAATGTCACCATCCAGTAAACTTTGGCAACAAACTGGAAAATTAATTGGCTTGCGATCAACAATCACTGAATGACATATTATTTATCAGTCATACGTTATACGTTATAGATTCGTAATAAATGTAAAAAAAAAGGTGCATACATGACTTAGTTTAGTAAATATGCAGGCATTGGTTCAATAATTTTGATAAAATTAAAATTACAAGAAACTCGTTTTATATGACTTTCAGTAAACACGGTTCATATATGATCATTTAAATAGAAAACATTTTATTGTTATCCTGAAATCTGAATAAAGGCATGTTGACAAAGTTAACATTAAAGGTTCAAAAGTGAAAAGATATTTCACTTTTTTCTTAAATCAAAATTATATATATATATCTAAAAATCAATTCAGATTTTGTAATTGCATTATCATACCTTTTATCCTATAATAAACAAATCATGTAATTACTAAATTTTAGAATTTTCTTACAAAAGATTGATGCTCAATCCTCATTTTAAGTAGTTTTTCCTCTGCGATAGTGTTCTTTGAATTAGAAGTGAGTGCATCTACTGGTGCCATTTCAACAATTGTCTTCACTGCTTTGTACAGCATGAACAGTTGCATTCCACAATTTGACTGTAATTAAGCAATATAATCATCCAGTTACATTACAACTAATTTGATAAACAAAAGTTACATCAGGCTTGATTGCTAGTATGTTGAATAGCAATTTTGATGCTGAAATTTTTTTTTTCAATTGAAACAAAGCTTTCCACGACTAAATCATTTTACCCCTAAAAGTTCACATGCCACCGTTTTTTTCCGAGTAACAAGATGTGATATAATTGCAATTTCAGATAACTATCCATCATCAACCAAAGGATAAAGATGTAAATAACCATCCATACATTGTTCATTCCTAAGAAGCACTTTTGGATTTTTTAATAATAAAATGATATCATTTAGGATTATTCTTGAAAATATTTATTATGGTAATACTTATGCTTTTATATGACTCCCTGAAAAACAGTGACTTTTATTTTGTATAACGCGATAAGAAAACACATTACGCCGTTCATCTAGGTAGGATGAACATGCTTTAAAAAGTGCTTCTGAATGATAAGATCCATTGTGAATGAAGAATTGGCTTTCAAATATTCGACTCTGACCTAAACGTTTCTGAAAAGGTAGATCCAGAAAACGATAGGGCAGATGGTATGCTAATGCTGAGAATTGGACAATGGCACATCTGAAATCGCCACATTTGTAATTTATCGATCGAGTCCTATTCCCGATTGTGCCATTTTGACTGAGTGTGAATTTCCATGAGGATGATGCATGCATTATTTTGTTCACGAACCAGATCTCGTTTCTTTGTGAGTCTTCCATCTATGTCAACATTAGGGGAAAATAATCCCAAACTTCACTGGGTATGTATTTACAACTATTGTTTTTCTTATTCTATGCTACTGGACATCAATAGAGAATATTGAAACAAAAAATGAGCAGTGGATTATTTAATGATATCCAAAATTTTAGAAAAGAAGGAAAATAATACTGGTTGAATACTCATATGGTATATTCAGTCTAGAAAGCAATTTTTTTACACAGTTTAGATATTCCCTTTTGAACCTTTAAAATTCAAGTAGTAAAGTTTAAATTGTATCTACTTGTTGAAACGATATTCCAGATCTTGCGTTTCCTCTATAGATTTCCCCGAGAGGGTTCTACTTACAAGGAAACTACTGAACCAAAGACTCAGAATGCTTTAGGTTATACGGACGGAATCCTGCTATGATTTGGGGATAAACCGTGTTAAATATGTTCATTTTCTGGAAATTAGCTGACTATATAATGTTGACTTATTCGAAACATTAAGTTTTTTCAAACAACCCAATAATATCCCCCCCCCCCATCCGGGCATAGATTTTCTCCTCTGTATTCTGCAACGTTTTGGATTTTTTAAATTTGTAATGCTCTTCATCTTCGTATTTAATGTGGCTTTCAATCTGTTGTAATTCAAGCGCGACTGGTGAATCTAATGTAGACGAAACACGCGTCTGCGTAAAAAATTATAAGCCTAGTTTCTTTGATGATTTTTTAAATGTGGCCATCAAACTGTGATTGTAGTAGCCAGAATCCATTTACCTCTTTCATCTAAATATCATATCGAATGTAAATCATTGCCGGTTTTTCCTCGTCAAGAACGTCAAGATGATTCAACGTGCTTTTACCTTCTGGAGTACATTAGGTCACTCAAGATTTTTTTAAACATTCAATATCTCTTTTCCAGTTCATACTTTATAAGTATCATATATAAAACAACGTTTTGTAGATAATAACGCGTGTAATATATTTTTTTAAAAAGAATTATAAGTTGTTCCATGCACTCTTTTTTCATCAGGGTTAGAGAACACCAATTACCGTTAACTGCCCATAAAGTCCAATCTGTAACCAGTTTGCCATCAATCTCAGGGAAATAGATTCAAACCTACAAAATAAAGAGCACTGCAAACTATCCTGTTAATACCGTAATAAATATATTCTGTGTACTGGGAATTTTCCAAAGGCTGAAATGGGCTTTTTGTCTCTATATACCTTTTGCGAAATAAATATGCAAATTAAAGCATTATCCTTTAAGGAACCATTTCAGAAAAAAAAAATATAAAACCATAACAATAGCGAAATTCTATAGCAGAAGTTCACTGTAAAAAGCCATTTCCAGCTTTATTTCTTTAACAATCTTATTTTGAAGAAAATGAAAAGGATTTGCCATTAATCGGTCTAATTTTGTTTTAAAGTGTATAAAGAAGCAAGATATTAAGAGTGTAATTGCTCATTACAAAATTATACACATAAGAAAAAAATAAAAACTATCTGCTATGTAACATTAAAACAGTATAGATAAAGACATTGTTATAAACTTATTATAATTATTGAACGGGGATGTTCGGGGAAGCAAAAGTGAAACAAAACAAAAACACGACTATTTGTGAATTCATCATTATTCGTTGGATACCAATTTTCTTGGATTTCGTGGGTACAGGTGAACCACGAATTTAAATGTTCAACGAATTGCAAATTTTCTATAGGTTTGTATGCAGTCTTCGGCAAAACCACGAAATAAAATATCCACGAAAATACAGCCATTTCTCAACCCACGAAAATTGGTACCGTCAAAAATAAATGAATCCACAGTATCTGGTAGAATGTCGCAACTATTTGAGTAAGAATGAACCATTACTGTTTTGTCTGTTATCCAACAAATCATATTAGTAGAAATAATGATATCTGTTGATTGAGCTACAGGAACTTGTCGTTTACGTGCTGACAATAGAATGGATATTTTATTTTTTTTTAATTGAAAGCAGCTGTTTTTACTTTCGTCGCCAAAGGTAAAAGAAGGTCTAGTATCAGTTCAACGCTGTCTTCTGTCGGTTCGTCCGTCTGATTGAAAGATGTAAGGTAGAAAAAGTTCGTCAAACATGCTTGGCTTCTAAAGAAGGAAATAATTTTATATATGAAATGCAGCTTGATAATGCGAAGTTGAAGCATGGAAGCAATTTTTACATCTGCAGTGCATCCATTTCATGTTTGCCAATAGTTTGAAATTTTACAACAATCTTGTACAAGGAATATTTTCGTCAAATTTTTCTAAATTTCTAAGGAAGGGAATTATGTTATATTTAGTCTGTAGCTTGATGATATTGATATGTAGAGTGAAAATAATTTTACATCTGCCGTGCAGCCACTTCCTGTTTGTTGATAGTTTGACATTTTACAATACTCACTGTACAAGGAAAATTATCTTCAAACTTTTTTTTTCTGAATAGGAATGATCAGTTATGCTTCGGTATAAATGTAACCTTAATTAATTTAATGCATCAACGCATGTCCAGACCTGGTATTGGTCTTGCTTTATATAAACATTCCATGAATGGACGTGGCACGCCATGACAAATTGACACATGAAATTGGTCCTTTAAGCCATATGATCTGGAATATATTACTTACCTTCTAAATAAAACTTTGTGTTGCTTTTTAGTAGCTGACCGAATCATATCTACCATCAGGCAATCTATCAAACTACAAAATTAATTATTGTATGTTTATAAAAAAAAAGTTATTATAGGACAAGAAACAAATTGCTATGTTTACTCAAAATGTGCATAGTTTCAGTTTTCCCTCAGAGTTGAAACAATGAAAGAAAGACGTCCAGGTATACTCGATTTTGTCTCAGTAGTTACATTTCAAATTTTCATAACTTCTAAGAATCAATGGTCAACGACTTTGAGAATATAAACAATCCATTTGATGTACAAAGAAGTCGTAGATCTATGCAAATATAAGTATAAGTATTGTTTAAACTCTCTTCAATGGAACAATTAGTCGACAATGATTGTCACAACATGATCAATTCACGTCCGAGCAGCGGCCTATTGTCGTTAATTTTTTGTTTAATTTTTTTTATCTCGTGCTAACGAGTAAATAATAGTCGTATTTGAAAGATTTTTATTTCTTTATAGAACAAAAATTGTTGGTTCAGGAAAATTACGTCGTATTTAATTTATACTTACTCGAAGAAGAGTGTCATATTTCCCATCAATGAAATTGACAGAACGGATGAAAAATGTGCTCTGAAATAACCAATTATTATTTGTTTTAATGCAAGCTATTTTTATGGGGTCTTGTTGGGCTTACAGATAGAGAACAATATGCAAAATAGTGATTATTTGAGAGAAAAAACAAAAATACAGAATGATGATGTGCTTAAAAATAATAAAAAAAAAAAAAAATTATGGACAAAAATGATACAGATAAAAATGGTCTATAAATGAAAGAACACAGACATGTAAACCCTCCCAGGGCACTCGTTCATCGATATGCATTAAACATGATTAGAATGAGTAATGAAATTGTTAAGGAAAAGGTTTAAAAAGAGTCATTTATTGGTCCCTGAAATGCTAATAGTATCAAAATTTCCAAATTATGTAGATTTTTTGGTAAATGAACAGGATTATTTATTGTGGTCGCTTCCGAAGAAAAATGTCAGTTGAAATGTCATTATATCGTCATAAACATGTTGAGTTGGACATAAAATGACCATTTGATATATAGTTTATGGTAAAATAAGTTACCAGTTAAAACATTATATAAAACATTTTACTGAAATAAACATCTTTGTACAACCCAAAAATAAGTAACTAGTTAAAGCATTATATAAAACATTTTACTGAAATAAACATCTTTGTATAACCCATCTTGCATCAAAGTATCGTTTTATGTAAGGCAATATATGATATAAACCCTAAAGCCAACGTGTAATTCACTATTCACAAATGCAATTACTGATATCTGATAAAGTAATGGCTTGTACCATATCAAAGGTGTTATTTGATATATTTCAATGCCTTTTTTTTATTTTCAAATTCAAGGAGTTCAAACGTGACCTTATCATGACCACATACATGTATCACTATATATATATATGTTGCTAGCTTGGTTGATGTTGTTGTCATTTGATAAATTTAGGATGTCGTTCCTTCACATTTTGCTCTATTATCATTCTTGCATTTCTGACATTATATTTGTCAATGTTTTTATATGTGCGTAAGCCTCCCAATTTGAAAAAAAAGTTTTGAGCATGGCTGGAAAAATTATTTCAATTCAAATAGGAAAAATCATAACATTTTTCCTTCGATGCGGACATATAAGAAACGTTAGAAAGGCAGCCACAAGCGTACAAATGCATATATATTTACTTTTTAATAATTTTTCAATTTTGATCTCTGGTTTCGTTCAAAAATATATAGGACGGTGCAAGTTTTATTGTGACTGCACTCATGTGTAACCCATATTATTTTAATTAGAATATGTATGTGCGTAAAAAGGGAAAGAAGAGGATCATATTTTGATATGTATAAGCGTATTAAATCAGATAAGAAGACAACTTTATTCAGTATCAAATTACCTTGGTAAATTTTGAAACGAACAATTTCTACTTACTTTTCTTGAATTGTCAGCGTATTTGGACGGTCAAATGTCTGGACTAATGACTTCAGGAAAAGTTTATTCGACAATAACATTTTAAAATTGTCAATCGCAGTCTTAGTTCCGTCTTTTTTTTCATCCGATATCTTAAATAAAATGATAAATGTTTTTAACATTTCCTGGTATGCGAAATTTACCGGCCGTAATTTGTAAATGAATTTTCAATTCAAAATAAGAACACCCCGATCCCATGAACACTACACGGTGCGAGATGGGGTAAAGCTGTCCTGCTTTGCATGTATCATTAAATGCCAATAACATTAAAAACTAAAAAAAAACTAACAAATAAGTTATTTGAAAATGATATAAAAGATTTACGTTTAAATCTAAAACTATTGTGTGCAAGTTACCTCTAAACCGTGGAGTAAAGGATTGGTTGTTATATCTTGGTTTGGAAAGAGTTGACGAAGAACATACGTCTTGTAGTCACAAAATGGTACCTTTGAGGTGAAAAGGTCAGATTTTATACTTCTCATTGTCATCTGAGCATCTGCGAATTCTAACAAAAAAATAATAACAATATTTGAAAAATAGATAATAATACAATTTTGAATTAAAAAAAAATCCAAAACAAGAATTGTTCCATGTGCCACATGATAAAAAACCACAGCTTGTCAACATGAGCCGCTTTTTGAGTGATAGTTTTAAAACAAACTTCAAAATTACACAGCCACATTATCTCAATATATTACAAGGAATCAAATTGAAGAAATCTGTTCATTTGGACATGTTCCATATCACTTATAGAATTGTGTGTGGATGCTGCATGTAATTCACACCAAACTTCCTCTACGTCACACTGTCTACCGAATTACAATTATACTTTTATGAATTACTGATAAATTTGGTCTTGATGGTAGATTTTGATATCACGCTTTACAAACAACTTCCTTAATCTAAGTCGAAATTTGAATCGTGGAAAATAATCGAGGTCACACAATCATCAATAAATTATTTAGTCATGTTCAGTCTTTCACTCAATTATTTCGACTGCGGTAAATGCAGTACTGTTCAGATAATATGCTTGCAGTCCATTCAATATTATTCAGTAAATTTCCGGACAAATCAGTATGTTTTAAAGTTTACAGATAAAAAAAAACTACTGAACAGTCCGAACATCAACTGAAAAGATCTGTATTGACTGCATGCACATTATCTGAAAAGAACTGAATTTACCGCAGTGGATACGTATTTAAGTTGTATGAAAAACTGAAAATAACTTAACAATTTATTGTTCAGTCCTTTCAGTTCTGTTTAGATCAAAATGACCGTTTCAGATCAAAATTGGTTTACTAGTATCATGAGCATTACGTCCTCAAAACATAATCTTATATTCTGAATGTTACTTATAGATGGAATTGTAAATCTCTTGGAACATTTGATCTCAATCTTAGCTTTAAGTCGGGTTGTGTCAAATTCACAAGTTTTGTGAAAAAAAGTTTAGCATTTTTTTTTCTGGCAATGATTTTTTTTGGATATAATTCTTTTCAATGCTCTTAACTTCGTAGTTGATTTGAATTTCGAACTGTTTTGATTCGAACACCACTCAAGGGTTTTTAAATAAAAGAAAAAGGCGTCCGCTAAAAATAGTTTTACGCCTCGTATCCATAATGAATTTTTAGCTACATTTTAACTTATTCTTCCAATGAAACTATCTTAAAGTGAAACAAAAAGAGTTAACCATTCGTTAACCATGGAATCGATGCCAGTCTTTATCTGCTTATACTTCATAGGTACATACTACATTCAAATCTTATTGTGGGCGATACTTTTTTGTCACATGCAAGCAAAATGTTAAGCTCTGTGCATGTCAGAATACCTATACATCAGCTTTTAAAGAAGGGAGTCCATTAGACGTGTTCGAATCAAGCATTAAAAGTTATTTCGGGTGCGAGTAAGAAATATGATATGTATTTTTTCCCATGTTTACAAGCCCTTCAACATATGTATTGTATTTTACGTTTTTAAATATTGTAGCTTCGAGCATCACCGAAGAGATAATAATTGTCGAAAAGCACATCTGGTGAACTAAAAAGATACCGTTAATGTAATTTTTCCATGTTTGTCCAATTTATGTCAAACAAGAAAAAGACAAACGGACAGAAAACAGTCAGCTAAACACCCCGCAGAAAAAGTTAAGACACACGAACCCAAACCAGATACAGGAGGTAAACAGAGGTATTTCAGAAACTTAAGCAATTATTGCTTTACTAGTGGCATCAATCGTTTTGTCCATGGCTAGTGACAATCCTGTGCTAAGTCGCTTTAGAAAATTACACCATCGAAGAAAACAAGACAGGGTTATGTGTACAAATGTAACATATACATGTTCATTATCATACAGATATACCATAACGGTCATTGCAACCATGATGTCGTCATTCAAACTGTCTCAGAAATGTCTTCAACTTCACAATTCAATAGATACCTTGTGTCTTTGCAGCAACCTCATCTCAAGGAAATCGTGATACGTAACGTAAACCTTGGAATAAAGTGTCAACTGCGAAATATTCACTTCATATTTCTGCAGATGCTGTTAGATAGAAATGTAATGGTTACAGTGGGATAATGGTAGTCTGCTCTCGTCTTGGAAATTTTAGTTCTTAATCGACGCTCATTGTAAGATAAACTTTATATTAAAAATATATGAACATCACAAACGCTTACATCACAAACAGCTACAATAATCCATGTAAAAGGGTCATTCTACTTTAGTTTCTTGTGTAATTGTAATTTGGTCATTTAGAATATTTACACTTTAGATTCCAAATATAGGTATTCATAATTGATCAACAAATTTGCATTAAAATACACATTTTTATATGCCTAATTACACATTGCAATTTCCCTTTTAGATTATTAACATTTATCAGTACCTTCTCTGCTAGCTTTTCGTACCATTTCTTCGCGTGTCATTAGTTCCATTTTGAATTCCTTGATAGCTTTTTTCTTTTTCTTTCTTAATACAAGAACAGCAAGTATGCCAATGATAACAGCAATAAGTAATGCAGCGGCTAACACACCAACTATAATAGCTAATATTTTTACGTCTTCCTGGTACTGTAAGTCGCCAATATAAACCTTTATCCTACCAACCTCAACCTGTAAAACTTTCATAACTTATGCTACATCCTAGAGAAACAAAGAGAGCTATTTGAAAAAGAAAACAATACCATAGCCGCGTCTAGACCTACTTTACCGCGTATAATTGCACCACATCAAATACAAACTAATTCCCATTAATAATATAGTCACGAAAACCTGTACTAATTGTCCTTATACAAGAAATGGTTTAATTTCAAGCTACATGCTAACAGGAAGTGGCGGGACGGTAGATTTAAAAAATTTGTTCGTGCTTCAATTCAACACTTTCAAGCTCCAGACCAAATATCAAATTGTTCACTTGCATATATAGAAGACACAATAATTTTTTCGTTCACAATGAGCATTTTAAAATTTCAAACTATCGGCAAAAATGTAGCTGCTCTGCAATGAAAGCTTTCACTCTACACCAAATTTTATCAAGCTGCAGACCAAATATTAAATCATTTCCATTCATAGTGGCCAAACTTTGACGGACGAACGAACACAATGATGGAATGACGGACGGAGTCGAGTACTTACTGGACCTACTTTCGGCGTTGGTGACACATGTAATAAAATACAATAAACAAACAGATCATGAATACAATCAATATTTGAAAGGAACGAAAACAGAGATGAATTGCTACACACATTCCATACATATTGCATTTACAATTGATCTACAAGCTTCAAATATAGGTAAATTTTTACTGATGCCTCTAAGTTTACATACTAATATGTCTAATATTGAACAGTCTAGTCTCATCTATACTTACAATTACATGAACTGTATTTACTTCTGACTTATTTGTTCGAGGAACGTTTTTTGGTGGAAAACAATTAATATAAGTCATTGTTATGTCAGATTCAGATATGAGGCATTTTCCGTCCAAACCAACTTGTATGTTGTAATCTCCGATTCCAGCTCCATTTAAGATATTTTTACCCTATAAGGAAAGATCATAATAAAAAGATAGCATTAAAAAATAATTACTGAGATATGATTTATATGAACTTGTTTTGATTCAAACGTGAACCCTTGGAATTGAAATCCACAAGGAAACAAAAGAAGTGTATTTTAAACATAAACTTCATCGAAACGAGTTTTGTTACATTGGTTACATTGAAACACCGTGATTTCTAAGTAAAATAATATCCAATAAGTTTACAAGTGTGATTAATTCTGTAATTGTCATAAAACAGTAAGTGTTGTCAAGTCGTTGTCTATGACGTTGAATTATAGGAAGCAAGAAAGAGTAGAAATAGTTATAGTTCCTTGAGTTTTTTACTTTATTTACACCATAATTCAATTGTATTCTAGAGACGATATAATCCATGAATTCAAATACTGACAAATATGCACGAACAACAGTAAGCACATTCTTTTTAGGTTCTTTTCGTTCATATAGCTCTTCAACTGTTTCGGTTCTTATACATATTTGGCTTTCAGCGTTCCTGATGAAGGTAAATTCAGAAGAGCGATTCGTACACAGTAACTTCATAAATTGTTGTTTTAATTTTTTTCGTGAATTAATGGGTGGTTCAATTACCCGTTGAATACTTTTTTATATTTGAATTCCTAATTTGTTTATTCAATGTAAAAACAAATTCAGTAATTATCAACTTAACACATTTGGTGAAGACAAAGGATTAACTAGTTTAATGTTTCCACACAAGAATTTGCGTTTATGATTTTCGTTGATAGAGCTTTTAGCAATGACTTGGGTTTGTAAATTTATATCATTATATATTGGATCATCTTATTATAAATCAAAACAAAATTTGACACATCTTGTCATGCGTTTACATTAGTTGGTGTTGTCTGTTGTAATCTTTTTACAAATCATAATACACAGGTGGCAATACAATATGCAAAGTTCTAAATTATCACAAGACTTAATTAAGCTGTGAATCACTATATTATAACATTACAGTAATTAGCAGAGATCTGCTATCAAAACATAATTCTCCAAATAACAAACAACAAAAAGATACGACATAAGACAACCACCGAATAGGTCCTTTACAGTCACATGGATAAGAAATGGGTTTATACTAGTTTTAATTTTAGAACTCTTTGTGTCTACTTCTGATTTTAGTCTAAGTTATGTAATGGAATCGTTGAATAAAATAATTTCACATGGTAATTAGAGTTACAATTTAAATATGCACGTCTGTCTTCTATATTGCAATACGCAGCAAATTTGATTAGCGAAGTATTTAGTATAGCAAATTGAGGAAAGAAAAAAAAAGAAGTATCCGCCTATGACGATACACGTTAGTCTGACATATGGTCATTACTATTAATCTTAAAGGTTACAACATTGTATGAAGTAAGTATCCTAATTTTTACTAGGTATAACTTATAACGATATTTGCATATTTGACTTGGACTGACTTCCAGATTTTACCGCGATATGTTCATGGAAGTGTATGACGCATTCGGAACAGAATGTTCAGCAAATTGTTTCCTCATATAGCAATTTAAGGTAGATTAACTATGTACCGCCATCTTGGATTGTAAAATATCAGATCACAATTGGTCTAGTTCTTTGCCTAAATCTGAAAATTTGAGACAGATTGGAAATTATGTGTTAGACTGTTTGTAGGAATAATGAAAAATAAGTGATTTATTGCATTATTTAGACTGATTTATCAAATACCAAATTTGGTGTTTGTTCTAATCAAATTATAAACTTAGCCATTTTAGGGGAGATAACTCAAATAGTAAATTTATTTATAAAGGAATGTTATAAAAATTTTCATTTTTTTACTTGAGGTTGGTGGCACCATTTTTTCTCTCTTTATTTTCTTAAAGCTTTTTAAAAAAGTATCTTTTCATAATTTATTTCAAAATTCTATCTCATAGATCTTTTTTTAGTCACAAAAAATTGTTTTTTCATGAACAATCTATGCAATTTTGGGCAATTTTGCACTACTTGTAGCTTGAAAAATAGCACGGTGACCCATACCTTTTATTATATTTTTGATAAAAGCATGTTAAAATCTACATTTTGGCAAAGTATAAGAAAATGCTTTCTAAGGAATTATATACCAATGATCTACCTTAACCGCCCATTTCGCAGAAATATGTATAGTATTGAGATTTAGTTGCAATCTATAATAAAAATTACGGGCTTTTGCTCTTGAATTTCTATTAAACTATTGAAATGCATCCATTTTATTCCAAACTAGATTGAGGTAATGACCTGAGGCTTGATATATATGGAGCCTTTCGTTAAAATGTCACATTCTCTTAGAAATATTGATTTCTCTGACATTAGAGTACACGAAGGACAACTTATATTCAAAGATAAAAACCCAACCATATTCAAGTGGTTCAAACTTGGAAATGGTTTTGAGGAGCTTTAAATCAGGCAAAAAAATGTACAATTTTTTAGGCATGTCTTGAAAAGTCATAATTTAAATCGTGTATTAATAATAACTAATTATATTGAATAATATAATTATATGAGCAAAAGTCTTATCCAAAAAAAGTCTACGACAGAATGTCCTACATGAAGATACTGATGTAGGGAAAATACAATTTTCAGTAACGCTTTGGCTCTTCAAAAAAAAAGTTTTTTTTTCAAATTTTATGTGTAAAATAGCCATTTCAGGTCGGTCAATATAACAATTAGGAGATGTGGTAAGATTTCCTATCAGACAACTTTACACAATAGTTCAAATAAAGTGGATATAAGCAATTATAGGCAACAATATGAGTAAAACCCATACCGTATAATATGTCAATTCTGTAACTAACATTTCCACATCCAATTCATATATCATACAATAAGCCCGATTTTGTCAGATTTGAAAAATTTCACTGTCTTCGTCAATAAATGGGTGAGATAATGTCTTTGTTTTTGGTGTGATTTTTGTCATTCAGAATAAAATAAGTTGTAACAAAAGTGTTAGAAAAAGACATTTTTGGTGGAAAATGATTAGATTGGTATCATTTTAAACTAAGGTAACCACTCATTTGATAAATATAAAATTTATAATCATTGAAAAACTGCCATACTGAAAAAGTTGGAGTGGTCCCTTATTTTCATAATAATTATTAACAGAGATTTTTAAAAAGGTATGATATAATTTTGTAAGTTCAGAAGCACTGATTTCTGAACTGTTAATACCTCCTGGTACGAAAATATTTAAATATGTATTTATTTGTACCAATATTCCAAAATGGCCCATTAGTCGAAAATACACTGACAACGCCATGGCTTAAAAAGAAAAAAAAGACGAACAGACTAACAGACTAACAACAGTACACAAAATACAACATAGAAGTTAAATGAACTTAATGGTTTACTTTTATAAATTGTTACTTGGATGGAGAGTTGTCTCATTGGCACTCATACCACATCTTCCTATATCTATTAAGTAAATGAAACTGACATACTATTATTTTATGAGAAATATACCATTCAGAAATTCATCATTAATTTTTTTTATGATGATTCGTGATTTTTCTATACGTACCTTGATTGTAATGGGAAATTCCTTGTCATAATCAACTACACCATCGAACCTTTCGAAAGAAGGATCATCAACATAATTAACTTTAAAAGCACGTGCTATTCCGTCAAAATTAACAATAACAGTTTGGACATTTGTCTGATTTAGTAATTTTTCAGGTGTTTGGCAAACAGCTTGCTTATCAGAAGGTACTTTACAAGGCTCATCCTGAAAAAAAAAGAAACTAAAAGTACAGATATGAATGTTTCCGATTTTCAACATTGTAACTTTGTATTTACGTCGAGTTTCTTAAAATTATATTGACCGGTGAAACGATTAAATAATGTAAATATCTATATATTAAAAATAGATAATAAAATGCATATAACTTGCAGATCGCTGTGAGCTTTTTTAACTTGAAGAAGTCCTTGCTGTGACTTTGAGACGAAGGAGTGCAATACAAGTGCGTAAAAGGGTGTTATTTTATTAAACTATATAACTGAATAATTTGACCTATTCATACATCCGTCTATTCATCCAATAATATATGGCATTCTGGTATTACTGGATGTCACTTGCATCTGTATTTTTAAAACAGCTGAACGTCATTAAAATATATCTAAGAAATCTTAGAAAACGTATTGAATCATTATTGTACATAAGTTTAACCTTTCCAAAAAGGTACGGAGTGCTTCTCAATATCATAAATAAACCTCAGCTTTTGTTTATGGGGTTCTTTTTTATGCATTTAATTTTCTATGTTCCGAGTTTTACACCTACATGTACAATGCTGAGGTTTTATACATGTGTGTTAGTTGTTATGGTGGTCTGTTTTAAAAAGTTCCGTTTAGACTCATACAAATAGTGCTTGTTAAACAAATTACTTTTAACAAATAAATATTTGATAATATTACATATGGTGTAGCATTTTACTTTTTTCATTAGTTATTACGATCAAGTGTTTCAAATGTAATTTCATGTATCTGAAGCCTTGTTTCTATTTTTATGTTCCTTGATGCTATGTTTCTATTAATATGTATATTGACAGTCAATATTACTGATCTTGCTAAACTAAGATCCGTATATAAGCCTTTCCGGTCCGAAATTACTCTATGTCATGACGACACACATAACAATCGAGGGAGAAGCGCAGCAGACGAAAATTATACAATTTTAATTCTTATTTGTTGTAAAAAAAAAAAAAAAATATGTTGTGTTTTTGTTTACAATAAAACAAGTTTATCTTATTTATTGATATTTTCAGTGGCATGTTATAATCTTGCAAAATACAATTTAAAAATACACAGAAAGAACATTGAAGTCCATTTTCCTGATACATAATTTACATAAGTAATATAAAAATTAAGGACTTTCACTGTCAATACGTTATAT
The DNA here is from genome assembly GCF_021869535.1 of Mytilus californianus. Taxonomy (NCBI): domain Eukaryota; kingdom Metazoa; phylum Mollusca; class Bivalvia; order Mytilida; family Mytilidae; genus Mytilus; species Mytilus californianus. The sequence continues at coordinate 31,584,595 of NW_026262581.1, forward strand.
ATGGACCTGTTAGATTATATTGACACTCGGATTTCGTCCTCGATCAATATGATCCGAACAGGTTCATATATAACGTATTGACCCCGTCCATAATTGATAAATAACATATCGGTCAGCATCGAGTAAACGAATTAGTGAACAGAAATATCATTTTCATATATTTTATGCAATAACTTATGATATGCTATAACACCCATGTATAGAAAACAATGTGAATAAAACTAATCGGGTTGTAATATCTTTTTCAAAGATGACGACGCATATGTTCCAATTGTCGTTATCACATTCCTCGAATGTGACTTACCGAATTAGACTTATCCCTTTGGTATCTATCGCCTCTCTAAACAGATTAAAGTTTGCAAAGGAAATGCGTTACACATGTTATAATAAATGCATCATTTTTTACTATCAGCATTATCCAACAATATGTGATCCTATAGCAACAAATTCATCGATCACGTCTCTAATACCCATACTATTACAACATCCATTTATAATTTTCTATCCCCTTCCTGACTTGTTCATAATTTTTTTTTGTAACTCATTCAAGCCAAAAGAAACTTAGCCACACAAATACGTAACCAATCAGAACTAACTGTTGCTAAGTAATAATTGCGAGATGGCGTGTATGTAAAGTAAAATAAGTCCAAAGACCGTTATATAAGTCGAATACATACCGGTCTTGCGACTAGTCATACACATTTAAAAACTGATGGTAGGAACGTATCGGACTTGGAGTATGATGTGGGCTTTTGTTCTGTTTTTATAAGACCTCACTTTAATTTGCAAATACAACAGCAATAAAAGCGCCGTTCATGTGCTATTTTGTTAAGTACACAATATTTCATAGACGGATAATAGGAATTACCAAAATATTGTATAGTACAACATAACAGTCCCACCAACACCAACCAATTCAGCCGAGAAATAGACGTACAAACAAGTTAAAAAATACAGGAATGTAATGTAGTTTTACCTGCGCACAAATCGCCCCCTTCATATGCCCACCTTAGCTATAAAACCAGGTTTTATTCGCCATTTTCTACATAAGAAAATGCCTGTACCAAGTAAGGAATATGACAGTTGTTATCCATTTGTTTGATGTGTTTGAGCTTTTGATTTTGCCATTTGATTACGGACTTTCCGTTTTGGATTTTACTGGGAGTTCGGTATTTTTGTTATTTTACTCTTTACTACAACCAAGTCGATGTCAGTTTCTTCCTAGAAGAAATTTTACTGCTGGTGGATTATTCCCCGAGGGCATCATTAACTTGGTAGCTTTATGCATGATGAATACAAATAATACAAAGAACAAACCGGCTAGGACGTCACCAGGGTTACCAAGGTCCTCTTCTGCTACACGGAACATTGTAGCATTTGATTTGTATGTTCCACGGAATATCCTTTGGGATACCCCTGATTTGACGTATGTTCAGCCAGAAGGTAATTACTACTTTAAAAATTCAGATGCTTTTCATAAATTAAATCCATGTTCCGTTAATATTTTCGACTGTTTAAAGACACCTCCTACAAGGGAATCAGCACCTATCATTTCTTCTTGTAGACATAAAAAAGGAAAAAGGAGCACGTGTAAGACATGTAATATGTTAATCACGACTCCTGATTTTACTTTATGTTGGTGAAACTCGACAAACTTTGCGTAAAAGGATGAATCAACATCTGATAATAAAGGTCCGCAATTCAGGGTTCTTTATAACCATTTTAATCAACCAGACCGTGATCCTTCTTTCATCATCAAGAAAATGTATCACCACACCAATAGCCCTATACTAAGTACTCCTTTCCGAAAAGATAGAAAAAATTTCTGGATAAGGAAACTAGGTACTGCAATGCCATATGGTTGCAATGATAACATCAAAGGAGTAGGAAATTTGTCAAGTCAAGTCCAGCCTGCAGTGATGTAAATGTAATGAGCTTACTTAATACTACTTTACGACACCAACGTAGTCATTATCATCGGCCTAATGTAAAGAAATCTTCCAAATCTAGATCGCCCTCTGGGAGCTTTGATGACCTCCTTTCACATCTTCATCGTCCGCTAGTGTTACACTACATTAGAACTTTTCTTTTTTCACAACCTTGGTGAAAATGCTTTAGAGATTATACACTTGACAAAGGATGCAAAAATACATTTTCTCCAATATACAGACTTGTCAGTATAAATTGTGATGTAGCTCTTTTCCGTCTTTTCAATCCAGTAAGATCGGACCTTTACATGAGTAAAAGAGGAAATACCTTTCTCTTCAGTTTACCAATAAAGGAATTGATGCAATCAACATCAGCAACGTTCTACATCATAAGGAGGTAACATCTAATATTCCACTTTATTTTCAAAATCAGTCTGTTCCTATTGATAATTCCCACAGTTACACCAAAACCATTGCACCCAAAGTATTTAAGTATAAACAAGCATTGCAGAACCTTGATTTATAACAATACCTAAAAAACCTCTGACATGTGAATGTTCCCACTCGCATTATATTTACAGCCCCTCTGGCCATGTTATTACTGGATCTAAACATAATACAACATGAACATCTCCGAAAGGAGATATCTCATGGTTCTAAGTTTAGAGAACCCCAACACATCAATTGGAACCATAACTTCAAATAATTATGGATTCCATTGAGGACTACGCCAGAGCATGGACTAAACGAGAAGTTGAACTGGACACTTTGTCAGAATGGGTCAAAACAATCAGGTCTCTGATAAAACGTCGCATTCATAAGTTGAAAAACTGACCAATGTCCGTTTTCAGAGACAAAGACGCTGTTAAATGTCTATCATCTCTTCACGATAAATATGTTGTTGTTCCTGCGGACAAAGCTTCAAATAATATTGTCTTTGTTTGTAAATCGTACTACTACGAGTGTCTTAATAAATGAGCACTCAGGTAATCCCACATACAAAAACATATCATTTGACAAGGATGGCGAATCATAAGTCCTTCATGGCTTCAATGAACATTACATTGAACAGCAAATCGGAGGACTTACCTTGTTTGTATTGGATACCCAAGTTTCACAAAATTCCGTACAAACAACGGTACATTGCCGGCTCATCTTCATGTTCGACTATAGAATTGTCCATTAGATTGACAAAACTTCTGTCCGCAGTGAAAGAGGGTCTTCAGAAATACAGTGAAACTGTTTACTAGCGTAGTAGTATTAACCATATGTGGATTCTTAAAAACTCTAAAGAACTTCTGAATAATTTTAAATCTTGATCTTTTTCTGAAATTAATAGTCAAAACTTTTGATTTTTCAACCCTGTATACCACCATTCCCCATGTGAAATTGAAAAATCGTCTAAAAGAAATAATCCACAATGCTTTTCACCATAAAAATGGTAGCATACGCTATAAATTTATTACTTTGGGATACCATACGGCATATTTTGTTAATAGTGAACAAAAAGGTAAAACATGCTACACAGAGGAACAAGTGATCAGTATACTGGAGTTTTTTTATTGACAACATATTTGTTGAATTTGGAAGTAGACTTTTTCAGCAAATTGTCGGCATTCCTATGGGAACGAACTGTGCGCCTCTCCTTGCCGACCTCTTCTTATTTTCATATGAGTCGGAGTTCCTTCAGACACTTGTCAAAAACAAGAAGATCGAAGAAGCCAGATCATTTAATTTCACATTCAGATATATTGATGATGTTCTTTCTATTAACAATCCAAACTTTTCTGATTGGATTCCATTAATATATCCCCCAGAACTAGAAATTAAAGAAACAACAGACACGGCTTTCTCCGTCCCATTTTTAGATTTATACCTCGAATTTGACATACGCGGTCATCTCAGTACCAGAATCTATAACAAACGAGACGATTTTAATTTTGAAATCATCAATTTCCCCCACCTTAGTAGCAATATACTAACTTCACATTTATATGGGATATATATTTCCCAATTTATTCGGTATTAAAGAGCTTGCAGCTGCTACTCAGACTTTGTAAAACGTCACCAGTGTCTGAGTAGAAAGTTAATGAACCAGGGTATGTCAAAGAACGTCTCGTCCTTTTTCTAAAAAAGTTCATCGGAAGGTACCAAGACCTTGTTGATAAATATTCCGTTTCAACTTCACAAAATAATACAAGATGGTCTTAAGGTATAAATTCTGGGTACTGACGTTATTTATCATCTTAATAACGTGTTATAGTATTCTTTTATTTGTCTTTATGAATATTACTTTTACTGTTTAGTCTATTTTTGGTGCTATGGTAAATTATCATCTTAATTAAAGAACCTTAGTGAGCGCGCTAACATACCCCACGTCCCCACATTGTCACTGGAGAAATAAAATAACTGTAAGAAAAAAAATTGTATAAGAAAAAAAAATTGAATCAAAATTTCCTGTCGATATGCACATCTACATAGTATGTCCTTATTATCTACAAAGTATCATGAAATTCCGTTGTGTGGTTTCAGAGGAGTTGCGATGACAAACTGTTGCAGAGGTATAATTAAGCAAATAAGTTCAAAGGGCGTAACTCCTAGAAAAAAAATTGAATCATAATTTCCTGTCGATATGCACATCTACCTAGTATGTCCTTATTATCTACAAAGTTTCATGAAATTCTGTTGTGTGGTTTCAGAGGAGTTGCGATGACAAACTGTTGCAGAGGTATATTGAAGCAAATAAGTTCAAAGGGGCGTAACTCCTAGAAAAAAAATTGAATCATAATTTCCTGTCGATATGCACATCTACGTAGTATGTCCTTATTATCTGAAAAGGTTTCATGAAATTCTATTATGTGGTTTGAGAGGAGTTGCGATGACAAAAGGTTGCAGTAGTATATTGGGCAAATAAGTTCAAAGGGGCGTAACTCCTGGAAAAAAAATTGAATCGTAATTTCCTGTCGATATGCACATCTACGTGATATGTCCTTATTATCTACAAAGTTTCATGAAATTTTGTTGTGTGGTTTCAGAGGAGTTGAGATGACAAACTGTTGCAGTAGTACATTAAAATAGATAAGTTCAAAGTGGCGTAACTCCTAGAAAAAAATTGAATCGTAATTTCCTGTCGATATGCACAACTACATAGTATGTCCTTATTATCTAAAAAGGTTTCGTGAAATTCTGTTGTGTGGTTTGAGAGGAGTTGCGATGACAAGAAACAGGACTGACGGAATGACGGATGGACGGACAGACGGACGGACGGACGGACAGACAGACGGACGGACGGACAGACGGACGGACGGACGGACGGACGGACGGGTCAAAAACATTATACCCTCCGCAACTCGTTGCGTGGGGTATAATAACGTGTTATAGTATTCTTTTATTTGTCCTTATGAATATTACTTTTACTGTTTAGTCTATTTTTGGTGGTATTCATTTGACGTGGCTCTGTACTTATACATCCCGTCATTGTGTTAATGGGCTATGGTAAATTTTTGTATTCTTGTCTTTCATTTTTGCCAATGTGCTTTGTATGTTTGCCTTTTTGTGTTCTTTGTTACATATTTGCTTTTTTTTTTATAGTGATTAAGATTATAACACAATTTTGACTGCTGTACCCCTATTTTTGACATTTTTACCTATTATGTCTGTTTGTTTTGTTCACACATCTTTGTAAAATAATGGAATTTTATGCGACCGTCATACAAGTGAGAGATTTATCTAGCTATAAAACCAGGTTTAATCCACCATTTTCTTCATAAGAAAATGCCTGTACCAAGTCAGGAATATGACAGTTGTTATCCATTCGTTTGATGTGTTTGAGCTTTTGATTTTGCCATTTGATTTCGGACTTTCCGTTTTGGATTTTCCTAGGAGTTCGGTATTTTTGTTATTTTACTTTTTTCTAGACAATAATTTGTAAAGGTAATGTACATATAGAAAACTTAAATTTACAGCGCAGGATAAGCGATAACTTAAAAAGGAAATAAAAGGCGGCACATAATGTGAAGTGCAGGGTACACATGTGCCCAAAACTACAGTAAAGAGCTACATGTTCTGATTTTTAGATATGATGTAAGGCCAGTGTACTGTTACACAACTTTTTATTCACTTAACTTTATTTGCGTACTGTGAATCCGATGATGCATTTTGTGGACAGTAAATGATGTTTAATTTTAAAATTGTTGTATGTTTAAAAAAATGACCATGCCATGCCATGTGTTTTCTTATTTTACTGCCAAGTATGATATAGGACAAAGTTTGGGGTTACAGTAAGTTTCAGAAATTCTCTCTCTCTCTCTCTCTCTCTCTCTCCATGTAATCTAATCCATCTATCTATCTTTCAGCATCATCAGCTGTCTAACCTATTATTCACTTATTTCATTGAAATCACTTACCACTCTCTCGACAGTTATTTGTCCAACGTTATTAAAACCAGCACCATTGATTTTAAATTCAGCGCCTCCACTAAAGAATAAAAAATCAAGCAAATTCATAAATGTCGTCAAGTGACATGGATTAGGTATACTATAATTATGATAATTAACATGTAGAGAAAATCAAACATATAATTATTTTGAGTTTATCTCTTTGCTTCCTAAACTTAGCTGGATTAATTCAATTCTGTCTCAAGAGTAAACGCTGTTCAAAATATTTTTTTTTTTTTTTTTTTTTTTTTTTTTTTTTTTTTTTTTGCATTTAAAATAAAAATCCATTACATACTGTTAACATACAAATTTTCACGAGCGACTTATTTTCACGTCTTTTGCGAGTAGAAAAATAACGGGCAGTTAAATTGTCGCGAATATGTAAATCTTGGATCATTCCTCATTTAACTATCTCAAGCAAATTTGAAAATCGCGAAATGAAATTGCCGCGAAATGGGCTACTAAGGGCTAAACGCGAAATAAAGTATCCGCGAAAATAAGTTAGTTTACAGTAATGAGGAAATCAAATTATATAGTGCATGTTGATACCATTGGAGACCAGACATAGTGTACTTGTTTCAATACTGAATAATACAATTGGCAGAACATCTCTATTCAATTGTCCACAGTTGGTTTATCACGCCTTTCAGTAGCCAGTAGCGTTATCTTTAATTATTACCAATGCCCTACAGTAATGTGTTGATGTTTAGTGTTTGGTAAATGCACAAATTACAGCGGGTCAGCTTCGAACTTCCGCAACGATGTATTACTTATGTTAGAAGCATTAAAACGTCATATGAGACATTATGAAATTTTAACCTTATATGAAATATTAAACATTATATTTTTTTAACTTTGTATTAGATGTTATAAAGTGTTTTACCTTTTTCATGTTATATGAAACAATGCAAAAAGGCAAACATAAGTTGATACATTTAAAACGTTTTTTTTTAACTTATACAGAAATGGTAGATATTCTATTATATAATCGACAATTTAATAAAGTAGACTAAAATGATTGTACTAATTTAAAGAAAGGCGCTTATTCAATATAAATTATTTTAAAGAACAGTATTTTTAATTCTGTTGAAAATGTTCGCTGTCACTAATTTGCCCTCGAATATATACCTCATCATGTATTCTTAATTAATCAAAACCCACCTCTCTAAAGCTTTTAAAGTCCCATTCGATATATCAAATGTTGGATCCGGTAAATACTGAAATGTTCCATTCAGTTGTAATGTTGTCAAAGTATCTATAACAACTACCAGCTTTGTCAAGTTACGAGTTTCATTTGATTCCCTAGTTTTGCACATTATTTTGGAATCATGCAAATTAAGACTATCAAGAATGCTGAAACAACGTAAAACCGCTTTAAAACATTCTTTAATAATTAAAGCAACATTATATATAACAATCCAAGCAATATGTTTTTGCAGTTAACTTGGCATATATGTCAAAATTTAAAAAAAAACAGTTAAGGGTTAGTCGTTGTTAATATAAGAAGATACCTGCTCAACGGGCCCAGACCTGTTTTTTGTAATTATCTAAAATTGAATTGTGAATTTTTTAACCAGTTAAAATTATGATATGAAACAAATTGCACATAGTTCAGAATTTTGAATGCTCTTCCATCATGTCCATATGTGTAGAGGAACACCACTTATCAAGTCACAGTAACAGTATGCATACAACATGTATGTTTAGATTACATTTAATAACCTATTTACTGTCATATTGAACTACTTTTTACAATGTAAATATATTTTGACTTTAGTTATCGTCAGTACTAGTATCAGGGTAATAGCATTTAGCACAGGTTATAATTGACGTCCATTACATGTATTTCCTGGACGTCCTTTTCGAAAATCTCGATTTAACTCTAAATTTATAATCAGACGTGAGTTATTTGTCATTTGAGAAATGCTACTATATGTAGTTCAAATTGAAGGTTTGACTGAGCCAATATTGGCAGGTGCAACTGAAAGATGAAAGCATATCTAAAGTTTCGAAAAAGGATAGAAGGATTTGTTAACCTGTCGGCAGCACATGTTGTTCCCATCTATTTTAATGAAATTCTGCATCACGCATAGCTTCAGTTTTATGTGTTTGCACACTTCTGTTTGCTTTAACTTATCTCGTTTAATTTAGTAATTTTGCGTATTATCTTCTGGATTTTGATCCTTCCGTTTCAACTTGTATAGTTCAGTATATCTTCTCGCTATAATGCATGCTCTTATGGAAAAATGAATATTTATTTTCGCATTGTTATGGTTCAACAGAATTTTTTTTAAAAGTAAACATTTTCTGAGGTAGACAATTGCATAGTAAATGACAGTGTGACATATGATTAAATGTCATTCAAGTCGACATTATATTATGGAACTCTTATGTCTATTTGTGTGTTGTAATTTCATTTAGCTTACATGTAAATCGATATTACAAAATCATATAAGCATATTTTATTTCAAATAACCTGCATTCTATGCATGTAACGTTATCTTTATCACATAAAGATATGTTGTATCGGTCTTGTCCTTCAAACGTATTAGTTTGGCCTGTTATGGTAATGATTGTACTTCCAGCTAAGATTCCCTTCCTAGGATAAAAGTTATTGATGACGCCTGGGTCCTGAAATTGCAGTAGTGATTTAACACCACAAATCGATATATTAAGAAAATTAAAGAATAAATCAAACTCTCGTGGCGTATACATAGTAATACTACATTGTATATTTGTTTTTACTTCTTAAACTACAGCAGGTACCAAACATTTTTATAAACGATTATTACAATTGTTTTGTCACAGAACAATAATTTGGTGATGAGTTATAAATATTTTTCAATTTCTTATGCATACAATTGACGTGTTTGTTTATTTCAGCTTTATCTTGTCATACAATGGTAAATATCAAAAATAATAAAAGTGCATAATAGTTTATGAAAGCCATTCTTTTATAAAATAAAAGATATTATAAATTACTAATTTGCTGTCAACTAAATAATGTAGCTTCTTATGTATATATGCATGTCAATTATGACAATGATTTCTCTAGAAGAGGACCTTAATCATTCCAAATTTAGCTGATGAGTTTAATTTTGTTAATATTATAGTAATGAAAATAGTCCGTTTGCCTTTTCAGTACATTTCGAAACATATTCATATGTAGGATAGTAAAAATTGACTGCAACCATTATACCACGACAACCTAATTAGTTTATATTGGTTGTTAACATATATCCATACAGTTTCATTTTGTCAAGAAATGTTAAGAATCTTTATTATCTTAAAAGTGTAAAATCACTTGCGTAAACTTCTTTGTCCTTCTCATAAACGTTCTTATTCAATATAAGTACCTTGTATGTAAAATATGTATTATTCACTATAGTGCTTGGACAATTGCCAACGGACATGTTTATTGTGTCATTATTCGGTACAATTTCTTTTCCAGTTTTGCAACTGAACCTGCAATAAATGAAACTTATGATAAATGATTAAGAATAGCTACTTTTAAAATGTCTAACACAAAATATGTCATCCATATTTAGGATTTATGTCAAACCTGCTTTAAAGATCGCCTCTATATAATTTAAAGAAAACCAGTCATATCAGGTGACTCTCTTCTTGTCCCGATGTAGTAGAACATATGCAATTTGAATCTTAATTCAAAGCTCACCTCTCTTATTAGATCAGTTTTATCTGGTCCCGAGGGTTCTCTTAACATACAGGTTTGACTGAAGAAATTTGCATAGTGTAACTTTTATTTCAAGTTGGTGTACCATTTGGAGATGAAATCTCAAAATAGCTAAAGACATATTTTCATTAGTACTTCCTTATCTTAATATAATATACTTCACCTGCATTTGTTTTTTTTCGTAAAACGCCCAAAGACGCTTAATAGCTTCCGACTTCCATTGTATGATATACACAGTTTTAATAAATAAATATGAATAAAGGAGATGTGGGGTAAACCATTATGAAACCGTAACCAAATGACAAACATTATCATAAATATTTCTATATTGATATCGATATGAAATTCGAAACTGTTGTAATAAAATGATTAAATTACCAATTATCTTGATCTTTCACTATAACTCCGGTGCATTCAGCTTCATCAATGGAAAGGAAAATTTCATCTGTGCTATTTCCTTCGTAATTTGCAGATACAATAATTGATGTTCCTCCATTAACTGGTCCACTTATAGGGTAAATCTGAAAATAATTTTTAGTGTATAACTATCTTTTAAAATCATAATAATATTTTGCTATATATATTGCTTGAATATTGGTGAATATTTTCTCGAGTGGATATTCATATTGCACGAGTTTTTGAGCACAATATATACATGTATTATACGAGGAGTTATACTGACTTATATTCATTTCATAACCATTTTATTGTATAGCAAAGCTTGTATAACTGTTTAAAACATATTTTTGTCACTGATGACGCCATTAATTTAAAGCTATATTTGCACTACTGCAATATGATAGACTATTGCACGATACCTTTTCTTTACGTTCTGTTGGAAATATCATGTTGCTATACAATTATCGTTTTACTGATCTGAAGATAGATGGGTCTATCTTAAAATCCATAGAATTTTTTGATAATTTTTCAATATATATATAACCTGCTTTTTTTCAAAAATATAACAAAAGGTATGGGTCACCGTGCTTATTTTCACGCTACAGGTTGTGTAAAATTCTCAGATTTTGTATAGATCATGCATGGAAAACCCAATTGAGTGTGTTAAAAAAAAATTACACCATAGAATTTCAAGATAGAATATGAAAAAAAAGCTCTAATGATATGCTTTCAGATAAGAAAAAGAAAAAATGGGATCCCCGGACTCGTTTTCTTGCTACATTACAAAATAGATCAATCCACAAAACATTCTATTGTAAAAGTTACCTTTTATCTGAGTTATCTCCCCTGATTATGGCAAAATAAAAAAAAAATGAAAGAACCAAAATCATTTGTTTTTTTTTTGTAAAATACAGCCGTAAAATATTATAAAACACACAGTTTTCTATATTAACATGTAAAGTCTTTTACATGAACTACATACTACTTTCGAAATTTAAACATTTCATGAAAAATCTCGACCAAATGTTATCTGCTATTTCAAAATCCAAGATGGAGGAATACACCCCGCTACCTAAATCAACGCGCAAATAGCATTGATCAACAAGACTAGGTTATTTTTCAAAATTGTTCCTGTAATATATAAGGCAGATGAAATCGTTTCACCCATGACATCACTCCTAGTTTGTATGGCTGCCATTTCGTTGTCTGTTTTTTCTTCGAATAATGTAATTTTATTGTCCCCGTGTTTTATTTAGCATCTTCTTTTCTTTCATAATATATTTTATAACTATTTGGCAACATGATAATAAAGGTAAAACAATATTTTTTCATTTCATTACATACATCATCAACCACACAAGAAGCAATATTAATAACAGGAAATATATTATAGATTTACATATATTCAATATTTTATTTAGTTGACTTTTATTTTTGGAATAAATTTCAAGTAAAGTTGAAAAAAAATTTCAAAGAATTATTCATTTTGATATGACCAATAGTAAAGGGAATTTAAAGCAATCATGTATACCTCTGTTATTGTGATATCGCCATTATTTCGACAGCATGGTTCGGATCCTATAAAACAGCATCTACTGTTTCTCCATTCACATTCATAACGCTGGACGGAATATGAGTTGTTACAGACACTGTAGTTCAAGAAACTACCGCATGTGTATACTACAAATTCACAAAAAATAAATTCTTCTTTATTCAACTTTGCATATTTATCATACCCTATATTATTTAAAAATATGTTGACATCACTATTAAGTTCCTTCTTTGGTTAATCCACTTGTGTTACTATAACTCTAGTGGAAAGAATTTCGGATTTGTTAGGGAAATACGTGGCTCGAACTAAGCGAGATATAATTAAGATTGTACTGGATGTTCTCGTATTTGGAATCTTCTCTTAAAGACATTTATATATTAAACTTGTTAGCTTCTGTTTGCAAATGCATGTTATATGCAAGTTTGAATGCAAAATTCTCCAATGGAAGAATATTTTTAAATTTTGTGACATCTGAAAGATTATTATTCCCTTCATGCCTTTGGGATAATCCCCTTAGGGAGTATGCAGTTTATGTCAAGGTACCATTCAGGTTATTTTATACAAATCAAGATCAACATAAAATCTAGCAAAATTTAATAATACCATTAAATGACCGACATTGCCTCTAAAAAAGTGACAAAACAAACGTTTATACACATCAATGTTTGATACTTTTACAGGAATTATTAGGATTAGTAATTTGGGTGCTCTGTAAAATAAACTGGCTGAAAGAGGGAACACGAAAAAGTACACAAAAAGAAATAAACGACAGGAAAAAGTAAATATATTAATTTGTAGTCATGTTAAAAGTTGAATATGTAATTAATGATGTACCCCCCCCCCCCCCAAAAAAAAAAAAATCCAAAAAAAAGTTTTTCCTAGCACATTAAATCTGTATTTGAAAGAAAATAGATAAACGTTTTTATTGTGTAACTTTATAAAAAGGAATAAAATAATTTCGAGGTATAAGATACTGCCAATTCTCAATTATATTATGATATGGCTTTATTTGGTTTTCTAAATTGTTAACGGGTATTTAGTTTATGGGTATGTGCATTGATCACATAGCAACAATTCAATCTGATTGCTCAATATGTGCTAGTTCTATCAAGGCAAGATGTCCTCTTAATAATATTAGGTTTTAGAAATAACTTATCTAAAGCATTTATTTCTTGAGTTACTTTCAATAAAGCACATTTAGCTATGCCTTTGGGTGTATTTTGACAAGTATCTCAGAAAATACAACTTGTTGCAATGTAAACCAGTGGTTATGAAAAAAAATACCATTTTCATATTTATTGTATGATATTTCATGTAATACATTGGTTAACTCCAACCTTATGAACAAATTATAGTTTTTTTTTTAAATTTTCCATTCAAAACTAATTGCTTGCTGACATTTCTTTTAAATTGCTGTATAAATTCTGGTGTGAATGAAGTCCAAACTTACCAAATAGAGTCACCTCATTATCGAAATACATATTACTGTATTTCAACCTGATATCATAGGGCATTTCTGATTCATTCAGCTGAAAGATAGATAAAAACTTTATTTCATCAGTGCAAGTATATGAGTACTAACTACTTGCAAATAATCCTGCTGAACTCATGTTTACTAAGTTTTACGTTGACGTATTTCTCACATCTCCTTTTATTTATATAGTACTATGGACTGATCATACTCAGTTGAACTATGCAGGAAAATAAAGTATCAAATGTTTGTAACATTATTCAAATAAAACTCCACAAACAATATTGGATCGTGAGAGTTACTTTTCTTGTTCACAAACACAAATAGAAATTGTTGACTAATCAATATGGAGCTTGGCGTTTTCCTAACATGGAATATTCAGGACCCAAATTTAATTTGAGGTGACTGCATTCCGTACAACTCAATCATGTGAACGAAAGCAGCCATCCTCAACATTGGCCTTACTGTGATGGGAGTAATTTAGTCACAGTGTATATAATAGAAATTATGAAAGGATGTTACAATGATAAAAAATCTAACCAGAGAAGTTTCGATACAAATGTCATAATGTCATTTGAGTTAAGGGTTACTATCTCTAATAGGCCTAGGTTAGTAGCCATACCTGACAGTGGTGTCATTACGTAAACTGTGTTTTGGCTGATAATATAAAAATAAGAAGATGTGGTACGATTGCCAATGAGATAACTCTCCACAAGAGACCAAATGACACAGATATTAACAACTATAGGTCACCGTATGGCATTCAACAATGAGCAAACCCCATACCAATTTGTTGACACAAAGATTAAAAGGAAGAATAAGAGTCGGGAGATCCAAAGGAGTCATGAGAACTTCACAAAACACTACATAGAAAATAAAAGACTGAATAACATGACACCACCAAAAACAGTGGTGATCTCAGAGAAGAAAAAGGACGAATTAACAGACAAATAGTAGTCCGCAAAACAACATACAGAAAACTAAAGATCGAGCAACTCGAACTCTTATAAAAACATACGATAAAAACACAGGTGCTCCGAAAGGGTTAATATCCCCGCAATCAAAGAGGACAAATATTACTGATTGGACGAGATATAAAGTTACAGTAAAAGGATTCCCATTTTTTACTGTTAGTAATTATAGAAGACAAAAGTGCCCGGTAAGGCTGTAAGAGGATATAAATATTGATAGAAATGATAGTTTTATATCCTTACCTTTACCCCTATACATGTACATGACACGTTTGTAGAATTCCTATCCCACCGTACCTCCACATTCTGTATATTCTGCACAACACTATTATGTTGTCCTATTTCACATGTGAAGTTTGATGAAGTCAGATTATCAATTAACTACAACATTAATAATAATGCATTAAATAAACTTTTTTGCTCTATTTTGACTTCAATTAGGATTTCCAGCAGCCCAAGTGTTGCTAGCGGTACTTTGAAAATTAAATATCATATATGAATACAGTAAAAATAGTTTTATGCGGCTTGAGATTCTTTTAATTAAAAACTGCAGTCGAACGATTCAAAATTGGCTAATATTACCAAACTTAAATCAATTATTTATTTGAATGGATTTTCATTAAAAAAATAAACGCATATATCATCATGTCTAACGGTATGATTATTTTTAACAAACAGAGGGACTCTTTTGATTTCATCAAACTTTAAAAAATATATAATATAAGAACCTTTGAATACATCTGGTTTCAATTTATAGCAATTTTCATTTTCAATTGACTTTGAATAATTTGCACTTTCTCTGTGACGTTATTCGAAAGTCTCTTTTTTATTACATAATACATTTTGATAAGTGGCCGTTTTAGTTTGGCAAAATTTAGTATGAGAAAATTTTGTTGAAGTATCTTAGAGGGCTTCGCTGTATCATAATTTTAAGTAAGATGTTGTTTAAGAGTTGTTTAAGTACGATAAAGGTGTTATTTATCTCCTTTGTGCATATAATCATAAGTGTGGTCTTATAAGCCCGTCTTAGATGAGTGTTTTGGGGTTATACTGTAGTTTGTCCACGAATACTTCCTGCAAAATATTTAACCAATTCCCACGAAACTAAAACGGAAAATTAGGATTGATAGACAACATTTTCCTTTTGATTTTAAAATTCTTATGTGTCGTCATTCCAGAGATACCGTTTGATATTGAAAATTTATGATTTGTCATTCCACATGCAGATATGGGACTTATGGTAATATTCTATATTGACATACTCTAGATATAGAATGTTTGGATAAACTACACTGTTGTTGGTATTGACAAATCTAGACTAGCAATGGATTTTAAAATTTTATGGTTTGTCGTTCCACATGTTTCATAAAATTATGGGACTTTCAACAGTCAATTTTGACAAAGGCAAAATTATTCATTGATCGGGTATCTGATCGGATCTTGAATACTCATACTGTAACTATGTCCCTTTTTAATATCTTCTCCTGTCCGGGACATGTTCCCAATTCTATATCTCATTCTAGCCAATAGAATATTTCCATTATTTTAACAGACAAACAATGGGAACCGATATTTGTTTACGTTATAATTTCAAGATGGCGTGAATATGGTATGAAAGCACCGTGATGCGAAGCAAAAATAATTATTTTAACTACATAATATTTTTTGCATCACACATCAAGAGTAAATGTCTTTTGATAAGATAAGACTGATGTTCATATTTCGAGACCATGTTTAGCATTTTCTATATTCATATGAATATAAAAATGATCAAGACGTATGTAATATGATGTTTGAAATAACTTATTACGTATTATTTGTTATCTTACATTACTTTCAACTTCTATTAAGTAAATGGTTATATTTTCAAATTGGTTAGCATGCAACTGTAACGTGAAATTTCTATCCAATTGGGGACATGTCTTTTCTTCCTGTAATGAAAATAAACGTAGTATAAAACAGCATGAGGTACATTTGTAATGAGGAATTGACAGTTGATTCACATTTGACAGTTTCTGTTTTTGTTTACATGTGTCGATGTAACATTGACTTTCACAACACATATCCTTTGAAAAATATGAAGTAGAAAAGATCAAAGCATGGAGTTTTCTTTTCATTGAATGAATAAGCGAAAAAAAAAAGGACGGGAATGTGGCTACCACAATTGGCACATATCCGTAACGAGACACATATATTCCATAACGGCCTAGCAACTTATGATGGCGTGTGTGAAACTTTCGAATTACTTAATCTTGACCACTAGGGACTCGTAGTTCAATAGTTTCCCTGTACGAAGCAACCCTCTATCAAGAAAATCATGATTGGAAACACAAGTTCTGGAATATCGCATCAAATTGGAGATATATACTCTAAATGCAGGCTCTGTTAGAATGTTGCTTAAAAGAGTCGTCATATTCATAGCAATGACCATAGAAGGTCTATGAGATAGACTATAATAAAGTAGCTAGTCATTAGATGGTGGTCTATCAAAGTTATCACTTGCTGGCGCCTAAAGAACTTTAAGTATAATTAGACACATGAAAAAGACGGTATCAGATATCAACGTGATCTCAGAATTTTATATTAATTATAAAATACATGTATAAACAAGTTACCTTTTTTTCTTGTCGTCTTTTTGAATTAATCAATTTTAAACTGGATTATTAAATTTGATATAAATCAAACCACAACGACATTTGCATGAACATATTAACCTTCCATTTTTGTATAACTGATAAACAAATAAGCAATTTTATAAACAGTATATCACATCTACATGTAATTTAGCAGTTTCTATAACATATTGGTCCCTTTATTATGTTTATTATGTTTATTATGTTTTCAAAGGTTATCAATTTTACATCCCAGTGAGATATTTGAATATTGTCTTTATTGATACTAACATTGATTTTATTTTAAAAATGATAGTTAAATACAAACCTGAAATGTGTTGCTATCCATTTATTTACAATAACGATCTTAGATTCTTTCTATACTTATATTTGGGTATTATCTCATAATTATTCCACAAAAGTGACAACACTGGTGGTTATTATCAGTGTTATAGTGGAACGCAAACACTTTTCAAATGGGGTAAACAACTATTAGTTACAAAGTATAAACGGAAGATGAAAATTATCACGATAAAATTTGTATATCATTTTCTCAATTTTATAGCTGTGCTGGCTGCTCTCCTAATCTCTGTAACAGTACAGCTAAATCAGAATTAAATCCAAAAATCTTAAAGTACCGTGAACGCACAGTATGACTATCGACCGTACAGGACGTTATATTAATATCTTTAGGAAAATTACACAAATATACTTTTCCACTAAAAAAAAAGCCAATTGGAAAGTTGGCACTGTCTACAGATAATCCCCAAACCGCAAATATGGTATGTAAATACCAAAATTGTTACAAATATTTTCTCCAGTGCCCTATTATATAAAAAAAACTCCTTTAGTGGGATCAATTTCAAAACAAATTGGTCAGGTGTGTGTGTACAATAGCATTGCAGAAAAAAAAGAGATGCATTTCAAGGAAACCCATGTTTTCCAAAAGTCCTCGTTTTTTGTAACGATGACTTTGAACTTTGACCTATTGAATCCGTAATCAATAGACGTCTTCCCCTTTTCTATTTCTTCCATCTGTATAAATTTTATTCTAACCACAGAAGGGAAATTCAAGCTACAACCCGAAAACAAGTAAAAAAAACCTATTTTTGTAACAGTGACCTTGAATTGTGACCGTCAAAAGGTTTAATTATTTACAATCATTGGCAACTCATCAAACTCACAGACAGACGGACAAACAGACAAATGGATAGACGGACGTTCGAACAGAGGGACGGACAATGCGATGACTAAATATCCCGATTTTTTTTTAGGAACATAACAAGGTCAATCCAAAGAAACTGGTTCTGAATCATCAAAAACATATTTCATTTTATAGAATGATACGAACTGCCAGTAGAGACAATACAACTGTTTGTCATATTGAGTCAATAGTATGCCAAATGACTGCTTCTAACTAAATGGATTAAAAATCAAGCAACAAAATAGATCAGAGATAAGAATATTTCACCCAAGAAGTCATTATCTTAAATACTTTCAAAATAACCCATAAATACACGCTATAGGTAATGCTTCGATATATATATAAAATAATACAATTATTATATGAAACTATGTAGTAAACTTAAAATAACACATACCTGAATTGTAAATTCGCTTTCAGGTTCATCCCGTAAAAAAATTATTGGATCACAGCTTTCACAAATATAATACCTTTTTCGACATTTCATACATCTGTCAAAACGAGAAATTATTATTACGGTTTTTCTAGTTTTTACAACGAAATAGATGGATTGATGGATGTTTAACGTCCGACGTTAAGTATTACACTAATTTTCAGGATATCAATATGTTTATGTTGTATGATCATACACCAAGAATATCCGGATTTGTAACGTGCTAGTTCACACAATAACATTCAGGAGGTACACGTCCCCTTAGACGCATTATTTTGATTTCGACAGGACAGTCTTTTAAAAAAAAGTTTTCTCGTATCCCTGAATGCAGTTTACATAGTCAAAAAGCAGTTTAGCCTTGTGAAGGATCGGAGGGAATAGCTTCTGCACCAGGCAAGCATGTCATCACGAGACCACCGAGGCTAATAAAGAAAGTCTTTTTCATCAATGTACATGTACATGTGTTCAATTCAATGAAAATGAAAGTTTGATTTTTTTTCTTTTAAAAACGTGTTATTCTGCACTATATTTAATAAAGACAAACATATTAATTTTTTTAAACTATTTCAAAGAAGCAACCGTCTGACCGGAAATGTTGAGTTATTGTCTTCTCTTCGTTTTCAGAAAGCTTCTCTTTGAAGAATATTTCCTTATTTTGTTCGTAGCTAACATGTTGTAAAGCAAAACTTCTTTATTACCCCAAAAGTCCTCTTTTTGTTTATATTTATTGGCACCTTAAGTTTCCTCTCACTTCTTCTCGGGCGGACCAATATTGAAAACAGAACCTTCATAATTCATGTATTGTTACTTCGTGTTTAGTCTCTGAATATGTTACACTAAATATGTTCTACTGAACTTTACGTAAACTACGATAAACTAATCAAACATCAAGTAAACCTGTGATGTATATACGTAGATGTACATGTATAGAAGTTATTGTAAATTCACCATTGATACTTTGGGACTGTTTTTGTATGATTAAACACAAAGTGTTTTGGATTTTTAATAAACAAAAACTTACATTAATTTATGAAATTAAACTATCAATACTTAACAGTTAAGTTATCATTTATGCAAGTATATGATCTGCGCAGTTTTTGTTTTTTTATTGGAGAGCAAAGCGAATAAATTAACTATGAATGTTTGTCAGGCGAAAAAGAGCTTAGACGAGACGTAAAACTTGGTTTAACTGTGCAAATTGCTTGCCCCAACTGAGGGTTATGACAATTTTAATTGTGATCTTTCCTTAACGTGTACATAATGACGTTTTTGTATAATGTGGTGGCCATTTAAAAATTTCATGTAGCCAACGATTACTTCGATAATGTAGACTAAAAGGGAACACCAGACCAAATGTGGTGCTTGTACCATCACATGAACTAATTTGCCAGCTTCCCGCTTCACTAATGGTAATTCTATTTTTGTTACCTCTGAATATAATATATTTGTTATTTGCTATCAAAAAATTGCATTTCTTTTAATCTTGTATAACAAAAATGGTTGTTTGAGTTGATAGTGATGATATTCAAATCAGTACAATGCATAATAAAAAAAAAACAAGAGGCTCATGAGAGCCTTATATCGCTCACCTGTAATTTCAGTTTCAGGCATTTGACTTATTTGTAGATCTTACTTTGCTGAACAAATTTGTAATTTACACTTTCTCTCTTTCTATAATATAATTAAAGATAATACATAACCCAAAATTGTAAAATTTCCTAAAAATTAACTATTTCTGGACAGTAACCCAACAATAAGTTGTCCTATTGGTCTGAAGATTACTTGACAGGTAGATCTAAACCTGTTTAACACTTTCAACTATGTCAGTTTTGCTCTTACTGTTTTAGTTTTAGAGATGAAAGCCAAAAACTTCATTTGACCTCTATGTTCTATTTTTAGAAACTGCCGCCATGTTTTTGAATGGACCAAGCCCCCGAATACAATCTATAAACTAGATGCCTTAAGGAACATTTAAACAAAGTTCTTAAGTATTTGGCCAAGTAGTTTCAGAGAAGAAGATTTTTGAAAAAGTAATTAGACTTTCACAAAAAATGTAAAAAAAAAACCTTTTAAGGGCAATAACTCCTTAAGGGGTCAATTGACTATTTTGATCATGTTGACTTATTATGCCTTCCCCCTCCTTATTGTAAAGTATGCCCCTCCTAATTAAACACCTTTGTTCCAGGTGAGCTAAAAATGTAAAAAAAAAACGTTTTAAAGGCAATAACTCCTTAAGGGGTCAATTGATTATTTTGATCATGTTGACTTGTTTAACATTTCTTACCTATATAACATGTTACTTTTATTATTCTTCCCTTAGTTTATTTATTTTGTAAAAATATTTCCTTTCTCTATTGGTACTGTACACGTATACCTAACAACAAAATTATTTTCATTTACCTGTGTTTAAAGTTATTGCAAATGGATGGTATTTTTGTTCGAGCATATTGTTTTTCTTTAACTGTTTAACATTTCTTACCGATATAACATGTTACTTTTATTATTCTTCCCTTAGTTTATTTATTTTGTATTTACATTGTGTCATAGGTCAAATTTATTTGTTCAGTGTATGTTCAATGGTGTTAATATGTCCTTTGATTGAGTTAAGCTATTTCAATTGATATTTTATAGTGTGTCTTTCTATGTTGTGATATTACACTATTGTTTCAGAAAAAGGGTGAAGGTTTGGTACCATTAAAACGTTTAAACCCGCTGCATTTGTTTGCTACTGTCCTAAGTCAGGAATCTGATGTTCAGTAGTTGTCGTTTGTTGATGTGGTTCATAAGTGTTTCTCGTTTCTCGTTTTTTATATAGATTAGACCGTTGGTTTTCCCGTTTGAATGGTTTTACACTAGTAATTTTTTGGGGCCCTTTATAGCTTACTGTTCGGTGTGAGCCAAGGCTCCGTGTTGAAGGCCGTACTGTGACCTATAATGGTTTACTTTTATAAATTTTGACTTGGATGGAGAGTTGTCTCATTGGCACTCATACCACATCTTCTTATATCTATTATTTGTAGATCTTACTTAGCTGAACATTTATTGCCATTTATACTTTCTCTCTATCTATAATAATATTAAAGAAAATAACCAAATACAGTTAAATTTAGTAAAAATAAACTATTTCCGACAGTAACCCAACAATGGGTTGTCGAATTTGTCTGAATATTTCATAACAGATAGATCATGACCCATTTATCACTTTAACTCCCTTTTTCATTTGTTCTAACTGTTTTAGTTTTTGAGATATAAGCCAAAAACTGCTTTTGTCCCTATGTTCTATTTTAGCCATTGTGGCCATGTTTGTTGATGGATCAAAACTTCGGATACAATTTTCAAACTAGATACCCTAAGAAACATTCAGTAAAAGTTTGCAAGTATTTGGCAACGTAGTTTCAGAGAACATTTTTGAAAAAGTAATAGACTTGTACGAAAAAATGTAAAAAATAAACGTTTCAAGGGCAATAGCTCCTTAAGGAGTCAATTGACTATTTTGATCATTTGACTTATTTGTAGATCCGACTTAGCTAAACATTTTTGCCATTTACACTTTCTCTCTATCTATTATAATATTAAAGATAATAACCAAAAACAGTAAAATTTCATAAAAATAAACTATTTCGGACAGTAACCCTACAATTGGTAGTCTAATTGGTTTGAAAATTTCATAGCAGGTAGATTTTCACTTATTCATGACTTAAACCATGTCACTTTTGCTCTAACTGCTATAGTTTTTGAGATAAAAGCCAAAAACTGCATTTGACCTCTATGTTCTTTTTTTAGCCATGGCGGCCATGTTTGTTAATGGATCAAAACTTCGGATACAATTTATACACCAGTTACCCTAGGGACATTCTTTCAAAGTTTAGAAGTATTAGGCCCAGTAGTTTCAGAGGAGAAGATTTTTAAATGTTAGCAAACATAATGAACAAATTGTGTGAAATTGTCTTTAAATGGTAATTACTTCTTAAGGGGTCAATTGACAATTTTGGTCAGTTAACGGTTTTGTAGATCTTACTTTGCTGAACATTTTTGCTGTTTATCTTTATCTTCAATAATATTCAAGATAATAACCAAAAACTGCAAAATTTCCTTAAAATTACCAATTCAGTGGCAACAACCCAACAATGGGTTGTTCGGTTCGTCTAAAAATTTCAGGGCTGATAGATCTTGAACTATTGAACATGTTTAACTCTTGTCAGATTTGCTCTAAATGCTTTTTTTTTGGAGATATATGCCAAAAACTGCATTTGACCCCTATGTTCTTTTTTTAGCCATGGCGGCCATGTTTGTTGATGGATCAAAACTTCGGATACAGTTTATAAACAGTTAAAGTTTGAAGGTATTTGGCCCAGTAGTTTCAGAGGAGAAGATTCTTGATATAGTTTACGACGACGACGACGACGGACGACGACGGACGCCAAGTGATGGTATAATCTCACATGACCCTTTGGGCCAGGTGAGCTAAAAACAGATTACAAATACAGTAGAAATTGACGGAACCTACGTTTTTAAATCCTGACACTTGTAAAATTCGATCGTGGCATTTCCAATAATAACTTCCGTATAAATTATTTCAAATATATACCAACCTAAAACATAAAGCTATCAAAATTTATGTGTAACAATACAACTTTTTATCAGTCTTCTAATGACAATTTATCTGTGATGTGTAAGAATTTATAGTTTTTGGTCAGTTTACTTGATATAAAGAATAGGTTCAGATGACTTAATCTATGACATTTTTATCAGTGCTAGGTATCGATTGCCCCCAAATTAAGAGGGAACTAAAATTGTACGTATTTACCTCCACAGATTCAAATGTGTACTTTAAGGTTTTAACAACATTTGGTGTATTTTTGAATATTTGACAAAATTATAAATGCCTAAAGATGGCTCAAAACTGCATTTTTTTCAAATTTTTAGCGAATGTTTAAAGTTCTAGACGATACGGTACATATGAAATTTGCTGGTTGGTCCTTTTGTAGAATTAAGTATATTCCATCTTGGTTTCGTTTAGTCCATTGTGGTATATAATTGTCCATTTCAGTCTATTCGGTACATTAATTCTTCATTTCGGTCCATTTCGATCAATTTCGGTAAATATAGTAGCCCGTTCATGACGAACTTTGAACTTGAACATTTTCATTATTTTTGTAGAAAAGAACTTTGTTGAATATAGTATAACAAGTTGGGAAGAAAATAATGTGGTACAATACACATTTTAATTTCATGAATATGGATAAGAAAAAGTATCTCACTCTAATCTTTAATATAAATAAGAAGGTGTGGTATGAGTGCCAATGAGACAACTATCCATTCAAGTCACAATGTGTAAAAAGTAAACAATTATAGGTCAAAGTACGGCCTTCAACACGGAGCCTTGGCTCACACCGAACAGCAAGCTATAAAGTATGTTAAGTCTCAATATTTTATCTATTTTTAAACACAAAGCTTCTTGTCTTTAGTAATCAATCCATCTTACCGGTCGTTAAATTTTTGATGTCAATTTGACACGACGAATTTCCATCAGTGTTAATACTAACATTCCCTTCTCTTCCATCTATTCTACGTGTGATGTTTTCATCACCATCCCCATCTCTTCCATATATTCTACAGGTGACGTTTTCTTCACCCTCAACTGATTTAGGAGGGAATGTTTGAAACTGTATGTTGGTGTTGCCCTGGAATAGAGGTAAAATAGTTAATCTTATAATCAATATTTGTTTAAGTGAAATAGAAATAAAAGTCTTTCAAAACGACAGCTAAAAAAAGGCGGGAGATATAAAACTCACAAGTTGAAGAGAAACCAACATCATGCAAAAAAGACAACAAGACAAATAACAGTCTACAGAACACTATATGTACATAGAAATTTGAAGAATGAACAGCACAAACCCCATCAAAAACCGATGTGATCTCAGGTGCTCCGGAAGTTTAAGCATATCCTGCTTCACATGTTGCACCTTATGATTGCTTATGGTTAGTTCAAATTTAAGGATAAGTCTCAATTGTCAATATGTCACAATCGAAGAAAAGAAGACGGGATTGTGGTTACGACTGATGAAGCATATCTGTGGTCATCTGTGACACTGATAATCCATAAATGACTACCCATTAAAATAATGAAATCTGTAATTTTGTGCAAGTTTGTATACTTATGTTTTTTTTAACCATCAAAATAATTTGTATTTTGCACCTGATGAGAATGCCTAATGTCAATTATCATCGCTCTCTAATCAATTTACATTCCCTAATAGGCTAATTTTGGTCAGCATATATCGGCTGCTTCTAGTTGCCATGTGTTGTTTTGCTTTGTTATTTCACAAGTAAATTACGTCATACGCAAGGATACCTTTCCCTTATTTTATCGAACAAACAGATCGCCTCAAGTTAAGCTGAGACAAAATGTATGCAACTTAATATCCTTTTTTGAAGAAACTGAATAGTGCACTGTACTCCACCTAATTCCTGCTAGCTTTTATCTATCGTTATATACTTTAAGAGGCTGTCCTCTTTGCATACACCTCTGAACGGTTCGAAAACTGGGAAAGGATACGGTTTCCACTCCCTCCTACACCATCAAACACATATATATTACCTGCATTGCAGCCACTGTCGACAATAATGCAATTTATTTATTTATTTATTTATTTATGTACAACAGTAGACGAAAAACAAATATGATATACAGCAACAAATGACAAACACTTAATTACAGACTTCTGACTCGGGACAGTCAGATACAGAATGTGGTGGGGTTAAAAATGTTTGGTGGCGCCCAACCCTCCCCCTAACCTGGAATAGTGGTGTAACATCACAATATAAGAACAAACTATAAGAATCATGCAGTTGAAAAAGGGCTTATCTCACCAGAACGATACCAAACACAAAAACAACAGACAAAAAAAAAACAAAAAAACTAAAGACACGAAGTACAGATATTCGAGTATTCACATCTAATGAAAGCTAGTTCAAATCTAATAACAAGTTATAATCAATCATGTATCTAAGACTAATATATTTCTGCACTTTACAGAATCGTTGAAACAAGTCTATGAGGGGTCCGTAGATAATATGTTGCAAACAAAATTTCTCACAATTTCCATCATATCCTAATTTTCAAGATGCAGTCAATCGCGAAAGTACCACCGTTTATACCGCTAGACCGATTTTGCAGAACTTACCTATTGGATTTATAAATTTGTTTTCGTCATCAATATGCATGACATATTTGCCACTGAACGTTAAGCAAACAACAATTAACCAATTAATCTCGTGAACAAAGTTTAAAGAAAAAAAATGTCTCAAATAAAATGTCCTCATTGTACAGTCCTTCCAAATTGCCCTTGGTGAAGATAACAAGAAAATAAGCGTAAGTATACAGTAATTGGATACATTATTTTTGTTACGTGTCCAATTTTTGCCCAGAAAAAAACTGAAAAAAAATGCATCGACCCCGATTAAAAGAAAGGTATCTGAGCAGAGTGGTGTGTTGTGGACACAGATGAAGTAAAAAATAATGTCAGATATATTTTGTTGAAGATGTTCTTGTTTCAAACTGTGGAGGAGATAGAACTTTCCAAGACATCAAAGTTTCTTGATAAAACTGAAGTAAACTGATGATGACAGTATATAACAAGACACAGGAACAAGTAAAATGATACGTCTATTTCCAAAATTCGAAATATAATTACAGATGAGTGGTATTGAAACTATATTTTAGGTTTGTTTCCAAGCTAGTTGACAGCA
The DNA here is from genome assembly GCF_021869535.1 of Mytilus californianus. Classification (NCBI taxonomy): domain Eukaryota; kingdom Metazoa; phylum Mollusca; class Bivalvia; order Mytilida; family Mytilidae; genus Mytilus; species Mytilus californianus. Next base: position 31,611,047 of record NW_026262581.1, read on the forward strand.
GAAAAGCCAAGTAGAACATATCATTTCGTGGAAGCTGTAGCTACAATATAATCAGCTTTATATTAATAAATCGATAACCTTTAAAAAAAACTTACACTTAGTCTATCACGTCTTCTTTTGTTTGAAATGGAAAAATGGTACCAACACCCAAATGTCAAAAGTATAGGATAAATAAATGAGATAAAGAATTTTGGAAGCTTGAAATGTGCCTCTTCGGAAGAAAATTCGTTCGTTTTAGTCTTTGATTAGGAACATTAGTCAAACGGTGTTGGGGGAACAGTCTGAGTCTAAGAGGGTTACACATTTGATATAAAGGTAATATATTGGAGAAAACAATATGGCACAATAGCTATTCAGAATCAAATATTTATTAACTTTAAACCATTATTCTTTCTATGAATTGTTCAAATTAGCCAAGTATATTATGGAAAAAAGATTAAAAAAAAAATATTATTTCTTTGAATATGAACTTTTCCGTACGTGAGTTGTGTATGTTAACTGATTAAATTTAATAAAATTCTTTATAAAAATCTCCGAATTCATCATTTCTTAAAGGTTTGAAAAAGATTTGGCAATTAGTTTCGGAGGAGTATAAATTTGAAAAATTAGAAGTAAAAATCATGAATTACTTTTTCTTTGCATTATTCTTTTTTTTTCGTTTTGAAAATCAAAACAAAATGGAGAAGTTATATAATTTCTGATTATTTTTAATATTTTCTTATTATTTCGTAAAGTTATGTTTAAATTGATAATGTGTTCTAAGTGCAGATGACAATTTAAGTTCTAAAACTGTTCAAATGAACCACCATTGCGGGATCATTTCCGAAATGCACGACATAATTTTTTTGTGTTTGTTGGATTGTTATTACATTAACGTTATAACAAATTCACCACGACTTCATTAATTGATAGAACTAAAACAGAACGGCTAAGGTTATCAAGAGAGAGTGAAAGCCTAACAATTGTCGTTTGTAAAATTGGACGTTTCTTGAACTGAACATTTCAATCAATGTCTAGATTTATCGCTTCAATGATGTACTTTTTTGGCTGAAATACCTCAGTATAAATTTAAAGTCATACGTTTAAATGTATAGAAGAAATGAATGTCGTTGGTTCATTTGAATGAATTAGACTAAATAAAATTAATTTTATTTACATACCGTAGTGTTGATCTTTATATGGTCAGGTATATTGCTGAAATGTATGCAGTTTCCTTTCTCTGATGGAATCCACACCGATGAATTTGAGTTGTTGGTATTACACCTGTATTATCAATTTTATGTTATCATGTGTCATGAAAAAGAATACCTATACATGAACATACATGAAACTATGATCACATAATGCAATATCACTTTACAGCCTACTTGAAATATCACAATTAAGCTAAAATTATTTTACCATTTATATACTATACAAAAAATACCAAATACTTTCTCTCAACTGGCGGATTTCATATGAATTTTGGAAGTTAAAGAGGAACTAAATTGTATCCCGAAAAATATTTCAAAATACATGTATGTCAGGGGGCCAATTTTTTTTTATCTCACTTATACAGAAGAAGCATTCTGAGGATAAATAAACAATTGCTTGAAAAACAAAATAAAATTAGTAGCGAAAACAAATTGAGGCAATTAACCTTCTCTATGCGAAGAACGGATACATTGTGCACATAATCTATAATGATTGATTGATTGATTGTTGTTTAACGCCACTTTCAGCACTTTTGTGTTATTTCATGGCGGTCATTTTTTATTGGTGGAGGAATCCGGAGTGCCCTGAGAGTACCACCGACAAAATCCTAGTCAATAAACATAAACATAAATAAACAATTGCTTGAAAAACAAAATAAAATTAGTAGCGAAATACATCCCAAAAATTGATAGTTGTTTACATATCTTTGACCATACAATAAAGCCAATTTTAACATATGGCTCAGAAATTTGGGGAACTTGTACTTTTAATTTTTCAAAATGTCAAACAAACAGCCCCTTTGAAATTGAGAAAAAAATTAGAAAGTTTGATTGCGAGAACTTAAGTTTAAAGTTCTACAAATACATTCTCGGGGTAAATAAAAAGTCATGTAATTTAGCTGTTATGGGAGAGTTAGGTCGTACTCCATTGCATATTGAAATCATTTGTTCTATTCTTAAATTTTTACAAAGAATTAATGGTTTAGAAAAGGATCATTTGTTAAAACAAGCCCTATTCACACGTATTGACACTCACAAATGTAATAAGTCATCTTGGTATTCTAATATTGTATATATTTTAAGATGTATTGATGTTGATATGGAAAGTTTTGACATTGAAAAAGTGAAAAATATTTTGATTAGTAGATATAGGATTTACTGGAAAAATACTATAGAAGATAATGCAAATGTTAAAAAGGAAAATTGCGTACTTATTTTAAATTTAAAAACATTTTCAAAAGGGAAGCATATTTATGTCAAGTTAATAAATTTCAGTATCGAAAAAGCTTAACTCAATTTAGAATCAGTGCTCATCAGTTAGCTATTGAGAAAGGTAGATATAAAAAAATCGATAAAGATAAAAGATTTTGTGGGCAGTGTAAAAATATGCAGGTTGAAGACGAGTTTCATTTTTAATGAAATGCACTGCATATGAAAAGGAACGGAATTTTATTCTTAATGAAGCATGCAATCAATGTGAAAACTTCCCTTTTATTTCAAAGTATGAACAATTTATTTGGTTTATGTCATGTGAGTCTGAAAATGTTAATATGTCAGTGTCAAGATTTATAAGTACTTGTTTTGAAATAAGAGGAAATTTGCATTCCAGTAACTAACTAAATATACATGTAGTGGTGATGTTACAGTAGTTTATTTATTTTTATGTATTAGAGAGGGTTAATATTTTATTGTATTAATTTTCAAACACCATCTGGTATGGAGTATAGTTATTTAATCATTTATTTTTAAGGTAATATATCTTAAAAATTAATGTATAATTAATACTGTACATATATGTATATGCTCGGAAACGGGCCCTTTAATTGGATTCAATAAATATTCTTATTCTTATTCTTATTCTAAACGATACAAATGGGCGTTAATTAATATATTTTTTTTTCTGTTCGTTCATTCAAAATCTTGATTCATGTGCCATAACTATATAAAAAAAACGGGCACACTCACGTTTAGATCTTCTTTAAAGAAAAGGTATTTGTGCTGTTTTGAGAGCTTTTGAGGACCTCCAAAAGATTATTGGAGCAATGCCGAATCACGGAAAAAGCTTTGTATTTGCAGATATAAAGACCTGGGTCTTTCAGCTGCTTATAACATATATCACATCAAACAAACGTGACAATCAGTATCATTTATCACTATTAATTTGATGACCGTTAAGAATTTGGCATCTAGCGAACCTAATGGAGGTTATTGCAGAAAAAAAAAGTGTTGTGCGCTTGTAAACCATATACCTTTTTTCCATCTGATATTCGCCATAAGCATAATTAAAATTTTAATTATTTAGGTTCGAACATAAAAATAAGTAATTGTGTCAGTAACTCCCTGAGTCAAAGATGACATTTGACGGTTTCGTCTCTTTGCATGTCTGTTTTCGGGTTGTGCAATAAAAGGCAATTTTTTGGGTACTTCAACTATAGAAATTGTTTACTTTTCTCAAACTGTTGTGGATATTAGAAAATTATAGATAATTTGTTCTTTTAATCAGACCGTAACGCTAATATTACAAAATACCCACTTTTTAGTATATATCTCTTTAAAGAAGAATATAACCAGCAGAGATGTGCAGCCTATATATTGTTTTAAATTTTCCTAAGAACTGTACGAGTAAATTGTCTTTTTCATGTATGTACATGTAATATCCTGTATTTCTGTCCTTACATCTGTTTATCAGTGTAATTTCTTAAAAATTAAAACAATACTTATATACATGTTTTCATGATATTCCCATCCACAAGATGAATTAAAGGAATTCATACAAGATTCACAGTCCTTGTGTATTGAACAATCGTTGATATCAATTTGACCTATCTGAAATACAGTTATCAAAATTATTCATTTTTATGAATACATATGCATGACTTTGAAACAGCAACTGTCAGAATAGACCAGGTTTTGTAATAACTATATTTCAATCAGTCTGCAAAAGTCTGAAATTAATTTAGTTGGGTTATCATGTGACTGACTTGCAGTGATAGTACATACTTGTACTTGAAACCTATTGCACTTATTGTGATCAAATAAATTGTTAATAAATGTCTAAATCCGGTCAAGAATAGTTTAAATCTATTGTAGTATCGGTACGAGCTAGAGTATGGTTCAGAACCTATCAATATAAATAAGATGATGTGGTATGAGTGCCAATGAGACAACTCTCCATCCAAGTCACAATGTGTAAAAAATAAACAATTATAGATCAAAATACGGCCTTCGACACGTAGCATTGGCTCACACCGAACAGAAAGCTATAAAGGGCCCCAAAATGATTAGTGTAAAACAATTCAAACAGGAAAACCAACGGTCTAATCTATATAAAAAACGAGAAACGAGAAACACGTAAGAACCACATCAACAAGCGACAACCACTGAACAACAGGGTCCTGACTTAGGATAGGTGCAAACAAATGCAGCGGGTTTAAACGTTTTAACAGGCGCCAACCTTCACCCTAACCTACAAAATAGAAAGACACACTATATAATATCAATTGATATGGCTTAACTCAATCAAAAAGACATATTAACAAAAACAAGTAAACATACACTGAACGAAAAAATCTATGACACAATATAAATACAATATTAGATAAAAAAGGGGGGATGTAAAACAATGTCAAGAAGACAACTATAACCTTGGACAAAATGGTGTTAAATAAGATAACGTACACAGTACGGAAATATTTTTTTACAAAATAAATAAATTTGTTGTTTATAGTACGAGAACAAAAGTGAAAATTTATCGTCATACTAAATACTTATCAAAGGTGGTACATATTACAAATAGTGAGACGAAATATAACACAAAATAAGTAAACATTGAATAACAAAAATGCATTACAAATTGTGTCAACAGGTCAAATTAACACGAAAGTACGATTTGAGAGTACTCGCAGTTACTGAAAGCTAGTTAAAAGCCAAAAACAATTAATAATAAAAAAATATGCATCAGAGACTAAAATCAACCAAAACACATCCCAGGAATTTAGTGTTTTAACGCCATGGACAGTCAAAGAAGACATGTTTAAAGTAATTGCAAATGGCTGATATTTTTGTTCAAGCATATTGTTTTTCTTCAATTGTTTAACATTTCACAGCGAATAACATGTTACTTTAATTAATCTTCCCTTATTTTTTTTATTTTGTACTTGCATTGTATCATAGATCAAATTTATTTGTTCAGTGTATGTTCACTGGTGTTACTATGTCTTTTGATTGAGTTAAGACATTTCAATTGATATTTTATAGTGTGTCTTTCTATGTTGTGATGTTACACTATTGTTTCAGATAAGGGTGAAGGTTTGGTACCATTAAAACGTTAAAACCCGCTGCAATTGTTTGCACCTGTCCTAAGTCGGGAATCTGATGTTCAGTAGTTGTCGTTTGTTGATGTGGTTCATAAGTGTTTCTCGTTTCTCGTTTTTTATACAGATTAGACCGTTGCTTTTCCCGTTTGAATGGTTTTACACTTGTAATTTTTGGGGCCCTTTATAGCTTGCTGTTCGGTGTGAGCCAAAGCTCCGTGTTGAAGACTGTACTTTGACCTATATTGGTTTACTTTTATGAATTTTGACTTGGATGGAGAGTTGTCTCATTGGCACTCATACCACACCTTCTTCGAGTATAGTTCAGAATCGATTGGTACAGATACAGTTAAAAACCCGGTTAATAAAATCAAGGACAATTCAGACTTTACCAGATCGAGTTAAAGCCAGTCCAGTCGAGTACAGAACACTACCTGTTTATCTGAAGGAAGTATAAAAAACAAGTAAAATATCGTAAATTATAGAGTAAACAGAACAAACATTGGAGCTAAAACTGTAATCGGAACTGCAAAAGGAATACCACGTGTCCATGAAGAGCATATTCCAACGCAGTTTCCATTCAGAAAAGAGCCTAATTGATGAATATTTTAAACCATCAAAGTTAAACAGCAAAACATCAAAAACATAAATCACATTCAATATTTTGATTTTTTAATTGTTATTATTGTGGTCGCAATCATATCCATACATATGACATTTAGTTCGACATTGTACATACATGTATATCTGTGTCTTTCAAAAGCTCTTCAAATCAATGTACATATACATTTTACTCAAACTAATTTTCCTATGTTTTTGTTGTATTATGTGTCGTACAGTGACCTCAAGTTGCTTTACATCATTTAGTCTCTGGTGGATAGTGTTGTCTCATAGGCAGTCATACCACATTTTATTCTTATATTCTTATATGTTTCAAATTGAATGTATTGTGATTTAGATAACTGTGTATTTCTCACTTGTTTCAAATTATCAATAAAAGAAGTGTTGGGTATACGTCAAAGATAAAACAATCAAACGACATGAAACGCCATCTACAGGTCCATAACAGTAGATAAGTACATGTATCTATGAATATATCAAACTGAATCGCCCTAATTTAAAAAACAACGTGTGAATAAATTTAAAAGAGACTTTTAAAGATCTGCCATTGACACCAATGCTCATATTTAATCAACATCATCAAGGATACCAGTGACGAGGTTCCTGACTTGCACTTTAACATATGGTTCTCAACTAGTTTTTAGATTTCTAAATTTAAAAAAAGGGGCATCCTTTTAATCACGATTAACAAAGAGTGAACAAAATGGAACATAAGAAAAATCATTGCAAGAACTACAAATGTACCTACTGATATGAAATAATGTCGTCATATACTCTAATAGAAGATTTAATTAAGCATCGTCATAAACATTAGAACAAGACAAGGTATTGCACAATGCCTATAAAAAATTTTAAGAAAATAAAATGCACAACAATATTCTTGATTTATGAAATAAACATTTACGCAGTTTTGCATGAAATATTAATAGAACTAGAATAATATCGTACCTTCTTTTCAGTTATAAAATATACACTGTCCTTTTCAACCTTAATATTAATAATCGTCGAATTGGCTACAGACACAAGCTCTGTTGTAAAGTTTTCATGTTCTCCACCAAGTTGTAAATAAACCTACAAACAGGTTAAATATTTTAAACTTAACAAATCCTATAAGGAAAACTGGTTATACTTATGTATTAATTCAATATTGTATAACGTGATATCATAGCACATACTGTCAAAACTGCAGTAGAACTTACTGTTTAATTTTTATCAATCTACTATTTAAAGCAAATTATCTAACTTTTATGTATACTTCGTGTTACTTCTACTGCCAGTAAACTACTATAGTTTCCCATCAAAAGTCACTGATCTTTCACTATGTGGTAACAAATTTAGGCTCACTATTCATGATTTCAGCACACAATTTGATAGTTCCAAGACCATAGTTACTCCTTGCAAAGTTTACCACAATATTTCAAGGGCCCAATAAAGACAATGGTCAGGCTAATTATCAGTTGCAAAATAGCTTAGACGTCGTAAATTGTTGGGTCATTCATATCAGGTTCATTCTAGGATTTTACGTTCTAAAGTTTGGTGATATCACAAACATTTGGGGAACAAACTAGAATATTCTAACTCTACTTGAACGGAATAATTAAAACTACGAATATTTAACAAATCATGACATAATACAAATTTACATTAATTCTAATTTGATGAGTATTATTGGTCCCAAACTGCACACGAACAGAATTCTCCATTTTTTAATTTGAATATTACTTATTTCCCCCGTATTTCTTATTTGACTTATTTTACCCGGCCATATATGGTGTTAGGACATCCGGGCAACGCATCTATCGGATACCTTGTTCTACCTGTGAAGCTGATCCCCCAGCAAACAGAAAAATGGATACGCGGAGAACCAGAAATTTTGGCCGAGACTGGAGATACCAGATGTCTGATCATGGAACTACCTTGACAAGAAATTTTCAACATATGGACAACTACCTAGTATGTAAGTTTTGTGGAAAGACTGTGAACAATCAATTTCATTTTAGACTAGAGGAGGGCGACACTCTGCACACGGCACGCAGATTTGTCTTATATTTTCGATAGGTCGCGGTGGTATTGTGTCATTTACATCAAACTACTCGTGGTGTGGACATCACCGAAACATATTTATACCCAAACTGATTGTTTATTACCAAAGGCTTATTTCGACATCGATAATCACTGAATTCTCCATTTATCCAGTCGGTTTTTATTTTTTAATCGGGACAAAGTTTTGTAAAATACTAAATTTTAAATATTGCATTATTTCGTCATTTGTCAGTAAACAAAACAGAGATAAGACTAGAGAGAAGGCAATTAAGCAATACAATACACAAATAATGCTCGATTCAATTATGGAAAAAAATATATTTTTTCATGATGGTTATTCATAGGACAAAATTTTCATTTTGTTTTCAAAATGATTAAAATACATAAGAGTTTATATGCCTAAAATAATATAATTACTCGCGGATTTGACTTACCGGAAATCATATTTTAGCGACTTATTACGAAGCAACGGCTGGAGACTTAAGGAGACTTAAGAAGATTTAGAATGTTCAAATAGTGTTCTTTGATTGCCATAAATTTGAATGATTTTCACGTGCTGACATTTGTAAAATTTACAAAAATCTGTGCCTCGTGATTTCGCAGAGATCGAATAAAATTTCCCGCCATTACAGTACATTTCTTTATTGATAGAATTTACTATAAAGATAAAAACATAAAGAAAATATTTCATATAAAGTGATCTTCTATCATTGATTATTCTTTTTATTTCAAAACTTTCTATATTTTCTGCGAGTGCAAAAGAGTATATTTGATTTAAAAACATGAACAAATCGATCTTTTCCAAATTCAAAATTGTCGAGGGACGCTAAAATCGTACCACGTGACCTACAAAAATTTGCACACAGCACCTAAGGCTGTCGCCCCTCCTCTGTTTAAGACAATGTATAGCAAAAACGTCATTTTGCTATAAGTGCAGTAGTTTTGGACATTACGCCAGAATGTGTAATTTTCACAGACAACCGGACGTGAAAGTTGTTAAGGTTAAATCGAAATCCAAGTTACGTCGTGACGCAGAAAGAATGAGAAAATTCAAATAACAGAAAGCTATGTCAATGTTTCCTTGTGCGGAACTTAATACCATAGAACTGTTGGACTTCTTTCCAAACTTAGAATATAACAAGGAATTCATAAATAACGTAAGACTCAGGCACGACCGAGTGAATTCCGAGAGAGTTAAATTTAAAATTAAAAATGTACACTATGAAAAGAAATTTAAAGAGTTAAATCAAAAGCATACCAGTGTTGTAAGCAATCTAGAAAAACTTCAAAAACAAAACGCAGATGACCAAAAAGAAATGGAAAAATTACGTGAACGCATTAATAACCTTGAAGAATCTAATTTTGGGCTGTACGATCAAAGATGTGAAGCAATCGATAAGCAATTCAATCTACAACGCGATAAAGAACATATGCGGGATCGAATCACCAAACTAGAAGACGAATTGGACAATTTTCGGAAAAATACAAGAGAAGATAACTATTCAAACCAAAACTATCGTTACAGAGGACGCCACAACCACAGAAGAAACTTTCGGAACAATTTCAGATGAACAGTAAGACCCGGGTGGTGTCTTCAAGGGCCGCAGAAATATATGACCGGACAATTTGGACTGTGCAATGAAATTAGTTTTTAAACAACATTTTATGAATTCAATTGTTTTAATGTATATTCTTGTTTTGCATTTATTTCATTATTCTGAACTTTGTCGTAAATTTAGGCATAAGTGTTTAACACGGATTATGTGTCATAATCTTGGACAAAGGACTTTTATTCATTTACTCTATTCATTTAATTATTTATTCTCTGTGACAGTTTGGACAATAACTTACAAATACGTGTCGGACACTAATTACTCTTTTAATCTATTGTTATTTCCATTTGGCAAATGTTAATCTTCTTAATCCTTTAATTGCTTGTGCTTATATATATTGTTATTGTTTGTATGTTACTTCACATTTGGTTTGGAGTTTGTTGTTCGGTCTTGCCGGACTGCTAAAATAAAAGTTTAAGGAGCGAAATATTCCTTCTTGATTTCCGTTTTACCCGGCTATATAATCTTGTAAAAAACATAAAGATGGATGCAACAAGATATTTTTATCTTACGCCATCTTCTTTTTTGAAACTATTTTAAATGTGTTCCGTGTACAAACACGCCTGCTATAAGATGTTTATGATAAAATCCCTCGACTACAAAGCTTGATAATAGCAGGACTTTTATTACGGTATAATTTGTTAAACGAATAAGAAATGTGCGTCGTTTTTCTCGAGCCTCATTATTTGATTTAGTTCAGACCTATCCGTTTTGTTGCAAATATTCAAACTGATATCATCTTTTTATTATTTCATCCCCTCCCCCAAGAAAATTAAAAAAAAGTAATCCGTTTATAACTAGAAAAGTGTAATGGTTAACCTTTTCAATCCTTAATGAATTTATATATGTTGAACTTCCTAAATCAAACTCTATATTTGTGATACATTTTTACATTGTATAGTTAAGAGACCACTAAAGTTTTGACTCATTTATGACAATTTTTGTATATGAAAAACAAACGTTAATTGAAAGTTGATAAATTGTACGAGCCAACGGAACACCATCTTCATGGAATGAAGATTTAACAATAGAGTAAGGAAATGTCTCTCAATTCTTAAATTTGGTAATAAGATTACCATAATGAATTTTAATATCAAGGTATAATAATAGGCGAGTGACTTAATTCAAAAAGACGCTTATTTAACGACTTTAATGCACCCACCTAACACACGGCTATATTATATATCATTCGAAAGCTAATAATCTGTACTTTCTGTTTTGTCCGGTCGTAAAAAAATCGTACGGTGCATTTTCTGTTAAATCAAGGTCAAAGGTCATGAAAAACATTCCAATTTTTGCGATTACTAAACAAAAAGCCATTTTCTAATTCTTGTACCATAAAATATTTCAAAAGATCATATGAACTTTATATAACATAATACATTATTTCCAAATCAAACAAAAAATAAGAGGATATATGCGCAATATTTCCCGAAAATTGAAATTCATCACAAATCCTAAAAAAAATGAAAAATTGTTCCAAAAGCAAAATATATCTTGGGGGATCGATATTTGTATGCTAAAAAAATAGATAAATAATATGTTTTAGGTCAAGGAATATTTGTTTTGTAATTTTAAGATGCAACTATTAATTATTGTTCATAGAACAGCCTTCTATTGAAGTGTTTGCAGTTGCCCAAAAATCTGCCATCTGCAAATAGCGATCATTTTGTTATTCTATGTTAAGATAGCACATCGCTAATTGTCAATATCAGGGAGGAGAATAATTTTCCATAATTAAAGAAGGGGTATTTAAAGTTCGAAAAGAATATATACGAGCTAATTGAGGTAAAAATATGTATTTTACAAAGTCAAACTTATTTACTTTTTTTAATCATGTTTAAATGCAAACATGACTTTGCGACTAAATCGTAGGCAACATTGAAATAAGTTACCTTGTTTAGAAACACTTGGTTGTCTAAAGCGGGATGTAAACGAACTACATATAATGCTGCTGCTTCTTATTTAGTTTAAAATCGTGTTAGACATATTAAATGTGTTTAGAAGTTTAATCTCTTTAATTATTTGAATAAAAGATGCTTCTATATATCTTTATTCTCACAAACCAAATTTCAAAGGTATAGGGATAGGATTGAGTATTTTCAACATAAGCTTTTAAAATACAAATGCAGGTCATTGTGTATGTAAAACACTATAAGCAGTTGTGAAATAAAAAAATTAAAAAGTTGAATACCTTCCTGACCTCATAAAATCATTCGCTGTTTTAGGCAGTGATCGTTTTCATGCTGTGCTGTGTTTTGTGGACTGTTGTTCGTCTCTTGGACTTTAATTTTATTTTGTTCATGGTTTTAATTAAGTTTATTTGATTCATGGTTTGAGATGTTGATTATCCCTTTGGTATTATTTCACTTTAAAGATATAAACTTGCAGTAATGAAAATCGGCAAAAAATTGCCTCAAAGTAAAGTGAAGAAGATTAACGCAAAAAGACAAATATCCGCGAAAATAACTTAATTTGCTCACGGTGATATATATATATAGAACCAAATCGTTATCATGATACATTTAACTACAGTGATTCACAATTTTTAAAACTTTTACTACTTGAAGAGTGACGAAATATATCAAAGGTACATCAAACTCATAATTGAAAACGAACTGACAAAGCCGGGCAAAAAACGAACAAGACAAGCAACAGTATAAAAACACAACATATAAAACTACAGATTGAGTAACACAAACCCCCCAAAAATATTTGGGATGAACTCAGGGTTCCAAAAGGGTGAGCAGATCATGTTCCAAATGTGACACCCGTCTTGTGGTTCGTGTAATTCCAACCTCGGTGCCAAGCCTTATTCGGTAGGTGACATCCAAGGCAGAAATGACGGTATTTTGGTTACGTCGATTGAAATTTATCAGTCGTCATCTGGCAAAACAGATATTTCATAATTGTCAACCAACTCGTAGTGGCGTCCATAAAATTTTCAAAGGGATGATTTCAACTTTGCATTTGAACTCTGGTTTAAAACCATGTTCAAACCACCATTTTTTTTCGAATGTCCTGTACCAAGTCAGGCATATGGCAGCTGGTATCGAATAATCTGTTTCTTTGTATGTTAATGTTTGTTTTTGTAACAGTTCAGTGTTTCTGTTATTCCGTTGTGTTCCTCTTATAGTTGATGCGTTTCCCACGGTTTTGGTTTGTGACCCGGATTTGTTTCAGTTACTAGTAAATCGATTGATGACTATTGAATAGCGGTATACTATAGTTGCCTTTATTTAATATCTTCATTGTGAGCAGTTACGCCCTATCACGACAATCGTGAAAGTAGATGCAAGCTCTGGAATATTGTATCAACTTGGAGATATATACTCTACAAGAAGATGCCGCGATATCGCGTTACAATTGGACAAGTTTTTAAATAAAGAGTTTTATTTAATTTTGCGGGCAGTACGTCGACTGAGCATGCAAAGACAAATTTAGGAAATGCAAAACCCTACATTTATACGTCATATCATAAATATTCCGACTTGTTATTGTTTCAGGGGAGTTGAGGCTCAATGAAATCGGTCTCCTTCTTTAATAGTATAGATATGCAGGTGTTGCTATAATGTTGCTACATAGAAATGAAAAGTTTATAATTGGTTAGTAAGGAGTGTTGTTATGGGTTGATTTATGCTCATCTCTTTTGTCGTAAAACTTGTTCTCAACCAAACCTCATCGTCGATTTCAAGATAAGTGGTAAAGTAAACTATATCTGTTGAGTGTTTTTTAATTTCAATGGAAAATACGAGTCCAACATTGTGACAAATTTGGCAGCATTCAGCGAGATGACATCATCTATATAGTGGAAAGTGAAGTTTCAAGATAATGGTAGCTTCTTTTCAGTTGTCACCAGAAGCTCTTGCATGAAGTCATCCTCGTATGAAAAATGAACTAGTCATTCAAGCTATTCAGAAAGTCTAGTTGCAACTAGAATCATTGCGTATTAATGGATTTTTTTCTTCAAAATTATTCTTATTTGATGAATTAATGTATTTAAACAATGAACAACGCAATTTAAGCAATCAAGAAGTCAAGTTTTATAATGTGTTTACTGGTTTTTAAATTCTTTTAAATTTCAATTTTCATCAATTTATTTTTTATTTATTTTTGTCTAAATTTTCAATTTATTTTTTATGGTTCACATTAAATAAATAAAAGGTCTTTTCACTACATCAATATTTATAATGAAGCTACATATCAAACAATTAGAAAAGTCAAAATATGTTTATTTCAGTCTGGTAGTTACAATGCAGATTGCAATCTCTTAGTTTCGCCCCTTTATTTCAAGCAAAAGTATGATTCGCACACATATTTTTTTACTTTAAATTTTTCAGATTCTTAAGAATTTGTTTATTAAATCTTATATTGACCACATACACTGTTTAAATAGGAAGAAATGCTTAAAAGCTGTTTTTTCGCAGATGGCGGTATTTTGGGCAACTGCATTAGTTCTTATGATTTGCTGTTTGATTAGAAGTAAGCATAATTTTAGGAAATTTATGATGTCAAAAACTTCTTTGATAGTTATTACAAGGTTTTACTTAGTTTTAAGTGATTAGCAGTTGCATCAGAAAGAAAAATTGGGGTTTTCACACATTTTGTTAACTTTTACTCGAATTTCAGGAAATATGTGCTGTCTATCAAAAACACGTTTTAAATATTTTAAAATGCATTTGATTAATGACCGTTAATCTCTCTGCTAAAAGTTTAAATGGTTTGCATATGTGAATTAAGTATATAAAAGTCATATTATGCAATCAAGCTGAAATCTTAGAAAATATGCACTTATTCGTCCTTGGCCTTTGATCTTGATTTGACGGAAATTGCACCGTACGATTTTTTTACGACCGGGCAAAACAAATAGTACGGATGTGTAGCTTTCAAATGATATATAATTTAGCCGTGTGTTAGGTGGGTGGATTAAAAATTTAATTTTATGGTTAAAGTCACTCGCCTATAAGGACAACAATAACTTTTTACGTTGGATTTAGCAAGCGGATATTTGGGTGAACAAGTTCATTTATGTATTTAGAATAAAATATTGAAATCTAGAGAATAATCATATCGTATATATATCTGCAGATTTTGTTAAATTCTATCAAGCTTCGTGTCGTTTAGTCTATATGAAGGTTACCATTAAACTGTGATTCGTAACATTATCAGAAAAAATCAGATTCTAATAAGGGCACATCTAGTTTCAATCGGGAAACCTACCACCAGATGGTAATTTGATCTTAAAACGAAGTTAAATATAATCAATGAAAAGTTGGTATTAATAATTTCTGATAATGTCTATTTAATGCTCTTTATTAGTTTTATAACTCAAATGAAATTATGACGAGAACAATTGATATATTTACTCCCAGATTTATCGAAAGCTTATTTTGATAAATAGGTGGAAATAGGAATATGTGATAGTGTTGAGTACAGAGTACAGATATGATAACTGTCAGCAGACCTCAAACTGAGCACCAAAGCAACGCAGATAAGCTAAAACCTGTAAATAATTTTAAACTCTCCAAAAATAGTCAATACCGCTATCATTAAAAGATTTGTCACAGTTTTTAATCGCATGTCCTTAGCGATTGTAAAAACACTAGTTAGAACAACATAAACATTAGTTGAATTTTTTCTTGATGCAGATATAAAACGCGAGTTTAAAGAATGTATCTTTAGAATCCAATACGTTGGTGGAAAACTTGTATATGATCCTTTCAAGGCCAAAGGCATATTTGTAAAATTCGTTACATTATAACTGACATGTTTAAGACTATATCTTGTGAACATTTGAAGTATGTTATTTAAACATGTATATAGTGTGTATTTCTATGTTGTGATGTTACACTATTGTTTCAGATAAGGGTGAAGGTTTGGTACCATTAAAACGTTTAAACCCGCTGCAATTATTTGCACCTGTCCTAAGTCAGGAATCTGATGTTCAGTAGTTGTCGTTTGTTGATATGGTTCATAAGTGTTTCTCGTTTTTTATATAGATTAGACCGTTGGTTTTCCCGTTTGAATGGGTTTACACTAGTAATTTTTGGGGCCCTTTATAGCTTGTTGTTCGGTGTGAGCCAAGGCTCCGTGTTGAAGACCGTACTTTGACCTATAATGATTTACTTTTATAAATTTTGACTTGGATGGAGAGTTGTCTCATTGGCACTCTTACCACATCTTCTTATAACTATGACAAGTATAGTTCAGAATCGATTGGTACAGATCTATTTATAGATAATTTGATTTCCCAATAAGCTGCGACTTTATCATAGTTACTTTCTTCCTTTGACTTTGAATGGACATGAAAACTTAAGTAAAAGCGATGAAGGAAGCTTAGTAGCTAGTTATATACCTTATTCCGCCTTTTTAGATAAAAAATACTTCAGTACATACCCTGCCAAGTTCGCCATCTATTGTTCCAAAATATAATACCGAGTAATTGCTGGTCTGAAATATGTCCATAGCTGTAATTGTTTTGTTGATGTCGTAGAAGCTGTCCATATTTTCAATTCCCTTCCCACCGACTAGAGTATGATAATATTTTAATTTACAAAAGTCGCCTTCCAGTTCTTTACAAACCTGTAATCAAATATGTTGTATCAAACTGAGAATGTACATGTTATATATTTACTACGAAATATTATTACATTTTTTACCATGATATATCATATATATAGTTTTTCTAAAGAATTGTAATCAAATTGGCTTGAAAAAGACGTTGTTTTCTGGACTGAAGTTAGTAATATCATTTACTGTGACTTGCTTGTAAGTGTTGCTCTCCACCTATTTCAGTTCATTCAAAATTCAGTCTGATCCAATTGCAATCTGTTTTATCAAACCAAACTGGTAAACTAATCAGAAATTTTAAGCAACTGCTGTAGAAAACCACAGGCAAGCAATGTAAGTGAAAGGTGGTGAAATAAAGTATACTTTCAATCATATAGACTTGAATTCCACTTACATTGTAATTGCTATTTTGAAAATGAAGCTAACTTTTCTATACATATTGTTATTGTAAAGAGTGAGAGGATTTAAATTTTGAATTGCAAATAAAATGTCCAAATTGAAGATTTTGAAATATAGCTTCTAAAATAGTGTTTTCTATGCATGCTACATAGCTTTCTTTAAATGAATTTATGTTTGAAACAAAAACAAAAAATCATATTTTTTTTGGAATTCGTAGCTAATGCCCCTTTAAGCTTACATATGCTCTCTTGAAGTTTAAAGGGAGATAAGATCAGTATTTCAAAAGATCAATGCCTTTTTTTAGATTATCTCTCATGTAACACGTTGAAACGTATTAATATCATATTGTAATTTCATATATATTTTAACTGAATATAACATGTTTTAATTCAAACTGTTGTCCGATTCTTATGAATATAGAAGACTTTTAAATAGAAAAATAGTATGAAAGCTTAGTTTGGACTTTTACCATTTGTAATGACTCTTTATAATAATATTGCAATTGGGTCAGAATTTCAAATGAACTGCAATAGGTGGAGCGCAACACTTACATTCACGTTACAGTAATATATATTTGGTTTAAACTATTTGCATTTTAGATGAATATCATGATTTTTATTATATTATTCAATGTGCAAATCTTAAATCTATTTTAGTCTTCATCAATATTTTTTTTTTCAAATTATTCGTTCAGCTGGCCAATGTGAGATATAGTTGAGAGTACTTAAAAGTCCAGGTGTGTAATTAAAACAATACAAAATTTATCACATCAACATGATCAAGAAATGAAAAATTAATAAAAAATATAATTAAAATCAAATTGGGCTTAAATATAGCCCAAGGATAAAAGTTCCACTCAAAGTAGACCAGAATTCGCCTCAATAACTAGTACCATTCTGTGTAGTAAATACTAGTAATATTGTGGTTTTATAAATACATGAAAGTACATAATTTTACTTCCTGTTTGATTACCCCTTGTTTACCGAACACGTATATTAACTCTTGTTTAAACTCTGTTCACTTTACACACATATTGGTCATCTTGCACTGATACATGAACGTTACTTGGTTATCCCAGGTAACCTTGAGCAGATGATAAGCTTAGCTACCACTGATCCTCTAACACAGATATTGACTTCGGTTACCCTTGGGCATAGCTATTTACTTAGGCTACCTCTGGTCACCTTACACATATGTTGGATATCCCCTGGTCACCTTACACAGATATTGACTTTGGTCACCCTTGGTCATCTTACTCAGATGTTGACATTGGTTATCCCTGGTTGCTTAAACAGATGTTGACTTTGTTTCCCTCTGGTTACCTTACACAGATGTTTACTTTAGTTATCACTTGCAGCCTTACACGTTTATTAACTTTGAGCTTTGGGCTCCTTACATATATGATATTAACTTTAGTTACAACTGGCCACCTTACACACATATTGCCATCTAACACAGATTTTAACTTTGGTTACCCCTGGTCACCTTAGACAGTTGTTAACTTTGGCTACCCTTAGTCACCTCATATATATGTTGACTTTGGTCTCCCCTTGTCACCTTACATAAACATCCAATATATATGTAGGTATGCCAGGTGGTAACCAGGGTCAACATGAGTGTAAGGTGACCAAGGGTAACTAAAGTTAACATATGAGTAGTGTTATAAGGGGTAACTAAAGTCAACATCCGTGTAAGGGGAGCAAGGGAGCCAAAGTCAACATCCGTGTAAGGGGAGCAAGGGGGACCAAAGTCAACAGCTATGTAAGGTTACCAGAAATAACCAAAGTCAACATCTGCCTAAGTTGCCTAAATGGAGAAATTAAATTTAACACCTGTGAAAGATGATCAAGAGTAAAAAGTTTGCATCTGTGTGAGGTGAACAGGGGTAGCAAAAGTCAACATCAGTGTGAATAGCAATGAATAGGTAGTAGAACTATGAAATTTCGTTTATTTTTGGAACCATGATATTTCTACACAGAATAGTATTATTTAAAGAGGTGACATCTGGTCAACTTTCAGCGGAACTTTTATCCTTGTGTTCATGAACTAAGTAATTAGTTGCCAATAAAACCATTTCTAAATCAATACATATTATAAAAACAACCAGTAGTCTTCGGCTTATGCTTTCAAACTTTCCGGATTTTTACTTTTTTAGAAATTGAAAGGGGCATGGTGACAGCATAAATCAGGGCACTTTTTGAGGCTTGGAAAGGGCACTTCTCAATTTTTGTGTCTACGTTTTTGCGCGTACTCATTATGGCTTTTTTATTGCTTGTTCACATTATGTATTACTGTATATGATGACAATAAAGATTGCACAAGGTGTTATTGATTTTTTATTACATTATAAAATGTGCAAAACATGATTTACATTGTTAGTAACTGTGTTGGAATCTTGCTTACTGAGTGGTTAAGTAGCCTAATGTTCCTATCCTTATAATAAGCTTATTTTCTGTATATATGATACAGAATGGAGAAAATGTTTCAAAATTTAACATAATGAATAGGGAAAATGGGCAAAAATGAAGAAGAGAGAATAATGGTTGCTTAATTTTACAGAAAAGAAAAAAATTATATAAAAATAAAGGGTACCTGCAACCCTACCAAGACCCTCTTCACTTTGCACCATTACTCACAAGACCTCCTTAACCTAAAGTCAGAAGTATGCAGAAAGATCGTGAAAAGGTATTTCAATAGTAGGAAAAATTATAATTGAGCTATCTTTCGTGTATTCGGGTGTGCTCCATACTTCTTCGGAGGATGATATACAATAGAAGTGAATGAAATAGCCGCCCAGTTTGTTATTTTAATATCATACATTTTTCTTAAAAAATAGATAACATTTACGATTCGAATCTTTAATATACTCAAAAAGTCTATCGATCTTTTAAATAAAACATGTCCATACAACTCCCTAAACATTCCACTAATGAATCGTTCTTGTTTTATTTAATCTTATATTCTGTTTCTAAATTAGATATATAGAAATTCACCGTCGAAGAAAGATGCAAATTAAAATTGTGCCATAATTACATAAAAATATATGTGAAGCACTCATAGCTATTTGTTGATCTGCCAAAGGTCACGATCACAATGGTCACGTTGTACTCTCTATTACTTTCCAAAAATAACGATCAGATTTTGTAATTAGTCTATAAAAAATTGTCAATGGTCAAAAATGTATTAATTTTAATAAGTGAAAAAAATCCCAGGTACTGAGTTGAGTCCTTGTTGAAAACGATCTGATTAACGAGTTGTATTTTACAACTTTCTGCTTATCTCTCTGTTTCTTCGAAGGCATGGTTCTATTTGAACGACTTAAAACCGATTCATCAGGTATGATTTAAACACTTGTCCGCTGTGACATTAAATTTTGGTGTGGAGATCAAACATGTCGACCCAAGCCGAAGGAAAAGGGTACGTACACTTAAGGATGTTCGCTACTCTGTTTCAAAATAACAAGCTTTTTAAAAGACTGTTATAAATTGATAGTACATAAATAAATAAACAGAAAAAAAAAGAAGTGTCCATGCGCTTGTTTTCGAGATATAAGCCATTTAAAATTTGGTGGGAAATAATTCTCTCTAGATTTTTCAATTATTAAACATTAGTACCTTTTTTCTTTCAAAAACGATGAAAAAATAACAAGGAATTTATAAGATTTTCAAAGATGACATTTTCAACTATATGTAATCAAATTATGGAAAAAAAGTAGGAGTTAGTGGGCAAAATTTTAATGGCACTACATGGATAAAACCAGAGGATTCCAAATATCTGGCAAAAATTCAAAAGCAAAGGAGCGAACAACATTAGTAAAAAAAAATTAAAACAAAGAAATGAAATATTTTGCATTTATAGATGTTTTTAAAATAACCAAAATGAACTGTTATTAAAACTAGAGGCTCTCAAGAGCCTGTGTCGCTCACCTGATTCTACTTTGGTTTTGGAAATCATGTTAAAATAGATTAAAATCATATCAGATACCCTAATAATGAGTGAGATCATATCAGATACCCTAATAATGAGTGAGGACAAATTTGGTTTAATATTGGCCCTGTAATTTAATAAAAAATCCTGGTGGCCAACAGTAAATCAGCAACAAAGTAGCAACATCTTGGATAATGGATCGGCTTCAAAGTAACAACACTTGGTCAGCACCTCATAAGGAACATCCATGCCATGTTTGGTTTCATTCCATTCAGTGGTTCTCTAAAAGAAGACATTTGTATGTATTTCCCATAGGGTCTTATGTTAAACTAAGTCCCCCGCTGGCTGCCATCTTGGATGATGAATCGGCTTCAAAGTAACAACACCTGGTCAGCATCTCATAAGGAACATGCATGCCATGTTTGGTTTCATTCCATTCAGTGGTTCTCTAGAAGAAGTTCAAAATGTAAAAAGTTAACGACGACGACGACGGACGACGGACGCCAAGTGATGAGAAAATCTTACTTGGCCCTTCGGGCCAGGTGAGCTAAAAAGCAAACTTAGTGAAATGTGACCATTCATGTTGTAAATTCTTAATATGTGTGTGCTTAATTTATATGTGATTGTGACATAAAATTATGCTTTGGTATGATGGTGGATTTATTTGTTCTTTATTTTTACATATATCTATTTGCTTGCTTACATGATTATTGGGGGAGAATTGCATTTGCGCCAAAAATTCGTCCTTTTGTGCCACATCACATTTGCGTCAATGCTACGTTAGCGCCATTAGTTTTAATCTTTTTATACTAGTATCATTAGCGCCAAAAATAAAGTATAAAATTGCGCTTATTTAAAAAAAATGACTCCTTCTTTATCCTGCCGTTGGACATGCAGTTTACTGTCAGACAACATAAGTATATTAGAGCAAGGAATTTGTAACTTATGAAACAAATATAATCTCTACGACTGAGCTCTCCTCTCGTAAAATTCTGATACTTTTTAACGACATGAGTATTTTAAGCTATCATTATCACAAAGAAAAACGACATGCCTTTGTGATAATAGCTTGGAAAACATTGTTCACGTCGTAGACATGCACACATGTATATGTATTCTATTAACAAAATCATAGTAGTAAAATGTAGTCTCAGAATATATCTTTTAGAACATTCTTTTATATCGGTTACAGTGCCCTGATTCAGCACGCAAAAGGCATCATACCAGTGCTATGTTATGTCCATTCCTGAATCCACG
Source organism: Mytilus californianus (assembly GCF_021869535.1). NCBI lineage: Eukaryota > Metazoa > Mollusca > Bivalvia > Mytilida > Mytilidae > Mytilus > Mytilus californianus. The sequence goes on from NW_026262581.1 coordinate 31,632,983, forward strand.
TATTTTATATAAATGCTGAAAATACTTTTTAAGGTACATAAAATAATTTATGATTATCATTCATGATATATTTGTGAACAGGTAAATTGGCGAAATTAAATCCCGTATATCCGCGCCGATAAAATAAAAATTTCACAAATGATACATCTCAAAAATTACAATTGGCACAACAAACTGCTGCCTTTATTCTGGGATGAATCATGTTTGCGTTAATGATACATTTGCACCACTAGGAATTAGAATAACCAGTTTCATTGGCGCCCAAAAATTAGTATACGATTACACAAATTCGTAGATAAATTTTTATTTTAAATGTTACACTATATAATTGAAAAGCTGTTTTTAGAGAAAAATATCACAAATCGAAATAAAAGCAAGTGACGACACCACTTGGATGTATCATCAGCAAATACATCTTATGCATCCAAATAGAAAAGTGTCAACAAATTTCAAAATCAACAATTATAATCATACTTTCAATATCATTAAGTAAAACGACGTTGTCAATACTAAAATTGAGAATGGAATTTCACTCAGCTGTAAACGAGAGCTGATTGTTTTTTGTTTTATCAATCTTTTCAAAAAAAAAAAAGAAAAAAGAAAGATTTCCACGTTTCAAACAAACAGGTAAAAATATATAATAGTTATTCATTGCAAGAAGAATGTTAACGTTACCTTGAGTTTTAATTGGATGGATAGTAAGTTACCTTCACAAATTATGATTACTGTTTTTTTACTACACTGAATTTTTATCGGACACTATTCCTTGAATGCCAACATATTATTAATCTGTATTTTGTCGGCAGATCAAAGGTTGTAGACATTTAAGAAATAAATCTATAATTTAACTTTCTGATATAAAAAAAACTTGTGCTTAGGACATTTGCGCTTTTTTACCTGAAACACAAAAGAGCACTTGCGCTCAATCAATTTGATAAACCTGTTTACCTATAATCTAAACCAAATTTGCCAAAGTCAAGGAATGATATTCACACATTTTTTGAAAGTTAATCCGTACAGACCACAAAATTACAAAAAAAATATTTACGTAAAACATACATAAAACGAATTTTCTATTGATGGAACATTCAAAATTTTGTACTGGATTTTATAAGCAGATCAATACCATTAGTGGATTAAAAATGGCAACCTTATTCCTCTTATGTTCATTCTCAAGTCTAAAAAGTCAGATGAACTCTTCCATCATAGTTTATCTTAGATTGCTTGAATTTGTGGAGACCAAAATTAAAATTTTAAATCACCTGGCTGCCGTTTCATAAAACAATCGTTAGCGTACGTTTAAACGTTAACCAAACGTAACGCTAAAATTCCGTTTCATAAAACAATCGTACTTTGCGATGGTCGTACATTGCGTGTGAATCGCGAACGCTATTTACGTGTGGTTAAACCTGTCGCAAAGCGATCTTTACATAAAAGATGGCCGTCGCCTTGCATACTTTGAGGCACAACCGACGCCGAATCTTTAGACGACACAGGGTTTTCAGGGAAGGATTGAAATCATGGACAATTTAAATGACACATATATCATATCTCGCTACCGTCTTGGTAGATAGGGCATATTTGAGTTTTCAGATACACTTTTACCACGCCTTGAAAGGACGACTTTGATAAATTTCTCAAAACCTCCTTTCACACAGACTTTCGGGTAAAGTAAAAGAGAATGTGCGTGCTATGTACTTACAATTTATATGTATAACAAGTTATTTCAACAAAACAATCAGAAATATCTGGACCAAACCATTTGTTGGTGATATATGAACAAAAACATGGACAAATTAAATTTTATACCAAATGTTTACTGTTGACGCTACTAAAAGGTGTCTTCATTCACGTCCGCGTTTTGGCAGGGAGTGCTTGTTTGTCCAATTATAATAACTCCGTTTGAAATATTAATAATATTTTGTTTTTAATTTTTATTCCACGAGGGCATTTGAAATTATCTAAATCTGTAGCTGTTAGCAAAAAAAAAAGCAGCACTCTTTCAAAAAGATATGGGAAGGGTATGAGGGTATATTTATAAAAAAAAACATTCAACATTATTCGTTGGATACCAATTTTCATGGCTTTTGTGGGTACAGGTGGACCAATAATTTAAGTCAACGAATTATTTTTTTTCTATAGGCTTTGTATGCATAAATTGGCAAAACTACGAAATAAATATCAATAAAATGCATTTTTTCCTTAATCCACGAACATTGATAGCCACGAAAATAAATTAATCCACAGTAGTTGACCTTCCAAATGACAGAAACAAGTGCCTGTGGTGTACACGGATATATTTGTTCCTTACCTACACAACAGACGATAAATATACATAAAATTGGAACTTGAACAATAAAATTTCGGGTGTGCAACAATACAGAACGGTACTAGCTCCCCTTAAAATGGTTTCAATAGTTATATATAATAGAAAATAGCTTTTGCAAATGTTATTATTACTATGAAAATGAAATGGTAGTACTACGATAGCCAAAGAACCTTAATACTAGTGCCTTAAAGTTTTAAAACAATGAGAAAGGAACGATATAAGTAATTTAAATAAAGCAATTTAGTTTAAACATATCTTATCTGCAAAAGTAGCAAAATGGTTATAAATATGAACAAAGAAAAAATATTTTATAATGACGATAACCGAAAAGGAATACATGTTATCAAAAAATTCGGAACCCTTTGTCTCGCGGTTTTATGCTGCTGTCAGCGTAAAAGTGTAATGTTAACTTAAAAGTTAGTCCATTCATCAGTGAACTACAGAATTAAAAAAAAAAATCTTAGATTGATACTGTCTTTTGGTCATAAACAACCTTCTGTCCAATTTCATGAAATTATACGAAGGGTTGACAAAGTTATTGATATCTCAAACAAACTTTAACCACAGAGGGTCCACAGACTGTACCGAAATGTTGACCCCGACGCCGACGACGTAATCTATTATCGGTATGTCCCGCTTTATAAATAAATTTCGCAGGCTTGACAAAAAGGGTGGAAATATGTACATGTTAAATGATAAGACTGGTCTGGATTGGAATGAGAGAAATTAAGAATTGATCATTTTAATTGCATGTTTTGAATCGTTGTGTAATTCTGACATAAGATTGTAGAGACTCAAAAATGTATACATATTTACAAGAGAGTTGTCTCATTGGCACTCATACCACATCTTCTTATATCTATTTTGCTGAAATGTAAGGTCTCCATCAACAGCCAAGTAAAGCTCAAATGATATAGTATACATTTGTACATCTTTCTAATTAATAAAATTTTTCTCGCTTCTTTGTGAAGATGGAACTAAAAAATTGTGAAAACATTATTCAGCCGGCAAAAGCCATGTAAAAGAGGGTCGTAATGGGGATACCTTCATTACGAACAACGGTAAAAAAATTGTTGTCAAATGACATTAACTGTAATTTTCGATGCATGACCATTTTCTTAATGACGATAAAAAAAAAAAAAAATTTTTTTCTCCACAAATAACGGTAACAAATAATTATTTGAGATCTCTGAATCTCGAGAATACGGTGGCAATATGCGGCTATGAAAGAACGAGATAACTATCTTGTGGGAACGACGTATTGTCTTGAGAGAACGAGATAACTATCTTGTGGACACGGCATATAGCATCTTGACGGAACGAGATAACTGTCTTGTGAGAACGACACAATATCTTGAAGGAACGACATAATATCTTGAGGGAACGCCATATCATCATGAGGGAACGAGATATCTATCTCATGGAAACGACAAAACATCTTGAGGGAACGAGATAACTATCTTGTGGAAACGATATATAATATCTTGAGAGAACGATAAAACTTTCTTGTAGGAACGGCATAGCATCTTGAGGGAACGACATAACATCTTGAGGGAACGAAATAACTATCTTGTGGTAACGACATAATATCTTGAGAGAACGATATAACTTTCTTGTGGGAACGGCATAGCATATTGAGGGAACGACATAGCATCTTAAAGGAACGAGATAACTATCTTGTGGTAACGACATAATATCTTGAGAGAACGATAACACTTTCTTATGGGAACGGCATAGCATCTTGAGGGAACGACAAAGTATCTTGAGGGAACAGTATTTTTTTCTTACATGGCAGCATTCTGCCACCGTACGATAAGGATATTTTGACGAATCACGATAAAACTTTAACCATTTTGTCGCTAACGCGACGTAAGCCGAAAATGACCGTTTGGCGCCTGACGGTAAAGTGCATCGCTACCCTCATTAAAGCCATCGATGTGATTAAAAAGGTATTAAAAATTTTAAAAAAGAGCTATAAATGTTTATGTTCTCTATTTAATAAACACAATGTGGGAACGCAACTGTATGTTTTTTTTTTAGATATTGTGGTCATTCGGGAGACTGTCAACAAGCGGTTCTCCGACATTCGAAATAATTTTCGGATACGTGTTTTTTTTTTCATTATTATCTCTGGGGCTTACTTGTAATTTATATGAGAAAACTTTTGTATCTGTCATTAATATTCAAACATTGAGGGGTGCCGAACCCATTCTTAAAGCAAGAAAACAGGGGGGAAATTGAAATAAAACTAAGAGCTCCGACCCAAATTATGGAAATAGTTGTGTTCGTTCAGCTGAAGTTTTGACTTTTAATAAAAGAATTGTTTTCAAAATTTTTAAGATGTTTAAAAAGAATTAATATATAGTTTTTCCTCAAATTTAACTTCAATATGTTTACACTCACAAATAGTTCTAAATCTTTAAAAACACATGTCACTATATATTTTTCACTGTACGGTCACTTGTCGGTAAACAACTTTCGACTGTATTATCACTTGGATATGTAATGTCGCTTGGGTGCAGAGTCATGATTTTGGCTAGAGTATGCATGAAAAAAAAGTTACAAAACAGTACAACATAAGAATGAATTATAAAGATATATTGAAAATGGTTCAACTCAACAAGGCATAAAAAAACCAACGATCAAAAAGATAAAGTACCGATTGACAGTTACTGAAACTAGTCTTACACCAATTATAACTTATAAAACTCACGTGTCCCCAGACTTTAATATCACTCAGAAATCATCAAATTATTCTGAAAATTGATATGTCAAAAATAGTCTAGATCGAAAAGATATTTAGTACTTGTATTTTTGCAGCTTTAACATTTCACATACAGTCTAAAATAGGGCGATGTTAGCCTATGTCATCACTTGACGTCCGTCGTCGTAAATTATTTTAAAATTCTTCTCCTCTGAAATTACTGTTCCAAATACATCCAACTTTAACTGGATGTTTTTTATAGTTGTGTCTAGTTTATAAATTCTATCCGGGGATTTCATACATAAAAAAATTGCCACCATTGCCAAAAGTTAAACATAAAAGGGGGGGGGGGCGGTTTTTTGCTTATATCTCGAAACCTAAGCACTGCCATGAAATAAATAAAATATTTACTCATATTTGAATCGACGTGGATTCGATTCTCAGCAAGTTGAAACCAAAGAAGAAAGTTGGTATTTGCTGTTTCTCCTATTAGTATGCAGCATGTGGGGGTATTAGTAAAGATTGGTAGGTCCATTTATTTCATTTTCTTTTAACAAACACATACCTTGTGTAAGCAATAACCAGTTGGGTTTACGCACTCCAAAAACTAAATTGTTAACAACTTACCTGACGTCCCCTGTTTCTGTTTTGTTATAGGAAAGGGAGTTTCCATGCTTATTCCGATAATATAAGGATTGCAGGGAAAGTACACCAGTTAATGCAGTATGTGGTTCAAACACATTTCAACATTATGCTATTCCAAGAATGGAAATTACTCAAGAAGCAAGTACTATTACTGGTATAACATTTTCTCATTTTAAACTTATTAATGAATTTATAATTTTCATATCCATTAAAGGTTTAAATGATATCTTTACATGGTTATAGTTCAGACTGTAAACATCTTCATTGATACAGTTTTCCTGAAACTTAACCTCAAAAAGTTTTCTTCAAACAAAATGTATTTAAGTGGAACAATAGTTGAAACATTTTCTGTTGAGCACTCATTAATAGATTTCATCGATTTTTCAAAACTTAATGACAGACCTATATTGGTTGGACATAATATTGCTAATTTCGATATGTTGGTGTTGGAAAATAGATTGAAGAAATTCCATTTGTTTTCAACATTTTCTGCTTGTGCAAAAGGATTCATTGACACCTTAAAAGTTTCTAAACGTGTAATTCCAAAACATGAAGTAGAAAATTGCAAGTAACAGACTCTAGTTAAAGTAGTTTTCAAGTCAACTTATAGTGCACATAATGCAAAAGAAGATGAAAATACTTTTTGGGGTTAAGTTTCAGGAAAAATGTATCAATGAAGATGTTTACAGTCTGAACTATAACCATGTAAAGATATCATTTAAACCTTTAATGGATATGAAAATTATAAATTCATTAATAAGTTTAAAATTGGCACGAAGTGGAGTCAAGATGTGTCATCTAAAAATTGTAAATGCTAGAGATGGAGCTATTTTGACAGAGAATCACGTGAGCGCTAAAATGCTGGAGCTATAATTCAGTTTTTGACAGTACCAGAGGAGTAAACGGTTTTATATATATATATATATATTTATATATATATATATATATTATAACTAGTTATGTCGCCCAAATCAGAGTTTTGATGACATATAGTTTTTGTCCTATTTTTTATTATTATTTTATTTGGAAACTTGTCGGCATGATTTTGAAAATTAGCACTGAGAGATTGAAATTTATACTTGGTACGGGTAATCATCTGTATCCGCCGATGCCCACAGTAGAGAGGCCCATAGGGGGAATTCAACTTTTTATATACATTCCTGTTTTAGGTCAGTTTTGATATAAATGTTACCATGGCAACGAATATGTATGCTTCATCAAACTTAAATTGTTAAATTATGACAGGGTGAAAAAAGTCTTTAATTTCTTAAACCATTTACTAGCATGATTGGTACCTATGAATCAAAAATTGAAAAAAAAATGGTGATTTTTTCTTACTGCTGAGTAATTTATGTTTGCTGATTTTTTACCATAGTAATGCTTTTTAAAAGCTATGTTATCATGATATTTGTTTTACATTTACATTTAAGCCATGTGTTGTAGCTCTGAAATATTGGTTTTTGATCTCTTGTTGTCTGTTAGTAGTAATTCTTGCACTTCAGAACAATGTAAAATCTGAATTTTCCTACTTCTTGTCTCGTTGCCATGGTATCCGTTGTTCATAGAAACAACAAATAGCTTTCATTTGATTCTCATGTGAAACTATATTGATGTGTGTAGGTTTAACAAAAGATATGACAACATGTGCCACACTTTGTACACACAAATTTTGAAAGATATACACAGAATCGCTGTTGATTACTGAGTTAGCCTATTTTCAGGGGTAACAACAATATTTTTAGGTCAAAAGATAGTCTGGTGACCCATATTTTATTGTTTATCTTTTTAAAGTTCATTGTTTTGACCATCTTATGTCAAACTAAAAAAAAATCAATGGACCAATATTTTAGAAATTTGAGAAAAATAGAAATTTTTAACAAAATCTGTGTTTTTTGTGTGCAGCAGTGTTGACGAAATTGGGGCCGGATTTAATAAATAAGAATAAAACTGCCATTATTTTTTTTTTATTTACAACTTATTTGTATCATTATTTTTGTGATAATTGAAGAACAAACCATTCAAATTACTTTCAAAGGCTTGAAAAAAATCCAGAATTTTTACTTCAGATATGTATTTATTCATACATATGATGTACCAACTTTGGTGACCGTTAACATTGAAACGAATCTGGTGACATTATATTTTCAACTCAAATTTTTATAGAGGCCATTCCATAGTATATGTATGCAAATTTTAAGAAAAATTCAATGGTGAAAAAAAATTGCTATATCTGTAGGGATCCACCTTTAGTTAATTTGTGTTTTTTTACAGATTGATACTTTATGTCTACTTACATCACCCTTATCGCAATAGGTTTCATTTACAAAGCAATAGGTAGAGGTATCAAGCTCAGTGTCTGTTTGGAAATATTCCCCATCATCTTTTTTAACAGAGTATTTGCATAGTAACTGCAACTTCCTGGATTCTAAATAATCTACTGATATGTTGGCCCATGAACGTGCACAGATAACACTACGATTATTATAAAGGAACAAAAATATCGCGAATCCGCCTTCATCTATAACATTTTCAACCTTTGTTAAGGTAAATCCATCATATATACACGTAATATTCATATCTTCATAGGAATGGTAGTAGCCAGTTTTATTGTTATCGTTTTCGTACTTCAGACAAAGTTTGCCTATCCTTGAAGATTCCAACTGATTATTTGCATGCACTTGAAAAAAGAAATAAAAATGTGATGCACGGTAAAAAGATGCTTGGAAAACAAGTCTTAAATTTTCTTCACCAGCGCGTTCAATATTCATTGGTCCTTTTTGATATGGTTCCGTATTGAACAAGGTAAAATTTATCGAATTAAAAGACAAAATTCCGTACGATGTGTTCAGTACATTTGCAGAGTTCGTACCGATTACAACAATGCTTTTTTTTACTTCTTTTACATAGATCATACTGTAGGTAAGAAGGTATTGTATATCGACCGACATATCGCTGCTTTCGATTCCAGTCATCTGTAAATTTATATCCAGTTTCGAACAATGGCTTACGTTAATATTATTTTGGTTACACTGTATAATTTCTTCATTTTCCTCATCATATAACAGTAACCAAACGGTTGAATTATTAGTGTTAAATGACTTTTCCGTCATGTTTTCTCTATGAAGAGACACAATACCGCCAACACCTCCTACATATATTGTTTCATTTGAAACGATCATTTGTCGTAATGTAGAAATCTTAGTTTCTGTGCTAGTTTGGCTCAATGTAATTTCAACCGCAATGGCAATAATGTACAATATAAAACAAAACGATACTTTCCTATTGAAGCCCATAATAAAAATAATAAATTTTTCAGTGTGTAGATGATAGACTGTTCATTAAACTCTTCGTGTTTGATCTGCTTCCTCCTAGGCAAACGTGATCCAAATTTTCGAATCTGGAGAACAGCAATCAACCTGCAGTAAAACGCATTCGATTTAGTCTGAATTGCATCTATATTGTATAATGAATAGACATTCGAAAAGTTGTGTTTATATTAAAATGGACATCGACAGAGATTTCCCAGTATAATACATGTTTCAAAAAGTAATATTTCTATTAAGTGTCATAAAATGGACCGACCAACCTATATAAAAAAAACAATCATCTGGGAATGAATTGTGTTCCAGTACTCCCCGATCTATATCTTTACCTGCATGCAGTTGATTCCAAACAGAGAATTGACATAGAAGTTAGAATTTTCTTTAACTTTCATTTCTCTATTAATATTTTTTTGGCGACTGTGTTGATCGTTCGATATGATAAAAAATGATATCATAAAATGATATTGCTGATGCGGGTAAATTTACTCCGCACACACACACACTCACACACACACACACACACACACACACACATATATATATATATATATATAAATTTACAGTTCGACCATTTGAGTTGACAACTTAAAGACACAAGATACATGTATGCCTTTAATTTTTTTGAACTGAAAATTTTCTTATTCAATTATCAACATTCAACAGCTGAATATGAAATGTAAATGACACTCCCGAGATATATCCTGAATTCTATAAAATGTTTCGTAAACTATTGGTTTTTTTTTCTCTTAGCTGTTTCCCTTTAAAGGAAATATTGCCTGTCCTCTTTCTTATTTGGGAATAGAGGTTTCACAATTTTTGACATTAAACTTAAGTCTCACGCAATTGCCATTGTCTTCCCAGAAACATTTTGTACATCTATTGAAGGCTACATAAGAGGCGCGGCGAAGAATAACATACTTTTCTCAAAATTTGTCGAGTTTACGAAACATAGGAAGGTATAGATTACAAGTATGAATCATTTAGAAGACAATATATTTATTTCCTTGATACAACAAAGCTTGAAACTATTCAGAAGTAAAGATTTTTTTTATATAAGAATGTGCATTTATGACATGATTGAGCCAACAATAAATATTCCAAGAATATGAAACCTATAAGTTATAAATCATGAATCATGACGTCTTTCACAAATTCGATGGAAATTTATCAACAACATCTCAAACTACGCTTGCTTTATACAAATTAGAGCATATACAGTAATATAGTGTTATATATAAGGTGTCAGTTGATTTTTTTGCTTCCTCTCGAGCTGATGAGTCAAGCCCTTTTAAACTGATTTTGCCTTAAAAAAAAACCTTGTCCTTTTGTTGCGCTTTTACACCACACTACCGTTAGGTAGAGAGTTTAACGCTCGCAATCATCTTTAACCCTGCCACATTATATACTGTATGTGATGTCCAAAGTGAGGAGCATTTAAAAGCTCTCCAAAGACATAAGGCTTATATTTTGTGGAATTTTATAATTTAGTGGTTGTCGTTGGTTGCTGTTTGTCATATTTGTTTTTCGTTTATTGTTTTATCATGAATCAGGCCGTTGGTTTCCTCGTTTGATTTGTTTTTAAATTTGTGACGTCGGAGCCTTTTATAACTTTTATAAGGCATTTTACTAATTATTAAATGCCGTACGATGACCAATAGTTGATTGCATCCATCTGGTGGAGTGTTGTCTCATAAGCAATCGTACCACATCTCCTTATTTTTATATTCTTTTTTATGAATTAAATTTTGGCACTCTCAGAAAACAGTCATTGATTAAGCGTAAAAAACCAACCGGAAGTGACGACCTCATTTTAATGCATTCTCTATTGGCAAACGAACGCCGTTTCAGCATGGGTCTAAGTGTCAGACCGTTGAAGTCCAGGTGCCTATATTTCTATATATTATTCGAGCTAAACTATATGTTACTTTATGTAAGATTTTTTAATTCGTGAACAATTTGGGAGCGATACGGTTTTGTTTATGTGGTACATGCAATTAAAGCATAAACAACAACAACAGCTAAACATTCAGTTTTCGGATTTTTTGTTTGTTAGCAGTAATGAGGTACTTTCGTAGTACATCATTATTCTCTATTTTGTTTGAGTTTTGTAATCAGATTGATGTGTTTCTGATCCACTGTAATTACTTCCGTTTGGTTTATTTCAGTATTTTACCAATTGTTATGATGACATTTATTTATTTAAAGTCTAACAACTACTGTATTGTGTATACTGACAATAAAGGTAAAATTTTACGTTTGAAAGAATCTGAAAATTGTCTTTTTGCTTAGTTTATTATTTAATTAAAAGTTAAAAGAAAGTCTTTCAATTAGTATCAATAGAGTTTAATAAATTGAATACAAGCTTTAAAAAAAAAAAACAAAAACAAAAAAAAAACACACCGACACAAAAAAAAAAAAGAATATAAATAATATTCAAATGTAGGTCAACATCAAATCTTTAAACATGTATTAGGTAATTTAAATTACATTTATTCTGAATAAATATAAAGTAACCGCGTGCTTAGATTTCGTTTCGTATCAAATTTGTAAATACACCAAGGTTTTTGTATCAAGTAATTTTTAATGTACATAATCACGCAAACCATGTACTTGACATACAATTTTCCTTAAATTTATTTCAAACGCTGAAACAATATGGTAAAATTGGACACTTTGTTTTTCCTACCTTTATGTTTGAGAACGATTTTGAACGATAAACTCCATATCAAGATCGATATTTATCATGTCGCAAGAAATTTCCTGATGAAAGGGCATGCTAAATACTTCCCTGTTTACACTAATAAACATACTTTTTTTTAGTGTCAAGTTTCTCACAGGTAAATAGGCGAAGGAAATTCTCAGAAGTTTAAAATTAAGATGTATTTTTTTATCTTTTGTTCTATTCTCAGCACCAAAACCTATTTCGCGACAATTAAATTAACTTTCGGTTACAAAAGGTAAAAATAAATGATGTAATCAACAGCACATAAGATGGGGATGCACCGGGGGGGGGGGGGGGGGGGGGCTCATTTCCCAAATATCTTGTTTGTATTATTTTTCTACTTCTCACTTGTTTCTCTACTTTTTTCCAGATCCCATTTTTTATCCCTTTATTCCACATCCCTACTTTTTACCCCCTATATTCCACATCCCGTTTATCCCACATCCAAATGAAGTGTGTTACCCCGATCTAAAATAGATACATCAAGCGACATCCTGTCAAGTTAATTAGTTTATTTAGGAAGGAAGAAAGAAAATAGCTTTTACATTCATTCATAAAGATATTTGTTTTGACATTTTTCCTGAACCTACAGAAATCTTGATAAAAAACGAGATGTCACATCCTAATTTTTACATTGATGTTATTTATAGAGCCTGTAAATTGAGATACAACCCATGTTGTATTAATCCTATAGGTAAGAATAAACTAATTCTTAAAGGTTATTAAATCAACAATATAAAAAAGGCCTTTGAATATTAGGTTTATTGGAACTATTATTAAATTTGTTATAAATAAATTAAACATAACTTAACATAGTATGTTGCTACAGTTATGCACACAAACAGTCCTAAATCCTGTCGATATTTTGGCATATCACCAAATCATGCATTTCTCAGACTCGTTATGGCTAGTTTTAATCTATTGACTGTGTACTTATTGGAAATTTAGTATTGAAAAAGAACATTTATTAGTTAATTATACACCTTAAAGCTATTTATTTCAATCCGGATAAGTTCTAAAATTACACAATTTTTTCATCCAGTGGAAGCAATCTTGGGCCCTGTTTAAACAACGCATAATGCATAAAACTTTTCCAAGAAACATGTTTAAACCATCGTAAACACTTCAAACAAGGCATTTTTATTACTTTAATTTGTGTTTTAAAAAAGTGGATCATAATCTATCAAAGTTTCAAAATGTTTGCTTTCGAAACTTTCTTCTTCCTTAGCTCGTTACTGATGACCTTTGTTTTTGAGACCCTTGACCCAAACAGGAAGTTGTCTAAGTGACTGTTTTTTTCCGGATTGGACTAAATAGCGATAATGTGTATTATTGGCGTTAAACTATCTTTCAGCAACTAAGAATAGTTATTCTTATATTGGTACGCTATGTCATTTGTCTTTACATGATAGTAATTTTTAAGTAATCTTATTTACGATATGGTACATTTAAAGATATTATTGTGTTTATTGTGTAACTTATGACGACTAATAAAAATACCCGGCCCTTTTACACTAGTCAAATATCAAGGATGCTTGAAAAATTAACACAGTAAAACATTGTATGGTTTATATTCTCACGATTCAATGCACAATTTTGTGGTTGTCGCTGTTTGCTGTCTATCATATCTGATTTTCGTTTATATTGATTTCATAAATTAGGCCGTTGGTTTTTTCATTTGACTTGTCTTACATTTGTCGGTGACTTTCATAGCTTACTATACGATATCTGTACGCTATGTCATTTGTCTTCAGGTTTTGTTAGTGAGACAAGCCCTTTCCAAATAGTATTTTACAGTTTCTTGTGTTGTGACACGACTGTTCTTGGTTAATAAGAAGATGTAGTGTTCACAAAAATGTTAACAAGATTCTTTATAGGCCTGTCGAAAATCAGAAGCATATACATTAGTGGTGGTCGCTGATTGCTGTCTACCATATATAGTTTTAGTTAAATATTCTAGCTTACAACAAGCCGTTGGTTTTGTTTCGTTTGAACTTTATAACATTTTGTTACGCTGCAGCTTTTTGTAGCTTACTATACGGTATTGGTTTTGCTCAGTGTCGAAGGCCATAGTTTATATCGACGTCATTAAGTCTCTAGTGGATAGTTTTCTCAACGGCAGTTATACTATATCTCCTCATATTTATATGTACATAGTCATTCGTTATAGTGAACATTTATTTGAAAATTGAGGAGACTACGACAATAAGACAGCAAGTTCACTTGAATATCCTTTAAACAAACGATTCATGTGCTAAATTGTATCATTAGTGTTACAAAATGAGTTCACGAAGTCACAAATGATTATTTTTTCCCAAAACATTGGATTAGAAATAATAGATTAAACGGATTTGCAAATGTTCATAGGATACGCAGCAATACGTTACCCGTATAAAATTCAACGAGGGTTATATATTTCTTTATTTAATTTGTATATTGAAAACAGATGAAAGATATTTGAATAATAATGGATCAATTATATTTTAAAACCGGAAATTTTCGCACCGTCTCTAATTTGCGATTTGTTGACTGAATTTTAATTTGCCCCGCTCTGAATTCGCGATTTCCTGCTGGTATTTATTAATCTGTTGTCTTTACGATTCAAATTTCCAAGAAATATTCAAGCAGTTTGATTTTGTCGGAGCAACTCAAGCAGCCGGGAAAAGTAATGAATTTGAAATAAACAAGTAAAAGATGTGTTCCTGCGTTATGTTCCACATACCTACTCTTACTAGAACGTAATTAATGAAACCAAAAAACATTATCGCGTTCAAAAGGTAGTGGCACTACTGAATAAAGATGGAGGGGAAAAACCACCTGTGACCATTTGCAATGTAAAAGAGGAGATTCGAAAACAATTTCTAAATTATCTTTTTTACATATTTGAATGCTCGATACTGTATTCATGAGATTTGTAGCATGTGACCTGACATTTTAATCAAATGACCCCCCTTGGTTGTAGAGTGAAAGTTTAGACCTTCAAGTCCCTTTCTCATAAAAGTTATTTGCCTTAAAATTTCAACCTACCAGGTCTTTTCCCTTTATGCGCACAAATCATAAATAATCTCATCTAAGACTTCAAAGTTGTATCTGCAGTTTGAATCTTCATGAGTGTTTAAGTCACGAGTTTGCATATAACACTTCTATAGTTACGCTTCCGTTTTAAAAACTAAAAAGTCGAAAGTTTTCAAGGTTGACAATGTTCATTTGTTCACGATTAACAATTCAGATAACGTGTAACGTTCGAGTGGATGTCGACAAATTGTTGATAAAACGTAACAATTGGTATATTTGCACTTTTGTATATTGAATTCACTGTTGTTAAAGTAAGGTCAATAAAGCCGCTATGAAAATTAGCAAAGTACTAAAGATTGAAATTAGATCTCTTAAGCCAGATTTTAAATCATGTAAAACTTCTTGAACATCGATATATGTAACAGTTATTAACAAACTTAACAATCTAAAAAAGAATAAAGATATGGGAAAAGACAAAATCATTGACAAGAGGAGGGATCATATATACAATATCACTGAATCTTAATATTTTATCATTTAGGGAATTTGGTATCGACAAAATAAAGTACAGAGTAGAAGAACATTGAGGACCAAATTCCGAAAGGTTTTGCCAAATGCAGCTATGGTTAAATTTGACGTGTTTCACTTTGACCACAAATATTACGTATGATCATAATTTATTGTTCAATGAAACACTTGTACTATTTTGTTCTTCAGTGTACATGCGTTTCTTGATATTGTGCGACATAGATATGTTTGGTGTCTATTTCACAAAAGGACATTCTGTTCGCTGTAATGAATAAGAAGTTTTATTATCTACACACGGACATATACATTGAAATATTAAACTTTACATGATAATAATTTTTAAGTAATCTTATTTACGATATGGTACATTTAAAGATATTATTATGTTTATTGTGTAACTTTATGACGACTAATAAAAATACCCGGACCTTTTACACTAGTCACATATCAAGGATGCTTGAAAAGTTAACACGGTAAAACATTGTATGGTTTATATTCTCACGATTCAATGCACAATTTTGTGGTTCTCGCTGTTTGCTGTCTATCATATTTGATTTTCGTTTATATTGATTTCATAAATTAGGCCGTTGGTTTTTTAATTTGACTTGTCTTACATTTGTCGGTGACTTTCATAGCTTACTATACGATATCTGTACGCTATGTCATTTGTCTTCAGGTTTTGTTAGTGAGACAAGCCCTTTCCAAATAGTATTTTACAGTTTCTTGTGTTGTGACACGACTGTTCTTGGTTAATAAGAAGATGTAGTGTTCACAAAAATGTTAACAAGATTCTTTATAGGCCTGTCGAAAATCAGAAGCATATACATTAGTGGTGGTCGCTGATTGCTGTCTACCATATATAGTTTTAGTTAAATATTCTAGCTTACAACAAGCCGTTGGTTTTGTTTCGTTTGAACTTTATAACATTTTGTTACGCTGCAGCTTTTTGTAGCTTACTATACGGTATTGGTTTTGCTCAGTGTCGAAGGCCATAGTTTATATCGACGTCATTAAGTCTCTAGTGGATAGTTTTCTCAACGGCAGTTATACTATATCTCCTCATATTTATATGTACATAGTCATTCGTTATAGTGAACATTTATTTGAAAATTGAGGAGACTACGACAATAAGACAGCAAGTTCACTTGAATATCCTTTAAACAAACGATTCATGTGCTAAATTGTATCATTAGTGTTACAAAATGAGTTCACGAAGTCACAAATGATTATTTTTTCCCAAAACATTGGATTAGAAATAATAGATTAAACGGATTTGCAAATGTTCATAGGATACGCAGCAATACGTTACCCGTATAAAATTCAACGAGGGTTATATATTTCTTTATTTAATTTGTATATTGAAAACAGATGAAAGATATTTGAATAATAATGGATCAATTATATTTTAAAACCGGAAATTTTCGCACCGTCTCTAATTTGCGATTTGTTGACTGAATTTTAATTTGCCCCGCTCTGAATTCGCGATTTCCTGCTGGTATTTATTAATCTGTTGTCTTTACGATTCAAATTTCCAAGAAATATTCAAGCAGTTTGATTTTGTCGGAGCAACTCAAGCAGCCGGGAAAAGTAATGAATTTGAAATAAACAAGTAAAAGATGTGTTCCTGCGTTATGTTCCACATACCTACTCTTACTAGAACGTAATTAATGAAACCAAAAAACATTATCGCGTTCAAAAGGTAGTGGCACTACTGAATAAAGATGGAGGGGAAAAACCACCTGTGACCATTTGCAATGTAAAAGAGGAGATTCGAAAACAATTTCTAAATTATCTTTTTTACATATTTGAATGCTCGATACTGTATTCATGAGATTTGTAGCATGTGACCTGACATTTTAATCAAATGACCCCCCTTGGTTGTAGAGTGAAAGTTTAGACCTTCAAGTCCCTTTCTCATAAAAGTTATTTGCCTTAAAATTTCAACCTACCAGGTCTTTTCCCTTTATGCGCACAAATCATAAATAATCTCATCTAAGACTTCAAAGTTGTATCTGCAGTTTGAATCTTCATGAGTGTTTAAGTCACGAGTTTGCATATAACACTTCTATAGTTACGCTTCCGTTTTAAAAACTAAAAAGTCGAAAGTTTTCAAGGTTGACAATGTTCATTTGTTCACGATTAACAATTCAGATAACGTGTAACGTTCGAGTGGATGTCGACAAATTGTTGATAAAACGTAACAATTGGTATATTTGCACTTTTGTATATTGAATTCACTGTTGTTAAAGTAAGGTCAATAAAGCCGCTATGAAAATTAGCAAAGTACTAAAGATTGAAATTAGATCTCTTAAGCCAGATTTTAAATCATGTAAAACTTCTTGAACATCGATATATGTAACAGTTATTAACAAACTTAACAATCTAAAAAAGAATAAAGATATGGGAAAAGACAAAATCATTGACAAGAGGAGGGATCATATATACAATATCACTGAATCTTAATATTTTATCATTTAGGGAATTTGGTATCGACAAAATAAAGTACAGAGTAGAAGAACATTGAGGACCAAATTCCGAAAGGTTTTGCCAAATGCAGCTATGGTTAAATTTGACGTGTTTCACTTTGACCACAAATATTACGTATGATCATAATTTATTGTTCAATGAAACACTTGTACTATTTTGTTCTTCAGTGTACATGCGTTTCTTGATATTGTGCGACATAGATATGTTTGGTGTCTATTTCACAAAAGGACATTCTGTTCGCTGTAATGAATAAGAAGTTTTATTATCTACACACGGACATATACATTGAAATATTAAACTTTACATGATAATAATTTTTAAGTAATCTTATTTACGATATGGTACATTTAAAGATATTATTATGTTTATTGTGTAACTTTATGACGACTAATAAAAATACCCGGACCTTTTACACTAGTCACATATCAAGGATGCTTGAAAAGTTAACACGGTAAAACATTGTATGGTTTATATTCTCACGATTCAATGCACAATTTTGTGGTTCTCGCTGTTTGCTGTCTATCATATTTGATTTTCGTTTATATTGATTTCATAAATTAGGCCGTTGGTTTTTTAATTTGACTTGTCTTACATTTGTCGGTGACTTTCATAGCTGACTATACGATATGGGTTTTACTCATTGTTGAAGGACGTACGATGATCTATAGTTGTTTAAATCCGCTTCATTGGGCTCACGCTGGCCCAAGCATACTAGCTTTAAAATTAGAGAATCTCAACATATACTCCGAAGGAAACTAGCAGTACAATACCATTAACGGTACTAATTTTACTGCACTAGATGCGCATTTGGACAATGAATATTTCTTCAGCGATATTCAAGGCCAAATATATGAAAATCCAAATCATATTCAAAAATTGAAGAGATGATAAAACCAAAAAGGCCAAAAAGTATAACTAAAGCCTGGGAAGGAATTAGACCTATGACTTATCATAAATGTTAATGATTATCTTTTTGAATAGTTATATATAGAAGAAGATTGTTATGTTGTCAATATTGTGCATGATATAATTTATGTATTTCCAACATGGGATAGACGAGATCACGTATTAAATTTCTCTTTTTTCTCCGAAACTCAAAATGCTTTAATATTAATAAGCGAAGACTGAAATGGCTCTAAAATGATATTAGTTTCACACTGAAGAACAAAGTAATGCAGAATTCGTTATATTATAATTCAAATTAAATATAATAATAAGAAGATGTGGTATGATTGCCAATGAGACAACTCTCCACAAGAGACCAACTGACACAGAAATTAACAACTATAGGTCACCGTACGGCCTTTAAATGTCTACTCGCATTTGTTCTATCCACACAAGATTACACGTCTGTTTTCCTGTACTTGAAGGAATTTAAACTGAAATTTTCAATGCAATTGACCAATGCATTTCCGAAATGATAGATTTGATATTATCATTATTATTATTTTTATTAACTTTTACTTATAATTTGATTTATAAATTAAACATCGTTTAACATTTTGTAGTATTTACATGTCAAATTCTTAACGATTTTACAATTACAAAAAGAGACATAATCAAACAGTAATTTAACCATAAACCTATTTTTAGGACACAAAACACTTACCCATAAAAGACGGTTGTTTAATGTTGTGTGTAAAAGAAAATTATAGTCTTCCTGTTAAAGAGTTTTAAAATATGAATTATGTCAGGTAATACTAACTGTGGATAACAGTTTTACTACATGTTTACAACAATAAAAAGTAAAGAAAAAAGGCCAACATAATTTTAATCTACATCATAAACTTAACTGTTATATTCAAGGAAAAATGCAGCGAGCATATTATCTGCAAAGGAGAAAAAAAAGGGGGGGGGGCAAAGTTGATGTCATTTGATTATTCGACAGATACTGAAGTTGTGAATCAGTTGAATCTTCTACGATTTTATGAAGGTTTCCATGAAATACTAGAACACATTCTAAGGAGGTATATCAGCTGGCGATTTGGAATCAAAGTAAAAGTAATCAGTCACATCGGCACACTATATCTTATTGTCATACTTAATCACAACATTGTGTAATGTGTATATAATTGGGCATGTACTAAAAGGTTGAGTGGAGTGGAGTTGGGTATTGGAGTGGAGTTGTGGAGTGTTGGAGTATTGGAGTATTGGAGTAGAGATTAAAGGTAAAGGTCAGTCATTTCTTCTTTGTTGTACTTATAGGCCTGAGTGGACGGGACAATGACTATTGGACAAGACTTAATTATTCGCTGGGATTGAGTTACCAACTAAGCGAGAATATTGTGATAACAGGAGATTTGAACTCTGATTTATTTTCAATCCATAATAATAAATTATATGATACAATGAATCTTTTTAATTTAGAAAATGTAATAAATAAACCGACAAGGGTGACTGGACACAGTAGCACATTACTAGACCCGATAATAATCAGCGACACAATTAAATATTCTGTTGCCGACGTACTTAAATTACCGTCGGAAATAAGTGATCACGATGCTTCTTTAATATTTTTAGAATGTCCGAGATTTGCATCCAAATCATTCAAAAGAGAAATTTGGTTGTACGATAAAGCAGATTTAAAAAAATTTTCTTCCGGACTTGATTCTGTCAGTTGGGATGCACTTTTTTCTAATGTTGAGGATGTCGACGAGATGTGCAATACATTTACTCAAAAAATCCTTGACATCGCAAGGCAGAGCATCCCAACTCGACATGTTTATATACGAAACAATGACAGACCATGGTTTGACAACGAGTTAAGAAAAGAAATCCGCAGAAGAGATTTCGTAAAAAAGCCTTAAAAACTAAAAAAGATTCTGACATAAATAAATACAAAAAGCAGAGGAATAAAGTAAATAATTTGAAAAAAGCTGCAAAAGAAATATTTGAAAGAAGCTTGGATAATATCATCTTAAATAACGTGGCTAACCCCAAAACTTATTGGAAGATAATGAAAATGCTTATTAAATCCAATAAGGGTTCTGGTGATTTACCACCACTTAATAATATTATTCACGATGAAAGTATGGAAGATGTAGTGTACGGAGACGACGAGAAATGTAATTTGTTGAATAAATATTTTAGTCTAATTTCTTCCCTAGAGGAGGAGGGTGTTCCCATCCCTGAAGTTGAACCAAGAACCAATATTATTTTAAATGATTAAGTAATTGAAAAATATGAAATAGTTGATATAATTAAAATTTTAGATCCTAATAAGGCATCTGGTCCAGATGTCATAAGTCATAAAATGCTGAAAATGTGTCCTGAAAAAATAGCAATTCCTTTAAAAATAATATTTAATAAATCCCTACAACAATGTAAATATCCCACCAGCTGGAAGACTGCAAATGTAATTGCTTTTTTTAAAAAGGGAGATAGTTCGCTACCATCTAACTATAGGCCTATATCGCTTATAAGTTGTGTAGGGAAAATAATGAGCGAGTTGTTTATAAACATGTCTTCAATCACCTACATAGAAATAAGTTAATATATGAATACCAGTCTGGTTTTCTTCCAAAATGTTCAACAGTTCACCAGCTTTTAGAAATTTACAACTGTATTTTAAATTCACTAGAAAATAAAGAAATTAGCTGTTTCGTTTTCTGTGACTTTTCTAAAGCTTTTGATAAAGTTTGGCATCAAGGATTGCTATATAAAATGAAGTCATACGGTGTGGACGGGATATTATTGAATTGGTTTAAAAGTTACCTGAACAACAGACAACAGCGAGTTGCTATTAAACAATCGTCGTCAGAGCTTTGCAGTATTTCAGCTGGTGTCCCACAGGGTTCTGTTTTGGGACCGCTCTTATTCATTATTTATATTAATGATATTGCTGAAAATTTGATTTCTTTATGTAGATTATTTGCAGATGACACATCTCTCAGCTACGCTAGTCGTGACACGTCACAAATAAAATCAGTGATCAGTCACGACCTGAGTGAGCTGAGCGATTGGTCTAAGAAATGGCTGATGTCCTTTAACCCAGAAAAAACAGAAATTATGTTGTTTTCATACATTGAAACTCCGGAAATGAATTTCATATTCAATGGTAAGAATATTAAAGTTACAGATTTTCATAAACACTTGGGTGTTACATTTAGTAGAGATGCTAAATGGAACACTCATGTGGAAAGTATCATAAAAAATGTATCGAAACATTTGAATGTACTTAGAAAACTAAAGTACAGATTAAGTAGAAATAACTTAGAAAAGCTATACTTGACTTTTATAAGACCGTTACTCGAATACGCCTGTGAAGTTTGGGATAATATGGGTGTGGGTTATAGTAACAAATTAGAGCAGCTGCAGCTTGAGGCAGCCAGAATTGTAACAGGTCTTCCTATTTTTACTAGTAGTAGAATTATTTATGATGAGATTGGTTGGGAAACTCTAGCTGAACGAAGAGGAAGTTACAATTATTTTATAATATTCAACATAATAATGCACCAGTCTATCTTTGCAATTTAATTCCACCAACAATCCAAAGTACAGCTGTTTACCCCTTACGTAATGGGAATGATATAATATACCCTTTTTGTAGACTTTCATTGACCCAAGAATCCTTCATACCTTCAACTATACGACTGTGGAATAACCTTAATGTGCTGACCCGCAACATTGACTCTTTAGGTAAATTCAAAACTGAATTAAAAAATCTTAAACTGAATTCAAAAGCCCAAGTACCCAAACATTATAAATTTGGCAATCGTAAACTCAACATCATTTTGACTCAACTTAGATGCTCAGCCTCGTTTTTGAATTATGATCTTAACAGAGTTAATATAATTTCAGATCCGTCTTGTAGCTGTGGTGCTAAGCGTGAAGATTCATTTCACTTCTTTTTTGAATGTCCTAATTATGCGAATATAAGAATCAAACTATCTAATAATCTGAACTGGTTACCAGTGAACTCTCTATTAAATTTGAACATCTTAACCTCCGGTGATTCGTCATTAACTAATGATGAAAATGAAAGAATTTTAAAGAATGTATATGAGTTTATTAAAGAGTCAAAGAGGTTTCTAATTGTGTAATACAGCACACTAAAGTGCATATACATGTATATTGTGTACAACCATTCACATCATCACACATCATCTTTTACATATCCAATATATACAATGTATTGTTTGCATGCATGCTTTGTAAAAAATTCTATTGTTATAAATTGTTCATGGGAGAAGACTTCATAAGTTTGATTAACTTGTGTCTCATCCCTTTTGCATATTTAAGCAAATAAAATATGTTTAAACTAAATTGGAGTGGTTGATTGTTGTAGTGGAGTCATGGAGTGAAATACTTAACGAATCCACAAATCAATCACACTTTGTATCAAATGAAATTTTTAACGAATTCAAATGAAAATCTCAAATTAAAATCATTTATAATAATTGTTTTTTTTTCTTCTTTTTTCTTTAATTGCAACACACAATGATTTTATATTATTTCATTTGTCATATTTGATTATTCATCAAAGTCGGACAATGTTTTGGGTAGCATTTTATGACAGCTTAGTTGGAGGTTTGATAATATTGTCTATCTAGTAACTTTTTTCGCTATTCTGAATTGTAGTGTATTTCTTATTAGTAGGGAAAAAGAAAAGCAAAGGCCCAGTAGCCTATGCTACTAGAGTTAATTTTTTGACAAGCTCACAAAACTTATATCATAATGCACATAGTGCTTATGTCAATTTTCACATTGTGGCAGGTTTAGCCCTAGTTAAAAAATGTATGTCTTATTCCCGGCAAAATATGTCAGAATCAAGCAGAGGCTGAAAAATCATCTTGTCGTAAAGATATTAAATTATTATTATTTTTGTTAACAATGGACTATGATATACTAGTAATAAAATTTTGTTATAATAAAACACCCATGCAACCACGCATCCCAAGATTATCCCCCGAATCTGATGTGAAGGCCAAGATTCTTAAATATTGAAAAGTAGAAAAAATCATTAATGGATCATTGAATAAAAATATATCATTTATTTCAAACATAGATAGTTTTGATTCTTGGTTTAATAAAAGAACAGAATTCCTATGCCACCTGCGTTGCACACATTTTATATTTCATATATTTATATGGTAAACGGACAGAAAGTCACAGGACAAATAGTCACAGGACAAAAAGTCACAGGACAGAAATTCACAAAATTGATAGGACAAAAAGTCCCAGGACAAAAAGACACAAATAGTTTGTTGACAATTATTTGAATATATAAGAGAAAGATCTTCAAATATATTCTTTTTATTTTATATATTCATTTTACAGAGAAGGAAATTGTTCATTAGCTGTGATAAATGAAAAATTATTAAATTTTAAACATGCAAAGGATAAATTTTTTGGCACCATGAAGCCATTTGAGTACCAAGCCACTTTGAAAAAAATTTTCTTAACAATTATTTAATACTTATTGAAATTTATTAAACAAAATTTAAGGAAAAAGTTGTCTTATATATAATAGTTCAAGAAAAATACAAAAATGATTTTATAAAAATAAGTGTTTTCTGATTTAAAGAAAAATAGCCTAAAAACTGAATTGTGACTTTTTGTCCTCTGACTTTTTGTCCGTGACTTTTTGTCCTCTGACTTTCTGTCCTACATTCATTTATATAAGGGCATAACTCTTTTAAAAAAAGGCGATCGTCCACCATTATAAAATGTGTCCGAGATATTACAGATATTAACCTATAGTATAAGTTTTATAAAAATCTGGCAAGAATTGTACCCGTTAGAGCGCTAACAAGACCAGACGGACACACAGACGGACGGACGTTCGGACGCCCTGTATTTCCATGCCCCTCGCAACGTGTTACGCGGAGGACAAAATAACTTAAATGAATGATATATTGATCTCCATAGATACATAGATCTTTTACCAACTAATCAAATTCATACCTTTTTCAAATGAAACATACAAAATCCAAGTGTCTTTTTTCTTTCAAAAGACTGTTCTGTTGATGCTGTTGTTTTGTATATACTTGAAGTTTAAAACTTTAACTTTGCCTAGCATGTAAAATTGTTTACACCAGAATGTTGTTAATTAAGGTAAAATTGCTGAAAGACCCCTCCTAAATTATAGAAATCTATCATTTAACATTAATCATAATATTTTGTGGTGTAAATTAGATACACCTACTCGGGCTAACGCCCAAATGGTGCATCTTACACATTTCAGGACATCTTTAAATATGTGTGACTGCATGTTTGGAGATATAACCTTAAATAATACCCATGACACATCCAAGGTGAATTATATTGGTATAATGCACATGAATGCAGTTGGACGCTGTTGAGACCAAACATTCATTCTATGATTTTTATAGCTACACATGTAATAAAAAATATCTTATAAATTGGTTTAATTTCAAAACTATTGACCCCACAACTCAACTACACTCCATTTCCTAACTCCATGTTTTCACTCCATGACTCCACTCCAACACTCCACCACTCCACTCCACTTAACCTTTTAGTACATGCCATATAATTGTTGTGTGTTACAGGTAAATGAAAAAGTTGCTTAAATCACAAAAATGACAAAATAGAACCATCGAAGAGGTTCCAGAACAGTCACATACATATGTGGCATGGTTAACTAAGTGCTGTTAAGATCTCAATCATCTTCCTTTAAATCTCGATTAGTGCATTAAGGGCAAAGGTACACATGTCGAATTAACAATTAAAAACAAGACAGGAAAAAGGATTTTATTCTTGAATACTGGTATAAAACTAAAACAACACAACTTGAAACGAACATGCTAACAATAACTCATTTAATTTCATTCTAGTATGAAGTACGCTGCAACTAAGAAAATGAGAGACGAGGAGGTGAAACTGCTAGAGGCAACCAATAAAAATGTATTTACAATCAGGACGTCTAGTCATACACACACATACCATTCCCCTCTTCCATCACGAATCCATCCATACCTTCATACAGTTGGGATCAGTTCTAACCTCTCTTAAAATTAAATCTATCAGAAACTGTCAGGAACAATAAACGAGTTTTGACAATAATAACTCCAAACAGCTTTAAACAGTTTGATCAGTTCTATACGTGAACAGATTAGGAAAGTTCTAATCGTGACAATTTCTGACTTTCTAGGGTAAAACTTATCCTGACAGTTCTATCTTTAGAATAAAGCATAACAGTTTTTTTTTTCTCTGAGGAAAAGTTTTGAACAGCTTATTCTACCAATTTATCAATTAATTAATTAATTTATGATTTTTCTTTTTATTTCTTCTTATCATTGCAAACGCATTATTCTGGGATATATACTTTATATGATTATTTAGTATTGTTTATTTTTTAGATTGTTCATTTTTTTCTTCATTTTTTTGCTTTAATTAACGTATACAAAATATTAATAAAAATACTAAAGCACATTTGTATCTTTTAATATCATGATGTGTAAACAAGTAAAGTCACGACATATGTACAAACTGCTATCATCCGGACCCTATGGTGCAGCAAGGTCATTTGTGCTATAAACATGTCGAAAACGACATATCTCACCTTAAATTGTCATTTCACACACAGTTTTTAGACGAAACATATATGAGCCAAGGCATAACCCAAAAAATATTTAACGCAAATTAACATCTTTGTAACCCAATTTGTGTAGAAAAATATCTTTTTTAGTAAAGCCTTGACTCACATCTAAATACTGAGTACTTAATGACTTATAAACATTCG
Source organism: Mytilus californianus (assembly GCF_021869535.1). NCBI lineage: Eukaryota > Metazoa > Mollusca > Bivalvia > Mytilida > Mytilidae > Mytilus > Mytilus californianus. Next base: position 31,659,443 of record NW_026262581.1, read on the forward strand.
AATGATGTTATTTAGTAGATGTATGAAAGCCTTTTGGGCCATACAAGTGGGCTTATTATACCTTCTACTTGACATGCAATGTTGATATCATATGTTTCACGAACACAGAAATTTATGATATTCAGAAGTATAAAATTTTATGAGCCTTCTGTTACAAAACAAACAAGTAGTACTAACACAAAACATAAAAATAGATTTACAATTTGTTTCACTTCCTTATAAAAATAAGACGATGTGGTTGATTGCCAATGAGACAACTCTCCATAAGAGATCAAAATGACACAGAAATTAATAACCATAATTAACAGCTATATATGCACATTTTGAGTAGAAGTAGCAATTTCTTTCTTGTCCTAAAACAAATCATTTGTGTTCTAATAACTTTTTTATAGACATGCAATACTTAATTTTGCAGTCTAATAGATTGTCTGAGGGAAGATATGATTCGGTCAGCTACTAAAAAACAGCAAAAAGTTTTAAGGTAATTTATGCATTCCAGGTCATATGGCTTAAAGGAAAAATATGAGCCTTCAACAATGGGCAAAGCGCATACCGAATAGTCAGCTATAAAAGGCCAAAAATGACAAATGTAAAACAATTCAAACGAGAAACTAACGGCCTAATTTATGTACAAAATAATGAACGAAAAAAAAATATGTAACACAGCAACAAACGACAACCACTGAATTACAGGCTCCAGACTTTGGACAGGCACATACAAAATGTTAACCTACTTTTCTATGAAAAGTTTAAGTTTATGATTTAAGAAAATATGACAATTCATTACTAACTTTTCAATATGTTTCTGGTAAGCAACAAAAGAAAAGACCTTTTTAATGATGTTCAAAAATAAAATAGATAACTGCTATCAAGGTTATTTATACTTATAATTGTCCAATATTTAAGAATAATTTTGGATTTCCTTTGTCTAAAAAAAAGTTGAACAATTTTAATAAGTAAGACAACCTTAATGTCTTACTAATATGTCAAACTATCGTATAAGATACATCCAAATAAAATACCTGTAACGTACTAGTCAAAAACTTGTATATATAAACATGATAAGATGTGGACCTTGCCTTTCGACTCTGTAATGAGGTGGTGTGTGTGGTCCGCTGTACTGTCTAATATTTCTGGAAATGTCTGTTACATGTTATGATTTATTACATATGTCTTACATTGTCAGGATATTACATGTATCAATAAATTTAAAAAAGAGATTTGAAATTAGTAAGAACTGAATAAGTGCAGATTAAAATTGCACATTGCATACCCTATTCATTCATTAATTTGGTTTTGTTTTTTCAATCATAACACTATGAGTGAATGAGGCTGTCACATTCTATTAATAGTGTACCGGTAATTTGTAGGCTTTTACATTCATATGTATTCAATGTCATAATAAAAAAACATCATAGCCTACAGAAGAAGTTACAATCATTATTAAAAAATCCTTTTCCACAGTCTATGTGATATAATATATACTCCTAAACTTAAGAATCACTAGAAGTTTCTTCCATCAAGTCTATCACTTCTTCTTTTAGATCTTTACTTTCTTCCATGTCCTCTAAATCATCAATTATCTGAAAAAGGTAGGGAAAAATAGTTTAAAAAATTAACTGATATCCTAGCAACATTTACAGTGCAAATTGATGATGGAAAGATAATTTCAAGACCCTAGGTCTTTATCAACAGCAAAAGTACGTTTTAATATTACCTAAAAAACATAACACCTATTATTATACCTTACATATATTTCAAACAATTCTATTGGGTAAAACGTTATCACGTGACATGGAATAATTCAGTTAATTTTCATTCACTTGCAAGGAAGAACGAATAACCCTAAAAATTTACACCAGCGTTGAATAACCCTATTATTCACCGGCGAATAACCTTTTTAGTTTGTTGATTTGTACTCATGAAAATGACGTCACAGACGTAAATAAACAAAATGGCAACGTTCAAGTTACAGGAAGCCCATTGACCAAGAGAAGAGGAAATAATGCTTTTGACGTGCATCTTGTGCCGATGATATCTCTAATAACGTTCCTTTTCAGGGCCATCAATATATTTACAAAAAGAATCTACCTTTGTTGTACATACGAGAATTCTAAGACACAAATTACATGTATTTTTGAACGTCAACTTGTGTTTGTTACTGACTCAAGTAAGGGTAAGTGCTTTTACAATGATTCAAAATGCCCTTCCACTGTTAGTTCGGTATAATAAAACAATTGTGGCCCCTTAGAAGCGATGAATATCCAAAATTGTCAACCTTAAAAGTTATTTCACTTCGGGCTGCGCCCTCAGTGAAATAACCTTCTCGTGTTGACAATTTTGGATATTCACCTTTTCAACGGGCCATAATTGTATATTATTCTTTGCATCCACTTGTATTGAGAAAATAATAAAATATGAAATGTTAACAATGAGTACTAAAGTAATTCTTTAAAGTGTCCAAACTTTATGTCCAAAGCATACCTCACGCGGATAATGGGAACGCGTTTTTTTTTCACTGGATTATTTCAATCATTTTTGTTTAAGTTACTACTGTATCAATAGTTAAATGACAGTTAAATACAAACCAAACGACACAACCATCTAAAGATTGCATCTAAAAGTTTGAATAAAATTGGAAAATTTGCAGACAAAAAAAGGAAATATTTTTTCTGTTTACGATTGCAATGAACAAATTGTTTAAACCATTGAAAAAAAAATATTGTACAACTTCGAACTATGTTGAACGCATCTATCCAATCGAACTTGAAATAAAGGATACAACAGATACAGATAAGTCTGTCTCATATCTTTACTTAATCTAGAAATCGACAATGAAGGTTGGTTGAGAACAAAACTTTACGACAAAAAGGATGATTTCAGCTTTAAAATGGTGAACTTTCCATTCTTAGGTAACAAAATTCCAGCAGCACCTGCATATGGAGTAAATATCTCCCAATTGATACGATATTCTAGAGCTTGCATGATTTCCTAGATAGAGGATTGTTGCTTACAAGACAGGTATTTAACCAAGAGTTCCAAGTGGTGACGTTGAAATCATCCATTCGCTAGTTTTACGGACTCCATCAGGAGTTGGTAGATCGTTATAGAATATCTATTTCACAGATGACGACGGATATGTTCCAATTGTTGTAACCACAATCCCGTCCTTTTTCCTCGAATGTGACCTACCAGATAAGACTTATCAACGGATTTGTACTTACATGAGCAACATCTGCTTACCCTTCCGGAGCACCCGAGATCACTCCGGGTTTCGAATCATGTTGCTCAGTCTTTAGTTTTCTTTGTTGTTTTTTTGTGTACTGTGTGTCTTTTAGTCGTTTTTCGTGTTTTGCCATGGCATTGTCAGTTTTTTCGACTTATGAGTTTGAATATCCCTTCGGTATCTTTCTCCTTTCTTAATCGAACTTTATCACTGCACGCAGTAGCACCTTCATGTCAATATTTGTATCTGTTATTTTAACATGCATGCCAGTTTGGAACATCTTGTCAAAAACCTTAAATCTAAACCAAAATCATAGCGAATTGTAAATCATTGCTGACAACAAGCTATGCAATAAACCATTATAAATACTTTCAGTTTGTACAGGGTCCCTATAAAGAATATGTTAAATTATATTTGCTTACTTCCCTTCTGTACTTTACAATGAACAACTGATATAGCTGATCTAGTGTTGATTGTCTGCTGAACTTCAGGTCTGCTTTCTGTCTCTAAGATTAATATAAATATTTGTTTGTTAGTCATCGGACCTATGCCATTTTAAGAAAGGCAAAATTTTATTCAAATGACAATAAGATGTATTGATCAATGGAAAAAAAAAAGTTGAAATATGAATAAAATGTGATATACGATAGAAGTCAACGAGTCAACAACTTAATTATGAACCCTAAAACATCAACATCAACGTAGCTTCCCCCATGCCCGCAAAAAATTATACATAAAGTTCTAATCAATTGACTGAAACCATTTCAATGTAATGTAATATTGATACATGTACTACAGTGACTGATCCGAAAGTATATACATACAATCTCGAAATGTAAAGCTGGAGCTGCTCATCCTTCAAGTGCATCTGAGATCACCCCCGCTTTGGTTGGATTAGTTTTCTTTGTTGTGTTTTGTGTATTGTTTGTCTTTGTCGTTTTGTTTTTGTTTTTGCCATGACATTGTAAGTATGTTTTCGACTCATGAGTTTGAACATCCCTTTGATATTTTTCGCCTCTCTTTTAGGTTTAACTCCGAAAGCAATAATTTCGACCAACTGACTTTAAAAAAAATGATAGAAATAATGATAATTATGACAATATGATAACAATAAAGGTAATACAGATACTAATAACCTTTGACATTTCGTCGATTTCACTCCAGAATTCCTGATCAGTCACTGGCATTACACGTGCGAAGAAAGGATCGATGAGATCTCTGTATCTCAGTATATCTTTATGGAACAATAATTTCTGTGTTGGTGACTCCTATGGTAAACAAATAAAATTGAAATTTTGATTATCTATAATATGATATTCATTTGCATTAGAAATCAGGTTATAAATCTGTGCTTGAATATATTATGCATATATTTTCTAACTTTTTTATTGTACAAAAACAAATAAAAATTAAACGTACATTGTAGTGCTTGCTTCAAATTTTTATTGACAACACATAACTTAATATTGATAAACAAACACAACGATCCAGACAAAACCTAATAAATCAGTAAGTAAGAGGCAACGGTAGTTTACAGCTGTCCAAAATATCATAAATTCTAGATCCTTTCAGAATATACAAATCAATGCAAAACAAATCCATAGAGAATTGCATGAAAAATGTGCGTCATCGAGTGCAAGAATAGGGTAATCATACCTGCTATGCATGAACCATCTGTCATGCGAATCAACAGTGAGTCGAATATGCGAATCTACACTCAGCAAAATTGTAACATTAAGGAAATAAGACACAATCGGGGAATCTACAGATCAGACGACTATTCTGGTATCTAAGGTATAGGACCAAGAAAAGAAGTAAGTGTAACTTATGTAGTTTCGATTTTATTCGTACATCCTCATACATGTAACAAAGTTAGAGAAAATTGTATATCAGGATAAAATTCGGACCTTGTTTACTTCTTGGGCTGTTTGCGTGAAACTTTCCATAACAACTTGTCTCAAAATATCCAAGCAAGGCTCAACATGACCAGGCACATTCACATCAAACAGTATGTCTGGTTTACCAATCAATGGAGCCCAAATTCGTGTAGCATAACTAAAATATAGTAAACATAGTAATTATAAGTGGTTAAAATTCCCCAAATATTCTAGGATTGCATGATTAGTCAGGTATAAAGATTAAAAACATTTGGTTATCGAGATGACATATTAGAAATGAAATATACTACAATAGTTAATAATTAATTGAAAATAAATGATAGATTTATATCAACTGAAAGAAGAAAGAAAAAATGATACTGTTAACTCAGATCAACCACTTTAAAAATGTAAAAAGACAGTTTTAAGCAATACATTTATGTAAATAACTATATGAAACACTTACCATTCATTTTTCCATGATTGCAGTACTTCTGAATCAATTTTATAATCTTTTCCAAATCTGTCTAACATGCAGAAGAAGTAGCGGATTGAAATGGATAGTGATTGCTGGTCTTCTAATCCCTCAAAAGTAGAATCAATGTAGTCGGCAAGAAGTAGCTGGAGATAGATATGTTAAAAAGTATTACTCAAAGGTAAATTAAAAAAAGGGGAATCCATAAAAACTGACAAAATCAAACGTTATCAATCAACGGCACGAGTGATAAAAAACAATTGTCACATTTCTGATTTGGTACAATAATTTTCCGAAAAATGGTGATTAAACCTGGATTTATTGCCAACTAAACCCCCCACTTGAATACCATGCAAGTTTCTATTAAATTACTTTTTTCTTACTATTCACAATTCCTTATACGTAGTAACTTGAGCCGGTTACTGTACTTACAGCACAATTTGTTTATGTATTTTTCGTTCTCAACGAGATGGTACATAAAAAGGATAACAGAAATAACCAAACATATTGAGAAGTACAATAGACCACACTTAACACGAACAACCAACTGCTCAGAAAAATCGATGTTCTAACAAAGACAAACAACAACTAACCGGTAAAGATAGCCTGACATTTTAATAAACAAAATGCGTCGGGGTTAGACATCAGTATTACGTGCTCACAAACACCATCCCCTTTGCTTATATCGATCGCATGTCGTTAAATATAGTGTTAGTTTGAAAGTTTAAATTTCAAAAATTTTGCATTCATTTTTACTGCCATCACTTATAAAACTTATTGAAAACCACGAATTTGAGGAAATAAATAAATAGGCAAAAAAAAAAAAAATATGTTATTCTAAATTGATATCTTCCTTGAACAGGAAAAACAAGTTTTAAAAAGAAAAAACAAAGAGAACTTTGCATTTTACTTGTTACATCTTTCATGTTATGTTAAATTTAGTGTCCACAAATCCCTTATACTTTATTCATTCTCAAAACTTGGTAAGGATGTTTGCAGACAGTTTAATAGTTTTGTGTAATCTGTGTACATTCCTAAATCGCGAAGTGGTTCATATTCTACATTTAGATTATCAATAATTAGAAGACTAAAACTGTTGTTTATGTCGTTTCAATAGAGTTGACGTAAAGGATAATGACACTCGGATGGAGAGTTGTCGCATTTGCACTCATACCACATCTTCTTATATCTAACAACCGTGTTTGCTTAACGAATAATGTTCGACACTATCTTACCTTCGTTTGAAATAATCTATTCAGAAAGATGTCACCATAGACAACTTCTTGAGTTGACTTTACGTCATCTGGTAGATTTGACTGGAAAATATCATTATTATTGTTATATCACATAAAGTGTTTTTAATAAAAAAGACAAATCATCATGCATTTGTCATAGTCCTTTAGTAAGTATTAATAACAAATTATACAATGAAAATACATACCATTAAAATCAAACATAAAGTAAAGTCACGAGTAAAGTGTTATAACTAATTTAGTTACATATTCCTTTCGCACATTAAAAACCATTCTTACAAAATGGCGATATTTATCGTATCTTACAGTATGATTCCTTGCATGGCTGAATGGTCTGTTATGCCAAGGGTTCTTAAATCTATTTTTAACAATAAGAAGGTAGGGTATGACTGCCAACGAAACAACTATCCACTAGAGACAAATTGACGTAGATGTAAGCAACTATAGGTCATTGTACGGCCTTCGACAATGAGCAAATACCATGAAGTAAGCTATTAAAAGCCCCGGCATGACATGACAAAATGTGAAAAATGCAAAAGTGCAAACCAAATGTACAAAACAATAAAAAAAAAAAAACAAAAAATCAAAAAAGAGTGTGACCAACGACAACCAATGACCTACAGACTACTGAAAGGAGACGGGAACATACAGAGTTTGATAGGACCAAACATGTGTTCGAGCTTGTAACCCTTACTCTAACCTGGGAAAGTTGTGTATCAGTAAAACGCAAGAAAAAAAACCCTGTTAAAATCAGTGGAAATGGGCTTGACTTATCAGACCGACACGTAGACCTAAAAGAACAACTAACAAAATGACTAAAGACACAAAGTACGCATCTATATAGTACTCGCAGTTACTGAAAGCTAGTTCAAAGCCAAATAAAACTAATAAATAAATAATGATTCCACGACTAAAATATTTTGAATCAGTACACAGTCAATGCACATAGTGTAATGACTTCATGAACAGTATGAGAAAAACACGACTGTATGCAATGCTGAAATATAAGTATTGACAGGATTTAGGACCGTTATTATACATAATTAGTTATTTATAAATTACCAAATAAATATTAGGACTGATAAAACAGTTTAAAAGATCTTACTACATTGTTAAATTGATATCCTATTCAAAGAATCAAAACGTTTTATTGATCTTATCTATAAGTGTTTTTTACTTAAGACCCTCTTGTTAAAAATATATTGTTTTTTGATCACGGGAGAAATGAATCGACCGACAAAAGAGAAAACGTTTATGACACCCTGGCAACAAAAACGATAAGAACGTTGGTATAGTGCTTTTGAAATCAGACAATGCTTTGAATGTATGAGTAATTGTAATTTTCAGATTCATTATTCTGACTTTGAGCTAACCACTCTTTCTTTACCTTTACTCTTAAAAGCAGCAAATACTTGAATTAATAATATTTAGCTTGACTAGAAGTGGTTGAACCAATGATCTTCCCTATTATGTGAGCTTGCATAAAAAAAACAAGACCATCACTGTAGTCCTGCTGGTAACCTTTAAAATTCAAACTATCAAAACAAAGAGTTTTGCTTGCATACCAAAAGTCTAACAGCAAATATGAGGTTTAATCAAAATCAAATGTTTCTATGATTTGTTAGATAAGAACGGAATAATCTACATTTGATTCACCCGAAAAAAGATAGGTGTATGCCTGTTGAAACCTAGATCAATAACAATGACAGTTAAAGTATTTGTGATAATTAAACGAAGTATTCTAGGATTTAATGTTTTTTGGTTCGTAGAACATGTAGAACAAGTCTTAGACTTTCTGGGAATAAATGGAAGTAATCACTTTATGTCCAATAACTGCATATTCACGGTAATGAGCTGCCTATCAATATTCATAAGTTGACACAAAATTTTGCATTCCTATTTTTGACTTTTCGTTAACATATCGATTTATCACATGTGCGTATGAAACGATTGCAGAATTGTATGGAATAGACAAGCTTTTATATGAGGAAAAATGTCACGGCGAAAATAATTTCGGAGCTGCATGCGGAGAAAATAATTGCTGAAGCAAAACAGGAGCGGGACCCAGAGATCAAATTGGTGTGGCCTTACTTTTTTCCCCGGTTTCTTTTGTTCCAATACATATATGTGAAAAAATATTGTATTATAATACTCATTTTAAATGATGAACAGAAATGTGAAAAAATATTGTATTATAATACTCATTTTAAATGATGAACATAAACACGTGCTAATTCAGGTAAGTGTGTCAATATAAACATGTCAACAGCAAGCTTTTATTTCCTGTACTTTCATTTCTTTCGGAAGTGTTTTAAATCAATAACATTGAAGAGTTTAAAATGCAATTAAACTTATTTATGCTTTAAGAATTTGAAAGTATGAGAATAATCATTAGTATGCATTAGAACATGTACCCCTTGTAGGTGTGTTCTTATTTGTAATAAATGAACTGAAAAAAAAAACTAAAAAAAAAAACACAAAAAAAAAACAACACAAAAAGTAAAACAAAAATGGAAATCTAAATGAGACGAATAAGCTGGTGAACTATCTCATCAAAGCTGTTTTGCAAAATAAAAATAAAGTGCATCAAAACTCGAACATTGCATCAAGATCTTCTTTCGAATTATCTTCTTTCAATCGAGTTTGGAAAAATCATTGACCCCATGATTTTTTAATGCCGATTGTAAATACAACTTAACCAGTTGGCGTAAAAAACGAGTGTTTTCCTTACTTTAATCCGCCAATGAATAGCCAAAACCTAATCTATTTTGATTTTGATAATATTAAGTAGCATAATGTCATGCTGCGAAAGTTTTATATACATGTGTAAATACAATAAGAGGATGCTAAGATCAGTAGCCTTGTGCTTAATAAAAATTGTAATAAATATCTTAGATTTATTTACATCGTCCCTTGTTTTTCGACACTTTCAAGATGATGAGATGAATTAATAAATAAATTTGTGCACTTTTCGAATGAGTATTCATTTAAGCTGTTATAAATTAGATTAGTGAATTTAGAGTATTTATCAATAAAAAACAAGCAAACAAAATCTTAAGAAAAAAAAAAAACAAAACCAAATAGACAACCATAACTGAATGCATAAAACAAAAACAAGTCAATTGGTTATTGAAGTTATATGGACTTAGAGGTTTTTGGAATATTAAAGTTGTAAATCGATTAAATTGTATTAGTTCTCATTCAAAAGTATCAAACCTTAGTATATTTTCTGAAACTGTACACTCGACAGCATATCAATATACTTACCGAACATGTTTCCTTTAGAGTAATATATTGAATTAAATAAAAATTCGCCATTAAAAGTTACATGAACTACAAAGTCTTTCATAACTTATGTTATATGGATATCAATTTGACATTGCCGACTTGCAGTTTAAAAACAAAATTGTAATGTCATGTATGTTTGGTGTGACGTCCATTTTCAATGAACTAGTACACACTTTTGTTTAGGGGCCAGCTGAAGCCCGCTTCCGGGTGCGGGATTTTCTCGCTGTGTTGAAGACCCATTTGTGGCATTTGGCTGTTTTCTGTTCTTTGGTTTGGTTGTTGTCTCTTTAACACATTCCCCATTTCCATTCGCAATTTAAACGTATTATTTCAAATATTTTTATAATTTTCTCAACACTATTACAATGATAAGAAAACAATTCATTTATCGGATAAATCTTTAAGGATAAACCTTAAAGGTATGACTTTTTATTAAATTTTATTAAATTGTGGGGCTTCTCTTATGTTTTAATTTATTATCATTATCTCAATGATCAATATCAATAGATACAATTAAAAAATCATGTATAGCCACGCATATTTATTCTAAAGACTATACATTTGTGTAGATGTACTCAAGACAAACATGTTAATTTAGATGACGAATAAAATAATCATTAATATATATACACTACGGCATAATTTAAGCAACACTCATATTTTAAATAATTGGAAATTTTCAAATCCAAGAGTCAATCGATTTGAAATTTGTTGAATAAAGTGTAAATTTTGTGCAATATAAGAATATACAAAAAAAATTGGTTTTTTATGCCTTCTGTTTTGTAAAGGGAAATTTCAGTTTTACGTTAAAAACAAGAAGGTAAAATTATAATAAAAAGTTTTGATTTATTCATCATTTTCACTAATTTCAAATAATGAAACAATTTTCAACTTTTCGTAAAGCAATCAAGTATACATTTACTGTTTATTTACTGATTAAGATTAATAATGTCAATATCGTGTATAGATTCCGTGCGTAGAGATTCAATACACGTCTCCTCATTCCTCTGCCAATCACATACCAAAGCGATCCTCAATTCTAGTATTGTTGCACATTGTGGTTGTCTTTAGTTAAGTTTACGGCCGAAAAAGTCCCTGTTAATGTTAATTAGGTTCATATGAGGTGCCATGACCGGCGCATGTAAAGTGTCTATTGATTCCGACGTCAGGTAAGCGTTGCCAATTCGTGCGCGATGAGGTATCGCATTGAAATCTTGAAACAGGTCTATCAGCTAACGTTATCAAAATTAGACGATACTATGGTGTTCAGAATGTTATCCAGGTATCTTTGTCTATAGGCATATCAAGTTTACAGTCATGGGAATACATTCCCATACTGTTACACCACCGCCATGGAAAGCTGTTATACCAAGAATGTTATTGTTTCGATATAAGGTGTTCCTTTCCTCCAAACACGTGTCCTCGGCTCCAGCAAGAAACGACTTTCATCAGACCTATGAATTCTTTCCAGTTGCGTAAAGTTTATGGGTGGTGGTTTCTAGCCCACTGTAATCTTACTCTGCGGTGTCATAAAGTTAATTCTGGGTGCTTTATTGGCCTCCAAGCCCGTAGAAGTCCACGTCTTAAATCTGTTGTGTAAAGTCAAAGATAATAACGCATAATAAATGCAAGACAGGTTTTTAAAATTGGGTTTTAACAATCAAAATGTAATCAATTGATATTTACCTGCATCCAAAAGCTACCTATTGTTTACAGTTTTGATATATAGAATTTCTTTTATAAAAAACATCATTTAGAAAAAAAAACATATCGAAATTGAATTGGGTGGTGCTAAACTTATGGCGGAGTGTATACATTATTACCAAATGATATGTTAATATACCAAGTGCCATTTGTGTGTTTCTGGCTCCTCGTCGTCACCTTTTTTCTGCACAAGTAATGCAATATCCTCTGACCTCACACTTTCTGTTCCAAATCTTGACAAACTCACTAGTTAATAAAAAAAAATAACTAAAGTGTATTTTACTTGTATTCTAAATTGTTTTCCAATTTTTGACGTAGAATCTGTAATGCATGACATTAGTTGTACGTGAGAAGATATTGCAAAATCTTATCCACTATTCCGTAACAACTGCCATATTTCTGACTTGGTACAGGACATTTAACATTGAGCAATGAACCATAAAGAATAAAGTCAAGGTCAAATAAAACATGCCAGACTGACATATACATCGTAGAATATTTCCATACACCAAACAGAGTTGCCCTATTGCATACAGTATTAGAAAAACAGACCAAAACACTTAGAAAAAATGGTGGGTTGAACCTGGTTTAATGGCTAGTAAAACCTCCCGCTTAGATGGAAACGTTAAAAATACCGCTTAAATGACAATATTACGTGACAGGAAAACAGTAAAAATAAACGCAAGAACACTCAGGACAGAGAAATACATAAATGAATAATATAATAGTACATTACAACATGTAAACCATAGAATATCAACGGACACAGCCCATGAATATACGACAGTACACCAGGACATCACAATAGAATTATGAATTGTGCGTCACACGAATGTATCAACGCCACAAAAATGACGTATTTTTATCACAGGTAAATTTCAAAAAATATAATATAAAATTAGGAGTAATTTGAAATATTCCAAAATTATTAAACACACAATTTTAGGGAAAATAGATAAATGGTTAATTATCTATGCCCTTTTATGGCGACTTTTTCCCCTGGTGTACAAATATAAAGCAATTGAGATGTACAGTTCACGTTATTGAGACCTTCCCCAAAATATGATGTAAAAAAAAAAATATAAGAAAACACCCATAGCATACAAAATATAATAGAACGCTTTCATGATAACTTACCTTTGCTACTTGGTATGAACGAAAAAATAACGAACAATTTTGAATCTGACTGCCTTTAATTTGTACATTGGCCGTTATCAAGGTCAAATCCTATGACAAAAACCATTCAGAAAAAATCATAGTAGAAAAATGTTAAAGGTTAACGAAGAATCCTACAGATTTCAACGACCTAATAGTTGTAATCAAAAAGGCGTAAACAACTACTTTGACACTGTTGAATGACACTATTGAATAGGTTATCAGTCAACAAATACATAATTTATGAAAACGTATGTTTGAGAAAATACCATGTTTAACATACTGAAAATTTATGAAAACTATTTACCATATGCATCCTCTTCGTCATGTTGCCTGTACATTAGGGTCATTCTACTGTTGTCGGTAACCATATAATGTTTAAGTGTATTTAAAGATACTAATCCATTATTTCTTTCACTGGTGTTGTCGATATCATTTAACGAAAGTTTTCCGGCTGTTCCATTTTGCCATTCTAAGATATAAATTCAGAATGAGTATTTCTGTGAAGCCTCAAATGTACGATAAACATATATGAAACACATAAATAGTGAAATATAGTTGAAAAAAGATAGTGACGCTTCACACTAAAATATTTGTATTCCACCTCAGATCACCCGAGTTTTTTGATAGGGTTCGTGTTGCTTAGTCTTTAGGTGTTGTCAATTTATTTTGAGTCTGAAAATTTCTTTGGTATCTTCCGCCTATATTTTCCAACATGAAGGAGCAATATATTAAATTTGAAATTGCTCATTGCATATTTTCGCATGTGTCAATTTCCGCTTTATTCGCAGTAGCCATTATACCCCACGGAAACATTTCAGTGTTCATTCAGTACTCTGTACTAGACTGTAAAACACACAAAATAATAAAAAAGAGGACTAGGATCACAAATCACATGTTTTCTATTTTAAATAGTATCAAGGTGACTTTTAATGACCAAGTTAAAGTCACAAAAAGATATATTATAAAATGTTAAGTTTTATTTTTTTTTCAACCAAAGTCTTAGTTATCAGACTTTTTAAAAAACAGGAACGCGGCGATATCACTCAATTCACAATATAGCATAGAATGATTTTCAATGTACCGTAGAAGGTCACATTGTTATTAGAAAGTGATAATTTAAAAAAAAAACTATAAAGAGATTGATCATGCGACACTTGTTTAAGGGCTACGAACCATTATGCTTTTGATTGTAATAGCTACGACTTTTATAAGAAAAGTGTTGCTTAGTCTTGAGTTTTCTATGTTGTGTTTTGCGTACTATTGTTTGTCTGTTTGTCTTTGTCTTTTTTAGCCATGGCGTTGTTAGTTTATTTTCGATTTATGAGTTTGAATGTCCCTCTGGTATCTTTCGCCCCTCTTTTATAAAAATTTGATATTGACATAATCCGACAAATCTAATTGATTGCCGTTCATATACTGTAATTAGAATGATAAAAATTGATCCAGAAGTTCGCCGAATCGAAGCGATTTAACCGATATCAAGATGTTTCTTTCGAACTTGTATGTTGGTATTTTTAGCGATCACGTAGTCAATGATGGTACAAACTACTTAAAAAAAACCCAATTTAACAATATCAATTAAATCAATTTTTAAAACAGATTCTTAGCACTCGTATAATCTTCATGCATAATCACATTTTGCGACGTATTGTGATTAGAATTACCTACCTAAAGAAAGTTCGTTAATGTGTGGTATTTCTGAAGCAGGTTTATTCTTATAAATCTGCGCACAACATTTCTGTTTCACCTGTGATATTGTATCACAGTCGAGTACATTAACAGGATAATGCTGGTCACTATTCCCATTCAAATCTATTTGCAATGTCTAAATAAAAAAAAATATATGGAATTACTTAATGATGGTATGTTTCACTTCCTGTTCAAATGCCAGTTTTTTTACTTGTAAATACAAGCGTACTATGGCAAAAAAAGACAAAGACCAAAAGATAAACAACAGTACACAAAACACACCATAGAAAACTTAAGACTGGGCAACACGAACCGCATCAAAACCGGGAGGGGGTCTCATGTTCCCTGGAAGGACAAGCAGGGCCTGCTCCACATCTGGCATCATTCAATATTTTAAAAACAACAAATTGTAGGAACATTTTACAGATACTTCATGTCAACACAAAAGTGCTGCTGGCTACTTGACTGCTGATATCCTCCGGCATGGAACGTTTACCAGAAATGGTATCGACACAGTGGTTGACAAAACTCACTAGATTAGACTCCTCATTAGTGGCGCTCCAAATTTTGAAACTTGGTGCACAATTTGAAGTAAAGCAAAGCTTCACAATATTTTGTTAGTTAACTGAACAAAATATTGGGATAAATTTTGATTATTTCAATTGAGAGACACAACATAGATATTTCCCCTGTCACATTCTATACAGATTCATTAAAATTCATAAGTTGGTTACGGGTGTTTTCCCTAGTTGTGACAATAACATCAATATATGAATTTTGAATTTTATATCGGTTAATTCATGTTGAGCAATCTACCCTTTTTATGTTCCGTGCTCCATTCTCGATCGAATTCCTATTACTCAAAATATTTTTATTCTGATCTTCCAAAAATTATAATAACTGAAGCACCCAAGAACATCCCTGATTTTTGGTGGATTCGTGCAGCTCAATAATTAAGTTTCCGTGTTGAGAGGAATCGACTACAGTTTAGTCCTTTGATTTTTTTCTATGTTTATAGGTTGATCGTTTTTCATTTTTTGCATTGCTAGTTTGTTATCGACTTATGAGTTTGAATATCCCTTTGGTATCTTTCGCCTCTCTTTTTTAGTGGTGTAGATCCTTCTTCCTGTAATAGTGTAATGTGCCGATTGGTATTACTTTTTTCCGTGATTAACTTAACAAATGATCTTAACAGTAAAGAATTTGATACTGAATCGCAATCTTAAACGTTCCAAATTTTTCAAAACGTGTCTTAACTTTGCTCATAAATTTTACATATAATATATGCATATAATCAATGGAGGCCTTTTTGATTGAATACTATTTATATTGCTGTTTAAGTACAAAATGTGAATAATGAAACATAACTGATTTTTACTTACCATAGTTTGATGTTCACTTCTCATTTTGAGTAGCTTTTCTTCAGCAATGGTGTTCTTTGAATTTCCTGTTAGCGCATCTATTGGTCCAATTTCGACGGTTGTTTGTACGGCTTTATATAGCATGAACAATTGCATACCGCTATGTGACTGTAAATATGAAACGCAAATCTGTTGCTAGTTTTCATACGTAAATCATTTAGAGGAATTCAGTTAAAATGTGTTCTATTACTTTACGAGACTTATAATTTAAAAAAAATACTTTAAGAAATATATGAAGTAGAAACCATTCTAAATTCCATGCTTGAAATATCTGCTTCTGCTTAATACTATGGATTGAAAGGAAAGGAAAATAAAAAAAAACGTACACATCCGTAAAAAACAAAGTCTTGTAATAACATGTTATACACTTGGCAGATGAATGTTTGCAAATTAATTGCATGTTAATCAATAGTTTAAAACACCACATACAGTTAATTGTCTGTATAGTCCAATCTGTAACCAATTTACCATTAATCTCATGGCTATAGAGTCAAACCTGCAAAACAAACAGTCAAATAGCCAATCATATATTGTATGGTAAATATTTCATTAAACCATCTAGTAAATGACATCAATAACAAACACAGAAGATAATATAGTTAAAATTTGTGGATAAGTTTACAGATATATAAAAAAAGAAACTAATAAAATTTACCTTCTGAATAGAAGTTTCTGTTGTTTTTTTGTCAATGACCGAATCATATCTGTGAGCAAACAATGGATCAAACTGTAGAATGAAATAAAATTTTGAAACAAATTTTGGTATGATTGATTGAACTAAAAAAAAGCGAAAATAAAAAAAAAACTTTAGTCGAAGAAGGGTAAGTGTCGTTCGTGTTGTCGTTTTCTGTGTAGTACTTGCAGATTCTCTTTCTCTTCGTCTTTCTGATATTCTGAATGGTGTTGTCAGTCTTCATGTTTAGTTTACACTAAATCCGCTGGATGTGTATTTTTATCATGGAAAACGTGGTTCATTTATTAGTTGCAAGTGACTTCAGAAACTGTGAGTAGTCTTAGATCGGTGATTTGTTTTTGTTGTTATTGTTTTTTTTAATCATTTTATGATTCAAGCTCTTTGAAACTGATTCTTACAGTTTTTTTCTGCTGTACTGTTACAATACTGCCTAGATAGTGTAAGGCTGAGCGCTCACAATTATTTTTAACAACGCCACATTCTTTAAGTTCCTGTTATGTAGCAAAGTCAAGAACATGGAATTTAGTTGTTATCGTTGGTGACTGTTCGTCATAATTGTATGTTTTCGTGTGTTGTTGTAGCATAAGCCAGCCCGTTGCTTTTTCCTTTTAAATTGTTTCAAACTTTGTCTTTTATAACTTATTATATACGGTATTGGGTTTCTTTATTGATTTAAACCGAACATTGACCTCGAGTTGTTTACATCCTCGTCCTTTGGTCTCCGTTGGATAGTTATATCATTGACAATAATACCTCTTTATCTCCTTTTATATATTGTAGTTGTGTAATATAAAGCCTACATGTATATATCGAAAAGAATTCCACAATGGCGTACATGGTCTGAATACAATCATCTAGATCTGAATCATATGAACTCAATTACAATCACAAGATTCAGTAGTAGAACATATCTTTATGTGGTACAGCATACTCTTACATTGATATGGTCACAATTATAAATCTACTGTTTACAAAACTTTAAATTTTTCGAAATACTAAGGATTTCATATCCAAGGAATAGATTACTTTATCTGTATTTGGCTAAATCTTTCGAAATTTTGGGTCATCAATGCGCTTCAACTACTTACTTCATTTAGCCTTTTTAAATTTGTTGATTCGAACGTAACTGATGAGTCTTTTGTAGACGACTCGCGCGTTTTGTTACAAATTGTTAATCCTGGTATCTATGATAAGTTTATTTACTACAGTTTTCACCATTATGACATAATATTTTTCCATCAGAATATCAGACAAGTATTATATTCAAAAGTATCTTACTCGAAGAACAGTCTCATATTTCCAAGCAATGAAATCGACAAAACTGAAGAAAAATGTGCCCTGAAAAGTATATGATTAAAATAGATTAAATATACACAATTATATTAAAAGTTGACATAAAAATATCAATAAATAATACAAAATCAAAAAAAGTAAACTCGATCGTCGCGTTGATATGTAGTTTATGAAATAAAAAAGTCTTGATTTTATAGTGTGCTTCATATTATTTGTGTAGAAAAAAGGAAAACACAAATATAATGAGACAATATGAGTTGGAGTTTCGTACTATATATTATCAGTATGTAAATCATCAATAATTTCCGTTATTGAAATAAATTTGGTTCTTTAGGATATGATTTGCAATTAAAATTTTCCTTTTTCACCATCAACATGATCAACATATGCATTAATAATTGGTTGAATTTGCAATGGTGTGTTGTAGTATGCATAAAATATTATACACTCAGATTGTTAATTTTTTTGGTATATTTTGTATATAATTCATTATGAAAACTAATATATATCTTTATTACTTTTCTTGCATTGTAATCATATTTGGTCGATCTAATGTTTGGATAAGTGACTTCAGGAAAATCTTATTCGTCAACAATGTTTCCAATTTGTCCATTGCACTTTTTAGGACGGTTTGTCTGTCATCTGTTATCTGAAATAACAACAACAACGGGTTGCAATTTTAACAAATTTCAGTACAAACTATTTGTGTGACTTTTTGGAAACTGAAAATAGGGCTCCTCATCATATGAATGAAGTATCTGTCTAAAATTGATGATGCTAAAATGAGATCGTTGGTCATTGAAACTTATCAAAATATGAAAACGTCAATGCTCTCTCAAATAAATGAAATATGTAGAAACCATTAATTGGAACAGCTATTTTACCCCTTTTTTAATAAATGTTGTAATACATGTAAACAAAATCATTTTTTATCTTCCAAAAAGTAAATTTAAACGTTTTACAGTACGTACACTCTGAGATAGTTACCTGTGATATATATATATCACAACTTTTTATTCATTTTTATAACAAGAAATGCAGTGTGATGTTACCTCTAAATCCTGAAGTAAAATATTGGTTGTCATATCTTGATTTGGAAAGAGCTGATGAAGAATATACGTCTGGTAGTTGCAAAATGGTACTCTTGAAGTAACTAGGTCAGATTTTATGTCTCTGATACTCATCTGAGCATCAGCAAACTCTGCAAAAAAAACCCCAAAAAAACAAGAATCATATGACAATAAATTTATGTTGTAGCTGTGTTTGACAATATTGATGATCTAAAAAGGAACCACGAAAAAAGCATGATTCATATTTACAGAAAGACAAGGCGGAATCAAAACTCATAAGTCGAAAAAAGACCGATAAAACCATGGCAAAAAACCATAAATGACAAAAAACCCCATTGAAATTTTATACAAACACTACATAAAAACACGAACCCTTACCAGAAACATTGGGTGGCCTCCGGTACTCTGTACGGATGAGCAGATGTTGCTCACGGTAAGTACACTTTCGGTTTTAAGTCTCATTCGATGATGTCATAATTTTGAAAAAAAAAGAGGACGAAAGAATGACTACGACAATTGCATCATACCCGTGGTCATCTGTGACGCATTTATTTAATAACGGACAACCAACTCATGATTGCGCCGTTAAAATTTTCGAAGGGATGTCTACATTTCAACCACTAGGAACTGTACGTTTTGTCTTTTATGTTCATTATGAATAGCAATAGCAAATTCATTGAAATAAAAGTCAAAAGATACTGATTCATTTACTTTAAATTCAGAAATTATTGCAAGATTTTTATTGATGCGAATAATACGACAGCAACGAATAAAACTTGCATTTAGATATCTGATACATATATCTGTATGCAGATTTCCTGAAATCGCAATAGTAATCTCGCATTTATGTCCATTCTTCAAAAATCGCAATAATAAATGCACGAAATAATTTCTGAATTTACAATAATTGGCGTGAGAGTTATGGTTTTATGTATTCCTAAACCAGAAATCATTTTTGTATACGAGAAGGTGTTTTTTTTAATAATGCAAACCATACGGCTTGTTCTAACAATTTTCTTGTTTCATAGTACTATTTGCTTAACCCATTTACGCCTTATAAGGGGACGAAGTACCCTATTACGGTAAAAAAATCAATTAAAATTAAAAGAAAAAAAAAAAAAAATCGGGAAAAATCCATTCTACTAATGAAATCAAAATCGTTAACTTTTTTATTTTTAGACTTTTTTGTTTTCCCGCATTTGCGCAGAAATCTACTTCCTTTTTCCGGTATCGTTTGCATGAGTCTTTGAGTAAAATATATATTTATCAGTCTAGTAAAATATAGGAAGGAACGCAAAACCAATTTCATTTTTAATAATTCCTTGAATGGCTTGATATGAAAAACCGTTACCTGATGATAGCGTTTCTTTGTTTACATTGAATATGACGTCATAACACAAATAACGTCACAACTAAAATCCCTAACAACAAAACCGAAATCTGAAACGTTACGGTATTTCCGTTTCTTTTTTAACAGATTTTGAAGTTAAAATATGTTTGAATTAAATAAAATAATTCATACAGACTTCGTCCCCTTTCACATATTAATTGTGATGTAAAAAGAACAGTTCACCTTCTCTGCTTGCTTCTCGTATCATTTCCTCCCGTGTCAGAAGTTCCATTCTGTATTCTTTAGTAGTCCTCTTTTTCTTCTTCCTTATTATGAATCCGCCAATGACAACAGCTGTCACTAATGCAGCAGTCAACATTCCAACTGTGATGGCTAATATGTTGCTGTCTGCTTTATATTGTAAGTCACCAATGTATGCTTTGATATTTCCAACGTCCACCTATTCAATGTATTAATGTTGAAAAACTTTATAAAGTTATATAAGTTGTTAAAGTTTGATAGCATATTGATTTTAGCATGAAGTAGATGTCAAAACTATTGCTTCTACCACAACCTCTGGTAAGTTTGCTTATAAATGTTTGTAGTTTCGGTATAAGGAAAACAAGAACTGACGAAAGAAATAAACAATAGAAAAATAAATAATCGAAGGAAAATATGCAAAACCCTCACACCAAAAAACCGAAATGACACCAGTCAATAAAACACATTAGACTTAAGGTAAAATGAGACGAACACAAAACAAAGCGATATATAGACTTGTGTGGTCTTGAATCCTAAGCAGTTCCCGTTGTATTCTTCATGACAGATACGAACTTTGTAATACGTGTAATTCGGTGATGAGTCTTACTCGACTGTGGCTTCGACAAGCATAAGATATCCATGGTTATCTCCGACACAAATGTGTGAGACAAATAAAAATGTATTCCGTTAATATATGAGGGCGCTCGTTAACACTTTGCAGAAATGACGTTCAACTTTCCTAATTAGAATCATTGTAATCAAACAACCCTTTATGAAGAAGATCCTGATCAAGTTGGCAATAAATATATATACAACTCATATTTAGGGGTGTTGTTGCAATAGTAAAATAGATAGTGCAGTTTAAAGAATTTGAAGTTATTTCTGTGGTAGTTTTATTGAGAAAAAGAGAGATGAAAATATACCAAGGGACAATAAACAGTGTCAAATAAAAATAGACAACACCATTGTCATAACAAAAAACTATACAAAAGGCAAACAACAATAAAATAACACTACACAGAAAATTGACTTTCAAATGAACCGAGGGTAAAAACAGTTGCTCTGGTAGGATAAGAAGTTGTTACTTATAATTCGGTAATATCATAATCAAAGAAAATAGATGACGGGATTGTTTTTACAACATGTAGATCATTTTCGTAGGAATCTGTGACAAATATATTCAATAACGTTTAACTTTCTTTGGATGAAATCTGCTTCAACTCTTTAAATTTGAAGTGTACAAAATCCACACACAAACAAGGAGGCGTTTATAGATATGTGATTAGGGATTCAATGGGTGTAGAAAAAGCAAATCTTCATATCCAGTTTCCCCAAAATATATATTGTTTAAACAAAACAGAACATGATAAGTGCTTTATGAAATGATGTAGTGGAACGGCTAATATGGAAATAATTGCAAAATAGTTCACTTATTGATACAAGCATGAAATTTATCACAACGAATCCTCACGTATTACAAAGTTTAAGACACCTTCATCTTCGCTGGCCAAGGGTTACGATCCAATTCCCTCCTCTCCACCCTTGGCAGATTGAGATAGAATTTCGGAGACACAAGGTAATGATTTTCATTGGTTGCAGTCTAAACTCGCTGCATCCAATCAAAAAGCGCATATAACATGATCACGTGTAAATGTAGAAAGTGTATGTAAACAATTGCCACGTGCTTATTGTGCAACTAGTCTTTACACCCCTAAACATACGACTATATTTAGTGACAATTTGAATGTTTTTAATCAACTAATAGAAGTTTCTGTGTATGTTTCTTGCAAAAATGCATGAATGTCAACGTATATTTTCGTTTCCTGCTTTACCAAGTATGTAGAATCTAGACGTTACCGTGTTTTACCTCTAAATTGAAGAGTTCAAGTGCTACCATTGGTCAAGAATAATGTATTCGGAATGGGCGTGACTTTAATCTAACGATAGATGGCGCAACATTGTTATTACAAATGTTGGCTTAATCTGCCAAGGGTGTAGAGGAGGGAAGTGGATCGTAACCCTTGGCTAGCGAAGATGAGACACCTTTGGCTACCGCGATTTCCGTTTTTTTTATTGATGTCACAAATACAATAGGACAACGATTTCACTCACATTTGCATCTTCTTTTATTAATCCCATGTTATAATGCAACCTATTTTTTGTTTTAACTGTAATAATAGATCTTAAAGTTTACTTTTTAATGGCTATACTATAGTATTGATGTTGATTTAAGACCCGACAATTCATGATAATGGCTAACAAATTGCAGTAATGTAAACAAATTGACAAAAAGACTGAAATGCCCACATAATCAGAGCACACTGGTGAACTTAACTCGCATGCTTTTCATTTATGCCTAACATGCATAAGCACTGACTACTTAGCTGATGATACCCCGGAGACCAGCAGTCAACCAGCAGTAATTTCTCCCCATGCCCATTGCTAGAAAACGAAAGTATCGCTTTATAAATTTGGTGCATCAGAAGCGCTTTTCTGGAATATAAGACACTTACACCATTATCCAAGAGCTGAAAACTGATAAACTGGCAATTCATATAGATATGAACGTGATGGATTTGAGATTGTTTGTTGGTAAAATATGAAACAAGGAATCATGCATGTTTATGTTCAATAGCACCACATTTCAAAGGGCAAAAAAGAAACAAGGTCCCACTGGAAAATCCTTACACGCACAAGGTGTGTCGTCATAATTTAAAAGGGAGTCTCCTATTGTAGAGCAGGCAAATACTTAAAAATCTTAGAACGTTTCCTTTTTGCTATGCAACTTAACACACGACTCTATTAGTGCAACATACAAAAAAAGCCTTTGTAAAAACGAGTGCAGGAAATGTTGTTTGAGATCTTAACTACCACCCAGTACGTTTGATTCCATTTTATAACAGATTGGGTTTACAAGAACATTCAATAAAGTTTTAGGGAAAAGAATTAACATTTACTGATGATTTTTGTATTTGTGATGTCTTATGGTTAGACAAGGGACATTACTCAGCCCGATATTGTAAGATGCTAAATCAATGGATATCACGAATGAATGTTTTAAAGGTTAATATGGCAAATGTAACATGTGGAACATGAACTGCTAACATTTCAGAAACACACGAGTTTACCCGCGGTTTAATGGTGCAGTTCTGTATATCAATTGAACTTATAAATAATTGTTATGCAAAGGTTGTGCTTATTATCTCCCTATTTTGGTTGAATGTCAAATTTCATCTCATATTGTAAGTTTGTGTGTTATCTTAAATAAAATGATATAAATTAAGGAGGTACGCACAGCATAAAAAGAACAATACATTTGTGAAAGATGCTTGACCTATAAAAAGTGTCAAGCAAGTTCTTCTTGATATTATTAAATGAATAAATTGACTTGAACAAATCTAATAAGAATGTGTAGACATTATATAACACATTATTAATAATGAGATGAAGGGAGATCATTTATTAATCATGAGTTGTAAGGAAATACCGTGAGTTCCCAGTTAAATAAAACCTGATAATTTCACATAATTTTTTATGAAATAAATCCGATAATTTCACTCCTCCGACGTCATACCACAATGGGTGTTGTCAAAACATTGTCGATGTTGTTGCATTAAAACGAACCGAGTATGTGTATGAAAACAATTTTTTGGGGCATTTTCTATTTTGTTTCCACTAAATGTCATATAAAGCATAACTTATCCAAGAGTTCAAATATCGAAAAAATATTCAACTTGTGACCCAACAATATGATCATTCGTGAATAAAAATGTTGTTTGACAAATCGTTGAATATATTTAATATATTTCAAATTTTGGATTAGTCATTCTACAAACAGATTTGTATATGAATTCTAGTTTCGAAGGAAATTTCCTTAATAACCTTCACGTAGCAAGCTATCCACTCAAAGGGTTTTGGATGACATACGCGCTTTCGTGCATTAATTTAAACATAAATAAATTCTAAATTACACTTACAATTACATGAACTGTATTCACATCTGTTTTGTTAGTCCGAGGTACTGATTTAGGTGGGAAACATATGATCAATTGCATATCAATATCAGTTAGGAGACAACTTCCATCCAATCCAACATGTATTCGGTAGTCTTCAAGTCGGGCTCCATTTAAAATATTTCTACCCTTTAAAGAAATGTATTGCTTTGAAAGCTGTATTCCTTTTTATACATTGTACTTTCCATGTTTTCTTTTGTAATTTTTATATTTTTGCTATTTTTACCTAGTCTATTTATTCTGTTGTCCCTAGTTTTATATCGAACATGAACCGTGTATCATGTTGACTCAAATGAGCTATACATACTTTTTAGCGGAGTTATTTTTCTTTTTTACTATTTTCTGGCAGCAACCGTCTTAACTGTCAATTTGTAGAAGTTTCCTCATTTCCATTAGATTGTAACATTCCATGAATATCATGATGAATATAACAAATGTAGGCCAGCTTACCCTACGAAAACACACGAGTTTCCTTCGAAGGTTTGGGGATTTTCTTGATGCTCAACGTATGGTTTTCTGAGTGTTGTTTTGTGAACTGTTTGACAATGTTGTTTTAAGGAACATGGTTTTGCTCTCTCTCTCTCTCTCTCTCTCTCTCTCTCTCTCTCTCTCTCTCTCTCTCTCTCTCTCTCTCTCTCTCTCTCTCTCTCTATATATATATATTTATTTATATATATTTTAGCTCTTAGATAAATCTAGTTGTTGATATCTCACCTATACAAATACCAACTTTATAATCTCCAAAAAAAAAAAACTCATCCTGGGTAAATGTTTATAAACATTATATTTCGAACTTTGATGTGTACCATGTTATCTATCATTTGATAAATAATTAAAACGACAGTAAGTTAGAACACATTTATAATACAGATTCCAGTCCTTTGGTACTGACATGATTTATGACAAACTATTCTTAAATTTTCCGTTGATGAATTAAGAAATCATTAAATAATAAAATGACGCAGAGATGACATTTTGTCCTTTTTTGGTCATATAGCCCTACACGCGTTTATGTCTTATACATTCTTGGCTTTTAAATGTTTGAGCGTACCTGATAGAGTAAATCAAGAAAATGCTTCGGACGCCCGGAATTTATAGTGTTATTTTCATTTCCTAGTACTAGGTCGAAACCACGGCTGGTGGACTGTTAAGCCCAGTGGGTATCATCGATTTAGTATACATTCTTCGGTAAAACTTTTTTTAAAGAAATGTTGAGTTGATAAATTAAAAAATTATCAAAAAACTAAAATTCCAACTCCTTCAGGAAAAGCTAATTAGATTGATTTTGCTATTTTTGTTATATTTCCCTTTTGGTATAATAGCTCTTCATACCTTTACTAGGTCTTAAAACATCCTTGGCCTTCAATTGTTTTGAGTATGGCGTACCTAATGAAGGTGAATCCAGAAAAGCGCTTCGGGCGCACGACCTTAATAGTGTTATTTTCCTTCAACGAATAAAGGACAATATGTGCGTTAGTCACCAGAGAAAAAATCATTTTTTTCAATTTCAAATACCTTGATTTGAATAGAAGACTCCTTGTCATACTCGTATACGTCAGGAAACTTTTCGAAAGTAGGATCTTCCACATATTCTATAGTAACCGGAAGAGTAACGTCATCAAAATGAACATAAACTGTTTGATTATTAGGCTGATTCCCTAGTTTTTGAGGTGTTTTACAGACAGCTAATGTATCTTCCGGTACATCGCAATGTTTATCCTAACGAAAAAGAATAACAATTTTCTTAAATTATATATTGGTAAAATGTTTTAAAGGTAAATGAATGTTTATTCTATTTCAGAACCTAATGTCGTTTATGTATCATGAGATTATACATGTAAGATATAACACACATTAATATCGTCATGGTTGATTTCACAGTCTTAGCATAGTCCATATAAGGTAAGAGGAAATTTTTGTTCTAGTGTTTAAATGATTCATATGTATATTCATAAAATCTACTAAATTAAGAAACTTATGAATAAATACGATTCCTTAGTAAATAAGTCTAATATAGGGTGTCCCGAAGTCGAACACCGTTGATTTGTTGTCTTTTTGAAAACAACTTTTAAGAAAAAAAGAAAAAAAAAGCGGTATTTGTCCACATACTTGGTCTTCATGTTTAAATCTGTTTCTTCCATGTATTCAAATAGTTTATAACTATTTATTGTATAATCTAGAAATAATCTTGCTTTTTGATTAATGTTCAGTAAACCAATATCAACATAGAAAAATGAAAAAAAGGAATTATGGATAAATGAAACAAAGATTTTTAACATACGCAATTTAATTAAGTAAATGTTTTGTAATTAAATAACGCTCATTATTTTTTTTTCTATTGAGACGAAAACTTTCTTTTCCTTTCCTCGTTGTTTGTTTAATACTTTATCTTTAAATAATCTAGTGAAATGAGAATGATTTCAATGATAACCTTTTGTACGTACCATTCTTTCAACAGTTACTTCTTCTACATTAGTGAATCCTTCCCCACGAACTGTAAATGTTGCACCTCCACTAATGAATAAAATTAAGGAAATTTTAGTAATAAAATGTATTGCACGACTTTACACATTTAAAAGAAATATTTAAAATATGTATTTTTAAAGTCCAATTGATTAAACTTATTTTCTCATTCTCCTATTTCAGCATAGAAAGGAAGATATGGAATATGCTCAATACTGTCTTCATTCTTCTATTTCATCGTAGAAAGGCAGATTTGGAATATGCGGAAAAAAGACAGCAATTAATAAACACAATTTAAAAATGACATGAATTCAATTTAAATAATTATTTTATGCATTGCATCGTATAAAACTAGCTGCATTGCTAATACTTATATGTTCTCATACCTCAGTTGGGATTTCGGGGATCTATTAAATGTATTAAATTTTGGATCCGGTAAATATCGAAACGTTCTTTTGAAATGTAACATCGTCAAATCATCAATTATAACCTGCAATCGAGTCATATTTCGAGTTCTTGATGATTTTCCAGTTTTGCACTTGGTGTAATTTGAACTGAGAGTATCTGGGAATGCACTGTAAAATACAGAAAACTTTGTTAAGAGTTCTACCTGTTTGGTATAAAGGCGAGATAAATAATTTATTGAGAGCAAAAATTGTTTTTGAAACCGATGAATACCCTAAGAAGTGGAAGAAGAAGCCCCGGTTGATAGACTAACGTGTTGCTAAATACTTCATCGTTAGTTTAGTTGGTGACTACAATGACTACTCGTTTACCTAAAAGTACATCTTAATGAGTTTATGTTACTCATATGGAACACTCAACGATTGAAGATTACAATTAGGAGGAGGACTTTTTAGAGATTAATAAAATAAAAATATGCATAGTGAGTATGATATACATAATGTAAAGAAAATGATTTGGATGCAGTCATATCCATCAGTGTACTCTATCGTGTATCCTACAATAAAATCTTTTGCTGATACATATATATACAACTTTAACGGGGCACTTCATTATTTTTGTCTGAATCGTTTTGAGTTAGATTTGATACTCCTGCCAACTGAGTTTGTTTCATAACTTTTCCGAGCAGGTGTAAATGCTGGATATGCATAGTCATTTAAAATAAAAATATCTGAAACATTTACGAAAAAAACCCATGTTGTTTGTTTCGAGCTAAGGTATCATTATGACCGCCGATAATGTATTTATAAAGAACTTTAAATTCATCGCTACGGAGAATGTTTTGTGATTTTGTATGTCAACCAACTTAAATCTGATTTCAGCTTTTATTCGATTCTATAAGGATTATCGGACAAGCCAATAGATCTTATGGTCTGTCGGTCTAGAAAAACGCATGGTGTCTACCTACTTCATTAAAATAATGAACTCGTCATTATGAAAATAATATTTCTATCAGAATTTTAGCGGTAATGAATCAATAAATAGTCAACTCTTACCTCCACTATACACTCCCCATACACAATTCCTAAACAGATGATTTAGCTCCACAACAATCACTGGCATAATATGTCAAAAATTTTTAAAAGGGCTCTATACAAGATGATCTAATATTATCTAATTATTTGATGAGATGCCCCTTATGGTGATTTGTCAAAAGTATTGTCCAAAACGGTATTATAGTAAAATTTAAAAGAAATAGGAAGATTTAAGAGCTCAAAATCATTTCTCCTGTAAGCCGAGCTTCGAATAACAATCCTTTTACAACTTTTAGGTGGACTTTTTTGGCTAAAAAGTAATCTCGCCTTCATGTGAACGTTCTATTATGTGATAGTAATTTCCTGTCTTTTACTTTATAATTGGAATTGTCAGTCTGTTTAGACATATTATAAAACGAAATCGATCACTGACAATGCATAGTCATACCGACTTATTAGTTTACAGATCACTTCTATTGGCTACTAATGGCACGCTGCAAATATAACTAACCTACATTCTATACAATTATACATGTCACAAAACGAAATATTGTATCGATTTTGTCCTTCGAAACCAATATTAGGACCTTTTATTGTTACAGTTGTGTTCCCTGATATGAAACTTTTTGTCGGTGAGAATTCTAATATCGTAGAGTTCTGAAAAAAAAATTCACAGCGATTGCTTGCAACAATTTACACCATTTATGAGAAATGTTTATCTATTCTATGAACTATTGTGGCATTTAATGCTTTGGTAATCAAATCTATATTAACGATTATATTGATGAAAGAACAATTTAACGTGTTTTGAATAAAAAAACAAACATTGATGAGTGTCGTCATGCAGACATTTAAGAAGTGGATAAAAACTATGGGTAAACGTTAATACAACGATAAGAATTATTTTTCGGTATTGTTTTGGTAGATTAATTTGACTTTTGTTTGCCAATTTAGCAGTATCTTACGTACATGTATAACATCACTCATTCTATATAACATTACAGAATTAAATCACTGTTTCCGTTTAGCTAGCTATAACCATGTTTAATCAACCATTGTCTACGTAAGGAAATGCCTGTTACAGGTCAGGAATATGACAGTTATTTTCCATTCGTTTGATCTTTTTGCGTCTTTGATTTTGCCATTTGATAAGGGACTTTCCGGTTTGAATTTTCCTTGAAGTTCGGCATATTTGTTATTTTACTTTTTAATCATCAAAAAAGAAAGCAAATTTGATGAATCGTTACACATTCAATAATAAAAAAAAACATTTAATGAAAGTATTGATAGCTTATGACATAAAGAGTATCCTATACACATATATTCTTTGAAAAATAACCTGGTAGCTGAAGTATGTAGTATTTGTATCGTTGAATATATTTGCATTTACTGTAACAAATATTCCCTTTGTCTGGATCATGTGGTTCGTGTTGCTTTTCCCAGTTACACAAGTCAAACTGTTCAAATAGATAAAATAAAAAAATAAGATTAACACATTGTCTTTCAATGTATTTTTGGTAAAATGAAAGTGAGTTATTGATATTTTTTTCTCTCGAATTAATCATGTTATTGAACTAATGTGTATAAAGCATTGAATCGCATTTTGTTCCGTTTAAGTTGGTTTGATTATTTAATTCCATATGTGATGCCGGTTGAGACAAAATGCCTTAAGTACACAAATTGTGTAATCGTGCTTAACTTATAGTTGTTTCGACAACCAGAAAAGTAACATTCTATAAATGTGCATTTAAATTAAAAATTCCTTTATGTTAAATGAAATAAAGTTACCTAGTGTAAAATCACCAGGTTATAAACTTGTTAAAGTTTTTATTATTATTATATCAAAACCGATTTTGAAGCTGTGAGTTATTCACTTTAAACAGAACAAAACATACATTCTAACTTTTTTAAATTTGTGATGATAATTGATTATGATATTTACATCTTTAACTATTGAGTCTATAATTATTATTTCGTTTCGGGAATTCAAGCCGACTATGCCAGATTTTGTTTAATTCTGTCTTTCAAGTTATACTTAATTTTCATTATAAATACCAAGAGGGCAATCATATAATACTAAGTGATTACATGGTCTTTTTTTAAAAATGTCAGATTCGTTGGGTGAAAAGAATAATTTTTTATAACATTTGATGTGTATGACATTAAAGTTTCTTTTAGGAAATTACGTTCTTTTCATTCGGCATTCAAAAGTTTTCTTCGTTGTAACATGTTAAGTGTTTTCAGCCCCGTTTGCTCTTGATGTTTATATCCTTAATTTACAAGGTATATATTAATCCTTACTTGAGATTGGGGGTTTCGACTGTTACATTATGACATCGTACTCCACCGATATCGACCGAAATTTTATCCTTAATATTTCCAATGTATTTTCCACTTATTGTCAACATGGTACCACCACGAAGAGGTCCACTGGATGGATATACCTGTATGGGACAGATTGTATATTTACACCCGAAAGATTCGAAAACATTTTACTAATAACAGATTTTATACAACAGGATTTGATAAAGATGGAATATAATTGAATGTTGTATTTATTAACAGTTTCATGTCGTAAAGAGGCAGCTATTTCATAAGATTAATTCATTGATTGATTATTACTCTGACGCCCAGTGACAAATATTTAGCGCAAATTCTCTACTCATGGAATGATAAATGCACCTCCCTCCAAATAATGGGGCAGGCTGGAAATATTTCCTAAATTAAAACATACACGGGTTCGGATTCCTAGGCACAAGCGGAATAAAAAAAGGAAGGGCCAAGATCCGATTAAATAAAACGTTTCCGGATCACTCAACATATTAATTTGTATTTCAGCATTGACGTTTCTAGGAAAATACAGGATTTACCACTCCTCTACTTCACCCGTTCCGATAAAAATAGCCTTACAATTTTCTTTAAAATTTCAATAGACACACGCAAAGATTAACGCCATGTAAAAAATATCATTGAAACTTCCTTTATGAACTACCGTTTTTTCTAGGGATTCTCGGAATTAACGTTTGATGTATTTGATGCACATACATTTTATTTTCATTGCATTAAAAATTGGACTTTGGTCTGAACTTTTGATTTTTGCTCTTTTACATATCTATGTGAATCTGGAAATTCCTTTGAAATTTCTTTTTTGCTTTTACCTAAAGACACGTCCCCGTGTATTTAATCCAGGTAGTGATCCCGGTTCTGTTTTTTTTTTCGGAAGAGTGGGGGATTTAACACAGAATGTTTGTTAAATATTCGTCACTGGACGTAAAACAAATGATCAATCAATGAATTAGTCTAAATGAAATATGAGTCTCATGACGTTATGCAAACTGTCAACCAATAAATCATTTCATCAATTGATATGCCACTCAAACAGCCAATGAGTACACCTACCAACCAACCAACTAATCCATCGATATGAAAAATTTGTCACTTGATATTATACATGTTTAATATAAAAAAATGTGGAATGACATTCAGTTCCAATTGTTTGCTAAACATCTACTTGCTATAACAATTATTTTTCATTTATCAGTAGCAATGTTATAAAATATATTAATGTACTTAGTAATTCCATAATGAATATCATAATTTTGAGATGATCCCTTATTTTAAATGCCACAACTCTAGACTCTCGACCTTCTATTGTCAATTCTAAACATTTATCTAATATGTCTATTAAATTGAATACACAAACAGACTATTATCACCTTTTAAGGCATATGTATCTTCAAATTTGTATTCTCTGGAAAAACTCTAAAAATATTGTTTTTATTTTACAAATATAAGAGTGCAAATCCTGTGTGTACATTGTAACGATATCTAACATTTGAAAAAAAAGTATTGAGCTTTTTTGTTGTAAGCTACTTCATCGTAATTTTAAAAGATAAAGCAATTTTATTAATATCTAGGACAAATATATATTTTCAGCAGTTCGATTATATAAAGTAACGTCTTAGTAAGCTCAAATGTTTGCATTGATTGTGTTCTAGCAGTTTTTCATAACTAGCTAAAGGTAGTGATGTTATTTTGAAAGAGACGAGAGCGTACTGATCTTCTGGAGAATGGGATTCACATTCAAAACAAGTAAAAAGGTGATTACATATATGGGCTATCTACATGTTTAAATACACAAATATTCATAATACTATGTTTTCTAAAATCATGAGCTTTAGACAGAATATTTTAAAAGTAAATCATAATTGAACTAATACACGAAAAATACTAGGAGGTTATACCTTATAAATTTCTGGTGTGCACTTAACTGTCATCTCTGAGTCGCCGAAATATTTAGCATCTAAAACACACATACCACTAATAAGCAACTATTTTAGATATTAATTATAGATCTTCGAATATCTCTCATCACAAGAACAAAATTGAAATCATAAAGTAGGATTAATCAATTGATCAAAAGAATGACCGATGAATCATGCTTTTAAACTGATGGCAATGTACACTCAAAATAAATTTTGTTTAAAAACAATGTGCGAATTATGAATACAAACCAAAGAAATGTAAATTTTACAGAACATTTTCTGTACGGGATTGCATGTTTTATTGGTGTTTAATGTAACTATCAACGACATAGGCCATGTCATAGAGGGTGGCTAGTATTATTGGTAAAAGAAACCGGAGTAGCCGGGGAGAACCATCAAACTTCGACAAGGAAACTAGAATACATATTAAACTACAAGGCATCATGACGCAAAACTGTAAAATTGTGATAGAAAATAGGCATGAGAAGTTACCGCTGTTTCAATCTAATCAACTGTCAAAGAAGAGATAAATCAAGGTAACAAACAAAATCTGAGGGCATTGTACAAACATAAAAAGGAACGAAACCGGGTTCATTGACAGGTTAAGCCTTCATCTAATCCTTTATTACACGTCATACGTATTCACACACAGTGAAAATGATCGTAATCGGGAATATGACACAATCGCTAAAATTACTTCTTTAACGACTACGCTGGCATTTTTAGGCAAAGACTGCGAAAACATGTCGCTAGTGAGTTAAGACGCAGACACATCGTATCGATCAACCAATTTGTGACGGTGTTCGTAAAACTTATGTAGTGTTTATTTCAGTCGTTCTTCCTAACCCCTGCTAATGAAGTTCGTAAAGTGTGTGCATTCATTGGCGTTACTTACAACTAGAAATATTCAAACGCAAAACGATGGGGCAGAAGGTATGTGGGAAAGTATTTCAGTAATTGCGATGATAAAATGGTCAGGTTGTTAAATTACGATGGGGCAGAAGGTGTGTGGGAAAGTATTTCAGTAATTGCGATGAAAAAATGGACAGAATGTTAAATTAACAAAAGAATAATACATTGGAAATGTATGTAATCAGTGATGTATAATACGTGTTTTCTATAGCATAGGAAATAACGTTGTGTTGTGTCTGTGTTCGAATAGAGACAATACTTACAATTAAGAGAAATAAGGATATTTTGAAAAAAAAAATCTTTCACGAATACTACAAGGTACTTTCGTAAAGGTATTGAAGTATGAAGCATGACATAGAGCACGAATCATGCTTGTATTGCGTTTTGGTTGTGATACTGCTTTAGTCCAAAAATGTAACGATAAACAGTAGAATATATTTAAAACCCTTGGATTATAAACAAGTCCGATTTTTTCTATTTGTTTTGTTAAAATTGATGTAATTGTTATTATAAAGTTATTTGTAAAATAAAAACACAAATCAGATAATGATGTCCCTTAATAATTCTCTATTGTCAATATTCGGTCAGTGTCGTTTATTTTTCAAAATCAAATAAAATAGTAAATTCTTGAAATTCTTTTTATTCCCGTGTTAAATGTTGACCGATATAAGTCTATTCCCTGTAGATTCCTTTTCGGTCACATAGCTTTCACGTATTCAGGCATTTGTACATCCTTGGATTTCAAATTATGTAGGTAAAAAGGTTATTAGACGAAAGAGGTTCGGACGTACTCACGTATGTGATTTTCATTGAATTCTTAATTTGAATACGTAGAAATAGATTTAAACCAGTCCTGAAGTTAATAATTTATATTTGGGTATATACTGAAAGATACGTTTTGTATTAATACCTCTCACAGTCTCAAACATAAAGGTTTACATAACATACATCCAAAAATGTACGTATACCATCTGGGTGAATAAGGTCCCGAGGTCATTACAATGTTCTGTTCAATCACCAGACCTAACATGCCTAATATGTAGTTGAATAATCGAGATAGTGTTAACCAACTGGGCACTATGTTGGCTCACTTGGCGTAATGATTTCTTTGTAAAATGGATTCTCTGCATATTGAGGCGGTTGGGGAAAAGTTATTTTGACTAATTAACATATTTGAGGCTTAAGAATGAACAGTTTAGATCACATTCAACTCTTTGCAGACCACATACAAAAACATTTAGTAGTTGCTTGGGATACATGTGACGTAATTGTTGAATGTTGATGTATGATACATTTGTGTGGAGCAATTACTACGTTCGCAACGACATTAGCGAAACTTATTAAGGAGCGGTACTAGGTTAAGACATTTAAGCCCGCATCAATTGATTCACCAGTCTAATTAACTGTTTGAAAGCTTAAATTGGTGTTTTAGGAATTTTTTGAGTAGTTTGGGATATTTTATAACTTTTTTTTAGTATCCCCGAATGAGTAAGAATGTATTGAGATCTTGAAAGTTTCGTTTTTTACCATTCAATTTGTATTCGCATAACGCATTTCTTGTCGGTATTATAACTCATTCCCGACAGGCAGTCTTCAAGTCAATGCATTTTTATGATGTTTAAATCTAAATAATGAAAAATACATGTAGTGTATTAACTCATTGATCTTGTTTTCCATCTCAAAGTTACAGTGATTGTTATGTATGCAACTAAAGTATATAAACTTCTCTACTACAATGGCTCGGGATTTTTCTCATTGTCAAGAAGTTTTCAATCGTAGATAAGTAATTATTAATTAATGAAACATACATGTAACAAACAGTACAAAACTACTTACACTTATTACAATATCGTCCAGTTCGTCCTCCTTTACAACCTTCGGTACAAATCAAAGTATCTTTATCGCAAACATCATTTAAGCAGTTTATGTCCTTACATCCCCAAACACAGGATCCATTGCCAGGATAGCAATGATTCTCTATGCAATTCTCTGAACATGGTTGTGTGCAGTTACGTCCCCACAAATTCTTTCGACAACCTAAAAGACAAAAAGCAGATGAAGCAGTTGGTTTGTATACGGTGATATAATTCTAAACGAAAGCGGTGACAACATATGGTATATTTCATTCAGATAAAAGTATCTCTCTCCTTAAAGGTATACGTTTTTAATACTGAAGGCAACGCTTTTATTTTTAAGGATACATAAAAACATATCAAAAGTTCAAATCCCTGTTCTCAATTTCTTTACACAGATTTTACTTATTGTTCTTTATGCATAGTTTCGAGGGAAATTGATTAAGACTAATCCAGAAATTCTCTTCAAAGACAATATGCTCGGTATCATCGATATTGATATGGCCATGGGGTCGATGCATCTGCTGATTGATTAATAGTCCTTGATGAATCGTACTATGCATTCAGTATTATTCGTAGGTTTCAATTTTTAGAGGTTTTTTTTTTGCTTATGATTTTTGAATATCCCTTTGTTATCACATCGTTTTCATATATGCTAGTATTTCAATACCAACATTTCAACTGACTCCATTTTTGGAAATTGACATCTGTAACAACCATAAACTTGTAGCTACCACTTTACAAGCAGAACCAAATACAATGAAAGTTTAAACTATGTACTGGCTTCCAAAGCTGCACAAAACACCTTACAAATATATACGTATTTCGTCTTCAAGCCATTATTCTACTACTAAACTGTCTATTCTACTTACTAGTACACTTGGTACAATAAAAAAACCTGATAATAAATTGTTCAAATAAGGCCTTTGAGAAAAAGTGGAATTAATTACTGTTGGAGTGTCAAAAATTTGTTGGAAGTACTTGATGAATCGATGCTTATATTGGTGATTTCAAATCTGTTCAAAGTTTAGATTTTTCTACTCTATATACCACTTTGCCTCATAATCTTATTAAGAAAAATATCACATGTCTAATTAAATGGGCATTTAA
Organism: Mytilus californianus; assembly: GCF_021869535.1. Taxonomy (NCBI): domain Eukaryota; kingdom Metazoa; phylum Mollusca; class Bivalvia; order Mytilida; family Mytilidae; genus Mytilus; species Mytilus californianus. The sequence goes on from NW_026262581.1 coordinate 31,696,237, forward strand.
AAAGTCAGAGTGCAAATATATATGTTCAAACTCTTTTAGGTCATTTTTTATTTACAACAAACAAAAAAACTATGTCAATTGGACCTGCTTTGGTACTATAACTGCCCTTGATTTTTTTACTAGAAAAAATTTTTGTTCCCTATGGAGATTCCGTATATCGTCAATTTATTGGAATTCCAATGGGGACTAACTGTGCACCACTTATTGCGGACCTGTTTCTGTAATGTTACGTGTTACAATTTATGACTAAAATCAGCAAAGACCCATCGAAACAACATCTGATACAAAAATTTAATAACACTTTTAGATATTTGGATGATATATTGGCTCTCAATAATGACGACTTCAGTATGTACACTAAAGAGATTTATCCTGCTGAACTGACTTTAAATAAAGCTATTATCCTGCTGAACTGAGTTTAAATAAAGCTAATACTAACAATGAACACTGCCCTTTCCGGGATCTTGATATCTATATCTTTAACGGGAAGCTTATTACCAAAATTTATGATAAAAGAGATGATTTTTCATATCCTATCGTTAATTATCCATTTTTAGATGGTGACGTTCCCTTGTCACCATCTTATGGTGTTTATATAAACAGGTTAGTAAAGATGGCATATTTTGGTAATAGTATTGATTCACTCATAGGGTCTTTTCATCGGAAATAAACACATTTATTCTAAAACCAGTTGTTGGCATGATACGGGTTTGTTCTTCTCATTTATTTTATGATGGTATGATACTAAACACCCAACGGGAGGGATTGTGCTTGATTTTCATATGATGAAGACATAATCTTTCAATCAGTTTAATTGAGGTCTGGAGCTGGCATGTCAGTAACTGCTAGTAGTCCTTTGTTAATTTATGTATCATTGTCATTTTGCTTAGTTTCTTTTGTTTCCTATTCTGACATATATATAAGACTCGGACTTCCTTTAAACTGAGTATTACTGTACGTATTGATGTGTGTTTGTTTAATCTACATTGACTAGAGGTATAGGGGAGGGTTGAGATCTCACTAAACATGATTTACCCTGCCGCATTTTGCGCATGTCCCAAGTCAGGAGCCTCTGGCCTTTGTTAGTTTTGTGTTTTTTAATTTTAGTTCATTTATATGTTTAGGAGTTTAGTATGACGTCCATTTTTACGGAACTAATACACATTTTTGTTTAGGGGCCAGCTGAAGTCCGACTCCGGGTGCGGGATTTTCTCGCTTCGTTGAAGACCCATTGGTGGCCTTCGGCTTTGTTTCTTACTCTTTGTCTCTTTGACACATTCCCCATTTCCGTTCTCTATCTTAGTGTTCAAACTTTGGCAAAGCCGCTAAATAGTAAATAATCTACAATTGTTTTTATATTCCATGAAAATAAATGAATCGCCAGAACAAAAGTGTAGCGCTCCCATAAAGATTTTGATAAGAAACGAATTTTAAATTTTAATCATAATTCCTTCCGATTGGTATCAACATCTGTTATTTGTGAAAGTAAAATAAAATATATGTTGTCCATTTAATGATGTGAAAGCATAAGCATACAGCAATTATGCATCAGATGCAAATTTTAATATAGAATGTATGTCCAAGGCCAGCACATGTAGTTTGCAAATTTAAAGAAAGCTGTAAAGCTGGTAAAATATCATAAACTAAAATGTACGGCTTGAATAACTGAAGAACTAAGAACGTAACATGTAATATATAAAAATAGATAATGTCAATTACCATTAATGGAAACGTAACATAATTCAACAATTGGTCCATAATTTTCATCTCCTTTAATGTCGTAATAAATGACATATTTTCCAAGCTGATTACAAGGAATAGTCTGAGTGATGTTTGGAAAACCAGGATCAGGATCTTCATAACAGAGATAACCGTCAGGTGGAATAGTTGAAGTATTTGTCACATATAGCTTAAATCCATCCATCCGGTTAGCAACTGTAATGATTAATGAAGATATATGTCTATGGTAGTAAACATGTATGTCAATAAGCAAAACTGCAGTAACAAAAAGTCCTATGAGATTTAGAAAGTCTGCATCGCTTACATAATATATGCGCAAACCTCTTAAAATGTATCATTGAAACATGCAAAACAAAGCCATCTGATCGGCTGAAAATTAAGTTGACTAAGAACTGAAATATCTTATTCATATTACATTTCATCGAAATATTCAGCATCATAGTACATAAATGTTGCTTTCATATGCATACAAGTTTAATCAACATTTTTTTTTCTTTTTGTCAACTTAAAACGATTGTCTGATTGGTTGTCAGGGGGATTTTCGAGAGTTCGAAAAACACTTAAAACATTCTATTTAAATATTTCTTGGAAGGGCAGACTAAAAATGGTGAAGACTAATTACCCTAAATAACATACACTAAAAATGAAATTTGTTTGAAGTTATGCACAAAAAAGATCTTCAAGTAAACTATGTCGTATAGCGGTTTAAGTAAAATTTGTTAGTCAGACCCACCTACTCTGTTATTATGACTTATTAGAAAGGTATTTCACTTAACCCATATATTTAATCTATTTGTAAATTGAATTTTTAATGTTAGAATATTAACCTGTAGCCTTAATATATAAAAATGATAAAATTTAAAGCGAGATGATGTATTAAATATTTTGCTCTATATGTTTTCAAGACAAAACCAGACAACTCAAACACGCCTAAACATAAAAAGGTATACTCGCCTTTTTCTTATCGATAAGATTATTGGCCATTATAATGATTTTTTCCCCAAAAAATGGTGTCAGGGGCAGAGATGCAAATTAATGCTTTTAAAAAGATCAATCTTTTATCTTCCAGTGAAAGTTTTTCCGGCTGAGTTCTGCTTATACACAAAACAGATCCACATATATTTGCACCTACCATTATCGACTGTTTTGTGAAAATTTGTCTTTAATTAAAAAGTTAAAGAATATCTCGATGTTCCATACTATAAGTTAAGTATAAACACGTATATAAGGTGTATAAAATCTTAAATTATGCATCTACATTAAACTTTTAAAGCCCACAGAAACAGATGTAAACTATTCAAATCTTCCAACCTGGCCATTTTTACCTTCTCTAATAAAGAGTTCCATTATTTTTGTTTAATTTCTATTTTGTCATGAACTATTCGTAAGAAAGGTATATTTAAGTACTTGTTTGGTTCAGATTGGTTTATCTATTTGGTATTAAGTCCTTAGCACCTGTACTTGAATTACATCAACTCTGATTTAACAAGTTAGAACCCCGATCATGGTGATGTTTGTTCGATTTCGATCTTAATTGACATAGACTGACAAAGGTCGGAGATTCTCTGTGGATACTCAGGTTCTCCTAAACAACAAAATCTAGTAAAGAGCATTGCAATGTGGAGTGTTATACATATAAGCAAAATAATGACATAAAACGTCAATATGACTGGTTTTGTTTGTTTAGTAAAATTTTGAGATAATTACATAGCCATATTATAAACTCGTAACCTCCCCTGTGTTTGAAAATGGCACGGTGGTCAAATGCTCTTGCATGCGCCCATATTCGAAACATATAGCATTAAAAAACGTTATATATACAAGACACAGATGAACCTTTGATTATTATGAGGGTGTTGTATATACACAACAACGTCCCGTAACGCCAGGACTATGGATGCATTACACTTTTTGTATGACATGCGTTCAATTTAGGAGAAAGTCTGTAGAATTTTTAATTCATATTTGTAAAAAGTTGTTTACGAAGAAAAATTTGAGAACATAGATGTATCGGTAATTGGGTTAGAGTATAATTATGAAGAAATGCAGATATGTTTTAACAACTGACGGCCAAGCCAAACTTCTGGGGAATAATTTTTTTAATCCCTCAGAAGGGTCCACAACGTCCGCAAAAAGTATCAATTTCGTTCTTGACCAGTGACTTCTTACATTATGATAAAGTATCACATGTTCATCTATTTAATACCGCCATAACATTAGAAAGTCAAAATAAACTTAGATTGCATGCAATCGTCTATGTCATAAGATCACAACTTTTGCAATATCGTTCCACTTAATCAAAAAATTATACATGTAACTTTTTATGATATGAATATATACCAAATCTTTAAACATTTATTACAAGTATTATATATATAGCTATTATTTTTTGGTCATTTTTGGTCATATTGCTCTTGAACTGTTTCGAATCTAGTACATCCTTGGATTTCAAATATTCAGCTTTGAATTTTCCGGATGATGGTAAATCCAGAAATACGCGTTGGACGCATGAAATTTATAAGTGTAGTTTTCCTTTTTTACAGAACGTGGTCGATACCGCTGTTTATGGACTATCAGTCTCCGATGGTATGCTCATCTCAGTGGTCAGTACATCTGTAATGACAGGATTTATAACAATCCGTTCTAAAATTGTCCGTTATCAATTTAAAAATTATAAAGAAACTAAGGTTTCAACTCCCTCAGTCAAAGCTGACCTTAAATGGGTTTGGCTATCATTTTTAGATCCTTTTTTGTCATATAGCTCTTCAACTGTTTCAGTTCTAGTACATCCTTGGCTTTCAAATAATCGACTTTGAGCGTTTCTGATGAGTGTAAATCTAAAATAAAAGCGGCTCGGACGCATGAGTTTTGAAAGCGAGTGCCACACGTGGAGCAGGATCTGCTTACTCTTCCGGAGCACCTGAGATCACCCCCAGTTTTTTTGTAGGGTTTGTGTTGCTCAGTCTAGTTTTCTATATTTTGTGTACTGTTGTTTGTCTGTTGGTCTTCTTCTTTTTGAGCCATGGCGTTGTCAGTTTATTTTCGACAAATGAGTTTGAATGTCCCTTCGGTATCTTTCGCCTCTCTTTTGTTTCCGTTTTTAAGAGCACCTGGTCGGTACAGCTACTGGTGGAATATCAGTTCCCGAGGGTATTATCGACTCATTAGTCAGTCCTTCAGTAATAACATGAATAATAAAAAACTTGTCTAAAATTGTCCGTTTATCAATTTAGAAATAACAAAGAAACTAAGTTTTCAAATCCCTCAGGCAAAGTTGGTCTTAGATGGATTTAACTGTTATTTAAAGTCCTTTTTAGTCAGATCTTCAACTGTTTTGGTTCTTATACATCCTTAGCTTTCAAATATTTGGCTTACAATGGTCCTTGATGATGGTAAATATAGAAAAGGCTTTAAACGCATGCAATTTATAAAGTGCTGTTTTCATTTTTGCAAAGACAGTGCCGACATCAATTTTCGACGGTTCACAAGAAATTATAAATCTATACCAAAACCTAGTTATAATCAGTAACAAGATCTTCCCCGAATAACTAACTGATTCTCAAAGAAAGCAGCTTATATGCCCATTTACCGCATATCATGCCACTTCGTTTTACGCTATAAAAATTATATCGCTATTTCCATTTGCTGCCCTTGACGTTCCTCGTGTAGAAACAAATACATCCTACAATGATGTAGGTTTTTTGAATTCTTTCCCTTAATGGTTTGCATACAGAAATTCACGTTTTGTTCTTTAATTTACATAAATACTTAAAGACTTAATGAATTTGGTTAACCCTTAAAAAAGAACAAAGGAACAAGTAATTATGTACTTTCTAACTTACATTTTTCCCTGTAGAATATTTCAATATCTGTAATGTATGTATTTTCAGCATCGAATTCAAACATCCACCAAGCTGTTTTATGACCGTGTACTGTGTGTGTACATTTGTCAAAACCCCATTCATTTGATACAGGAGGCTTTAAAGCATTTTGTGGTCCACTTTTATGTGTCACTGAACTTTGTGTAGCATGTCCATATGGTGTAAGGTTTACTATGAAAAAATATTAAAAACCATATGATTCTCTCTTTCATTTCAAAAATAACAGTGCTATCATTAAAGATATATTGACTCAATTTTCTTATGTTGTGCTGTAACACCACTGCTCTAGGTTAGGGGGAGGGTTGAGCGCTCACAAGCATGTTTAACCCCGCCACATTCTGTATGTGCCTGTCCCAAGTCAAGAACCGGTAGTTCAGTGATTGTCGTTGGTTCACGTCTGTTTTTCGTAAATTGTTTTGTTATAAATTAGGCCGTTAGTTTTCCCAATTGAATTGTTTATATGACTTTTTATAACCGACTATACGGTATGGGTTTTTTCTCATTATTGAAGGCCGTATGGTTGCCTACCATTGGTTTCATCCACTTTATTTGAACTTTGGTGGATACTTGTCTCATTGGTAATCATACCACATCTACTTATTTTTATATCAATGACCATATACATAAATTAGTTTAATAAAGTTATATTCTTTACAATTCTGACGTATTATGTACAGTATCTATCATCCAAGAAGCAATTCCGTATAAATATAAACAGCATACAACATGTTTATTACTTTTTTTATTTTTTTTAAACAAACATTTAATAAATTAAGACATTAATGTGAACAAAATTATCCTAGTTGATTTCAATATAAGCTTTAAATACATATACTATATGTAAGTCTTCTTATATTCTAAATCAGTTTAACTTAAAGCAGCTGTTTTAAGATTACATGTATACGCGAGTAGCACCAACATCAAGTACCATCATAAGTTTTCTCAACAGACATCAATGACCATTTTATGACAGTATGTACGAGGAAGTCACAAAAACAAAAGATTGAAAAGCAAAACATAGTCGGAACAAGGTCGACTATAATAACAATAAACAGGTTTTTAATGATAAACTTAATTTCATAGATTGGTCACCTTTGTATTTATGTAGAAATGTACATGAAGCATGGGAGAAATTTCGGTCACTCTTTCATTCAATCCTTGATGACATTGCTCCGTATAGAGAGAGAAAAGTAAAACATCAATCTGAACCATGGATGACATGTGATACTCTAGATAACACCAGAAATAGAGACAACCTCTTGCCAACTGATAGAAACCACACAATAACCAGGAGACCCAATTTTGTAACATCAGAAACAAAGTTCAGAGAGATATTAAGAGAGCCTACAGCAAAGTTACTAACAATAATGTCCAATTAGAATTATCATATGTCAGCCAAGAATTTATATATCAAGAACTTTGCAATTTAAACTCTTTTAAGAACACTGAAACAGATAACATTTCTGCTAAATTTATAAAAGACGAAGGAAGCGATCTGGCAAAAAAATATCTTACCTGGTGAATTTATTAATCACGAATGTGATAGTACCGAAAGAACCTCGCCAGACTGAAATATTTATTTAAAAAGAGCAGTGGAACAGAAATAGCAAATTATAGACCAGTGAGCATCATATGTATTGTCTCTTATATTGTTGAAAAATCCGTATATAAATACATATGGAGACACATCAGATCCATCATAATTTATTGTACCAATTTCAATCTGGTTTTCGTAGCTCTTATTCAACTGATAATGGTCTTATCTATTTATTCAATCACATTGAATAACAAACTTTAAACAGTTTATTAACAGAAATGCTAATGATAAACTTACAAAAAGCATTTGACACAGTTGACCATCAACTATTATACTAAAATATCAAAATCTATGCACGTGAAAGATGTCAAATGGTTTGAGTCTTTTCTAACTGGACGGAAACAACGGGTTAATGTAAATGGGACGGAATCTGAACTTCTTAATATTACCTGTTATGTACCTTAGATAATCATTTATTTCTATATTACGTCAACAATATGTCTATAAGAACTAATTCCGACTGACAACTCCTGATTTATGCATACGACAGCACTATAATATTTTCTCGTAAGGACAAAGAAATTAACTTAAGGAAGTTAGGAGTCTTGAAGCAACTGGCTTGTTGATAGTAAGCTATCTTTACAATTGGGAAAACAGAATGTAATTTTTTGGGTTCTCAACGTAAACAAAAGAAAATAACACATTTCCAAATACAATGTAATGATCATATAATTAAATCACAGCTTAAGAACTTGAATATTTAGCATTAGACAGAGATCAAAACTTGTCAGGTGAAATATAGTTAACTCAATTATTAAAAAGTTAAATTCTAGATAACAATTTATGTATCCTTAAGCAAGCAGTTTGTCAATTGAAACGCGCAAAACTCTTTCTACGGCTTTAATCAGTGTCACTTTGACTATTACTGTTCCTCTTGGTATGCCTGATTATCACAAACTATAAAGCACAAACTTTCAATTGCCCAAAACTAAACTGTTGGATTCACACATTTTTTTTGTCAAATGTCTAGTGTACGCCAACCAGAGCTATCAAGTGTTGGTTTTGTAAACATGAAAATTTGAGTGAAGCCATTAATACATGTAAGAGTAGGACACGCACACATTTATAAAAGCGGAATTGAGAAATGATATACCGATATTATACCAGACAATTTGTTTCATTTCGTCAAAATAAGCTAAAATACACCAATGGTCTCTTATTGACTTGGAAGTCAATAATTCAACTCATTTGAATCCGTATTCATATAAACTTTAATTTGATCTTTAGAGGAGATGGGTTGTGCATGTATTCAGCATGTTCATTATTTAAAAAGGAAAGTACATGTATATCGAAAAGTAAAAAAGGGGGACAATAGGAATAACCATTTCTTTGACTGATTCGACCCACAAAAATCATTCTTATACAAGATAAACGATGATTAAAATATTTTTTACCTAATCATAATTTTTTAATAACATTAATCAAACAGACTTAGTAAATTTACTGGGTTATATGACCGTCGGCAGTCTTCGGGAAAAAATTAGATGACGTCTGGTCTATAATACGTACGAAAAACTGATAAATAATAGCGATCCCATGCATTGTTAATTGTTTTTGTGTGTTCTTTTAGTAATTTGGATATAGTTTACGTTTAAGTATGTTACGAATAAAAATTTAGAATTTGGGTCGAATCAGTGAACATGAATTTGACAGCTTATGGCCCTTTAACAACATTAATAATTTTGCCATAGAGTTTTGTCTTATATTATTAATTAGAATATGTTCTAGTGTGTCATGTCTTTTGTATCCCTTCACATGAATGTGGTGAAATTTGACCTCTTTGACCAGTTGTTGGCATGACACGGGTTATGTTCTTCTCATATATTTTATGACGGTATAATACTAAACCCCTAACAGGAGGGATTGTGCCTGATACTCATATGATGAAGACATAATCTTTCAATCAGTTTAATTGAGGTCTGGAGCTGGCATGTCAGTAACTGCTAGTAGTCTGTTGTTATTTATGTATTATTGTCATTTTGTTTATTTTCTTTTGTTTCCTATTCTTACATCGGAATCGGACTTCTCTTATACTGAGTTTTACTGTGCGTACTGTTGTGCGTTTGTTTTTACTACATTGGCTAGAGGTATAGGGGGAGGGTTGAGATCTCAAAAAACATGTTTAACCCCGCCACATTTTTGCGCCTGTCCCAAGTCAGGAGCCTCTGGCCTTTGTTAGTCTTGTATCATTTTTAATTTTAGTTTCCTGTGTATAATTTGGAGTTTAGTATGACGTCCATTATCACTGAACTAGTATACATATTTGTTTAGGGGCCAGCTGAAGGACGCCTCCGGGTGCGGGAGTTTCTCGCTGCATTGAAGACCCATTGGTGGCCTTCGGCTGTTGTCTGCTCTATGGTCGGGTCGTTGTCTCCTTGACACATTCCCCATTTCCATTCGCAATTTTATTATCTATAAAATTAACTACATCACAAACACCTGACCGATATTAATGTTTACAATAAGTACCCTTTTCCTGGAAGAATTAAATGCAATTGTTTGCAAGTAAATTATCTTCCTTCATCCAATATGTTTGATACATTTTTCAACATGATCAATACGAGTATGACACAATTGGGCTTATACGAATTGCATATTGATTAAGATTTAGACTGTTTCTGTCAAAACAAAGAAGACTATAAAGAATATATAACATGCAACTGTTGTAGAAGTACACCACTGTCTGACTAGTTGAAGCATAAAATGACTGTTAATATATTCCATATTGTAATTTGCAGAAAAATTACATTATACATGCATACTTTTACATATTAAAAAGAATTCCCTTGTGTTAAAATGTGGTTAATAAATTCGACATAAGTTCTGACATCTTATATCAATTTATAGATAGACAAAAACACAAAGAAGGGATACAAACACATCGACTTGCCAGAATCGAGACATGATTTTAAATTTAAGAAGGAAAGATAGTTCTACAATCGCAGTTTGTTTTGAGCATTCAGTTCTTGAACAGAGTAAAAAAAGTAAAATATTTTGATTTTAGTGGAAAAAGGTTTATCAAAGATATAACGTTGACAAATTTTGCATGACTTACTCTGTGCTGCAACTGTTAACACAACAGTTGTGTGGATAAGTAGCACTGATAACATATTACCAGATGTTTCTTCCATCATTCGACTAATTCTGCGATAAAATATCAATAATAAAAAAGTTATAAATATTCGATTGTTAAACTAAATGTAGGATAGAAACGTACAAGGAAGTTGTGTTTGTTATATGAAATGAAGCCAAAATAAAACAAGATAAGATAAGATGAATAATACTAATAATATCGATAATTATTTGAAAGTAAAAACATGATATACATAAAGGTTGTCAGTAAACTTGCAGACACTAACGCATGTACATATAAACACTTATATATATATATATGTCTATAACATCATTTTCTATTCATTTTAACTCGAACACAAACAAATATATAATTAACCATATGAATATAATTGATTGATTGTTGGTTGCCTAACGTCCAGTGACAAATGTTCAATAAATGTTCAGGCCGAGAACAATCATATGAATATGCAATATTTACATATTATATAAAGATACAAATTCCAGCTATATCTAAATGTATAGCAGCAACATTACAAAACAAAAATAATTTCCACTGTGGTAAAGCGTACCTTTTATTCTGGAATTATTTAAACCATCCCATTAAAAATAATAATTAAATAGGAAGTATTTTTCTGTTTGCATATAATCGAATCAATATGTTTTCACTTAGATTAAAAAAGCACGTAAATAAACACTGACCTTATATTGTAATGGTATGGTTCAAAACTATAACCAGGAAATTATCAATTAAAAGGTTAATTGAATTACATTTCAAAACTGTCATTATAAGTGGACAATTCAACATCAATAGGATAAAAATGGGAAATATTTAATCTGAATCTTTTTTGTAAATCGTATTTTTTGTTCGCCTACAGGAAGAAAAAGAAAAAAAAGACAACATTTCAAATGCATAACGCTAAAACTTTACTCAACCATCTTTTCGGCTAACTAAATATATGTAAAATTGTCGTTCCAGGACATTAAAGAGTCAATAAATGTTTGCGATCCTTTAATACTTTTCGTGATCATTTATTACTTATTATTGTCAAAACATTCAGTTCATGTTATTCTTATATAGCTTTCAGGATAATAGGTCAAACACTATAATTTATCAAAATGAATCTTTTAAAGGCAGTAAATTCATGTTTCAGTTACAATGACAGTTTTATATGCTGTATTTCTAACCATTTTCATATTGAGCAGTTTTTGTCTTTTTATTGTAATTTAAAGGAATAGATTACCATGATAGCTGTATTTGGCAAAATTGTTCGGAATGATAGGTTCACAGTGCTCTTCAATATCGTCCTTTTTGTGTTTTTTATTTTGTTTGATCCAAGCGTCACGACTAGTCTTTTAACACTAAACGCGCGCTGGCGCTCAAAATTATAAGCTTGGTATCTTTGGTGAGGTTTTTTTTCCAAGATAATAAGCAAAAGTCAAAATTGTTGAAAAATAGTCTTTTAAGAACAATAACTCCAATAAGAAGTCAGTTGGTAGTATCATTCATTAGACGTTTAGTTGTAATACTAATAATGCTGACATTTTTTTCTATTCACAGTTCATTTTCATAATACATTTTAATACTCCATACACAAATTAAAATCGTCATTGGAGTCCAATAATTCCAATAAGGAGTGTGCTGGTACTTTAGTCATACATTCATTTTTGAAGACACTATATTTCTGTTAACTTTTGCTACAAACAGTCTCTGTCTTTCTATTACAGTTTTCAAGGTTTTAGGCAAACCCATTTTCTAAAAAGAGACGGAAGATACCATGGTGCGATTTAAAAGTCTCAGGTTGAAGAGAAAATGAAAAATCTTGGCCAAAAAAAAAAAATGAAAAAGACGACGGAAACACAACCAAGTTCACAAAATACTCTAAAGAATTGAACAACACAACCCCTACCAAAAATGTGGTGAATATCAGGTGCTCCGGAAGGATAAGCAGATTTTGCGCCACTACTGGCACCTATCATGTTGCTCATGGTAAGTACAACTTTGGTGATAAGTTTCATTCGGGAATGTCAATATTGACGAACAGATTACGGTATAAGTCGTAACTACATTTTGCTGTATCCTTAATAAAAGTAGGTCAAAATTGTCATTGTAGGACAATCACTCCTTTAAAGTGTCAACTAATGGTTTACGTTCTTTTGTGTTTTATGCTTTTTGGTTTTAAAGCTATTGAACTGTTTCGGTTCTTATACATCTTTGGCTTTCAAGTATTCAGCTTTAAGCGTTTATGATGAAAGTAAATCCAGAAAAGCGCTTCGGTCGGATGAGCTTTATAAGTGTTGTTGTCTTTATGTATACATTCCCTATTGCAGATATTTTTACCGACTAAGTTGGAAAAGTATAAAAAATAATATACAAGGCTGCTAAATTATTAAAAAGAATTGTCAGTTATAGTTTTAAAGATTATAGGTAAACACGCTTAAATGGGTTGAAATAGTCATTTCAGGGCCATACATTTAAGAAGGAGCATATGGATAAATTCAGTCATTGGTATTATCTTGTATTACTGGTCATGTTTCCTTTTTTCAGTTTCCTGCTACATACATCTATAATAGTTGTCAAGATATTAGGCAAACCGCGCGCAATGACTTCTAAAAGGAGTAATCTAACGATTTTTATAGTATGAATAACTTGGTATATCTATAATTTGTCTAAAAAGTAAAAGCCATTATAATCGAAGTATTTTGTTTAAAAAAAGGCATTATCGCATTAAAACTGACTGCATAAGGATTCTTTTATCACTTACCAGTTCTAATATATAAAAGTTGAATAAAATTCTAAATGTTCATACTATATTGTAGATTTAAATAAAATATATAAAAAAATTAAATGTTTGAAAGAATTTATTAAACTTAAGTAAAAAGATTTGCTCTTACATAATTACAATAGATAAGTACTTAAAATAGCATTAACACATATAAAATAATGGTCCTTTTGACACGCACTTCCTTAAAGTCATACCTTCTTAAAAATCAAATTGTGCCTTTCCTTTACACTGTTTAACCATGTTAACCTTCTTTTCCAAAATAAAATATAAAAATATTATAATTCATTACAAATCCAGAACTCGTGTAACTTTTAATTTGTGTCTGGTCAGCAAAAAAGACAAAACGACCTTTTCAAAGATTTTCGGAAACAAACTCGGATGTGTGGTTAAAAATCTAATTTTTCCAACACGTATAGTATGCAATTGTTTTCTTTTTTTTACATAAGACTAATGCAATGAACCTCGACGTATTATTTACATGTCAATTACCGTATGGTTTACTTAATTAGGGGTTCTTGAGGCCCTGTGTCGCTAACCTAGGTCCAGATGGGCATCTTCAAGAATAAACACTCTTCAACATTGTGAACTAGAATATAATTCATGTTGATCTTGTCTTGCTGATCATTTTTTTTTCTCTCTATCGTCTTTAGTTTTTCCCCAAATCACAAAAAAAGGGTAAAAAAATTGTCATTAAAGGTCAATCACAGCTATAAAGAGTCTAAAAACGATTTCGGCAACATTTTCAGATCTTGTCTTGCTGATCATTTTTGCTATCTAAAGTATCTATCTATCTTTTATAGACTTCAGGATAATAGTTAAACACGCAAAATATTGGTGCAAATCGTCATTAAAGAGCAAGAACTCCGATAAGGAGACAACTGACGATTAAGGCCATGTTGACTTACTTGTAGATCTTGTCTTGCTGATCATTTTTGTTATATAAAGTGACTATCTATCTATAAAAGATTTAGATATTAGGCAGAACACTGAAAATGGGTAAATACTGTAATAAAAGAGCAATAACTCCAATAAGGTGTGAACTGATGGTTTCGGCCAGTAGGCTTATTTGGAGATCTGGTCTGGCTGATCAGTTTACTTTATTTGACCCTTTTCACTGTTGTTGATTCGAGCGTCACTGATGAGTCTTTTGTTGACCAAACGCGCGTCTTGCGTACACAATTTTAATCCTGGTATCTATGATGAGTTTATTTCAGTTTCTATCAATCTTTTTAATCTTTTCTGGATATTAGGCAAAGACGCAAAAAATTAGTTAAAATCATCATTAAAGAGCAACAACTCCAATAAGCGGTCATCAGACGATTTCAATCATGCATACTTATTAGTAGATAGATATAAGAAGATGTGGTATGAGTGCCAATGAGACAACTCTCCATCCAAGTAAAAATTTTATAAAAGTAAACCATTATAGGTCACAGTACGGTCTTCAACACGGTGCCTTGGCTCACACCGAACAGTAAGCTATAAAGGGCCCCAAAAATTACTAGTGTAAAACCATTCAAACGGGAAAACCAACGGTCTTATCAATATAAAAAACGAGAAACGAGAAACACTTATGAACCACATCAAAAAAACGAAAACTACTGAACATCAGATTCCTGACTATGGACAGGTGCAAACAAATGCAGCGGGTTTAAACGTTTTATTGGTACCAAACCTTCACCCTTTTTCTGAAACAATAGTGTAACATCACAACATAGAAATACACACTATAAAATATCAACTGAAATAGCTTAACTCAATCAAAGGACATATTAACACCATTGAACATACACTGAACAAATAAATTTGACCTATGATACAATGTAAATACAAAATAAATAAACTAAGGGAAGAATAATAAAAGTAACATGTTATATCGGTAAGAAATGTTAAACAATTAAAGAAAAACAATATGCTCGAACAAAAATGCCATCCATTTGCAATAACTTTAAACACAGGTAAATGAAAATAATTTTGTTGTTAGGTATACCTGTACAGTACCAATAGAGAAAGGAAATATTTTTTACAAAATTAATAATTTTGAATACAAAATAAATAAACTAAGGGAAGAATAATAAAAGTAACATGTTATATCGGTAAGAAATGTTAAACAATTAAAGAAAAACAATATGCTCGAACAAAAATGCCATCCATTTGCAATAACTTTAAACACAGGTAAATGAAAATAATTTTGTTGTTAGGTATACCTGTACAGTACCAATAGAGAAAGGAAATATTTTTACAAAATTAATAATTTTGAATACAAAATAAATAAACTAAGGGAAGAATAATAAAAGTAACATGTTATATCGGTAAGAAATGTTAAACAATTAAAGAAAAACAATATGCTCGAACAAAAATACCATCCATTTGCAATAACTTTAAACACAGGTAAATGAAAATAATTTTGTTGTCAGGTATACGTGTACAGTACCAATAGAGAAAGGAAATATTATTACAAAATAAATAATTTTGATGTTCATAGTACGAATTGAAAATTTATAGTTATACCAAACACTTATAAAAGCTGGTATATAGACCAGATATAACCCTGAATAACATTAAATAACAAAAAAGCAATACAATTAGTATCAACAGGTCAAATAAACAAGAAAGTACGATTTGAGAGTACTCGCAGTTACTGACAGCTAGTTAAAAGCCAAAACAATTAATAATAAAAATCATGCATCAGAGACTAAAATCAACTAAAACACATCCCAGGGATTTAGTATTTTAACGTCATGGACAGTCAAAGAAGACATGACTAGTGCAATGCCAAAAATAAATGTATCGACAGACAGTAGGATAGTTAGGAGTATAACCTCTTTATAGATCTAAACGAACGTGGGTGTGTCTTTATACATCCCACTTTAAAAAAAATACAACTTTAGTTATGTTTTAATTTGCTGATGACAAAATCGATATTGGTGCCAATGTAAACTATATTCAAAGATCTAATTACAACATTGGTAAGATAACCTTTACTAATAAGCCTGTTTAAAGGTTCGATGAGTTTACACGGATCACATAGTGATTTCCGCGCCTTAAGTACAATATTACCGTAAAATTTAGGATGTGAAATACCGTTTTTAATCAGTTTTCTACAAGTACAGCCAAATTTACTAATCAAATCTTTGTATCTATGAAAGAACTTAGCAAAAGTTTTACGTAATTTATAGTAACGAAATCCTTGATTTAATAATTTACCAGTGATGCATTGATTATGTTCGTTAAAATCTATGACATCACTACACACACGGGCATAACGAACGAGTTGGGATATATATACACCGTATGATGGAGCCAAAGGAACATCGCCGTCTAAAAAAAGAAAATTAACAATAGGGAATGAAAAATCGTCTCTTTTGTCGTAAATTTTCGTATTGAGTTTTCCTTTAGAGATTGAAATTTCCAAATCCAGAAAAGGACAACTACTGCTGTTTATGTTAGATTTAGTTAAAGTAAGTTCAATTGGGTAAATTTCGGTAGTATATTTAGAGAACTCTGGATTATTTAACGAAAAAATATCATCTAGATGACGGAAGGTATTGTTGAATGTATCAACCAAATATAACAATGACGTGTCCTTACTGAGTTTGGTCATAAACTGAGATTCATAGCAATACAGGAATAAATCTGCTATTAAAGGGGCGCAGTTAGTGTCCATAGGAATACCTACTACCTGTCGATACATTCTATCGCCGAAACGTACATATATGTTGTCCAGGAGAAAATTTAAAGCTTCAATCATATCTTCACATTTCCACTAAGTGTATCTAGCATACTTTCCTTTTTCGTTACAGAAAAAGGCTTTAAATTTGAGAAAAAGTATTTCTTAAAGCCATTCAATTAACAATGCAGGAACGCTTACTTCATTAAAATTATGATTTCATTAAATTTGCTGACAAGTTTTAAGCCTTTACGCTCATAGATATCTTTAATGTCATTATAAGTGAGACATGAATGTTGTGAAAAATCTCTTATTTACAGTTTCTGTGATATTCATTTAAGAATTATTTGAACATTCTTCCATCAAATCTATGAATTCTTCAACCTTTTTTGCAAATTGGAGGTCTTTGCTTTCTTCCATATCCTCAAAATCCTCAATTATCTAAAACAAAAAACATAATTGAAGTGTTCGAAAATACTCAATTATATCCTTGGACAACAAATTAGGCATCAAATCGGAAAGGAAATGTCAAAACGTTCTGAAACAGGATATGTATGCTTTGATATTTACTAACATCATAACATATACTATCATTTCTATCCACTGGTATTGAAAACAATTGCAGAAATTGTTTCTTGTAATATGCTTTGTTATCCTTTCCAATGATTTGGTCTTGAGTATCTCCGATGAAGGTTACTACGAATACGTGTTATCTAACATGTCAAATCAATACGTTCTTTTTTGTCGTTAAGTGTGTTTACGAAAAAAAAAAGAATTTTGGTAATTTTGGCCAAAACAAGAGGACGGAGAAAGGAATTTTAAAAAATGGCCTGCAGGGGACGCACTTAAGATATCAGCGTTGAATATTTTTTTTTGTTACAACTACTAATAAGGCATGGCCGCGATAACGATGGTAACACCTATATGTCAGTATTTTTTTATAAGACCTAAGAAAGTCATGTAATTCTAAACCCATATAATGCATTTAACATCAGCTATGATGTAGGCATGAAAACAGCATGCTTTACTATGTCTTATTTTATAAACGTTCATTAATACAGGATTTATGTTTAACATGATAAGTTCTAATAGGTTTAATTTTCCATACTTCACTTCTGTACTTTCCAATGAACGAATTATATATCTGATGAAGAATCAACTGTCTGCTGAACTTCAGTTCTGCTTTCTGTTTCTAAAATGAATATTAAAATCTATTGTAATGTTTTGATCGTATATTTGTGATGATATCATGACACAGACACATTGTATTCACGCCCGGATGCAAAATTTTCTAAAATACAACTGTGTAAAAATGGCAGATTTTTCATGGTTTCTTCATTAATCATTAAAATATTTTAAAGACTGCACGAGCTCAGAATATTGTATGGCCCCATGTACTATATGTGAACATCTAGATTTCATTTCGCTTTTGTTGCTGTTGTTGTGTTGATGTCATATTCACGTTTATCACTTCTTCCTTCACTCAAAAACAAAAAGTGTTTTGTGATGGTAGAAATTATTTCTTTATAAACAATAAGAATTCTATCATTCAAAAAATAAAAATAAAATAAAAATCAATAAAATTAAACCTCTTAGAAAGTATTTGAATACAGAGACTTCGATATCATTGATGAACCAAACAGTATTTATGCAAAAGTAATATTGATTCAAACTCTATAGCCGCTTTAATATTTTAAAGTTTTCCTTTACAGAGAGGTTAAATTCATAATTTTAATCTAGTGAATTTTAAATGTGATAAAATAATAACAATTACATTTGATAGTTCGTCTATTTCACTCCAGAATGCCTGATCATTGACTGGCTCTACCCGTTTGAAGAAAGGACCGATGAGTTTTCTGTATCTTGGAATATCTTTATGGAACAATAATTTCTGTGATGGTGAATCCTGTCCATTTACAAATAAAATTGCAAAATAAAATTTGATAGTATTTTTTTGCATCAGCAATCAACATATGAATTATTTCATTGTGATATATAGCTTTGCCCGAGTTTAACTAAACATTGTCCTTTTTTGACTTAAAAGCTCTTCATTTTTTTATATAAATTGGATTTTTCAAACATTTTGGCATCGAGCATCAAAGATATATATTGTCGAAATGCGCATCTGGCTCAGAAAAATTGGTACCGATAATGCTATTATTGCAGTTTTTAAATATGAGGAATTAAAAAAAAGTCACTGCTTTCAGATTGTACCAATTGTAGTCAAACAACATACTTTTGACCACTGAAATACAAAAACACATACACTGAAATAAAATAATATATACTTGAAATCTGACCTTGTTTACTTTGTGGGCTGTCTGTGTGAAGCATTCTACAAAGACTTGTCTCAGAATGTCCAAACATGGCCCGACATGACCAGGCACATTAACGTCAAACAGTATGTCTGGTTTACCAATCAATGGAGCCCAAATTCGTGTAGCATAACTAAAATATAGAAGAAAAATTAATCATGAATGGTTACAAAACCAATAACGCTATAGGATTGAAAGATTAATTTTGTATAAAGATTCCAAACGTGCCAAATGAGACGACACCAGTGTAATGATTATATAAAACAATATAGTAAACAACTAATGAGAAATGATAGATTTTTATAAATAGATGCATGAACAATTTTTTTACCCTGATTATTCAACCTTAGTATGTAGAAACGTAGTTAAAAAAAATTCTGCAAATATCTTGAACACTTACAACTCATTTTTCCATGATTGCAGTACTTCTGGATCAATGTTAAAGTCATCTCCAAATTTATCCAACATGCAGAGGAAGTAACGAATTGGAATCGATAGTGTTTGCGGATCTACTATTTCCTCAAAAGTCGAATCAATGTAGTCTGCTAGGAGCAACTGGAGATAGATATGCATATATATTTGATTCAATGTACTCATTTGTTCTTAAAACATTAATTGACAATTCAGTTATAAGTAATCACTACAAACAGCAAAGAGTGTCCAGATATTGTTTGTTCTTGAAGAACAAGTGCATAAAACGAATAAAATAAATTACAAACAAGTTAGACAGTATAACAGACTACCAACAACCGACTGTTCTGAACACGCCATGCCCCGGATAGCCTAACTTGGTACCGGCACACAGTTTGATTATGATGTCGGTATAGTTGTTGAACATGGTGTTTATTGTATTTATAAAATAATTAAAAAACCTTCAATCAGACGACAATAGGTTAAAACTAGACAAATAAGACGGTTGCCGCTGCAAGTATTCATAAAGTACCACAAGCGTTCATTTTGGGGAATAGTAAAGGACATATTTAATACCCACTCTGAAAATGGTTAACAAGTTAAATTTCCTACCATTAGTAGAAAATGTAATGAAAATTAATATCCCGGTAATATGCACACCCTTAATTAATGTAAAATTGCATACAATAAAAGTTAGCGCCCCCGTACCCCCCCCCCCCCCGAATGACAAATTGAAAATTTATAAATAATTCAAATCCTTAAAATTACCACACCCTTAGTTTTTTTTAATGTACTAATATCCTTTATAGTATAAAGATTCTTTCGTATATGCACTATTACCGTACTCGGTGTGAGCCAATGCTCCGTGTTGAAGGCCGTACTTTGACCTATAATGGTTTTCTTTTACTAATTGTGACATGGATGGAGAGTTGTCTCATTGGCACTCATACCACATCTTCTTATATCGATATCATATAAAAGTTCTTGTTTGAAAATTTTAAGAAGTTAATCGAACAAAATACGATTTGTGAAGGTAATATTAACATTGCAATTTCAGTTTAGAAATGTCGCCTGCTGATTCATATCTTGAATAACATTTAGAAATTGACAGAGAGGTTAAGATAAGATCGATACTACACAAGAGAAGATTGAAATTTGTCTATTGAAAAAAAATCATGTTTTAAATTCAGCTAGCACGATTTTCAAGAACTGCATTTCATATCCTCATTCTCTTGTTAGAGGTTGCTGCGTAGAAGGCAGCTATCTAACCATGGTTAGCATTGTTTAAATGGGTTTGTGTTGTTTTTGCTTGAGCCTTCCTGTATTTCTTGGTTAAGTGTTAGTAAAAATATGTGAGTTTATATAACTAATCCTACTACAGAAAACTATATCTCTTTGATGAACATTTGCTATACAATTTCATGTAACGAAATTCAGAAATTTAGTGTGAGAGGAAGAAAAGAAACATCTATCTTTTGATTTCGCCATGGTGTTGTCTGTCTTTTTTCGACTTACTAATTTTTATTAGTATACCGTTACGTTTCAGAAGACCTTACATCAAACAGAAACTAACTATATACCACTTATGTTATATTTAGACATTTCTGTACAGAACAAGTTCATGCGTTTCATTTAGATAATACTTTACGTTTCAATGCAGTCGACTGATAATGATTCCAATATGTATGCTTTCTTTATAATGATAAAACTCAAGTAATGGACACTATCATACCTTCGTATGAAATAATCTATTCAAAAAGATGTTCCCAAAGTCAAGTTGTCTATTCGACTTTTCGTCATCTGGTAGATTAGACTAGAAAATATGATAAATATTATTATTCCTAAACATAATAAAATCAGTTTCCAATTACACACAGACAAATCACTATTCCTAAGTCATGATTTGTCAATGCTACGTTAATACAAAAATAAATGAATATTGAGGCTATTGTCCAATATAAGAGATAATCATAATAATGCTGGATTTATTTCTGACAAAGTTTACAGATTTTAAATAAATTTTTACCATTAAAAATAAATGAAAACTCAAGTAACATCTGGAACCGGTTGATTTATGACTATCGAACAGCGATATACTACTGTTGCCATTATTTGATTATCCTTTGTTTGAATATAACTATAACATGCAATTAAATTTATCCAGGATGCAATTATTTTACAGATGGCAGCAAAAACCAGGGATAAACTTTTGTTGCTAAACTTCTTTTAAACGTAATTTTCAATATATATATTTATCAGCTCTTTTCACTATTCACAGAAACATTTTTTCGAATATTTATCATAAAAAACCGCTATTCAGTGTCTTATTTTGAAAATTTTACATGTCTAAATAGTTTATAAATGCTTAGGGTTTAAGAGTATATGTTAAGTAAAAATGACGACAGTTTACTTTCTATAACTCCGTGTTGATTTTTACAAATGAAGATGTGAGCCAAAAGTTTAACGATTATCAAATCTCATAAATACCTTGTAAAGATAAAACAAAAATTAGGTTACACAAAAATAAGGGTATCGCAGCATGAACTACAATTTGAGCGAGACCGGTTTCGTCGACAGGGTAAGCGCCCATGCTTTACGTGCATTAACCAGCATATGCATCCCCTCTCAATTAAAATTTCAAAACCAGGAATAGGACACAATGGATACATTGACAAACCAGACGACTATTCTGTTATTCCTTATGGTGAAGGCAATACAGATGTAGCATCAATTCGAATCGTTCTTCCTCATAAATCTGTTAAAGGTGTTTTTATGTCAAGAAAAAAACCTCATCAAAGGTAACAAGCTTATAATGTGTGCGCCAGACGCGCGTTTTATTTGCAAAAGACTCATCAGTAGAGCTCGAATAAAAGAGTTAAAGGCCAAATAAAGTACAAAGTTTAAGAGCAATGAACACTGCGCAAAAACTTAAATGAACCTTTCTTATATATTTTTTTTATTTACAGTCAAGGTAATGACAAAAAGTAAAAATGTATATCGTGTACATAATGTTGGTAGAATTTATTGGATTTTGTTGAACTTTTACACATGTAAATGACGAAAAAGAGAAGCAAAAGATACCAAAGACATTTTCAAACTCACAAGCTAACAAATGATTTGGAATACGACTTGAAATGTCTTAATTAAATGGAGAAACAACTCTATTTTTTATTGAATATTGGGTAATAAAATTAGACTAAAAAAAAACCAGTCTGCTGTGTACGGGAGATGAAATTGTACCAAGTGTGTCCCACTCCCGATTATGACATTTTAAAAATTAGACTAAAAAAGTACAGTCTGTTGTGTACGGGAGATGAAATTGTACCAAGTGTGTCCCACTCCCGATTATGACATTTTAAAAATTAGACTAAAAAAGTACAGTCTGTTGTGTACGGGAGATGAAATTGTACCAAGTGTGTCCCACTCCCGATTATGACATTTTAAAAATTAGACTAAAAAAGTACAGTCTGTTGTGTACGGGAGATGAAATTGTACCAAGTGTGTCCCACTCCCGATTATGACATTTTAAAAATTAGACTAAAAAAGTACAGTCTGTTGTGTACGGGAGATGAAATTGTACCAAGTGTGTCCCATTCCCGATTGTAAAAGTGTGGACCCTCTTAGCGAGTGATGCATGCATAGTAGTAGACGCTTACTCATTCAAAGCACCCGGTCTCGCTACTTTTGGAGTTCATGGGATTCCATCAGCTTTTGTTTATGATATTGATTTGTCTCTCCTTAATCGAATTACGAGATTTGAACATAGGTAAACAACTGATCATTTTTGTAAAGTTTTTTTTTTAATGTCTCAGGTGAACGCATGTTAACTTGGAAGACGATTTATAACGGTAAAGCATTGTTATATAATATATACTTATACCTTATAACTTGACTTAATAAACTAAGCTTGTCATTTTTATGCGTATTACTCGCTACAAATCTATGACAGTGGTCAAAGAGAGTGATTTACAAATTAGTGATGAGAAAGCATGGCAATCTAGAATCACATATTTCTACATGTATAAATAAAGACGAAAACATGTTTATATGAAATGAGTAGAACACTTGTACTGGTCTATATCGTTATGATATGTTCTTATTCAGAATTTAGACTACATGATATGTCACTGGTGATTTCTAAACACCTAGTAAGAAGCAAAAAGTAGCATATCAGTTGGACTTCTGGTTTAGGAGCAAATTCTGCATTCCAGGAAAAAAAACCATTGATTAGACTACTGAACTTATAATCATTGTATAATTTACGACAATATTCACCAAAATTGAGGAAATAGAAAATTATCACAATGAACACAAAATGATTCCCATTGCTTACTTAACCAAATTCAAAGAGTTTATAAAATGTTGAAAAAGGCTTGTGCACATTACACAACTGCAATATGAAGACGTTAAGATTAGCAACTTTTTTTGTTTATGAATTAGTTTATTATTAAAATAAATGCACTTCATGCTTACTTGTTTTGCCGAAATATTAAGATGCACATTAATAAGTTAATAACATTGTGCAACTTTCAAATGATTAGCCTAAAAGATGACTATATGAACCCGTTAATGTTTGCTATGATAACTCAAATTATTACGAGTAGGTTATATATCAATGAGACAAACTGCATCCAAAGAAAAGAGAAAACGAATATAAACCCTGACGCTTATGAATACAGGGAGAACAAATACAGATCTTACTGAAGTATAGGATATTGGTTAAGTTGATAATATCATAATAGTTCTAACTAATGAGTATCAAACATACGAATATATTCCAAAGTATACACACGACAGCACATTCTTTACTTACCGAACATGTTTCCTATAGAAAAAAAAAACCAAATAATAAGATGTATAAAGATTGACCAAACAAACTAAAACTCTAAAAAAGAATGATTTAAAATGAAGTTAAAAATATTTCATATAGTCTTCCTTACCTACTTGCCTATTGCATGAATTGGATAAAACTTTGGCACGGTTTATTTAAATTCTTAGTCGTTACAAAAATGGCCAATATTTATATGCAAACGTATTATATAAGGAATAACCAACTACAAGATAAGCATTTTTTTTATTTACAGTATGCACTGGCAATTTCGGAAAATCGTTTCCTATACAAATACTATTGATATTAATTCTAAATAATGTTTGTTACGGTCAAATTATAAAAGATAATTTTCTTCAGTAAGACAATTCTAAATTGTGTTTTAAAGTGGAGCCTCTCTTACAGCCGCGGTTCACTATCAATGTCTCAAAGGTAAATATCAAATAACTATACCTTTATAGTTATAATGATTGTGTCTAAATAATATGCACAATTTTTGATGCACTTTAGGAATACCTGAACATGGAATTTAAACATGTTAAATGAAAGCTTACAACTATTCAATATGCATTGTAAATATAAGGTAAGTTAATATACATGTACCAAGTGCCATTTTTGTGGTTCTGACTTCTCGTCTTCACCATCGTCCGACTCTAGCAATGACATAGCCTCTGAAATCTTACTTTCTATTTCTATACCTGGCGTGTTCACTAGAAATTATAAAAACAACTCATTAAAATATAATAAAGGTCATGCGTTTCTCAGACTGTTAATGACATCTTTGGATGTGCACTTATTGATATTTAAGTCTAAGGGAACATTATAGTTTTATTAGTTGTAATTGGGTTTAAACTAGCTTTCAGTAACTGCTAGTACTCTAATATCGGTGTTTTGTGTCTATCTTGTTTATGCTATTTTTTTTGTGCTTCCTTCCGATCTAATAAGATAAGCCATTTGCAACTGATTTTTATAGTTTGTTCTTATGTTGTGCTGTCCCATGTTAGGGGAGGGTTAATTAAGCTCTCACAAACATGTTAGTGTTTCTTTCTATGTTGTGATGTTACACTATTGTTTCAGATAGGGTGAAGGTTGGCGCCTATTTAAACCGTGAAACCCGCTGCCTTTGTTTGCACCTGCCCTAAGTCAGGAACCTGATGTTCAATGGTTGTCGTTTGTTGATGTGGTTCATAAGTGTTTCTTGTTTCTTGTTTTTTATATAGATTAGACCGTTGGTTACACTGTTTGAATGGTTTTACACTAGTCATTTTTAGAGCCCTTTATAGTTGCTGTTCGGTGTGAGCCAAGCTCTATGTTGAAGACTATACTTTGACCTATAATGGTTTACTTTTACAAATTGTGACTTGGATGGAGAGTTGTCTCATTGGCACTCAAACCACATCTTATATCTATTAACCCTGCCACACTATTTAGGTCTCTCTCCCGAAGCAGGATCATGTAATTTAGTGGTTTTGTTTGTCACATTGATAAGCATACCACATCTCCTTTTTTTATTTTTATATCAAGAGCATTGTACTTGTTTTAGTTATTTAACATTTTATATAATGGTATATAGCATAAACAATG
Organism: Mytilus californianus; assembly: GCF_021869535.1. Lineage (NCBI taxonomy): Eukaryota > Metazoa > Mollusca > Bivalvia > Mytilida > Mytilidae > Mytilus > Mytilus californianus. The sequence continues at coordinate 31,722,121 of NW_026262581.1, forward strand.
TATTTCACTGAACTTGAGGCTAATATAACACATGCTGTTAGTCTTATGTTTTCAGCAATTTGTGTGGTAATTCTAAATTGTGTTTACCCTAATTTGTCATAATGATTATACTTGGATCGAAGAAAAAGAGGTATTTGAAAGGTTTTATATGACGGCAACATTTTTGCTTTCGCATAATGGTATGACGTTGGCGTCGTCGTCGTCGTTGTCATCTTAAGCCAATTGGTTTCCAGACAATAACGTGAGTATAAGTGTATGGATCTCTATGACATTGTACCGCAAGGTTCCATAATACAAACGGAAGGTTGGGATTTATTTTTGGGCTAATTGTCTTAACTGTTTAGGAATTAGGGGCCAAAACAAGCATTTTTCTAGTTCAGGATAATAACTTGTGTACAAGTGTATGGATCTCTAATTGTACCACATATATCTCTAATTGTACAACTATAGATTCATAGTTAAAAATAGATATATCATCAAATTCTAATTTCAAGAAGAAACTATGTATAGATATAGTTTGAAATTTACTGTTCATTTTTAGATATTTTGAAAAATAATTAAAGTTAAGTTCTATAAATTTGTAAAAGACATTGTTTTAATGATGAATGATATTTTGGAAATTTGTTTTTTTTTAAATTTTTTTTAGAACTTCGTGGTAGGTTTGTTTTTTACTCTTTATAACTTTCAGAATGCTACATATATATTTTTTTGATGACGCTAACCTCTTTAAAAACTACATGTCCATTAATAAATAAATAAATAAATAAAATCGTTGTGTACTTGGATATGATGAATCTAACGGTATATCTATATTTTTGATATTGGACCATAATAGGTAAAAGTCCAATTTCAAATTTTTCTGTTCTTTGACCACATTCATTCTGTGTCAGAAACCTATTTTGTGTCAAATATTTAATCACAATCCAAATTCAGAGCTGTATCAAGCTTGAATGTAGTGTCCATACTTTCCCCAACTGTTCATGGATTGAACTCTGTAGTCGTATCAGGCTGCGCCACCCGGAGCATTTTATTAAACGTATTACACACCCTGAGACAGTAGTGTAACAGAATAACATAAGACATTTGTTTTAAAAAGTCAGCTAAAAAGGCATGACTAAATAGTTCGACCTGATTCAAAGAATACAGTAAACAAAAAGAAAAATACATAACGTACCGAGCACTCACATTTACTAAAAGCTAGTTCAAAGCCGATTTCAACTAATAAAAAATTCAGGTTTTTCAAAACTTAGATATATCAAGTAAAACATACTAAACAGCTTTTGTGTAAAAATAATACAAACAGTCTGAAAGAAGCTTATCCTTGTATAATGCACACAAGATTAGTATCAACAGGATGTATGATCACAAGAGTACATATATGGATAGTATTACAAATCTATTTAAAACAAAATCAGTGTTAATTTTGACAAAGCAAATATTCAGAGATCTTACTACAACATTAAATTGATAACCTTTCTTAAATTTATTCTACGGAATAATCAGCTGACATGGATCTTACATATATTTGCGGTTTATATAAACAACAACATGGATTTTGCTATTATTTTAAGTCACATTCGGACGCATTAAATTTATAACGTGTTGTTTTCATTTTTTAAAGCATTAGGATGTGATATCCCCTATCAATTTTCTGTCTTCCCGACATGACAAAATGTGAAACATTTCAAACAAAAGAACCAACGGACTGATTTATCACACAACAGTACAGAAACACAAATATGACATAGCAACTAATGACAATCACTGAATTATATGCTCCTGACTTACATGTAGCTTGGAACAGGCATGTCTCGTCTAAATTGCATTTAATTGATAAATTCAACAACACTTACCGTTATCTTGATGATATTTTTTCGTTAAATAATCACGAAATTTCTCAATATACTGCAGAAATTTACCCAAAGGTACTTACTTTAAATAAATCAAATTTAAACGGTAACAACTGTCCTTTCCTAGATTAAGAAATTTCGGTTTTACACGGGAAACTCCATACTAAAATTTACGACAAAAGGGACGATTTGTCGTTCCCTATTGTTAATTTTCCCTTTTTGGATGGTGATGTTCCTTTAGCACCATCTTACGGTGTTTATATTTCACAACTCGTTCGCTATGCCCGTGTCTGTTGTGACGTTTTGATTTCAACGAACGTAATCTATGTATTACTGGTAAATTATTAAGCCAGGGATTTTGTTACCACAAATTACTTAAAACTTTTACTAAATTCTTCCACAGATATTAAGATTTGGCTAAGTTTGGTTGTACCTGTAGAAAACTTATTTCAAACGGGATTGCACATCCTCATTTTTACGGCAATATTGTTTACCGTGCCCGGAAATTTAGAAACGATCCTGATAAACTTATCGATCCTTTAAATAAAATTATTCTTAAAGGTTACCGATTCAACACTGTAATTAGATCATTAAATATTGTTTTTATTGGTACTAATATTGATTGTGTTATCAGTAAATTAAAAGCAAACTAAATATTAATTCGGCAAATTCCGGAAAATGTACCTCAATGGTACGGTTTTTTTTATAGTAAAACATAACAAAGTTGGAGAAAAAGAAAATATTAATAATCAGGAAAATATATTATTAAAAAATAAAAAACAAATATTACAACAAATGCATTGTTTCAACGTTTTAAAAATAGTTTTGTCTGTATGTCTTCTGCTGAAGTTTATGATAAAAAGAACATAACATGTCGTTTTTCATATCAGACCCCTTGTCAGCCCATGGTCAAAATCATCCCTCGAGCCTCTCGGCTCACGGGCTGATAACATGACCTAGGGCTGATAAGGGGTCTGATATGAAAAAGGCCATGTTATAATCTATATATATCAATAGTGAGTATGATATTGGCATAGGAATAGGAATGATTCAACGATGATTATATTAGACACATGACTGATATTTGATATAGATTGATGAACATTTTTTACCAAAGATCTCTTGTTTGCCATGAGGCTTGTACATCAGGGCCATTCTACTGTTGTCCTTAACCATATAATGTTTTAAGGTATTCAGACATATCAATCCATTGTTTCTTTCATTGGTGTTATCAATATCATTCAATGTTAGTTTGCCAGCTTTTCCTTCTTGCCATTCTATAATATAATAAACGAATGTGTTTTTATGTATGACCTCAAATATAAACATACAAGCTATATGATATAAAAGATAAGGACCATGACAACATGCACATTTGTTTGAAACTTGAAATAAAGGATACAACAGATACAGTTAAATCCACCTCATATCATTACTTACATCTAAAAATTGACATTGAGGGTCGGTTGATTTCAGCTTCCCAATTGTGAACTTTCATTTTTTATGTAGCGCCTGCATATGGAGTATATATCTCCTAGTTGATACGATATTCAAGAGCTGGATAGTTGCAGCTAACAAGGAAGCTATTGAAGCAAGATGTAAATGGTGAAGTTAAAATCATCTTTCGAAAAGTTTACGGACGCCATCACGAGTTGGTTGACCGTTATGAAATAGCAGGTTCACAAATGACGACATATATGTACCAATTGTCGTAACCACAATTCCTTTTTCTTTTCTCCGAATGTGACCTACCGAATTAGACTTATTTGCGTGTGTGTACTTACATGTGTAACACGACTGTTGCTACATGTGGAGCAGGATCTGCCTACCCTTCCGAAGTTTTCTATGTAGTGTTGTGTGTACTGTTGTTTGTCTTTTCGTCGCTTTTCGTTTTGTTTGCAAAGGCGTGGTCAGTTTATTTCTTTTTTGGTTATATAGCTCTTCAACTGTTTAGGTTCTTATACATCCTTGGCTTTCAAATATTCGGCTTTGAGCGTTCTTGATGAAGGTAAATCCAGAAACGCGCTTCGGATGCATGCAATTTATAACGGGTTGTTTTCATTTTTTATTTTGCTTCTCTTTTGCAACACGTATACATATGAATAGTTGCTATGCATAGGCTTGTCTCCACAACTACCGGCGGACGATAAAACTGTATATCTCATTTATGTATTAAAATTGGAGGAGCAAAATACCTTAAAACCAAAAGAAAAACAAATTCTTATAACAATAAGCTCATACGATTCGGTTTTGCCAATGGTGGTGATTTTGTTCTTGATTTTGTTTTCTGTTGTCATATATGGTTTAATGTTTTGTCAGTAGATAACAAGATCTATTCAATTTATCCTGATCTGTCTTGGATCACACACAACAAGTCACCATATGTCCCAACGACACATACCGAATATTCATAGGACTGTTCTATGTTCCTTTGGAATTTAAACAAAAATGTAGGACTGGATCTGCCTTAACTGTATTTGATACTAATACATACATTACATAATTGTTCTTAGATCGTTATATTACTGGGTCATCCAAACGCTCCAAAACACCCCTATTGAAATTATTAGAAGCAATTTTATCAGCAATTAAAGCCGGGCTTAATGTTTATTATGAAATTATCTGCTTATGTGAGTTGTGAATCCAATGTTGGTACTAAAATATTCAACAATTATGATAGATTACATATAATCTGTATCTCTTTCGTCTTGCAATAGTATCTAATCTTTTGACTTCTCGACACTTTACACAAATATTCCCCATTCTAAACATTAAGACTAATTGAAATAATTGGTCCTTCTTTATCCCCCCCCCCCCCCTCCCCAACAAAAAATAGCCAGCGTAGAACCAATTATCTTGTTTAAGGTGTAATACCACCAAATCATAGTACGTCACATCCGGTTGCATGCGAAAATAGGTCGAAAATAATATTCCCTTGAATTTGACAGTGGTAGGTAATTGATCCTACATTTCATTGCAGTAAAACATTTCTGGGTCATAAACATATATCTTTGGTATTTCAAAGCACCATTATTTTTTTATTTGGGGTTTCTATAGAATATTTTGGAAACTTGAGGTTACATGGTTACTAAAGCTTGTACACAGGTTAAAAAAAAGGGAAAATTTGATTGGTTAACTTCCAGTGATGGTTTTTTTCTTATATGCAATGAAATGTTATGTGAAATTTTTTCTATAGTACTGGACAGGATAAAATTTTAATCATGCCAAGCATTTCTTTATTTGAAACAAAGATAAATTCTGCACAATTTTTTCAAAAGTGCAAATTTAACAAAGACTAATAGGGGAAAATCAATGGTGGTATTACACCTTAAGACAGGGATAGATCATACTTTGTAAAAACAAATGTATGATTTAAACAAAAGATTCTTCGAGACTGAGACATTATTAAAATGCTTGTGTTCTTGATTAACAACATATTTTTTTACGTTTGGAGGAGGTTTTTTTTAACAAACAATCGGTATTCCCATAGGCAGCAACTTCTCTTTGCAGGCTTGTTCCTTTGATAATTTCGACATACAGTAGCGGTTAAAAAAGCTTGCATTATCCTTGAACTGCAAGGTCCGCTAAAAAGATGATGTCCTCTCACTTAATCATTTATAGCTTGATACACTTTTTTTAACGCTTCTATCCCACCGAATTTAAATTAAAGAATACTACATATACAGTTAAGTCTGCCTTATATCTTGATTAACATCTGGACTTTGACAATGAAGGTCTGTCGAGAATTAAATAAAGATAATTTCAGCTTCTCAACTGGAAACTTTTCATTTCTATGTAGCAACATTCACATAGCACTTGCATATGAGAATATATCTCCCAGTTGATGTGATACTCCAGAGCTTGAATTTATCGATCATGATTTCCATGATAGGGTTTTTCTGCTTATAGGGAAGCTATTAAACAAATGGTGAAATTTATGTCATCCTTTCGACAATATAACCGACGCTATCACGAGCTGGGCATGGTTGACCGTTATAGGATTTCTGTTTCACAGATGACGACAAATATGTTCCAATTGTCGTAAAAACAATCCAGTCTTCTTTCCTTGAATGTGATATCATCGAATTAGATATAGCACTGAACTGAACTAAAATGAGCAAGACGACCGGTATCATATTCCGGAGTACCTGATATTATCCCCGGTTTTTTGGTGGTGTTCGTGTTACTCCGTCTTTAGTTTTCTTTGTTGTGTTTTGTAGACTGTTCTTTGGTCGTTTTGATCCAATTTTGTCAAGGCGATGTCAGTTTTTCGTGACTTACGAGTTTGTATATTCCTTTGCTATCTTGATCGCATGGTTAATAGGTCAATCATATTACAGAAAAAGTTTTCAGTTTATTCAAAGTTATCCACATTTTATGAACACACATATTATATTCAAACAGAAATGGATTTTAGATGTATTGTGATTAGAAATACATACCTAAAGAAAGTTCATCATCGTTTGGTATTTCTGAAGCAGGTTTATTCTTATAAACCTGCGCACAACATTTCTGTTTCACCTGTGATATTGTATCACAGTCAATAACTTTGACAGGAAAATGCTGGCAACTATTTCCATTCAGATCTATTTGTAATGTCTAAAACAACAAAATACATTTGAGCAACATTTGATAATGGAATGCTCAAACAAACCCGTTTTCTTCAAATAAAACCGTCTATTACACGGTGATTAATTCAATGAAATAGCATTAACCTTACTGATGAAACCTTAAGAAGTTAAATAATTCTAATATTCCGCGATTAAGTTGAAGTAAGACAAATCTTCAGCGCATATATGTTCAAAAAGATTAAGGAATAAAAAAATTCAGAATATGTAATAATAAAAAAAAAAATACACTAAAAACAATAAAAAAATAACAATTTTGAATCCATACCAACAAAGTCATTAAAATTGTGAACTAATGTTTAGATTCATCTACAAACGTGTTTAACCGTTTATTCAAATTTAATAATATAGACATTAATTTTTACTAGAAATCTGGCATGTCAACACATTTTAGAGAGAGGCACACAATGAAATAACTAATACAAACTCACAACGCAAGTGTTTTCATGGGTATACATGTTTATACAAGGAATTAAATCTGGATGTGTTCTCGATGAATATAAAATTTTGTTAAATCCAAGCAATATGCATTTTGGCAGCTACAAATGTACATTGTATTTCTGAAATGGTGGACAGCCAATATGTTTTGACACAGGATATCAATTTTTTTCTTATGCATTAATTGAAAGTAAGTTAATAGAACATTTGTTTTAATTTTTTTGCAATTAATTTTGATCAATTCATTATACATTTATTTCGATGTTTATTAAAAGCCTTACACAAAAAGATGTTTTTTAAAAATTTGTGATTTTTTACAAAAACGTAGTTTTTACGTCAAATTTCTACTATTTTATCACAAAATTCAAGTTTTGATATTGGGATTAATTTTGATAAGCATATATATATAAATTGTGTCAAAATTAATGCAAAATAAGATTTATCAAATTATTGATAATGTTTGACGAAGCCAAGTTTTGTACTATAGTTCTTTTTCAATTTTAGAAGATCGAACGGGACCTTCATTTTATGGTTTTTACATATAACGTATAAGTGCTGAGGGCCAGACGGGAAAAGAGACAGACAGTTAGCCAGAGTGATTTTTAAAGGCATCGACGAGACCCTAGTCACTGCATTTAAAGTCTCTTTTCGATTGATACATACTTCGTTAGAGTACTCTGTCACTGTTCCCGATTCGTCTCTTGTTATGATAAATATAACAATGAATGACAGCATTTATATCGTTTAATAATACTAACAAATTCAGAATAGGATGATCTAGTTATGAATGTAATACTGAAACAGCCGATTTAAGCTGAACGCTATTGAACATTTCCAAAACGTTGAAAAACGTTTCTGAAATTAGTCTGAAAATCATTTCATTAACAAATAGACTCTCAATACAGATAAGGAAAAGTGGTACCATTAATATTGCCAATAAGTCAATTATCCAACATAATCAAAATTCAATCATTTTTCAATCGAATCAAATTGAAATGCCTGTTTCAGTAAACAATTTGATTACTAGCGGCGTAACTGCTATTTGACTTACAATATTTTGGTGTTCGATCCTCATTTTAAGTAGCTTTTCTTCTGCAATGGTGTTCTTTGAACTACCTGTAATTGCATCTATTGGTCCCATTTCTGTAATTGTTTGTACTGCTTTGTATAACAAAAACAGTTGCATACCATTGTGTGACTGTAACGAAAATTGGTTATTCATATGTAAATGACAAACAAGAGTAAAGTTAAAATATGTTGTATTATATTTGGAAACCTTAGATTTTAAAATATAAATGTTCAGAAATATAAGAAGTTAAAATCAGAATAACCGTCATGTTAATCATTATCATTAATAATAAAATAACGCAGTAAAAATAACAAATGTACATATCCTTAAAATTCATAAAAAATACATTTCTTATGCTAAAATCTACCTGATAGTTGAAGGACAGAAAATTAATTACATTTGTATCAATATTTTAGAACACTACATACAGTTAATTGTCTGTACAGCCCAATCTGTAACCAATTTACCAATAATCTCAGGGTAATAGAGTCAAACCTACAAAACAAGTAATCAGTACCGAATATTGTGAGAAAGCATGTTTTGTTTAAACCATCTGAATAAGAGCAGAGGAAAGCAGTACAAAATAAACTTGTTATCATTTTTATAGATTTTTGATTTAGCATTTCAATTAACATAGAAGTCAGTAAAACTGTGGAAACTTTGAACGACAGTCAGTAGTTCTAAAACAGAGATTGCATTTACCTTCTGAATAAAACTTTCTGCTGTTTTTTTGTTGATGACCGAATCGTGTCAACCAGCAAACAATGAACCAAACTACAAAATAAGAAAAAAAAGATACAAAACATCTCGAGTAATATCTGACCTTATAGGAACTAGGAAGGGGGATAATCAAAGAGTAGATAACAAAATTTGGTCACAACTCATCAAATATACCCAGACAAAACCCAAGAAAATATAGTGAGAGACAAAACTGTCTACAATTTACACTGCACTTCATAGAAAAATTAAGATTGAGCATCACAAATCCCCAGAAGAAGGACAGTAATTTTATGTGCTCCGGATGGTTAATCATTTCATAATCCAATCGTGTTCGACTGCAATTATTTTTCTACTTTAGGCCGGATAAAAATGTTGTTAAAAAGTAGACGGATTATCCCATGGGTAATTTCAAAACTCATAAGTCGAAAAGAAACTTACAACACCTTGGCAAAAAAGGAAAAACGACAACAGATAAGCAACAGTCCACCAAACACTAAATAAGAGACAAAAGAATAAGAAACTAAAACCCAAAAAAATCCCAGGATAATCTTATTAATGGCGTCATTTATTTTTACATAAAGCCAGTTAAAAAATGTTGTTAGAATCAGGCTAATGATACCAAAGGAAAATTTAAAACTCAAAGGATAACTCACAACAGCAAGGCAAAACAAAAAAAAAACGTAAAAGAAACGATGCAAGATGAACAACAAGTCACAAAACACTACATCGGAAACAAATGAATGAGAAACATGAACTCAACTGAAATCCGGGTCTGATCTTAGGTGATACGTAAGGCTTAAAAGATTCTGCTCAACATACAGCATCATAAATTATTGAGTATTGCAATAATAAGACCTTGCATTCTGATATCTGATACATATATCTGTATGCAGATTTTACTGAAATCGCAATAATAAATCTCGCATTTTTGTCCTTTCTTTAAAAATCGCAATAATAAAGGAACACAATAATTTCTGAAAGTAACAGTACTCCTCACAGCATCACACATCAACTTTAACTATATTTATAAAGAAGGCAACCCTTAACACAATGAATATCGTGTCTCTAAAGAGATTTATAACGAATGTCCATAGCAAAAAAGAAAGTTAACTGTGCTGAATATATTAACGTCTACCATTTCAACTACATGTATATAAAAAGCAAAAATCGACGCTTTATCACGAAACGCACATCAGGCGTACAAAATTATAAGCCTGGTATCTTTAATGTGTTTCTTGAGAAATGATCGTGCTTGTATTAACAATATAAACGGAACCAATTTTTCTGCACCACAAAGAACAGAGGATCATACTTATATCTTTAAGTTGCCAACTCATACTAAAAACTCTCTACTTTCTTAAATTGAACTTTTTTTTTTCATTAGAATATAACAAAAAGTATATTATTCAAAATAAACTTACTCGAAAAAGAGTCTCATATTTCCAAGCAATGAAATCGACAAAACTGACGAAAACTGAGCCCTGAAATATATACAATTATGATTTAATAAATATATGTGTTGGCAACGGTTAGCCGATAAACGATTAAAAGGACTGAATATCGAATACCAAAAATAAAATATAAACGTGTATTGAAATAAAAAACAATATCAGGAAATGATAATCGGTGTTCATCATTTTACTCATCTATTGTTCTGCATATTTACAATAGAAAAATTATAATTTTACAGAGTTAATATGCGCAAAAACCACATCATCTATCAGCGCGGGACATAAATTTGAAATATGTAAATCATCTAAAGCTAAGTTATTTCAAATGGTATGCCGATTCGAAAACTGTGAAATTCAAATTATGCAAAATGGTGCTAGTGTTTACTGGAAGTGTCATAAAGAGAGGCGGATGATAAAGGTAAAATGGTGCTAGTGTTTACTTGAAGTGTCATAATGAGAGGCGGATGATATAAAGGGATATTTATACTGACAGGTCGAAAACAAAAGTTATACCGTCTGGTAAAAAATAATAACTACGAAAGGACAAACAACAGTCTAAAAGATAGAGTACTATTGTCACCGAATACAGCGGAAACAGCACGCCTTTAGTCTTGTCTCCATGACTTTCTGAAATCTACCAATGATAATACAACAGCGTACCAAATATTATCGACCTACCACTTGTGATTCCTATTAATCGCAAACTAATATGTTTTTGATGCCACCGCCACTGAAAACAGCACGTCTTTGTCTCACCGCTGTGAATTCTTCGTCATAACTTTGTCTGAATTCAAACATCAGGAACACAGTCTTCTTGAACTATGATTTTATCATCGGTTGAACATGCCATGGCGTGATGCAATATGCATTAATTAATGTATGTAACTCTAAAATGCGATGGTACTCTAAAGTGCGATGATCACTCTAAAGTGCAATGGTTTACGCTAAAGTGCTATGGTGTCAAACGCTTTAGTGCAATTATATTACACGCTAAAGTGCGATGGTATAACACGCTGTAGTGCTATGGTCTAACACGCTAAAGTGCGATGGTATAACACGCTGTAGTGCTATGGTCTAACACGCTAAAGTGCGATGGTCTAACGGGAATGAGATTCTGGCAATGGTTTTTGTTTTTTGCTGTGCTCCTATTAGTTTTCCGTTTATTGTTTTGTTTATGAATTATGTCGTTGTCTTTGTCATTTGATTTGTTTTACAATTTGGTCGTTGTGTTGCCATATATAGCTTTCAATGCGGCATGGACCAAAGCTCCAGCTTATGAAGCTTTTTCAAACCAGGAACCTGTAACTCAGTGGTAGTCGTTGCTGTATTTCATATTTATTTTTCCTTTATTATTTTGTAAATAAATCGGACTGTTATTTTTCTCGTTTGAATTTTTTTACTCTAGTCGTTTTCAGGCTCTTTCGTAAACACAAATTAGCTAAATCAAGTTAATCTCTTCCAGCACCAACCAAAATGTTCCGGATAGGGATCAATTGTTTCTCTCTTCTTTTTTTCCGTTGTCTAAGAAAACCCTTCCTCTGGACAAACATTCTAGTTTTCCGGAATGTTCATTTGTGTTTGTACAAACGGCTTATAATGTTACAATACTGTTTAGCGTTACTTTCGCGAACAGACGCACTTTTGCGGAAAAACGTGTATTGAGGCATCGGACTTTAGCGTGTTCCATTGAATAGCCTATACCATCGCACTTTAGCGTGACGATCTCGTTTTAGCGTCCCCATCGCACTTTAGAGTCCTACATATATATATTACGTATGAAGTAATTACGAAACAATTTAGGTATATTATACTTACTTTTCTTGCATTGTAAGCATATTCGGTCGATCTAATGTTTGGACAAGTGATTTTAAGAAAAGCTTGTTCGACCACAGTATTTCGAATTTTTCCATTGCACTTTTTATTATGGTTTTTCTTTCATCTGTTATCTAAAATTACAATAATGCATGCTTTTTGGTTTTACAATTTCCTGGTCAAAGAATTAGTTTGATTGTTGGGAGACCGCTAGTAAGGTTGAACATTACATATATGTCATTATAAAATATTAATCAAATATCTTACCAGCAGTATTGTATTAAACGAATTACATAATAATATTAAAATATCATCTTAAAAACAACACAGTGTGAATTTGACTTCTTTTTTAAAATAGACAAATGCACGCATACAGTGACAATAGTTTGTGTCGAAGAATTCAAACGTTGGGGAATTAAAAAAGAAACCAGTATTTATGTTGACCGTTATGGAATATTCGTTTCACAGGTGATAGCGGATATGTTCCAATTGTCGTTACTACAATCCCGTCTCCTTTTCCCCGAATTCGATCGACCAAATTAGAATTATTACCAAGTTTGTACTAACATATGAAATCTGGCGGGTGCCACATGTGGAGTAGGATCTGCATCTGCCTACCCTTCCGGAGCACCTGATATCACCCTTAGTTTTTGATGGAGTTCGTGTTGCTTAGTCTTTAGTTTTCTATGTTGTGTTTTGTGTACTGTATTTGTCTGTTGTTGATCGTATTTTCGACTTATGAGTTTGAATGTTCCTTTGGTATCTTTCGCCTCTCTTTTATGTATTAACCTAAACTACAAATAATTGTTTTTCTTGGAATTCATTATCTTGAGAACAAAGTAAATTAAAAATTGTAAAACGTAGGATCATCAGTTCCAATTTAATAATTTTCTTAAACAGACATAAATATTTTATTTTAAAACTTATATTGTACATGAATTATACCATGAAAGTATATAATATTTATTTGAGTGTTTACAAAGAACAATAACAATACGTTTTCTTGTTTGCTAGATAAAAATCAATACCAATATTACTATTCAACAGTCTATCAAACATAAACTGAGCAACAATTATGTACAAGCCTATTAAATAATGAAGAGATAGCAGTTGTGAAAATCTCTGAAAAGCCAACTATATAGTGAAAAAGAAAAGAAAACATTGACTGCAAATATTGAGCGGAAAACCTGTTAACTGTAAACGTATACCTAACAACAACATTATTTTCATTTACTTGTGTTTAAAGTAATTGCAAATGGCTGATATTTTTGTGCAAGCATATTGTTTTTCTCAAATTGTTTAACATTTCACAGCGGTATAATATGTTACTCACTTTAATCATTCTTCCCTTAGTTTATTTATTTTGTATTTACATTGTATCATAGATCAAATTTATTTGTTCAGTGTATGTTCACTGGTGTTAATATGTCTTTTTGGTTGAGTTAAGCCATTTCAATTGATATTTTATAGTGTGTCTTTCTATGTTGTGATGTTACACTATTGTTTCAGATAAGGGTGAATGTTTGGTACCAATAAAACGTTAAACCCGCTGAAATTGTCTGCACCTGTCCTAAGTCAGGAATCAGATGTTCAGTAGTTGTCGTTTGTTGATGTGATTCATAAGTGTTTCTCGTTTCTCGTTTTTTATATAGATTAGACCATTAGTTTTCCCGTTTGAATGGTTTTACACTAGTAATTTTTGGGGCCCTTTGTAGCTTGCTGTTCGGTGAGAGCCAAGGCTCTGTGTTGAAGACTGTACTTTGACCTATAATGGTTTACTTTTATAAAATGTGACTTAGATGGAGAGTTGTCTCATTGGCACTCGTACCACATCTTCTTATATCTATAAACTTCTTGTTTTTAAATATTTTTGATAAACTAAAAGGAATAATATGCTTTCTTTACCTATCAAATAAGACGCGTTAATTTCTATACACGAAATGCACAGTCAATAAGAGAAGAATTACGTTCATATTTCACATCTTAACTTATTAAGCTTAAATTTGCATTCGTTAATAAAAATGCAAATGTAATGTTACCTCTGAACCGTTAGTTAAGGGATTAGATAGTTTATCTTCGTTTGGAAAGAGCTGATGACAAACATATGTTTGGTAGTCGCAAAAAGGTACTCTTGAAGTAACCAGGTCAGATTTTATATCTTTGATATTCATCTGAGCATCAGCAAATTCTGTAATAACATAATACCAATACATGAGACAAAATAATCGTGAGCAAAATATTGGTTCAATAAAAGAAAACACGGGCGGAACATTATCAAAATGGTTTCTAAAAGTTCATATTAGCCTAAAAAACAGATTTTGTCAAAACTGCGATAACAATATCTTCCAAAGATTCTTTAAAAGAGTAGTCATCAGCATAGTAAGCCACACTCATAAATATAGCCTCTTTCCAAAATGAAAGGGACAGGCTCTGACCTGTTCATAATAACTTATCTGAACAATTAAAAACATATCCACAAAAATGTGCGATAATAGAACCGTTAATGAATTATTTGACCATTCATTAACAAAAACGTAAACATGGACTCCCTTTACTGATTGATGATAGTTTTTAAAACCATCTGTTTTGTTTAAAATCCTGATTTAAAACTGTTTGACTCATGCGAGTGAAATTGTTATAATTGTTCTTACTGTATGGTGTTTTTCATATATAAAACGTTAAAAGCAGTACGAACAACATTTACAGTTTCCTTGAAGTGAAATACACACGTTGTTGAATCTTCAAAGGATCTACAGAGCTATAGTTTTATGTCTTTCTAAACATATAAAGTTTTCTTTCTGACTTTAGTATGTACTAGTTATATTAATTAAATTTTGTTAAAGTTAAGACATCATTCAGTGGTTGTCCCTTGTTGCTGTTTATCATATTTGTTTTTCGTTCATTGTTTTGTACATAAATCAGACCGTTCGTTTTCTCGTTTGAATTGGTTTACATTGGTCATTTCAGGGCATTTTATAGCTTACTATGCGGTAAGGGTTTTGCCCATTATGTACGGCCGTACAGTGAACTATAGTTTGTTATCCTCTATGTCATTTAGTCTATAGTAGAGATTTGTCTCATTGGCAAATTTTCCACATTTTCTATTATATATTATATATTATAACATTATATTGTTATATATTTTCGACGTTTTTCGTACTTGCCTTATTAACCAATGAAAATTTCCGTTTAGTATAAATACAGTTTAAAAACCAACTCACCTTCTCTACTAGCTTTTCGTATCATTTCTTCCCTTGTCATGAGTTCAATTTTGAATTCTTTGACAGCTCTCTTTTTCTTACTTCTTAAAACAACTACAGCCAATACGCCAATCACAACAGCTGTAATCAATGCAGCAGCTAATACACCAGCTATGATGACTAATTTATTAACAACTTGTTTGTACTGTAGGTCACCTATGTACGCCTTGATGTTTCCAACGTTAACCTATTTATTTAAAAATAATGATATATGTGTTTAAAATAGGGAATGCACTTCGAAGTTCTAGTACTGGAGTGCAAAGGTCATGCTCGGATACTCGAGTAAAAATCATAATTGACATTTGTCCATGAGCAATATTTCAACCTGTGTTCACATATTTGAAATTTTTACCTTTACGTACATGTAACAACAAAGTGATCGCGTTAACGTTGACATCGAGATAAATAGCCCATTTACATATGAAGTTAATAGCCTCACTGACAATCAGATGTTTTTGGCCTCTTCCAGCAGATTACAAAACAAAAGTACCGTTAATTGAACCCTGTATGATGCTGCATTGCCATATGTAGATGGCACTTCTGCACAAACATACATAACTACATGTATAACTAAAAGGGAACATACAGCTGATTTACCGTCGGAATCACACTTGCAAATCATTTATCGATGTTGGAGAGGACATCATCTTCGTAATTATTAACAAAAGTAAATTATAAATTTATAATACGACTGATCATTAGACAATTTGTTGGACTCTGAAGTTATACAGATATTTACAGTTTACTGATTGTTAAATTTGAAAATTTTGATTGTGCATGTACTTAATTGTCTGTTTTCGCGGTTAATCAAGTCCCCCAACTACTCCTGCATGTGTTGCTCAATATTTGTACAAAATTTATAACGTATAATATGATGGGTTTCAGTTGAAATTGGGTCAATGATTCTCATATTTAGATTGAATGTTTAAAGTATTCTTTGGACGTAGATTTATTAGATAAAGTCGAAACAACAAACAAAGTACAATCAATTTGTTAAAAGTTCTTGACGTAAGAAGAATGTAACAGCAAAAGCTTCAAATGTTGATAAAATGGATTATTCAATATGTACAGAATTATACCAGTTATTAAGAATGCCCTTTTGAAGGAAGATAATTTATCTTAATATATTGATGTTTGCATCCTCGTTTTGTTGGAAGTTGCCTAATTGTTAAGAAATGATATACTCATATATATGAGGTAATTCTTAACTGTTTTACACATATCAATTATATATTAAACTTACAATAACAGGAGCCAGGTTGAAATCAGTGTTGTTAGTTCGAGGTACTGAATTAGGTGGAAAACATATGATAAATTGCATATTGATATCTGTAATGAGACAACGTCCATCCAAACCAATATGTATCCTGTAGTCTTCAAGGCGAGCTCCATTTAAAATATTTCTACCCTATCAAGAAGATTATAATAAGGAAATAATTGTATGCCTTGTTCAGTTAACGTGTTTGTATACTTGCAAACCAATATTTTATATCAGGGAAACAATGACCTAGGTCGACTGAGTTGTTTATTTCTAGTTCCTATACAATAGCAGAGGAAGAAATTTCCATCCATCTGACTCAACCACATTGACCGTTTCAACCATCCTTTGTTGCCGTTTCGTCAATGTTATCGTTTTTTTCTGCTAACCTTTCAAAACACCCGAATTCCCCCTGTTTCTGCTAAGGTTCGTATTACTCCATCTTTCTGTACGTAGTTTGATAGATTGTTGTTAGTTTGTTAATACGCCAGAATCGTACACGTTTGACTGTTAAAACTATATTATTTTCAAATTTATTTTTTCTTAAGGATGTACTTAGGTCATGTTTAAGAATTTGCGTCAGATGTTCGGACTCCTTGGGTTTTTCCTTTGATACAGGGTAACATATTTTGCATCATAACACCCATTTTTCTTTTCATGTAAGACTTCAATAGCTCATAAAAGGTCATTTACCAAAATTTAAGCAGATTCTAGATTTCTTTCTTTCGATTTGAGACCCAAATAATACCAATGCAAACATAAGGTAAAAGTCCGAGTTAGCCTTTTCCAGCATTTTTTAAAAATTTAGTATGTCGAAAAGGAGCTCCATAACCTATCAATATTTTAGCTTATTTTGTTCCTTAACTAATGCTCTTCTGACTTATAGTATCAATTTTAAATTCTAGATTTTTTTAATTTCACCTAAGTACATCCTTGAATATTTGTATCAAGTTATCTATTATTCTATTGAAAAGTAGGATTATTATTCATTTGGAATACACTAAAGGAATACATTGAACATTATTGAGTGCACTTCATTTACCATAAAAACGACTTAATTTTCAAACGTCACCATGCTTACCTTGATTTTAATTGAAGACTCTTTGTCGTATTTGTATACACCTTGGAACTTTTCGAATGTAGGATCGTCCACATATTCTATCTTAACTGTAACATTCACGCCATCAAAACGAACATTAACAGTTTGGGTGTTAGACTGATTCTTTCGTTTTGAAGGCGTTTCACAGACAGCTGAGGTATCTTCTGGTACATCGCAAGCTTTAACCTAATAAACATTATGCATTCACACAATTTTTAAAAGTCATATTTTCGTTCTAGATTATATTTAGAACTTCAAAATACGCTGACAAGTAAAGAAAACAAAATAATATGTCATGTAAACGCCTATCGACGTTAAAGAATAAGGGTGAATAAATTTACCACAAAAGTTATCTCACTCAATCACGGTATTTGTATAAGACAAATTGTAACTACATATCCGTTTATTAGGCCTTGCCTAACTTTCAAATAGTGATGACATGAATGATAAGTTGTGAAAAAGATGCTATCTTGAAGTTGTTGCAGTTTTTTTTATCATTAAATGCAGACATTTAACTCTCACAGCAAAAACAAGACTTAAATCCAATTCCAAATACTTTATCTTACGACAGATGTCTTTTGAATTTATGATGACGTTATTCGATAGATATATCATACTTTTTGATATTTAAGTACGTGGGGCCAATCATAGTTTTTATCCTTTTTTCTCCTTTGGTGTCTTTTTACACAATATGTTATCACACTTTACTGGGAATGATAGCAGAATATATTGTTATCAATAGAACAGAAAAGACAAATTGAGACCAAAACTTCTTACTATTTACTGCGAAAAATAAAACAAAACATTTGATAAAATAACAATCAATTTAACCAAAAAGAATGTGTAGAATACAATTACCATCAACATAAATTACCTTTTAAACCGTAACTGTAGTCGTACGAAATATTCTTAATTTCGAAAGAAGAAAATGATAATCTGAATGTTGTCATATTCAACTTACCACTCTTTCAACAGTTATCTCTCCCACATTATTGAAACCTTCGCCACGAATTGTAAATGTTGCGCCACCACTAAACAAGAAAAATCAGTTTTACAATATGAAAAGGAATATTTTAATCATGTCGAATGCTGATATATTTAAAGAGCAATTCATAACACTTTCAATTATTCAATGTAAGAATAAAAGGTATTAATATGATATTATACAATGTATATCATTATTTTATCATTCTACAATGAAAGAACAAAAGGAAGATGTGGGATATTCTACAATTTATAACATTATTTTATCATTCTACAAATGTAAGAATAGAAGAGCTATATGGGATATTCTACCATTTATTACATTATTTTATCATTCTACAATGTAAGAATACAAGGGATATATGGGTTATTCTACCATTTATTACATTATTTTATCATTCTACAATGCAAGAATACAAGGGATATATGGGTTATTCTACCATTTATAACATAATTTTATCATTCTACAATGTAAGAATACAAGGGATATATGGGTTATTCTACCATTTATAACATTATTTTATCATTCTACAATGTAAGAATACAAGGGATATATGGGTTATTCTACCATTTATAACATTATTTTATCATTATACAATGTAAGAATACAAGGGATATAATGGATATTCTACCATTTATAACATTATTTTATCATTCTACAATGTAAAAATACGAGGGAGATGTGGAGTATTCTACAATTTATTACATTATTTTATCATTCTACAATGTAAGAATACAAGGGATATATGGATTATTCTACCATTTATAACATTATTTTATCATTCTACAATGTAAGAATACAAGGGATATATGGGTTATTCTACCATTTATAACATTATTTTATCATTATACAATGTAATAATACAAAGGAGATGTGAGATATTGTATAATTCATAACATTATTTTATCATTCTACAGTGTAAGAATATATATATGGGATATTCTACAATTTATAACATTATTTTATCATTCTACAATGTAAGAATACAAGGGATATATGGATTATTCTACCATTTATAACATTATTTTATCATTCTACAATGTAAGAATACAAGGGATATATGGGTTATTCTACCATTTATAACATTATTTTATCATTATACAATGTAATAATACAAAGGAGATGTGAGATATTGTATAATTCATAACATTATTTTATCATTCTACAGTGTAAGAATATATATATGGGATATTCTACAATTTATAACATTATTTTATCATTCTACAATGTAAGAATACAAGGGATAAATGGGTTATTCTACCATTTATAACATTATTTTATCATTCTACAATGTAAGAATATAAGGAATATATGGGTTATTCTACCATTTATAACATTATTTTATCATTCTATAATGTAAGAATACAAGGGATATATGGGATATTTTACCATTTATAACATTAATTTATCATTCTACAATGTAAGAATACAAGGGAGATGTGGAATATTCTACAATTTATTACATTATTGTATCATTCTACAATGTAAAAATACGAGGGAGATGTGGAATATTCTACCATTTATTACATTATTTTATCATTCTACAATGTACGAATACAAGGGATATATGGGTTATTTTACCATTTATAACATTATTTAATCAGTCTACAATGTAAGAATACAAGGGATATATGGGTTATTCTACAATTTATAACATTATTTAATCAGTCTACAATGTAAGAATACAAGGATATATGGGTTATTCTACAATTTATAACATTATTTAATCAGTCTACAATGTAAGAATACAAGGGATATATGGGTTATTCTACCATTTATTACACTATTTTATCATTCTACAATGTAAGAATACAAAGGAGATGTGATATATTCTATAATTCATAACATTATTTTATCATTCTACAATGTAAGAATACAAAGGAGATGTGAGATATTCTATAATTCATGATATTATTTCATAATTCCACAGCGTAAGAATTCAAGGGATATAATGGATATTCTACAATTTTAAACATTATTTTATCATTCTACAGTGTAAGAAACAAGGAATATAATGGATATTCTACCATTTATAACATTATTTTATCATTCTACAATGTAAAAATACGAGGGAGATGTGGAGTATTCTACAATTTATTACATTATTTTATCATTCTACAATGTAAGAATACAAGGGATATATGGGCTATTCTACCATTTATAACATTATTTTATCATTCTACAATGTAAGAATACAAGGGATATATGGGTTATTCTACCATTTATAACATTATTTTATCATTCTACAATGTAAGAATACAAGGGATATATGGGCTATTCTACCATTTATAACATTATTTTATCATTCTACAATGTAAGAATACAATGGATATATGGGTTATTCTACCATTTATAACATTATTTTTTTATTCTACAATGTAAGAATACAAGGGATATATGGGTTATTCTACCATTTATAACATTATTTTATCATTCTACAACGTAAGATAACAAAGGAGATGTGAGATATTCTATAATTCATAACATTATTTTATCATTCGACAGTGTAAAAATACAAGGAATATATGGGATATTCTATAATTCATAACATTATTTTAATATTCTACAGTGTAAAAATACAAGGAATATATGGGATATTCTACAATTTATAAGACTATTTACCATTCTACAATGTAAGAATACAAGGGAGATGTGGAATTAACTCCGTAGTGACATTAATTAAACAATACAATCTTAACTGAAAGAAATTACATGCAACCCATCATTTCTAAATGCCTTTCTGAAAACTCTTTAAAACATTTTGTACTCTTACCTCTGTTGGGCTTTTTGTGTTTTATTTGAAAACACAATTTTTGGATCAGGTAAATATTGAAACGTTCCATTTAATGTTAACACTGTCAAGTCA
The DNA here is from genome assembly GCF_021869535.1 of Mytilus californianus. Taxonomy (NCBI): domain Eukaryota; kingdom Metazoa; phylum Mollusca; class Bivalvia; order Mytilida; family Mytilidae; genus Mytilus; species Mytilus californianus. Next base: position 31,743,557 of record NW_026262581.1, read on the forward strand.
TCAATTACAACCTGCAACCGAGTCATATTTCTAGGTTGGTCCGATTTAGTAGTTTTGCACTTTATATACTCCGAACTTGAGGAAGGTTGAAATGTTCTGTTATAAATTGAAAACAACGTATTTTATTATACAGTCTATTATACAGGCTTAAAAGTTTACGGATGAAATTAAGTTATGAAATATGTGCAGTGCAAATTTACTTTCTAAAAATTTTTAAGTCTTTTGAAATTCCTAAATGAAAGCTTCGCAAACTTTTTCGCGATGTTAAATCGAAAACATATTTTCTTTCTTTTCTTCCTGTGGTGTATATTTTCGACAATTTGGAAGAGCAGTGATATTCTTTACAGATCCTAGCTTTATACTTGTATGGTTTCTAAAGTATGATAATTTTGCTGTCTGTAAAACTATTCTGCCTTTTTATATTTAATATTTCATTAAATCATTTCCGTAAATTTTTAATATTTTTACTCATTAAATAATTGTTTTCAAATTAATACATGTACAGATATAGTTGTGTTGGTTCTCATTTGTCATTTCTACTTTCGAAAACTGAATTCCTATGTATTGTTTTCGTGTAGGTTTGGGTAATACTTTAATCAATAGGGAAGAAGTCATTGTTTATTGATCATGTTTGTAGTTATCTTTCTGTGTATTGTTTTGTTATTGATGCTGGTCTGTTCGTCGTTTTTTCTGTTTGATCATGATATTGTCAGTTTTTAGGTCAAACGATTTTTATTTGCCGGCATATTTCTCGTTCTTTTTGCTCGCGTCTTCCAGATGCAAATGGCGCGTATAGTGAGCAAAGAAGATGATCAAACCCATTTTGAGGATATTACAACTGGTCATTGTGACTGTTTGCAAAAGCCTTAGTTTTTTGTTTAGGTTAACCTCTTCGTATAGGTTATATTGTCCAAATATGTCCATATCATAGTTACATAATCTGGTTGGGTTTTCATTTGTCTTTTCCTTGCTTTAAATTCTGGATTCTTAATTTCAATTCTAATTTAGATGAAGTTGGTTCGGTAGCATTGGATGATATCATTGCTAACACTCTAAGGTTCAAAAAGTCAATGTATTTTTTTTTGGACACAAAACACGGAGCTGCTAACCAGATAAATATGTTGCTGTCAACTAAATAAATTCCAATGCAATTGCAATAGTGATTAGAAAACAACAATTCCTGTCCATTTTACAAATATGATTTTAACAGCATTGATTTGTTTTTTCGAATTAGACCCATTATCAAACAGCATCTGAATAAAAAAAATCAATCTGTTTGAATGTATGTTATTAGAATTAAAGTGAATCATAAGAAGGCATAAAAGACAATTTGCAATGGACTTTAAATTGGTTAAGCTTTGGATGCACACATTTCTAGTTTTTTTCTTTAAAGGCTCGGAAGGAAATGTTTATATCATTCAGTGGAGTAAGTATCTTGGCTGCTTGGTTGGTATATTTCTTTAAAAAAGCTGCTTCAATGTTACATCGGAGACCTCTTGTTTCCATACGAGAACTTTTTAACACATTTAAACAATCTTTTATGACTTTAAATGGTTAAAAGACTAGGGAGACCGCTTATTGAGGTGATTATTTTGATGATGATAGATAACGTAAACAAAAATTGCACTGACGCCAGTTAAGTCATCAGTTTCTGATTCCTTTATCATGTTTATAGATTTCTGTTGTTTTAAGTATTACCGAATTAAAACATTCATCTTCATTACAGATCTACAATATTAAAAAATGAGAATGTCCTTACTTGTGCGTATTGTTTTGTGGTAGTTAAAACATTCCTGCAAGTGTTTTTTTTAATAGTCAGTGTGTCATCTATGACCGTAGTTACACTTCCATTGAAGATGTGTCAATTTTTACTCATTAAGACCCATACGGCAATCAAATCATTGCACGCTGTTACCACAGAACTATGAAATCGACAGGTTCTCACGCAAAGCAAAAGATGCATATCTTTTAAAAGCACATTGTTGATTTGATTCAAAAGAGCGGAAACCACAGTGCGTTATGCGTTATAGTTCGTAAATATCTCTTAAATGTTTCTAGACCTGTTGGTTCCAATTTGTCTATTTTGAACCATTTATTGATCATGTTGATCCGTATTTTCAATTCCAAGTGAAATATAGTCTGAGTAGAAAGTTGATGAACCAAGGTTATGTCAAAGAACGTCTCGTCCTTTTTCTAAAAAAAACTTCATCGGAAGATACCAAGACTTTGTTAATAAATATTTCGTATCAACTTCACAAATTATACATGATGGTCTTGAAGTATAGATTCCAAGTACTGACGTTGTTAATCATCTTAATTACGTGATCTGGTGTTCTTTTCATTTGTCTTTTTATATTTTTAAACTGTTTAGTCGATTTTTTGGTAATATTCTTTTGGCGTGAATCGGTATTTATACATCCCGCCATTGTGTTTTTGTGCTATGGTCATTTTTTGTATTCATGGTTTTCAATTTTGCTTATGTTCTTTGTCTATAGAGTGTCTACATGGCATTTTGTTTTTCATTGTTGACATAGTTGTTATAGTGATTAAGATTATTATACAATGTTGACTGCTGTACCCCAATATTTGATATTTTTACCTATTATGTCCGTTTGTTTTGCTCACACATTGTTGTCAATATATTGGAATTTTATGCAACTGTAATACAATTGAGGGGTTTTGCTAGCTATAAAACCAGGTTTAATCCACTATTTTCCACATAAGGGAATGGCTGTACCAAGTCAGGAATATGACATTTGTTTTCCATTCGTTTGATGTGTTTGAGCTTTTGATTTTGTCATTTGTTAACGGACTTTCCATTTTGAATTTTCCTCGGAGTTCCGTATTTTTGTTATTTTACTTTTTATAGTCTGTGTGGTATTTGCTTTGCGACAACTGTTGTAATGCTCATACTCAATGGGTAAAAAACACGTTGTGCATAAAAAATTCATTAATCCGAAAGATTGGCCCATCCTTAATTAGACTAATATTTGGTATGATCGAGTTTTTTTCTTCTTCAAATTATTTTTTTGATAGTTTAAATGTATTTCTTACAAATTAATAATAGGCTTTCGAACTAACTGTCAGGAACTGCAAGTACTCTCAGATCTGTATTTAGTGTCTTTTTTGTTGTAGTATGTATAAATACCCTGCCACGTTCGGTCTGTGTTTTTCTTTCTATTTTCCTGTTTTTTTATCGATCTAATGAGTTAAGCCCTTTTCAACTGATTTTTATAGTTTGTTCATATGTTGTACTTAAACACCATTGTTCTAGGTTAGGGGGAGGGTTGGGCGCCCGCTATCATGTTTAACCCTGTCACATTCTGTAAGTACCTGTCCCCAAGTCAGGGGGTTGTAATTCAGTGATCGTCCTTTTTTGCTGTATATCATATTTGACGCATGAAATTATTAAACGTGTTGTTTTCAATTTTGTACTTCGTTAACATAAACCAGGCCGTTAGTTTTCTCGTTTGAATTGTTTATATTTGTCATTTCGAGGCCTTTTATAGCTAACTATGCGGTATGGGTTTTGCTCATTGTTGAAGGTTGTACGGTGACCTATAGTTGATAACTCCTATGTCATTTGGTCTCTTGTGGAGAGTTGCCTCATTCTCAATTATACCATATCTTGTTTGTATAGTAGCTGTATTAGGCGGTTAATCTGATATATACAGGCTGTATATAGAAGTCTTTGAAACATACATACGAATCCCTGAGGGAAGAACAAAAATTTGCTTCCGCAAATTTGTTAATTTAACATTGTTGTGCTGATATTTAGAGTAACCATAGATATATAAATAGTTAAAATATACTTTTTCACTTTTTTGGTCTTTTGGAAAATATTGTTTGTGCTGTATTTAGACCCCTCTACCAAGAAATTTGTTTTGCATGGACACGTATAAAAATTGCGGTTTTTATCCAACGCAATCATAGGGTTGAACGTTGTTTTCAATTTAGAGTATATATATATCTCAAATTTAGCCCAACAATGTCACATATTCAAATTTGCATTAGCAAATTTATGTTTTTCCCTCAGAGGGATTTGAACCCTTGCTTCTGTGATATCGTGGCAACACTGCCTGTACCGTGTCCAGTGTCTTAGACCACTCGACCACCTAGGCTACATAGAAGATAGTTTTCGGTGATCGATGTAATGTATTTCCTCGTCGGTTTTATCTAGGGTTGTAACACAGTACATGATGTATAGTGGAAAGTAGATGGTGTATTAGTTACTACAATGTAACAACAACAGGTCCACATAGCAATACTAAAATATGTCTGCTTTGTGTTGACAACTACTGAGTCTAAACTGCTGTTTAGTATATACATACATATACATCAAATTCATTACTACAGCCAAAGTACACCTATTGTCTGCAAATAACACTTTACCTGCATTCTTGACAATCCTCATCAAAACAAAATGAAATATTGTATCGATTTTGTCCTTCAAACCCAATATCATCACCGCTTATTGTAACAGTTGTGTCACCAGAAACAATCCCTTTCTTTGGTGAGAATTCCAACATCATTGATTCCTGAAACAATATTTACAAAAATTCTATTATTAGAATACATAAAACAGGAGAATAACTTTATGATTTTAGTATTGTTTGCTGTTGTTGTTATCAGATTGATGGTTACGAATATATACATAAACAATAAGTTTATTTCATACAAAAGTAGAACGATATGTGTCGTCCATATAAGCATCCTAGGAATATTCTTAGGGTTGAGCTTGAAGAAAAACGCGATAAGTGATATTCCGCTTTTACTTATTGTTTATTTATTTAACTCTATGGAAAACTTGCAGCAGTTAATCGAACAATGAACATCGCACTCTATATCAAATTTGGAAATCAAATTCCTATTGTTGTTTAATTACTAGATAAAACTATTCTACATTCATCAGTTTTGAAATATTATGGCAGCTCAAAGAGCCCATGACTAATTTGTGTTAATGTACACATACATTCATTAAAATACCTTATAACTGAAGCGTGTACTATTGTGGTCGCTGAAATTATTTCCATTCACTGAAACGAATATCCCCTTTGTCTGGATAGCATTGTATTTTCCAGTTACACATGTCAAACTGTTCAAATAAATACCAAAAAAAAGTGAACGAAAATATTGTTCATAAATTCAAAGCATGGGTAATACTATATTTTAATCAAAAAGAACGACAAAACTGATCCATGATGAAGTCATCACAATTATGTTTATATCATAAATATAATGAGTGATAAACTATTCCAAAGTGTCTGTTATATGATATCTACGAAAGATAGATAGGGATATTTTATTTTTAACATTTCTCATTTCCATTTGCACTTGTCTTACTTGATTTTCCATCTTTTCAGTTGACATCAATCTGTTTCAAGTTTACAATTCTCAATTCCAAGAAAATGAGAAATGAAAAATGTCATGCTAGAAATGAGAAATTAAAAAAAAAAAAGAAATGTCTCTAGGTCTTCGTTCAAATGAATGTAATTTTGTCCAGCTTTTCTGTTTTCATTCTTTGTAGAAAATAATATACAGTAGCCCAATGACAAGTGGTTTGCCTCACTGTCATGACAAATAACTGAAATTTGGCTACAGTTCAGCAGCATATATGTCGTTTAATGCTCGTAATTTTTCGAGGTGCCTGATATCACTTTCGTCTTGTACGAATGTTCATATTGACCCAACTTGAATACTATGACTTAAGTCGCCAGTGTCAGAAGTAAACTGATGCAATTTAAAAGTCACAAAATTCAGAACATAACACACAAAAATTTGGAGGAAAACAGTTGGAATAGCAACAACTCCAAAAGTAGTTTTATCTGATGAATCTACTTACCTATCATTTTTTTGTATATTTTCTTAAGTACTAGTTTTGTCAGAATTTTTACCGGAATCTGTTAGAACGGATAATTGTTTACTCTTGATAAACAAAGTTATATCTTAATTTCTTGAATAACTCAAGTAATACTGCAGTCTTCTCACAATTATGAACTGTGCATTTTATCCAATTGAAATTTGTAATCTTAGAACGGGCATTACGCTTCAAGCGAAATAATTTTGTGATTTCAATCAACATCTAACACTGATTACTTACAATAGTACTACTGCCATATTCATATTTGCCAGCATATTAACAACTTATTATCTATGAAATAAAGCACAACGATGTCCTGTGTAAAAACTTTTGCTTTAATAACAGTTTGAACTTGTAACCAATAGTCAAATTGGTATGGTGTGAATCATTAATTCAAAACATGAGAAGGCACATTGTTTTGCAAGTACATGTTCAAATTTTTATACAAATCTTTATATATCATCTTTTTTTATTACGTATAAATAGTCATTCTTACCTAGTATATTTAGAATGTGGTGATTGAACTGTTACATTATTACATCTTACTCCGCTAAAATCAACGGAAATACTGTCATTTACATTTCCAAGGTATTTTCCAGTTATTGTCAACAATGTCCCACCTTTAATAGGTCCATTAGATGGAAAAACCTATAGGAACAAATATTGAATTCAGAGAGGAAAAATTACGCAAACATTTACTAAAAAACTGTTTTGACTACAGGATTAGTGAGAATTTGTTTTAGCATAGTTTACATTCAGATCTTCATCAACATTCCCTTTTAACAATGTATAATCTACTATACATAAAAAGAATATTGTCATGTCTAATACTTTGAAAAAATATGCATGTCTTGTTTTCATTATATACATCCTTCTTATTTTTTTGTACTGGCTAAATAAATCGGATGACTTTCATTAATTTTAGAGTGTTTAGAAATGACAGGGTCCTGATATATTGACATGGTCATTCACAATGACTTGCAAGTCACTTGCAATATATATGTCTCAAAGACAGTATAATACAAAATAATTTAAAAACACATATCCGGACTATTTAGAAATGGAAACTGCTTGTGTTTTTTTAATAAGATAGTTACAATTCATAACACGATAGTTCCGAGAACAAACTTGTTAACGAGTTTTAATTATTGTTCTTTATCTTCTATTTAAAACAGGAAACCATATCCATTATACGTATAGCAATTGTAGCGGTTATATTATGTAATTTTATTCATTTTTAATCTATTAAAAGTTCATTTCAAGATACATTATTTTTTTTGATAAAAAAAGTTTTCGTTTGTCCACAAGATACGAATGGAGACACGTATTATGATATAAATAAAATATCTAATCTTCTTCTTATCGATAAAGTTCCTTTGTTAATATATAAAGAGTACTCCAGTTAAGCATCTAGATCTAAGTAATGTGTCAGTTAACTTTCGTTTTAGTTCTAAGTTGCGTCATGAAAATAATTGTTAACAATTAAATGAAATGAAACAGTGTTAATACGTAGTCAACTTGCAACGCTCAGACATGTTATAATGAAAGACGGGGGAATCGAAAATATCTTACTTTTCATGAGTTCAACTGTCCAGGAAAGGTAATTGGAAAATATGAACATACATAGGATCTTACAAATATCGGAAAGAGACTTGATATGTACATGTGTAAATCCATAATACATTGGTTTGGGATGTCGATAAATTCCTCAAAACCTTTCTTTAATATGTGACTAACATGTAATCAGGTTATACCTTATAAATTTCTGGTCCACACTTCAAGACTGGTATCTCTGAGTTTTCGAAACATTCAGCATCTGTAATAAACCAATGAGAGTATATAACTTTGTTTATTTATTTTGGATGCCTTTTTAAGTTTCTCCTTTCCCATACATGCTTGTTCATTCTATGAAACCTCATCAGCAGTTGCCTTTCTGTACATTTTAATTTTTTTGTCATCATAGAAATTTGCATTAATAATAGATCATTGATAATTCTATTAACATTTTTTACTCGGGGCAATATAGAACTACACATACATGAAACCTGTGTTATGAATAAAAAATATGTTGACCTCAAGAGGTCTTTTTGTGTCGTTGAGTTGCTATCTAAATTTCCAAACGCCTTTAAATCAGGATTCCAATAAGCACTTATTTTCGAAATTTAAACTTGATCAATATAATGAAAGACAACAATAAGTCTAATGGAAAAAGACTTAACAAATATTGTATTTTAAAATTGAAAATCCTAAGTGTATTCATAATCAAACATCGCCTTTATACAGCCGCTGGTACAAAATTGTACCCTTTGAATACAGAGATAATCGATGGCATTGAACGAAGTTAAATGATAAGTTTTCGGTATAAACAATGGAGAATAAGAACTGTTATATTGGTTCCGCAATGAAATTGAGACAAACATTAATACGGTAATGTTTTTGAATCTGAAGTATGGTGGGTGACAGGAATCATGTTTCTATTGCATATATAACGCAGACATGTTCGGTTAAAGCAGTAAACCATCAGCGAGAAATAGCAGAATATATTTACAATCAATCTATTATGTAATTATTTATAGTATTTTAATTTGAATGTTCTTGCGTATCATAAATGAATGAATACGGCTGACTCTGAAAAAGATATCCATTCATCAGGTTCATATTATTTTGTTAATCCTAATTACCGTCTGACTATCTTATTTTGGATTGAATTTAAAAAGGATATACATATTCAGCTAAACCTTATGAAGCCCGCGCTTAACCGGGAATAAACAACCAAAGTAACGTTATATAGGAACAATCAAACGTCGACGTTTACGACGTTGTCAAGGACAATCTCATTATCCCTACTAAACAATAGGATAATGGACATAATCGTTAGATATTGTGTGATGTAGTTACATACATGTAACTCAGAACATTAAATCTACAAAAAAAGAATATTATATAAATAATTTCACAGTGAGTCAATGGTTATAATACTGTCTCATTGATGTATTACCCACATATCCACTTTTACTTTTAGTCATAATGAGCTTCAATGTATGTTAGCAAATATTGAATCTTATAGTTTACTTTTGTTGTACCGTAGTTTACCTTTGTTTAAGTGAATTTCTTTATCTGTATTTTTCTTTTAAACGAATATTTGTATGAACAAAAATGTTCTGTGGGGAATACGTAAATAACACAGCAACGAACCTACACAAAACGTAAATATCATTAGAGCGACCTATTTAAATGATAATCGATGAGAAGTTTTGTCATACCTAATTCACATGTATTACCAGTCCATCCAGTTACACATCCAAATGTACAGTGTCCTGTTTTAAGGTCACAAGGGCCACTGCAGTTTATTGGGCACAATTGACTACAAAGAGGCCCATAGTTTGTAGGAGGACAACCTAGAAACAGCATTTGAAATATGTAAATAAAATCAGTTCATCGTTCATATAATAATTATCTTTTTTATCTATCTAAGTGTTTAACGCAATTTTGAATGATTAGGCTGTACCCTACTTTCAAATTGATATAAATTCAAAATCAATACCTCTACATCAATGTTGGAAATAGACGATTATCATCAAAATCGTGCAAATCATTTTAAAATATTCATTGCATTACAAATCTTATACATTCTAACCTTCCAAAAAATTATAATATTATAAGACCATTTTATCATCTAATCACAACATGTTTACAAATTTTAACAGATTGTCAAGTTTGTAAGGCTATTGCTTAAGAATCATGTTCCTGATATTCTTTATTTTGTATGAATTTTTCTAGACTATGACTGCAACTTTGCTTTTAACTTTTATATATCAACTATATAAACTTACCATGCATTATATGTTTAAATTGTGTATTTTTAATGACTTATGTATGCTTGTACATATATTGTTACTTAGTCGATGCAAAAATCTCACTAGAGCTTGTGTTTTAATGTAGTGTACTAAATATTGGCTTTTGATAAACTTTGTATTCAATTGAACCCTCTTTAAAAGTGAAAAAAAAACTCTTTAAAAGTGAAAAAAAACCCTCTTAAAAAGTGAAAAAAAACCCTCTTTAAATAACTACTTTTGTATTGCTTGTTTTTAGTTAATGATATCTCTTACACTCCAATGTATGTGTAACTGGTGTATCAAATGTATCAAAAATTGCTTTCTTGGGTATGTACTATGTAGATGTATATGTTAACTGAACACTTTCAGTTGAATAAGCATAAATTTAATTATAAAACGATAAAAGAGTCGAAAGATGCTAAAGGGACAGTCAAGCTCATTAGACAAAAAAAAAGACAATACCATGGCACTTTCAGTTGAATAATTCTAGACTTAATTATAAAACGACAAAAAATTAGTCTAAAGATGCCAAAGGGACAGTCAATCCCATTAGATGAAAAAAAAAAAAAAACTGAAAATGCCACGTCAAATAACGAAAAACGACCAAAAGACAAACAACAGTACACAAAACACAACACAGAAGTCCAAAGACGAAGCAATACGAACCACACCAAAAAACTGGGGATGATATAAAGTGTTCTGGAAGAGTAAGCAGAACATGCTCAACATGCGATCCCCGTCATGTTACTCTATATAAAATACAACCTTACAGTGTTTCTTTATTTCAATTTACTGTAATTATCTGATGATAGACTTTGTTTTTCTGCGTTGAAGATGCGACTTATTTTTCATTTGTACATTCGATTGAATGACAAGATTTTATTCAGACTACAGTCCATTATTTATAATCCAAAATCTATGGCCATTTTTTAGAGAAAAAAAAAACCCAAAACATACCAAAATAATAAGTGCAATAAATTCAGATACCTCAATGGCCAATAAATTTGGAAAACTACAGGGAAAACTAAAAATTAATCATCACGAATACCATCTATACATAACCAGGTATGAATCCAGGAGCACCGGAATTTGTAACAGTTCCTGTTTCACTAGTGGAATCGGTCGTAATTCTCACTGTTAGTAAAACTACTTTTATGTTGCATTCGGTATTTCACCATCGAATTGTTGTAACGACAGTTGGGAGATATCCGTGGTCATCAATGACATAGATATTCCATAACGTTCAATTAAACCATGATGACGACCGTTAAAGCCTTCGCAATGATGACAGTTTTAGTTAAGTATACCTTCCAAAAACAAGATGCAGTTATCATAGTCGTCAAACTTTGCAAAATAAGTAAAAGGTCATCATCTTCATAGCCGAACGTGAATTTTAAGGTTGATATCAGCTTCTTTTCATTTTGTTTTGAGAATCTTTTGTTCGAAATATATCTCACAAGAATAAAAAAACAAGTCGACAATTTGGAAACAGATTGTTCCCATAGGAATGCCGATTGTCAGTTGTAAAACACACAAAGTAACAAATATGCCGTCAATGAAAAAATCAATCATCTTGGTGATGTTTGTTGTTATGTTGTTGATTGACCAACACGAATCCGATCCTAGAGATATCCGTTGTGGACAGTCTGAGTGAAATTTTGTCTAAACGATTTATTAAAAAGTAAGATGTGTCCCTTTATGAAACAAGATATATGCCTTCGTGACCATTTTGAGGGGTAAAGTCTGGCTTATTCTTTCAATATATCCTTCTGTTACGACTCATGACAACTTGTGTTAAGATAAGCCAAGTTAAATTACTGTTTTTATTGCACTTGGAGATGTACTTAGTTTGTAAGTACTCTTGCAAATCTTTTGAATTTTCTAGTATTTACATCCGATTTGTAACGGCCCAAATGTTGATTGCTGACAAAATAAATGTCAATGAATTAGAAAGTTTCGTGGAATATTGTGAAGGCTTATCAATATACCGTTGTTTGTAAGGACACTTTTTTTATTTGGTGATCTGGTACAGTAAAGAAGATCCAGAACCTCATCTTTGATTGCTTTTTCCGAATTAATAAAGAACAGACGGGTGGGTTTCCAAGTCAATGGTCGTCACCTAATTTCTTGGTCAAGCAGTCAATATATATTGCGAATCACAAATACAAACGATATTGTTTTGGCTTTTGAATGCGGGAACATCAATATATTTGCCTTAGAAGTAACAAGAGTGCTTAGCAACGTTTTGATCCTCGAAGATATGAGAAACACGAGTTTTTAATTTGATTTGTATGAACGATCTTACAATCTTAAACCACGTCAGTTGGGTATCTACGTCTTCTGTTTTCACTTTTAATTAATGTCGGGCATAATACTCGACTAAATCCATTAGTATTTTAAAGTTGTATCTCCTTTTTTTTAATTTTTGATCACGGTATGAAGGCCCGCTGGTAAACACATTTCGTAGCTGCGTTGTTTACAATGCTATGGTCACCATTCATAACGTGGCTAGCTGGAAATCGTAAAAAGGGAACTTGCACAGGTGCAATCACGTGGATTACATCTAGCTGGGAGGCATTTTCAATTTCACTGATTTATTATGAAGGATATTGCCGATTGAAATGATATCAAAACCTTTGTTTCAAAAGAAAGATCTAAAAGAAATGTATCTCCGTTACATGTTCTCTAATACCAATCGACGGAATATTATGTGAAAGACAATAAATCCGAGATGGTATCTGTTAGTTTGTATTGGATGGAACGGACGTTTGTAACAGGGGTTTGGAAATATTATTAGTATAATGTTTTTTTATCAAAAGCCACAATGCACATAGTTTTGTGTGGATGTGATGTTTACTCAAATGGTAGAAGGTCATTTAGGATAAGATCAGTAAGATTTGGTTATGTATGATGACAATGTCCATAACTGTGTCTACCCCGAAGGGCATAATATATTATCACATTCACCGAGATTCAGAAAGGACTAGAAAATTACATTTCGATCAATTTTGACACAACAACCAGAAGGTGTCGAAGTTCCCATTTCCCAAATCAAGTGGTCTCCTTTTTTACAAATTGTTACACGGTGAGGATTGTTGGCCCTATGGTATCTTTTTTTCGAGGATGCAAACATGCATAGAAATGATTGACTGCTCTGGTTGATTAATTATTTTGGTCTCATTGAAGTACTCACCAGCAATTCCAATTTCACATACTTCAAGTGAAACATTTTCCTGAACTGAAAGTTCATAAATTAAGTATCTGAATACAGCATTGACTTTGATCTCAATAGGTAAAGATTCGTTGCTATATATAACCGTTCCATTTTGCTGTACACCACTTGAGTTTGATACGTAAATGGTATGATTACCTCCCTCTGTAATGTTCACTAAAATTATTAAAAAAAACTTTCATTGATTTGCAGATAACTTTGTCATAAGAAACAGTCTCAACAAAATCATTATGAAGTTATCTGTCATCAATCAAACATGTCAAAAGGTCGTTTAATTCTTGACTTTTCATAACACACCATAAAGGAGCATACAAACAGTTTCCCCACATATTTTTATACGACAGAGGAGCATAGAAATTCAAATTTGGTTTTAATAAGAATGATTACATCCATTAAGACAATAATAGTTTGTTCTCTTTTCTTGTCAATCTGATTTTAAGAGTCGAATTGAAATTCATTAGATTAGCTTTCTGTTGATACTGCCAAGATGTGAGCATTTCTTAAATATATTATAAGCCTTGGATCTCGGGATTGACTGAAAATGAGCTAGGAGCTACACTTGTACGATATGTTTAGATATTTTTTTTTCTGATTGTTTACAAATTAAAGTGTGTCTGAAGGAAATAATAATTAAATATTTGATTACACAATACCTAGATACGAGAAAAACGTTACCTTAAATTGAACAACGTTGGTGACATACATAATTTCGTCACACATAAATTGCACAACTGATTTACCAACGATAGGGACGTGTCTGCATAACATATGATGTTTTCGCCAGATATTGTGGGACACTATCGTTTTAAACCTTGTATTGTATTGTTTAGGGTTGAATCAGGAAGTTATTCGTTAGCCTGACTTAATGTAAGAATTCAGCAAATACTACAAATATATGCTCTATTCTGGAATCAATTTACCCCATTTTTTTCAACCACTTAAAAAAAATTATCTCAATTGTTTGAAACAATAACTGTAAGATTACTCCATATTCGGTTACGCTTGACCGGAGAGATAATACGTGTTCACAGACAAAAAGACGTACTGACAATATCGACAGTACATTTTAAAGCATGCGAAAGTAAACGGCGTACATCACTTTTCCTCAGGTGAACATGATGTTTTATTCAAAGTAGTACTAATATGAAATAATGTTTATCATATAATATAAGCGAATTGAGATGCAATATCAATGTCCAAAAAATTGTATGCATCATGCTCGCGTGTTGATTACCTTGTGAAATAATTCGAATTGCCAATTTAAAAACAGAGTTATCAGCTCTTTGAATAATATAAAACATGTTCAATTATATCGTTATCTTTCTAGTTTTTGTATACTCATTAATCACCATGTATGTTTCTTGCGTTCATCATCCATGTAACGCTCATCACTCTCGTGCATTCATAGTCCGTTTAACGCTCATCACTCATTATCCATTAATCATCTGTGTGAAACTCAACACTCATCGTGAGTGCATCATTCACTGTGCATTCATCGTCCATTCAACGTCCATTCATCGTACGTGTATCGTCCGTACGTGTAACGTGGGTGTGGTCAGTTTGAATTTTAGAAGGTGGGCTAAACATATTATTGTAAATATTTCGTTTGGATATGATATGATAAAAGGAACTAAAAAACATACCACTTAGAGTAAGATAAATATCCGTCACGATACTTATTTCTTTGATGTCAACCTGTACCCATATTGCGGATGCCTGTGTTGCGACACACGATGTTTTATTGCCATCAATAGCTAAACTAGCCAGTTCAGTATCATTTTGATTAGAACTAACCAAACAGTTAAATGCAATGTCATCTGTAATGTATAAAAAAATTAAATCTCTTATCAAATATATATATATGTATGGTGATACAAATAAAAGATAAATACATTTTGAAGTTGGTGCATACAAAACGTTATTTAAGTAATCCTGGAAGAGAGAAGGCATCGAGAAAAAATAATTTTTTAAATGAACGTCTATTATATTTTAGACGAAATTGATTGCTGTTCTTTTTTAATATACACTGAAGAGGAGCTTTATCTGGCTATAATGAGTAATTCATAAATGTGTAAATGTAAATGTATGGAATGCAGACAATTTAATGTTTTTTTTTATCAACAGACTGTTTTGCTCTATGAAATATTTGAGTGCAAATAATATATCTTAATACAAAAGGTACCATACCGCCGATGTTTGGTTGATTTCACATTGGAACAGGTCCACTAGAGACAAAAATTGAAGAAACAATTGAATTTATACCAGTTGTGTCAACATTGAAAGCGTATCGTACTATGCATGCATTATTCATCTTAGAATTCTAAGTCATTTCAAGTAGAAAGTGTCAGAAGCAGTAGCTACTTTAACAAAACCAATAAAATTTCATACATTTCATATTTATTTAGATCTATTACAGAGTTTAAATGTCACTATTGAATTGAAAATTGATACAGTGTAGCGATCAAAAAATTTAGGATAGCGACTGCAAAACTTGTGAAGTGATGTTGAATTACGTTCGTACTTATAACTTACTACTTAAATATTTTTTGAGATTTTTATATCTGTTGATAAATTCGAGAAAAAAAAAAAAGAAAGCGTAGAGAAATAAGAACGCGATTCATGATGCAATAACGATGTCTTTTTCAGTGTACACAAGTGCCTTATGTAAATCAATTACTTTAATTTTGTTCATTATCAATAAAACGGAAATGCATGGTGCAATACAAATATAATTCTTTAAGAAAAATCAAAAGCTAATGTCTTAGAAATGAAAACGTAAACTGATATCAATACCCATTAGTCGATTATGTGTGCATTCCATGAATTTACATTTCTAGATTAGTGAATTTTATTTTACCTTAACTGTGAAAATAAAACAGTATTTGCCATGTTTATCATTTAAATTGATTCAAATTGATTCAGTAAAATGCAGAATCTGACATAAATACAAAAGATCGGTTATTAATTATGTTTGTTTTAATAAATAGTTTTTTTTCTAATTTTTATTTTACTCTATGTAGATTGACAACTGCATTAAGGACTATTGTACCACTGAAAATACGTATAAATAATTACTCACATTTGTTACAAAAGGGTCCCGTCCGTCCATCTTTACACCCTTCGAGACAAACTGCTGAATCGAAATCGCAAATGTCTTTCAAACAGTTCTTTTCACTACATCCCAAAATGCAGGAACCGTTTTCAGGGAAGCAATGTTGGTCTATACAATTTTCTGCACAAGAGAACTCGCAGTTACTCCCCCAAAATTTCTTTTGACAACCTATAACCAAATAAATAAAGCTTTGAATAAGTAATACAATTTAAAAATATAAGATGTAAAGTTCCATGATGTATTATATAATTTATTTTTGTTTACACGAATTCGTACGTTTATGACAAAACGATAAGGAAGTTTTGGTTTGAAATGTTCTTCAACTTCGTGTTTGGTTTGACCTTTCACTTTTATTTTCATTTGAGTACCACTAATGAGCGCGTGTAACGCTACAAATTATACGCCAATCTTTTAAAAGATTTGTAATGTTTTTATCCAAAAACCGTGCCTGGTTTTGAAATAACGTCAAGTTTGAATTGTATGCTCATTCTAATTATTTATTATTTCGTAGATGTAGATTGTTGTCATTTTTTTCAGAAGAATATGTCCAAATTCCTTTATATATTCAATTTGTTGGACCAGTCTGAAATCTTATGCTCCAAGCGCTCTGATGAGCAGGTTCTATATGGACTTTTGAACTAATATTTCTGTTCTCTGTTTGTATTTTACGCAGTGAATTACAAGCTCAATATTAGGTACCTGGGAAAGTTATATTGAAATGAATATAAAAAAGAAGTTCTGTGCAAAAGTATTTGGGACAGCACACAAATCGCACAATACTTGACAAGTGTATAGTCCTTAATCAACCTTTAGATATAATTAGTTAAAACGAATCTTTGAAAATTTGCCATCAAAACCAATTACCAATTGTGAAAAGGTGAATAAATAAGTAAGTAGATAATAAACAAATAAATAAATAAATAAATGAATAAGATAGAATAAAATAAATAAAATAGATTGAGAGATAGATAGATAGATAGATAGAAAAATATATAGATAAATAGAATAAATAAATAAATAAATAAATAAATAAATGCATAGATAAATAGAATAAATAAACAAACAAATAAATAAATAAATAAGTAAATAAATAGATAAAAAAAAAAAAAGATAAATAAATAAATATACATTAACGTCGGGCTATAAATGAGTACAATTAAAATTGAGAATGGAAATGGGGAATGTGTCAAAGAGACAACAACCCGACCATAGAGCAGACAACAGCCGAAGGCCACCAATGGGTCTTCAATGCAGCGAGAAACTCTCGCACCCGGAGGCGTCCTTCAGCTGGCCCCTAAACAAATATGTATACTAGTTCAGTGATAATGGACGTCATAGCACGGTTATACATTCGAATATTCTGTTGATAATGAATAATTTGAAACAGCGGTTTGCATCTGCTGCCTCTTTTTAAAACACTGAGAGAGACCCAATTGATGGTTACATTACATTTATTTAATTCATCATGTGTTTGTTTAAAATGTAAAAAGTATTCAACAGATGCAAATTTTGATAATTATTTGCCTTCAGTAATGCACGACGTCAAAGTATTTTTAATATAAAATTTACAGGAAATATACCAGAGCTAAATCAGCGGGAGAAGACTAAAGGTAAACACAAAGAAACAGGGAAGTAATTTTAGACATATATACATGTACCCTAAAACAAAACTCACCATTTATGGCAACATAACATAACTCAATGATATTATAGCTTTCATTTCCTGTTAAAGAACCTTTTCTATCGTAATAAATGACATATTGTCCGAGGTGATTACAAGGAATCGTTTGAGTGATGTTTGGGAGACCTGGATCAGGATCTTCATAACAGAGATACCCTTCTGGTCCTTCAGGTGGAATAATTGATGTATTGCTTAAATATAATTCAAATCCATCCATCCGATCATCATCTGTAATTAAATTTTTTTTGTCATGATTGTTTTCAAAACAAATAATTAGAGAGTATATCAAGAAACTAGTTAAAGCCTTTATCTATCATATTGGATCCAAGTCCAAGCTAAGGTGAATACCGATTTAGACATTGGATACGTTTTCCCTGTAGGCAGGCATCTAGCTGGTTGTAGTGAATAATATAAACAGCTAACATTTCTCTATGTTTTTCAAGCATTTTACACTTATATGGGTAAATATCTGTGTAATCCAAATTTAGCAATTTCAATCATGTTCGCATATCGCGTAGAACACTGGTCAGCTTATTTGTATTTTTTTTCAAAAGTATAAATGAACAGTAACTGTAACATTAATAATATACATGTAGCGAGAGGTGAATATCTAACCCTTTCAAACTACTTGGTATTATGCTTATGGTACTGATAATATTAAATTGCTATTATTCAGTCACAAAACCTAATCAAAGTTATCAGTATTACAATTTAATACGAGATTAATACGACTCATCATTGGTTCTTAAATCATAACATTTTAGACATGTTAGAAGCCAAGTCAAACACGAATTTGCAAAGAATTGAAAATAGACGATAAAAAAATTGGGCCAAATTCTGGCTAAAACCATTGATGTCGAGCGTTGAAAACCCTTAGTACTTTGACAGAGTTGTACGTTTAATTATCAGCTGAAAGATACATAACCAATGTGATATCTGAATTAACTGATTACACACACAAATTAGACGTCAGACCAATATCTGCAAGGTGGTCAAAATTGATAAATGGTAATTATTTATCATGTGAACTTAAAAACATAGCTAGACATCTACATTTCAATATGGGCATGGTAGAAAAGGCGTTTTAAGATAATTTCCTTTTGGTTTTGAAGACAACTTTGTGTGACAATTGTCATATTGCTTTAATTTCCACGTAATTGGAATTAAAAATAATGATTCATCCGATCTGTCTAAAACAGGGATAATTATTTAAAGGACCTTGACAAGTTTAATCAAAATTGGACAAGCTTTATACAAACAATGAATCCCCTGCCCTAGAGTTTAATTGATACCAGTTCTAGTGCCAGTACGTTGTGTTTTGACTGAAAAGGGTCCTCTATGTATATGAAATATAAAAAAAAACACTATATACATTTCGTTCATCCGAAGCCCTTTTATGGATATACCTTTACCAGGAACGATAAACAGTTGAATGCCAGGACTGTGCAAATACTAAAAGTCGTTATAAACAATATGACTAAAAATTGACATAAAAGAAAATAGCGAAATTATTTTGAGTTCATTTTGCCTGAGGGAGGAACCATTCCGTAATGGTATAATATTTCCTCCTAAGTGCAAGAGGAGAAGATTAAAAAATTATTTGATCTATATTGCAAATGGAAGTAATGTGTTTTCTGATCGAAATCAAATAAACGTCGTTTGCAGTTAACCGTACATACATTGTACATAATTCACTGAAAGTTTATTCAAATTGGTGAAGTGTTTCGGAAAAAAAATTGAAATTGTTAAAAGTTCCTAAAGACAAAAGACGGATACCTTGTGAGGTTGCCCTTTGTGACACGCTTTTAAAAAGCATAGATTTCAGAATGACGATATAATTAAGTGGTGCCACAGTCAGGTACACAATTTACTTGTAATGATGGCGATTAAAGTGACAGCTGAAAAAATTGAAAAGAAAATACTTTACCTACGCTTCAAGTTTATAAAGTGTTATTTTTGTTTTTACTACCAACAAAAATAAAATTAGATTTAAAAAAAAAAATTCACATTCCCAAAGCATTGTTTTTTGTTAAACTAGCCAAGATTATCCAAATGAAAAAGTGGAGGCACCTCTTGTAATTTTTTTTCATATTTAATTAAGCCTTCCAACCATTTCAATTTGAGCGTCACTGATCATTTGTATGCAGACGAAACATGATTCTGATATTTATACTATTGTAAGCCCGGTATATTTTTTAACGTGCTTCTACAGAGACATGTTTCCATCAGTTAACTACAAGAATGTTATCAGAGTCATCAAAGATACCAGGCTTATAACGACTGTTACACGCATTTATTCGTCATTGCCTGAGATATTCCAATAGTTGTTTTAAACAGAAATGATGTTTAAGAGTTTTGTCAAAATAGCTGTTGTAATTTCAGTGCTTACTGATTTAACTATGATAATAGAAGATTGTGGTGTAATAGAAATGATAATAAAACATATTTATCGCTATTTAGTGAAATTTTCCTTTGATCTTTTTTTTATGATTATTTTTCATATCATGCTACTCGCTTGATATAGAAAATTATCGTCAGAACCTAAGGGCACACGTGCCGCTGTCAATGTAAACATCAACGATTTCATAGGCAAAATAGCGATAAACAGATTACCATTGATCTTTTAAATTCAAGGATGTTTCTCGGCCACATCTCATCTTAGGCTTGTCGCCCTTCGATGAGATTGTAGCTGCGAAACACCCTCTGGTTTAAAAAACCATCGATAACCTATAAGTATTTTACATAATTATGTTGATTGTATTGTGTATTCTTACAGTTTTCTCTGTAGTATATTGTTATATCTGTGATGTAGGCGGTACCAAAAGAAAATTCAAACATCCACCAAGCAGGTTCCGTAGTCGGGTCTGTGTGTGAACAATTTTGCAAAGTAAAACTATTTGATATTGGCAGTTGAACAGCATTTTCAGGTTTACCTTCCTCTTGATACAGGGAAATTTGTGTAGCTTTGCCATATTCGCCATATCTTGCAAGGTTCTCTGATAAAAACCAACACATGATTTTAAAAGCGTACAAATATATGGATGTTTCTTGTAGATATAATATATAAAAATGAGGTTATATAAAAATAAGGAGATATGGTATGATTGCCAATGAGACAACTATCCACTAATAGAAAAATAGAAAACTGTGCATGAAGTAAGTTAAAACTAATTCGAAGCCAGTTCATTTTTTATAGAGGTATTTGGTTCAATGATGATGACAATTTCTCTCCTGACGTGGGCATATCCAGCTACATGCATCTACAGTCGTTCAATATATGTGTATCACAGTGGTTGGTATTAAGGTTTATCATCCTTCCATCAGCATATATCAACTGGTCAGTCGCTCCTCAACTCATGTGTTACGGATTTGAGACGTACGCAGGCATTATCAGCGACGTCACAATGTCTGAGGAGACTTATTCAAGCTTATTTTCGTCAAGCATAAATCTTTCTTAAAATGGCCTTAGCTACGAGATATAAAAAAAATTAAGACATGATTTTTTTTGTTCAAGCATTAATGAAAGTGAAATAATAATTCGCTTTTAGCAGCCAGTTTAGTTAAATTTTGTAAAAATAAGCTAAGAAACATCGCTGATGAATTTTTCACTTGCAAGTGAGTTGTACGTGTTCAGCCATTAAAAGGAAAAGAATGTCAACATTGAAAATGAAACAAAGGTAAACAATTTCGTTGACTGATTCGATCCACAAAATATCAGTCTTATACAGGTAAAAAAGATGATTAACGAAGTTACTTATTTTTTAACCTATAGCATGAAATCAAACAGACCTAGAAAAGTCCAATTGCACGAGGTCGCTATCTATTTATATCTATGTTTATGTTGATATCTCGATGGTTAATTAGATGACGTCTAGACTAAAAAACACACGGAATGCTGACATATATTATCGAGTCCATGCATTGCTAATTGTTTATTTCAGACTTATTGTAATTTGGATATACGTTTTAGTATGTTATAAATCAAATATGAGAATTTGAGTCAAATTGGTGAACATGAATTTGGCAGCTAATGCCCCTTTAAGGAGAGGAAAAGAATGATAAACAGATTATTGGGGTTTGTACTTATAGATATCGTAACATGTCAGCTGTTTGACGCAATTTGGAATGTTTCTGTTTTTGCCGCGCTCATTCGCCAAAAAGGTTCAAATTATGACATATGGCTGATATGTCAGAACATTGATATGCAGAAAACTCCATATTCTATACATATATAGTTTTTTTGAGTTTATGTCATGACTAGTTATTGGACGACATTTCGAATTTAGTTTTCTTCTGCCTCATAACAGATAAATATTTCATATAAATCGCAGATAATGAAGTCTTACTCTGGACTTATTACAATGATATTTCAAGGAAAACATGTATCATTTAAATCAACATTGATACCTTCATTTTCGAACAGGAGAAATGTTATTCCTGCAGAAGGTTAGCAAAAGTGAACCGACTATTTGATGATGTTATATCCATTGTTCAAAGTATTGTTCAACTGTTGTCTCAAGGTTTTGCTTTTAAATACAGATTATTGAAAATAAATTAATAAATAAGCACCTCGAATATAATATCGCCCAGACAAAAGTCCAATGATATAAATTAGTTATCCGACAAAAATGTGCCCAGCGAAAATGATATCACTAATTCGAGTGCCATAAAATCTAAGGTAGGTATTTTGGTCCAAAGTCTAAAAAATATTCATCATAATTTCTATTTGTATCTATATTGAAAATAAGCTACATTTTAAGTTAATATCTTGTTTGTCTTTTTACCGGTACATTTGCTTCAAATATAATATGTAGACTTAATATTATTAATATTCAACGTCTATTTGTCTTTGACCACAATCCCGTCCTGTTCTACTCGAATGTGTCCTACTGAATGAGACTTTCTACCGGGTCTGTGCAACACGACGGATGCTATACGTGAAGCAGGATCTGCTTACCCTTACGGAGCACCTGAGATAACACCCGGGTTTTGGTTGGGTTCGTTTTGCTCAGTCTTTAGTTTTCTTTTTAAAAATCAGGAGATGTGGTATGATTAACAATGAGACAATTATCAACCATAGTTAAAATGAAGTAGACATAAGCAATTATAGGCAACCGTACAGCCTTCAACAATGGCAATTGACAGCTAGTTCAAAGCCAATTACAACTAACATTTGCATTATGTTCATCATATGATCAAATATGTTGTGTTTTGATCGTTTTTGTTGGCATGGTATTCTCAGATATTGGTGTACTCGTTAAATACAAAACTGGTTAATTACAAAATCTCGCTTAACACATAAAATATGTTTAATATGGAAACAGGATTTCTCGATATATCTAAGAAACAAAACAATACCTTCATTTTCAATATGTTCAAAAACATGTATTTTTTTCATTTTAATTTACACCTTAGCCTACTTAAAGAAACAATAAGCATCTTTAAAAGCTCTATAATTCCACATTTAGAATATTGATAGTTCAATAACGAACATTTGCTTGTATCGCAAATATCCATATGAACTTTAGTTTAGGATACTACTGAAACTAAAAGGGGTAAATTTGCTTACGCTTCACATTTATGTGTTACGATTGGACGATACGCATATGACAATCCGCACAACACTAACGCTATGGGTGCATAGTGCGGCAGAAAATGCTGAAAACTGGATCAAATGATTAATCCCTGGGTTATCGATTGGGTTTGTGTTTATCAACCTTGAACATTGTTCTGGTGAGCTGTTGTTGATATATTCTTCCCCTTTTTAACATGTTTAGCACATACTTACAACTTCTCGTCCAATCAAATTGCTTGAATTTGCCTTCTAATTTTCATAGTACATACTTTTCCCGTGTACTAAGTGAATACGCATGAATGACCACAAGGGTAAGATTTCATTGTATCGTAATCAAGATATTTAAAACAAAAATTGCCACTGTTTATTTCGAAATAAAATGCTGTGTTCGAAATTAAATTAAATAGTTTGTAATTATTTTTCACGTTGATTTTAAAAATCTTGCTATTAAAATCTTTCCATGGATCTAAAAAATGTTTTTGACAATTACAAATTTCTTTCATTTGAATAAAGGGTAATACATATGGTTCTTTATACCTTGATTAGAGTACAACGATATCTTAAAATGATGATAATGTATCATCCATGCAATTACTTTGTACACAAAAAAGTGTGTACTATGAAACCTTGTGAAGGGAAATTAAAGCAACTTGGTGATAATTTTTTAAACTTTCTTAAGGAAGCTGATCTATTTCGTCATGAATTGATTGATTTATTGATTATTGGTTGCCTTATGTCCAGTGGCAAATATTTCATGCATGTTCAGGACGATGTCATGAATTGAAAAACTGTGATTATGTCTGAAGGTAATGTGCCACCTATATATATATATATATATAAACAGGGGGAGGGTTGAGATCTCACAAAACATGTTTAACCCCGCCGCATTTTTGCGCCTGTCCCAAGTATGTTTTTTTTAATTTTAGTTCCCTTATATGTTTTGGAGTTTAGTGTGGCGTCCATTTTCACTGAACCAGTATACAATTTTATTTAGGTGCCAGTTGAGGACCACCTCCGGGTGCGAGATTTTCTTGCTGCGTTGAAGACCCATTGGTGGCCTTCGGCTGTTATCTGCTCTTTGGTCGGGTTGTTGTCTCTTTGACATATTCCCCATTTCCATTCTCAATTTTATATTCTGATAAATCTTTTAGTTTTTACTTTGAAATAATAATAATAAAAAAAAAAAAAAACACAAAACCTATAATCTCTGATCTATTGGTAGTTGTTTTTTAATGCCTATCTACTAGACTATATCTATGGGGACAAACTATCTATATGTTTCAAATTTATTATAGCTTTAGTTTTACTGTGAAATATAAAATTGTTTCCAAACTTGTGAAGCTTCCACTGCAATTAAATAATTGCCTGCTTTTGGTCAATTTATTTGGTCATCTTACCACGTACACCGCTTTTTATCAATATACATACTTACACCAGCAGCTTCCATCTTTTCATTCTGGAGTCAAGGGCATTTTGAAATCACATATTTTACAATGATACTAGTGAGTAGATTTACAAAAATTCGTTAATGAGCTCCGTTTTACAAATACCTGTGATCAAGTAGTCAGCCAAAATAAACTATCAATAGACCAATTAAAAGATTATTCGAGTTGTAAATATGTGCTAAATTGGATAGTCTATGAAAAGGTATATACGGTGAAATAAAGAGCTCGGGGCAAGCCCCTCGCTCTAATTAATTTCATAGTATATACCTTTTCATAGACTAACCTAGACTTAATATATTGTTGTCAGGCTTTCGATGTATATGTAAGAGAATGATAATCCCTTTCTTCATGATAAAGTACGAGCGTTAGCGAGTACTTATCATGATGAAAGGGATTATCATTCTCTTATAAACTTATATTGTATATTGTAAAGTGCTCAAGGCTTAAATGATTTCTTGATTGGTTTGAATCAAGAATTTGTTTCATTGTTAGTGTAATGTTCATAATTAACGGATGACTTCCCTTTTAGGCATTTCATTTATGTATTTGTCTTAGTGATGTAAGGACAAACTTTTAATTTGGGAAATTTTAATGTGTTTTCGACATTAGATGACACATCGTTACAATGAAATGGTAGAAATTGTATAAGTTTCTTAAGTGTGAGTATGAGTGTAAATTATGTAATATTTTAGTGAGGAATTATCTTTTTGTTTATTTACAGTTCAATTTATTAAATTCTAAATCAAATTGTATTCCACAGCCAATTTTATTCCAGCTCTTTTTATCAAATACTACTTAATTAACTAAAATTTAAATGTTCAAAGAAAATGCTTTTTATAGGAAATTCAAAAGTTAATTCAATTTATTTAATCGTAAAAGGTTTTTTTCTTCTTTTTCTTCTCTTTAGCATTGCTTTGATATTGCTTATTTTTGTAATTTGGAAGTTCTAAATATTCACATAATAACACAAACGGTATCAATTGTACTGCACAAGTAAACTTCAAACTTATTTTGATTTTTGTTGTTGTTTTGTTTCAAAATTCAACTTTTAATTAATAATCCTAATAAATGTGCTTCGGGCAGTTGTAGCTCATTCATAGAAATTCTTTGTTTTGAACTGTAAATAGGCCTAAACAAAAGGATAATCTCTTACTAAGAACATGATGTACACTCATTCTTCACAATTAAGAAACACCAAATTCTACACTTGCATTGGTCGAGAGCACTTTGCTATATTCTAAATATAATTTTATCAGATTGCCCTCGACAAATCTCCCTTTTTGAAATCAAACTTTGAATTCTACTAAATCTATCTTACTAAGGTGCACGCGTGCGTATTGAAACTCATAAATGAAGCAACTTTTGAATAATGACTTTCGACATTTTTACTTCTTGTATGTTGTTGTTGTTAAATTAATGTAAACTAACAAAAATCGAGGTAAGTCATGAGACTACAGAGGCGGTTCAAAACATTTTAGAATGCAAACCTTATATCTATAGAGAACAAATAAATGTTCATAGTATTTATTGGACATTATGTTGTTGTACAATTGTTTGATTAGAAAACTACAAGAGGTACTTGAAACAAATGCATACAAAACTGTTAAAAATTCATTGGTCTAAAATATTTGTTGTATTCTATACTTCTGCTTTGTAGATCTAAATGGGAACCATTTCGTCTTCACATGTGACTAGAAATCTGTTCTCAATAGGGTCCATGAAGTTTTTGTAATAAAAAAACTCCCCAAAAATATTGACTGTAAATGTTGTTGTGCAAAATTAGTTACATTTTATACATACTTTGGTTAATTAGTTAATTTATTAAAATTAAAGAAAAAAATAATTTCAATTTAAAATCTCGAATTATCAAACATTACACAGTTTCCTGATAATGGAAGTGAATTGTCTTCGGGAAATGTCTGTATCATGTCAGGAATATGACAGTTGTTTTTCATTAAGGTGGTACCTAACACTACAGGGAGATAACTCTGTAAAAATCAGCTAAACGTTTTAATAACGTTGTATTGTAAAGGAAATATTAAGCTTCTCAATGATCAAAATTAGTGTTTGTCAAACTGCTATATAACCAATGAAATTTTTCTGATAAAGTGGTTGGTTCAAATTTTTTGAAATTTTAAGATTTTTGTCAAAGGGTCAAAGTAAACATTTTGTCAAAATTTTATGAAAATTAAACGAGCAAAATTAATATTAGTCAAGGTGTTGGGTACCACCTTAAAATAGTTCAATTTATCAGGTTTTATTGACTTCCTCCTTTTTGAAATTTACCTTGGAGTTCGATATTTTTTATTAATATCTTTTTTTATAACAGAACGTCATTTTCTTTACTATAGCCCAGAAGTAAACACCAAACAAATCGCAATTCATATTATCTTAAGTTAGGAATTCAAAATTTTATATTCAATTACCGATTTAAATGGTCATAAGTCAATATTGTAAGTACTCAATCAGAAGAATCTTGAACTTTATGAAAATGCGAAAGCATTTAAAATGTCTTTAAACCATTTAATTACGCTCGATGTGCGCTACTGTTAACATACAAGTTTGGTGAAATATATACGATGAAATCTTTCTAGTTATATATAATTATTTGACATTTAATATCCAAAGTAGTCAATCGGAAGAAAACTTTTATTATGTGGAACTGTTGGGGCCATTCAAATATCTTTTAAAAAATATTATTGATACTTATAAGTTAACAAACATTGACTGACTTACTTTGTGCTGTAACTGTCAACACAACAGTTGTGTGAAGTATCAAAACTAGTATCATATTAGATTGATCTGCGCTAAAATATTAAGAATAGAAAAGTTATAGATTATATGCAAGGGAGGTGATATGGACACAACTTGCATACAATGGAAGTGAAAAGTCGTGTTTATTATATTCAGTAATAGTAAAAATTCAATGATAAGTTAATATTGACATTAAAAGATCTTCGAACAAAAAGGGATGTTGAGATCCCCGAACCAGAAGGGCGAGGGGATTTGAACAGCCCTTTTTGTGAGACTTAAATAATATTCAACTTAAATAATAGTTAAACAGTACTCAGACTGATATATACAAGTAACAGTTACCAAATTGCATTGGAAACGGACCGATTAAATGGCAGTACATCATTATGTTATTTTTTTTTTATTAGAAATTTTTTGTCAACAAAATACTACCATAGGGTAGTTTTATAAAATTAAGGGGTTAATTTATATTTTTGAATTCCAACTTTTTAAAATAACGATTTTATTCTTATAAATGAGTAAATCGAAACCCTATACATGCCTCATTTGTAACTGACCAATGAATGTTCTGTACAAAAACTTCTTGTTACATATATTTGATGTTTTTAATCTGTCAGTAATCATGAAATAGATTCGTTAAGACTAGACCATATGAAAACAGTAAATAAACTCTTCCAACAATTAGTTATTTAAATAGCTTGTTTCAAAACTCATACTCGAACAGACCTAGATGCATAAGGTCCTTCACAATATTCAGGTAATGTTCATTTTGGTTTTGATTCTGTTATTTTCCTACTCTACGTTATATGCAAATGAAAAATAATTTGTTTAGTCTGTTCAGTCCAATTAATTAATAAATTTTGTTTTGTTTGGGTTTTTTTTTTTGATAAAAAAACTATGTCTGTAAACTTCAATGAAACAAAATCGTATTAAATAGCCTAAATGTAACATCTTTAGCATCAAGTTATGTAGGCTTGAGAGGCTCGATCAAAACGTGTATAGATGAGATATTTTCGCAAGGTTGATCATCATTCTTAAATTGCAATACAATCTATTATATGAAAACAAACACTTTTTTTAGTCGTCCATCATTCCCTTTCACGTCTTAATGAAGCATAAACACTCTGGAAAAAAAAACTTTTACCTTGCTTAGTTTTATAATCACCTGACATAATCATATACTATAATTATCAATTATTGGCTTTTGACGAGGTCGATACGTTATATATGGACTTGGTCAGATTATATTGACCGAGTACGATGTCTGAGATTCAATATAATCTAACAGGTCCATATATAACGTATTGACTGAGTGAAAGTTCTTAATTTATATATTACATATATGTAAATAGTGTAAGTTTGAAAATGATACATGTATTGACTCGATGTTCCTATTTTTTGGGAGTCAACATCATTTAAAAAAAAGGAACGTCGAGTCAATATGTCACAATAGTGAAAAAATACAAAAGATATATTGGGAAACACGTGACCAAATATATCGTAATAAACAGAACCATAGTAAAGAAATATTAAAAAAAAGTATTCAGTACTGCCGTCGTTGCACGCTACAAGATATGAGTTACTGCCACTCAATGAAGAATATTTTTTGTTCTACTCCCTTCCTCCTAGTTTGGCTGGATAGGATACAATGTAACCCCTGATATGGACATTATCAATTATGTTATTTAATGTTAGAAAACAAAAAATGCAAAGAGAAAAATGAGGAGAGAAATGATAAAATTTACACTTACAATCAAATATAAATAAAAATCAAATATATAAAAATTGGAAAATAATTTGAGACAATTATCAACTGAAGAATAATGATAATACATCACTAAATGAAGCTGATTAATGGATAGCTCCCTTAATGCCCAGTGGCAAATATGTCATGCATATTCACGACGAGATGCAAAGTGAATCGACCTGAAGCAAATGATAACAATTTTAGAGCGACACTTTTTTTTTCTCTATGGAGATTACGTATATCGTCAGGTTATCGGAATTCCCATTGGGACTAACTGTGCACCTCTTATTGCGGACCTGTTTCTGTATTGTTACGAGTTACAATTTATGACTAAAATCAGCATAGACCCATCGGAACAACATCTGATTCAAAAATTTAATAACACTTTTAGATATTTAGATGCTAATATATTTGCTCTCAATAATGACGACTTCAGTATGTACACTAAAGAGATTTATCCTGCCGAACTGACTTTAAATAAATCTAATACTAACAATGAACACTGCCCTTTCCTGAATTGTGATATCTATATCTTTAACGGGAAGCTTAATACCAAAATTTATGATAAAAGAAATGATTTTTCATTACCTATTGTTAATTATCCATTTTTAGATGGTGACGTTCCTTTGTCACCATCTTATGGTGTTTTATATATCTCAGCTTGTTCGATTCACTCGTGTATGTAACAATGTATTTGATTTCAACGAAAGAAATCTCTGTATTACTGAAAAATTATTACACCAGGGTTTTCGATATCATAAACTAGTCAAAACATTTACTAAATTTTATCATCGGTACAAGGACATCATTCGTAAATATAAATCAACATGCAGACATCTTATAAGTCCGGGTATTTCACATCCAATATTTCATGGTAATATTCTTTACAATACACAAAAATGTCGGCATTTAACTCAAAAGCTAACCAAACCTTTAAACAGACTTATTCGGAAAGGATTTAGTTACGATACTGTTGTCAAGTCATTAAGGATTGCATATTTTGGTATTAATATTGATTCACTCATAGGGTCTTTGCATCGGAAATAAACACATTTATTCTAAAACCAGTTATTGGCATGATACGGGTTATGTTCTTCTCATATATTTTATGATGGTATAATACTAAACCCCTTACGGGAGGGATTGTACTTGATTTTCATATGATGAAGACATAATTTTTTAATCAGTTTAATTGAGGTCTGGAGCTGGCATGTCAATAACTGCTTGTAGTCCTTTGTTCATTTATGTATCATTGTCATTTTGCTTAGTTTCTTTTGTTACCTATTCTGACATCGAACTCGGACTTCTTTTGAACTGAATTTTACTGTGCGTATTGCTATGTGTTTCTTTATTCTACATTGGCTAGAGGTATAGGGGGAGGGTTGAAATCTCACTAAACATGTTTAACCCCGCCACATGTTTGCGCCTGTCCCTAGTCAGGAACCTCTGTCCTTTGTTAGTCTTGTATGTTTTTTCATTATAGTTCATTTATATGTTTGGGAGTTTAGTGTGACGTCCATTTTCACTGAACTAGTACACAATTTTATTTAGGGGCCAGCTGAGGACCACCTCCGGGTGCGGGATTTTCTCGCTGCGTTGAAGACCCATTGGTGGCCTTCGGCTGTTGTCTGCTCTTTGGTCGGGTTGTTGTCTCTTTGACATATTCCCCATTTCCATTCTCAATTTTACTTTAATAAGATAGAGCGTTGGCAGAGGTAAAACGTATAACGTACTAGAATAAAAATTAACCATGATCAAAATCGTAAGTTAAGCTCTTAACGCCCTTGATTACCCATGAGGTTCTTGCAAGATCGGCCCTGGCTTGCGCCTTTTTGGGCATTTAATAATTTATTTTTAACTTAAGGTAATTGATATAATTGAGTGACAAAAAAAAAAAAAAAAAAAAAAAAAAAAAACAACATAGCATGAATAAAAAGTAAAATGAACAATAATTCGATAGAAAATATTAAATAACTAAATAAACATTTCCGGGTTTCGGACAGTTTTGTATTTCCACTCAAATATCGTCTGATTATTGATCGGAGATAATCAACCAAAAGCTCTTGGATTCTCTGAAATTGTAAATTATGGTATTTCGCTGGCTGGTTTTTCCCGATCCTATGTTGGACCCCCTGATTCTAAGAGGGCGTGTCTAATTAGTCATGCTCGATTAACTTTCAGTAAATTGAACCTCAACTTAAAGACCTACACCGGGTTAATAAGTTTGAGGTACAATACGTAAACAAAAGAGATTCTTTATGAAATGAGATCGTCCCAGGTATCTTAGATAATTATTTTGCATTGAATAACAATGAAAAATGCACGAACACGTTTGTAATAATATTTAATGTAGGAAAGCAAAAACAAGTAACTGAAGGGAATTCTATAATTAGCAGAAAAAACAAAATAAACACTAAATAAGTATATTGAAAGTAAGGAAACAGATACTTACACACGTACATAAACATATGAAAACCCTAATCAATAATCTATTTGGATACTTATATCAGACTACAAACTTAAGACAATCTTTGTTTTATTACATAGTAAAAATGCATAAAGACACATTTACCAAGAACCAACGTTTCAGCCACCACTACATAAACAAATGGCAGATAATCTAGTACTTTACTGAAAAACATATCTTTATATGGAATACCACTC
The DNA here is from genome assembly GCF_021869535.1 of Mytilus californianus. Classification (NCBI taxonomy): domain Eukaryota; kingdom Metazoa; phylum Mollusca; class Bivalvia; order Mytilida; family Mytilidae; genus Mytilus; species Mytilus californianus. The sequence goes on from NW_026262581.1 coordinate 31,775,463, forward strand.
CATAATAATTGTAATATATTTTTAACAGGAATTTTTTTTGAATGACATACTTTATGGGAGATTTTATTAAATCATAGTTAAAACTTATTGCCTTTTTTAAAATAAATACTAAAATTGTGCTTTACCTTTTATATTTCAAAGTCATATTGCGCAAATATTTTATTTACTTGAAATAAATTATCAAAATTGAAAGAATCTTACATTTTTTGAAACACCTTTATTTGTTGTGAGCACACTATATTAAATCAAGTACCGTAGTGTGTTTACTTGAAGTATGCTGAATAAAGCTTGTTCATATTATTTTTCGTTTTTTTATTGATGAATTGGGGGTCATGTTCTTCTGTTAATTCGAAAATATTACAGACTCGCAACCATTGTGTAGGACCTGTCTATTGTTGAATGCTGTAGGTTAACCTACAGAAGAAAAAAAATCTTTTGAAAAGGAGCGAAAACAATAGGGATCGTTCTTGAGTCTTGTAATTAGAATTAGTTGAACATTTTCGGTTAAATTGACTAAAATATTATCTGACTCCCTTCCCGGATTTGCTATACTTTATGTTCATTTGTGATCAGCTCTTCAAACGTTTTTAAATTAGTTTTCGATTTTCAAATGTTTCCGTCTCGAGTATTACTGAAAAGACATTGATTGTCGATATGCGCATATGGTGCATAAAAACAGTATCGTTTATGTTATTTCAAAAGATGGTTATTGAATTAATTCAAAACAAAATATATATCAGTAGGTACACATGGTACATGTATATATGATGATTGATGATAGTTAGTCCAAAGCATATTTGTGTGTCTTTTAAATGATGAATTTTAATCAATAGTTTATTATAAAAACAACTTTCAATGACCAGTTGGAAACTTGATTTAAATGTACAGTATATATATATATATATATATATATATATATATATATATATAAGTACGTCTGAACCAGTGACAACTCTACAACAGATTTATCCATCGGATCACCAGCAGTGATGGTGATACATGGCTGTGTACATTCTGTATATACAACTCGTCTAAACATCAGCCCAACAATGTTAGATCTGTAAATTTGCTTTCGCAAATGTTTTGTTCTTCCCGGCGAGGGAAGAACAAAACATTTGCGAAAGCAAATTTACAGATCTAACATTGTTGGGCTGATGTTCAGACGAGTTGTGTGTATATATATATATATATATATATATATATATATATAAAGTGCATAGAAAATCAACCTAACGATGTTAGAGTAGATCTGATTCTTTACTTCCTCCCCGAGCGGGGATGGAACCTGTATTTTTCACTTTTCCCTTCTACGACAACACCGCCTAGCATTGCGCAGACGCCTTATCTCCTCCTCTAACTATAGCTGATAAAAATCAGCTTTCGTTTCGGGAGGTGTTACCTTCTCGTAGGAATTAAACAAGGACATCTGACACAATATACGAAGTACAGAAATGATCCTCTACTTATCTCTTCAGTATAATTACAGGATGCTATTCTATTTTTAGAAGCATACAATCACTGTAAATTGATATATATATATCAAAATCAACCTAACGATGTTAGAGTAGATCTGATTCTTTACTTCATCCTCGAGCGGGGCTGGAACCTGTACTTTTCACTTCTAACTTCTACGACAACACCGCCTAGCATTGGGCAGACGCCTTATCCCCTCAGCTTTCTGTATATGTAGTATAACCCAAATAAAAAGCACTGCGCGAATTAGAACTACACCTTTTCATTGATCATGATAACAATCATAGACCACAACACTGCTTGGTCTAGGAAGGATAGACTTACTCGGGATAGATTTTGGATAAGAAAATTAAAAACTTTGGCACCAAATAGGATCAATGAAAAGGTGTAGTTCCGATTCGCGCAGTGCTTTTTATTTGGGTTATATAACATATTACTACGCAGTCTCTGTCGCTATTCCTTTACCTTTGTCAACTGAAATTCTAGAATTATACCAGTTTAAGTCTCAGGGTGCTATTCATTTGGGATGTATGAATACGCAGCCACGGTTATATTATATAACCTTTGTCAAAATTAGAAATTTTAGAAATTATCAAACTGCTATTTATTTGGGATGTGTAAATACGCAGCCTCTGTTGTAATTACGTTACCTTAGTCAAATATGAAATTTGAGTATTATACCAGCTCAAATCGGTCAGTGCTATTCATTGGGAATGTATTTCTACGCAGTCTTTGTTGTAATAACTCAACTTTCGTCACCTTTGAAATTTTAGAAATGTACCAGTTCATATCGCACATTACTTTTTTGTTATAAGCATATATATACAGTCTCTGTGGTAAATACCTCACCCACGTCATTATTGAAATTTTAGAATTGTACAAGTGCTGATCGGTTTTAATTGTATAAATTTAAAGATTGTTATAGTTATATCAGAATAGATTGATATGATTTATTTTAGATCATAATCATACTGATGAAGGATATCTGTTATCCGAAATATTTATAGATACTTACATTTAATGTTTCCTTTTTTTAATAAGACATTTTGTAAAATTCATGAAAACCTTAGTCATTTTCTAAAATACCTGTAAGATTCAGGCATTTTATAAATTGACTATTTTTTTCAGGCATTTTATAAAAATGCCAGAAATTATTTTATAGAATATATTGAGCTTTATCTATGATAATTACTTACTTTTAACTCTTGCATTTTAAGAGTTTTAATATTAAAAAATAAATCCTACAGAATTATTTAAAATTCCCATAAGCACTGAACTCGACATTTATCTCTTATTTCATAAAATATTTAGATGGCAGGTTCTGTTACTCATTTGTTCTGATTCTTTGTTAAATCTGGTCTTATACTACAACACTACAACCACATTTGGTAAAATCCGGACCATGACACATTCAGCTCTGTTAATACTTATTCTGATAAAACACTTAATTTTTGAAGAACAAGGGGATTCAAAAACAACATGCACACACTTTGTTATCAAAAGATTCAAAGTAATATTAGCGTGATTAGGTTGACTTACATCTTTGGCTTATCAGATCATTCAACAGGTTGAAGCAGCTCATAGCACTGTGGGTGATACATGCATAGAATGAGATGCTTAGACTGATGACTCACCGGGTCTCTCGATTCCCTCAATTTTTTCTTCACAGTTACAGTGATCGATTGCCGAGGTTTTCACATCGTTATATTACTTTTGTCTTAATTCATCAGATTGTATAGACACAAGAATTCCCTTAAGGCAGTGAAGATGAAGATTATTATTTCTTTTCGTCACAACCAAACACAGCTTTGTATAAACATATGCTTTAGTGGCTGTGCATGATGTAGAAATGCGCATGCTTTCTGAATGGGGACATTGAATCTAACGCCACGTTAAGAACTCTTTGACCGTTCTATAGGTGGCCTGGTGTAATACAACATTTCTGTCAGTATCCAACATACCTTCATTTCAAGCGACAGTCGAAATGCCAGTCCTTTATCCGGGTCAATCTTTTGCATAAATTACCTTTTTGATTTATTTACAATTTTTTCTCATCCAAAATATGTATGAAATATTTGCTACTGAACGCAAACAAACAAAAATCAGTCAATCAAAAAACATCCTCCTTTTTATGAGATTCATATTACGCACTTCTATTTTGAATCTAGATTGTTTTTTAATTAGTTAGTAAATTTAGTTATATTGTAAGAACAATTTGCCCTTCCGCCAACATAACAAGAAGATCATATTAATCACTATCTGAAATACAGAGTGAGTACATATACTCTTAACCTTGTTTCATTAAAAGGAACTAATTAAAGACATTCAAACCTTCCCATCTTATATTTGAAGAATGAACTTAGATATTTTATTTGCAGGATTTTGTATTTTTGTTCATATGTTTCTCGATGATATCCTTTTTCAACAAATTACCTGAAACTAAACAGGCAGTTTGTTGAAATTTGTTTAAAAATTTCAGTCATTTTACAAAATGACTAGGTATTTCTAGTCATTTTATATTTTATAAAATGCCTAAAAATTCAGTCACGTAACATATATATATATATATATATATATTATAATTATAATTAGTACGGGATTGTTGTTCAAGTTATCAGTATTTTGAGAACCTCTTAACATAAATTGATAAACAAGAACACTGTTTTTTGATATAGCTTATCTATATAAAATTTCATCACTCCATGCTACAGTATTATACATGTAAATAGCACTGATACAAAGTTTATATAAGAACAAGAAAAAATTTTGTGGACATATAATTTGGTTTCACTGAAAAAATAAAAATCTAATCTAATATATCACATGTATATTTATATATATATTATCCATATCAAAAGATTCCATGTTAATTACTACCTCTTTAAAATGATTTTAACAAGCTCTTTTGTGATTAGAATTAAGATTTATCTTACCTTCTATAAAATATTTCAAAGGATGATAAAATCAACACATCTTAATTTTTACGTGTTTACGTTAAGGAAACTTATCTTCCATCCGGTATCAGAGTGAAGAGTTGACCATGTTGACTATCTTCCTTGTTTTGTTATTTGAAATGGGAATTTTACGATTTTTTAGAGGCCTCCTTAAGTTTGTATTATATTACACTATATGTATTTTAAGTGCTCAATTAAACGAAAATGACAAAATCAACATCGATAACATTTCAAAGAGGATGAATCTGAATCGCCTTAAGTGGTTTTATGCTAACAACTAAAATTTCTAAGTAAATACTAACAAAAAGGAAAAGAAAACGCATACTTTTCATGCTTTTATTTTACATTCATTTTCCTTTAAAATAAATTATTGTTTGTTTAAACCTCATTAGAAATAAATGTAAGCCATACAATTTAAAATCCCTTCGATTAAGTCAAATTTTCAAACATAACACGCATGCATATTCATGCATGGAAAAGAAATGTTGATATCTACTTACAGAAACGCAAAACGGATGTCTGACAAAACTTGTAGGCTAGTTGCAAGGTGACATGTCTATAAAACATAGTTTACAAATATTTGCGAATATTACAATTTCTTTGTTACAGACATACACAAAAGACTTGACATACCATGCGCTAAACAACATTTCATAGAGAAGATAAAAAGTTATGCTAGGGCATTACATATAAGATTATCGCTTACTTGCTTTACTTTGATCACTTTTGGAGCGAATTTTCTAAAGCTCACATAGCAGGAATCAATATGTTATTATAACAACTGAGATTAATTTGAACTCATTCAGTGTCTGTTGCAACAGCTAAAAAATACGTAATAATTGACAATTGTGTCCCATTCGTTTGATGTGTTTGAGCTTTTGATTTTGCCATTTGACAAGGGACTTTCCGTTTTGAATTTCCCTTCGAGTTCGGTATTTTTGTTATTTTACTTTTGAGTTTACGTGGAACTCATTCAACGATTTCCCTTAAGTTTGTATTAAAATGAACTGACTTTTAAGGTTATGTTAAGGTAATGTTTGTGTTAGATTAGGAATCTGATGTAGGGTTCGGGATAATTTTAGAGCTAGTTATGGGTTAGTTATTGGTTATGATTAAGTTTAGAGAATAGTTTAGAGTAGTAAAGCCCTAACTTAATGAAGACCTTATTGTTATTATTTATATATTCCTTGTAAACAATAGTTGTTATATTATAATTACACGATCTTTGTTTCAACAGTATATAAGTTTGCGTAAAAATCAAATCAAATACTCATATACATTTGTAAAAAAGAAGTAAAAAAAAAAGAAACAAAGAAAAGTATTACAAGCAAAACAAAATTAGTTGTATGTCACTTTGCTTATTTTGTCCTTGCAATATCGAAATAAATCGTATTTCGTCTACTTCGTTCAACTTCACAAGAATAATTTGTTTATAGAAATATGTCTGTTTACCTGCTAATTTCTTTGCATTTAAAGTTATAATATCTTCAATTTCAAAAACTGATTCAGACGAAATTCATTATCTAAAACAATATTGACCGGGCCACAACCTAAGAAAAACAACAGTAATGCGACGAAGATTTCGTTCATGAGTAATATGTTTTCCCTTTTCGCAATGAAATTTACATCCAACGTATAATTTTTTGGCATATATAAATGATGTTTTAAAAACCTACATGCAATGTACGGTTTTTCATGATTGATAAATGATTGAGATAACTTCTCTTATGTGAGCCACGTCATTATCTCAATTTTAGGCCAGTTTGTGTACTAAATTTTTAATAAGACACACAACTATTCTTAGCCCCCAATCCTATCCACATTAAATTTTTCACTTCAAAACATTCATCGGGGGGATCGATTAATATACCGTTATTAACACATCAGACCGTACTGGTTACCGGAACTTTGGATACACCAGACCAGGTACTTCATATCTGAAAAACAGTCAATGTATGCCCTCAATTCAAAATTTCTTTCATACATTTTTGTATTATTCAAAATTATCAGTCAATATATGTTCTACAAGGATCACAAGTCCTTCACCTTTCATTTGACACTTTAATTACCAAAATATATTCTACATAGTTTGATATTTACACATATGCGTAGAAACTATTTTGTTTTAATTTTGTGCTATTTTCCAGTATGTTCTTTTTTGACCGGGCCAGAGTTGGTAGTGTTACATCTTACAAAGTCTATCTAAATCATTCGGCAAAGAATTCCGCTCAAACCGGTCAAAGATGCCGTCTTAAACTTGCAGTTAGATGAGAGTTTTTTTTCTTTCTTTTTGCTCCGTGTTGAAGGTCTCACTGTGACTTTGAGGTGAAGAACAGCAATACAAGTGCTGTTCCTTTGCTTTTTGTGTGTATTTTGCTGTACATGTACTGATTTGTACTGATTTAGGGTCATAAATGAATACCCCATATCCTTTGTTTTTCTATTGTTAAAAGTGAAACCGAGCACCACTGTCAGTTTTGATGTATGTTATGATTATACTTTACAAAATCCATCAACATTTAAATCTTGATAGTCTGTTATTTTTTGCACTGAAAACAAACTGTTTTTGTAATTGAGTTTGGTTTTATAAGCTAGGTAAATAACAGAACAACTCTTTTTGATTCAATATTCCAAGGATTGCATTTCCTTTCATAGTTGCCTGCATTGTGAGTTGATGTTTTAAGGCATCTGGAAGGTTTGGTTAAAATATTTTTTTTTTTTTTGAATAAATAAAAATATGTATATGTTCTTAATAAATAAACTTAACCTTCAAAAACAATGATAAAGCAGAAAGACAATTATGGTTAAATTGTCCATTATTAAATGCATCGAAATTCCAAATGGCTATACTTCACAAAATAATTCTTCAACATTGGAGATTTGTCTTTGATGACTATCTAAATATATGAAAATATCAGATGTAAAAATAGGAAACAAATATGAAAACAATTCAATGGTAGGAGGTGCACAACTTGCAGATGTGTCTGTGTTGAGGAGAGTAGAATCAGGAATGTGTATAGAAAAGTGAAATGTGAGTTGTTTACAAAAAATTAGTACAAACTTTTCATCGAACAAAACAGGCAACAAACAACCCAATTGCCCGATTTACCGTGCCTCAATCCAGTTTTGTAATTGGTGCAATAGGACAGAAAAAACCGCAACTCTATACAATAAGGGCAACGTCTGGTGTAATGTGAGAATTAGTGAATTGATGCATCAGCTGTTGTATCTGCCAATTTATTTGTTTGGATACCTAAAAGGTGTACAAAATGTAAAGGGTTTGCTTATGCATATTTGAAATTTCGATCGAAAACATGTTGACCTTGACTCTAACTGCCTTAATGCATGTACCTTTGCTAACTTATTGCTAACATTGATCTTTAAATGTACAATGTTTGGTACGCACAAGACTCAGCAGAGTCACTTAATTAAAAAAAGTTGGAAGGCAACATTAATTAAGTTGGAAAACTTTGTAAATCAAAACTATTCCTTTGGGAAGAAACCCCTAGTGTTTCGAAAAATTATAGTACTTGATTAACAATGAATATCGAAATTAACACATCCAAGTCGTTGTTAATATGAATAAACCGTTACCTTGAAACGACTTATGAGTCGACCACTGATGAAACCGGACTATGGGGTATTGGTTCCCTCAATAGAGTTGAAACTTCGGTCCTGAAGTTTCAACTCACGGAAAAGCTGGTTGCTGTTATTCATTTACATCTAAGATTGAAGACCAAGAAAACATGTCACTAGTAAGTTGAGACAAACACACATTGTATCGACTAACCAATTCGTGATGGTGACCGTAAAACTTATTTCGTTCTTCCGCAAAACTCTGGGTTTTCAATAGTTTTGGACAAGGAGCACATCGATGTTCATGTAGTCCGAATAGTGTGAACATGCCTTGGCTTTTACATGATTAGATTTTATCGTTCCTGATGAAGGTAAATCCAGATAAAAGGCTTCCATCGCACGAAATTTAGTGCTCCAGACCGGTAAGCAGATCCTGCTCCATATGTGGCACTCGTCATGTTGCTTATGTAAGTAAAAAGTCTGTGATTTGTTTCATTCGGTAGGTAAAACTTGAGGAAAGGAGAACGGGATTGTGGTTACGAAAATTGGAACTTATCCGTCAACATACTAGTATTCCACAATAGTCAACCAACTCGTAATGGCGTCCGTAACATTTTCGAAGGGATGAAATCAACTCCGATACTTTGAACACAAGGGTTAGGAAAATCGTATTAACTGGGAGATATATACTGCATATACAGGCGCAGCTAGAATTTTGCTACATATTTTGCATCTTAGATGAATCACGTTTTGTGTAGAAATCCATTGAGTTAACAAAGAAAAAAAAAAAAAATAAATAAAAGTTATATTGTTCACATACTGTATGCTCTTAACATGTGTCTCAAATACTTACATTCATAAACCTTATATTAAGTACTGTAGTGTTATTAAATGGGTGTTTTCATATACTACAGTAAGACATGTACAAGAGCGTCTTAAACATGTAATTTCAATAGTTGGAAGAGCCCTTCGGTATAATAAACAAATGTGGCACATTCGAAGCGGTGCATTCGAAGATTGTCAACCCTACAAATTTCTCTCACTTCAGACTGCGCCCTCAGAGAAATAATTTTTTATTGTTGACAATTCTGGATATTTACACTTTTTACCGTCAATAATTGTATATACTCAAAGAAAAAAAAAAGGTATAACATATGAGAAAGAACAGCATTTCTAACATCAAACATTGTGAAATTTAAAATCTCGCGTAATACCAAGATCCATTTTCTGACACCTTATTGAACCAAAAACCGTAAGTTGAAATCCTGTATTAACCGTCTTTTCTGTATTAGACCTGTAATAATGACCAGCTCTCAGACACATGGAATCGTATTAGATGGAGAATTTATAATATATTTTTAAGTCATTGGTTAATAATTATTCATATTTATAATATTCGTGAAATAATAATGTTATGGAAATTATTGAACCAATGCATGTTTATATACTAAACTAAGTCCTCTAAGCACGATGTTTTTACAATTATTACCAACCCATGACATATACTTAATTAAACTACTTCATTTAGTTAATGAATTTCCCTGTAATCTTCTTTTTATAATATTTACCATGCGTTTCTGTTTATTGCTTTAACTCTGTCATAACAGTCGTTATTAACGTTTTTTCTCCAGAATCATTAAAAACTTCCAGGTTTGTTTACCTTTTCTTTCATCATTGTTTTCCCTCGCACTTGTGCTGTGCGGTTCCAGAAGAACTAACCAGATGTTTTGTGGTTAGATTCACTACATTTGAAAAAGCTATCGGCAAATTGGAGTATGGGAAGACAATAATTCAAAAGATTTTGTTAAGTCGAAGGATTTTCCTTTATGATTTACAGTAAACTTAGCCATTCAGGTATATAAAACATATTCATTTTTTTAATTTGAATTATCATATGACAAGCACTTTTGAAAACATGTCATTTTAAGACTACATGTATCAAAAAACAAGATCGTCTACAACATTTTTTTTTTAGTTCAAGCGAATACTGAACTGAATAAAATCCTTCAAATTTATCTTAATACATCTAAAATTTTGTAGTAATGTGTAAAACTTATCTTACATCCGATTTCAGGCGTGGTAGTTTCTAATTCTTCCTTGTTGTTTAACATGTTTAAAATACCATGGAGTTCAAACAATTTTCTTTATCACGAATGGATCACTTCATGTTGTTTCCTTCAACAATGTTATTTTATTCACAATACAAATATTGTATGTTTAGCTCACCCGGTCCAAAGACACAATATGAGTTATTGCCATCACTTGGTGTCTATCGTCTGACGTCCGTCATTCGTTGTCGTCCGTCATTCGTTAACGTTTTCAAAAATCTTTTCCTTTGAAAATACTGGTTTAAATAGAACTAAATACGCCCACAATTAATTTGGGTATTTTTGTTTAAAATATGTGCACATAAATCCTGCCTTTCATCCAACATGGTCGTAAAGGCTTAATATAAAACATCGGGGGTAAAATGCAAGTTCTGTCTTTTATTTAGAAAAATTGTAAAAGATAGCACAACTCTGGCAGGAACAGAAAGGGTCAGAATGTTGAGATCTACCTACCTTTCTTTAAGACCAAAACTAACATTACACTACTTATAGGAGTTATAGCAGTTATTGCCCTTAAAAGAAAATTTTATTATTTTGTTTTTGTTTCGCATATTTTCTGGAAAACTAAAAAGATACAGGGAGACTTTAAATTGTAATGGAATTGAAATGAGTGTCGTAACATCATCCACGACTCACTCCGTACTTACTGTTCAAAAATGCATAAAACGAGAAAAAGCTGGCAAAAATCCTTAAATTCTTCTTTTAATTCAGTAATGAACATAGTTGATATTCGTATAAAACATTTGCAAGAACATTTTACTCCCAACAACAACCATAATAGTCCTTTTTCTCGTATCAAACATAAGCTAAAAGAACTCGCCAAGGAATTTGTTTTTGTCACGGCTGATAAGGCTGCTAATAATATCATTATTGTTTGACGTAAATTTTACATTGAGGTTCTGCAAAAAGAAATCACAAATTCACCAACATTCAAACTGACTATATTTTCGGAAAATGACATCTGTAACAAACATAAACATAAAACGCTACCTCCTTACATGCAGAACCAAATACAATGAAAGTTCCAACTATGTACTGGCTTCCGAAGCTGCACAAAACACATAACAAATATAGATTTATTTCGTCTTCAAGCCATTGTTCCACTACTAAACTGTATATTCTACCTACTGCACTTTTAGATATTTGGATGATGATATATTGGCTCTCAATAATGAGGAATTCAGTATGTACACTAAAGAGATTTATCCTGCTGAACTGAGTTTAAATAAAGTTAATACTAACAATGAACACTGCCCTTTCCCGGATCTTGATATCTATATCTTTAACGGGAAGCTTAATACCAAAATTTATAATAAAAGAGATCATGATTTTTCATTTCCTATTGTTTAAAATTATCCATTTTTAGATGGTTACGTTCCCTTGTCACCATCTTATGGTGTTTATATATCTCAACTTGTTCGATTCGCTCGTGTACGTAACAACGTATTTGATTTTAACGAAGGAAAACGCTGTATTACTAAAAAGGTACTTGTATTACACAAGGGTTTTCGATATTTCAAACTAGCCAAAACATTACTAAATTTTATCATCGGTACAAGGACATCATTCGTAAATATAAATCAACATGCAAACATCTTATACGTTCAAGTATTTCACAGCCAATCTATTATGGTAATATTCTATATAAAGCACAAAAATGTCGACATTCATCTCAAAAGCTAACCAAACCTTTAAATAGACTTATTCAGAAGGAATATAGTTACGATACTGTTGTTAGGTCATTAAAGATGGCATATTTTGGTATTAATGTTGATTCACTCATAGGGTCTTTGCATCAGAAATAAACACATTTATTCTAAAACCAGTTGTTGCCATGATACGGGTTAAGTTCTACTCATATATTTTATGATGGTCTGATACTAAAACTCTAACGTGAGGGATTGTGCTTGATTTTCGTATGATGAAGACATAATCTTTCAATCAGTTTAATCGAGGTCTGGAGCTGGCATGTCAGTAACTGCTAGTAGTCCTTTGTTAATTTATGTATCATTGTCATTTTGCTTAGTTTCTTTTGTTACCTATTCTGACATCGGACTCGGACTTCTTTTAAACTGAGTTTTACTGTGCGTATTGCTGTGTGTTTGTTTATTCTTTATTGGCTAGAGGTATAGGGGGAGGGTTGAGATCTCACAAAACATGTTTAACCCCGTCGCATTTTTGCGCCTCTCCCAAGTGAGGAGCCTCTGGCCTTTGTTAGTCTTGTATATTTTTTTTATTTTAGTTCATCTATATGTTTTGGAGTTTAGTGTGACGTTCATTTTTATTGAACTAGTACACATTTTTGTTTAGGAGCAAGCTGAAGCCCGACTCCGGGTGCCTGATTTTCTCGATGTGCTGAAGACCCCTTGGTGGCCTTCGGCTGTTTTCTGCTCTTTGATCGGGTTGTTGTCTCTTTGACGAATTCCCCATTTCCATTCTCAATTCTATGATTAAGTAATCAGCTTACCGAAATCGTAAGTCAATATAAAATTAAGCCATTGAGACAACTATTCACACGAGACCAAATGACATAGAAATTAAAAACCATAGATCACCTTTAACAATGAGCAAAACCCAAACCGCATAGTAAGCTTATGAAGACCCCGAAACGACAAATGTAAATCAATTCAAACGAGTAAACTTACAGCGTGATTTATGTACAAAACAGTGAACGAAAAACAAATATGATAAACAGCAACAAACGACAACAACTAAATTACAGGCTCCTGACTTGGGGGAGTCTGTTACAGAGAGCGGCGGGGTTAAACATGTTTGATGGTGCCACACCCTCCCTTTAACCTGTGATAGGGGTGCAACAGTACGAAATAAGAACATAATATAAAAATCTGCCAAAATGGGCTTAAAGCGTGCATAGGAGTTATTGCCGTTCAAAGACGATTTAATCAAACTTTTGTTCAAATTTGCCTTTTATCTTGAAAAAAACTATCAATAAGTCGAATGATCGAAATAGTTAGTCGAGTACTTATAGGAGTAATACCCATTAAATTATGTTTATTCATTTATGTTTTTGTGTTTTATGCAGACGTTCTAGAATAAAAAGAGAATCTTCGAACAGCAAAAATGTATAAGAAAGACAAGATCTTCAAATGAGACACATAGCTGAAATTTTAATTCCACTCCTTATAAGAGTAATTGTCATGAAAATGTGAATTTTTACCCATTTTAGTTTTTTTGCCATTGTTAAAGATTCACACAGCGTCAGTGTAGGGCACGGACTCTTTAGAGTCTCTAGTAGTTATTACACTTATGGAGATTAAAGGAGAGGGGTTTTATATCTAAACGTATGGAAAGCCTCAGCTGTCATATATTAGAGACTTACAAAACGTTATGCTGAAGCTTAAAATGTTAAGTTAAGACAGCGTGATGTTGAATTGAGTCATCAAAATGCTAACTCTAAATTACAATATGCTAAGTTGATTCTGCGCAATGTTGACTTGCAATGACAAGTGCTTTAGTCGTGAAAGTATAATGATAAGTCACGATGTTGTGATGATATGCCAAACACACGTAACGTTGGGTTTAAAGTACATGATGTGAAGTTGACTTTGCATGATGTTAGCTTGCAGATGGATACAGCTCAGTCATCCACTTCGATAGCTATGATAACAAATAAAATGAATCGCTAAAATGTATGGTGCTGAATTGTTATTTATAAATGTTGAGCTGAGATAGTACGATGTTATATCATTGTGATATTACGATAGGTCTATCATGCCACCTGTTGATTTAAAACACCACGATGCACAGTTGAAAGTACATGATGTTAAGTTAAGATAACACGATGCTATACGCCTATATTGAAACGAAAGGCTTACCTTACAATTTGTTGACTTAAAACAACACGATGCACCGTGTTAAGTTAAGATGCTCACTTTAAACTACACGACGTACAGCTGAAAGTACGTGATGTTAAGCTAAGATAGCACGTTGTTATATCACTAAAATGCATTGATAGGCTTACCACACGATATTCTCATTTAAAACTACATGACTTTCAGTTGAAACTAGGTGATGTTAAGCTAAGATAGCATGTTGTTATATCATTTGAATGTCACAATAGGCTTACCATACAATATGCTCATTTAAAACTACACAACGTACAGTTGAAAGTATGAGATGTTGAGCTATGATAGCACGATGTTGTATCATAATAATATCACGATAGGCTTGCCATACAATATGCTCATTCAAAACTACACGACGTACAGTTGAAAGTACGCGTTGTTGAGCTAAGATAGCACGATGTTATATCATTATGACGTCACGAGAGGCTTATCATACAATGTGTTGACTTGAAACTACACGATGTAAATTTGAAGTAGTTTGGTCTTGACTTGAAACAGTAAAATGTTAAGTTATAAAAACAGAACGTAAAGTCAAAATAAAACAATGATAGGATGACATATACTTGTGCAGATTTTGGGTGTTGACTTCGAATTTAGTACAAATATTAGATCGTTTTATCTTAAATTGAAAGACAATAATGATGCGTAAAACATTACAGAATTATGTGAATTCAAACTGCAATTCTATGGAAAAGAATGAGGGACAAATCCCCAGGATTTTTTCTTCTTCATTTGCAAGTTGATGAATATTAATTAAATTTAACTCATGAGGCAAAATGATATACAAAGAATGTTTTCCATAAATTCATAAAGCAAAAGAATCACCCATCGCTATATATTACACTTGAATACAGTTTTGCCGTATATTTTACATGTTTTGTTTGGATTTTTTCTTATGATTGAAAACCGGACTTTTTTATGAACAATATTTAAGAAAATATTTATCCATGCTGTGTGTTAATATATACAACATAATATTGTGGCTTTATAAGACTTATGACTGTGAGGGTCAAATTTTACTCATATAAAATCACATCTATGTAAGAGTTATCAGAAAATTTGTATTTACCACTCCCGTTTTCCCCGAAATAAAATATAAGAATCTGGAGTCTTAATCTTAAAAAACAAAGATCAACTGATATGACAAATAATACGCTAAAGCGTAGGACTGAGATGGTCAGAACTATATGAGAATGTGAACCCCCGGCCTTGTTAGAGGTATCTGAAAATTTGAATTTTCTTTTCCACGATTTCAATAGAATGTCAGAGACAGTTTGTCGACTAGTTCGTTAAAAATTCGGCTAGGCAAGTAAAGTATGTCTTGTAACAAAGCATGGTTTATTCATATTCATATCACACTTACATATTCTCGTTCTGATATGCATGTACTATTTGCAACTGTAAGTAAAACGCACTCCTTTTCCCCGAAATAAAACCAAAAAATCTAAACTTAATCAAAACCGATGCTATTTGGATTTCCATAGGTTGTCACAGACAGTTTGTCAACTAGTTTGTTAAAAATTCGGCTAAGCAAGCAAAATATGTCTTGTACAGAGCCAATATTTATTCATATTCATATCACACTTACATATTCTCGTCCTTATATGCATGTAATATTTGCCACTGTACACTAAACACAAATACATTATCATCAATTCTTTTTTATGAAAAGGAGCCTATTTTAAGCACGTTCATCGATTTGATACCCTGTAATTCATCTTTTTTGGGAGTTCATCGAAAATTATAACACATTCCTTCTTTATTTGCTAATTCGCCAAGTGACGGGTGCCACATATGAAACAGGATCTGCTTACCCTTCTGGAGCACCTGAGATCACCCCTTTTTAAGGGTTTCATGCTGCTCAGTCTTTGGTTTTCTATGTTGCGCTTAATATACTGTTGAGTCAAACTTTTTATTATGTTTTTCAAAAAAGAATAAACTACATTTTGGCAAATAATTAAAAAAAATCTACCGATTTTAATTTAGACCACACTCATGAAAACTATAAGAGAGAGAGAGAGAGAAACTGTTGACATAAAAAAAACATATCTACAAATTAATCAAAGCAATACCAAAATAATTCATGCACTTTAACAATTGTTTTCTTTTTCTTTGGAAACACATATAAATAGAGAGAAGCTGCAAAGAACCAAGAAAATCACTAAGGGCAAGAAAATAAGTGACGGAAATCATTAATTGGCTTCTTATTATTAGTTATAGGGGTCATTGTCCATTAATGACTTTACCAATTTAAAAAAATAAAATATTCTCCGAGTGGATATATATACATAAACCTGGGCACTATCTTACTTGTGCTGGAAAAATGGTTGGCACTGCTGTAAATGGTGTATTTTTTTTTTTAAAGTTGACGATTTAGACTGGAGGCTCTAGGTCAAATTTCATTAGGTTTTATATAGACTTCATGTATGAGCGAAGAATATATCTAACTATGTTGTTTCTTAATATATATACAACATAGTATTGTGGCAATCATATTTCCGTGTATCTGTTCCAAGTCAGGAACCTCGTCGGTAATTGTCATAACTTAATGTTTTTCGTTATTTTTAAGAATTCGATTTTAATGACAATTCTTTGATGAGTTCTGTTTAATGTGTTACCCTCACTATGTCTTTTGATTTTTTTTTCGTCGTTGAATTGCTGTCTCAGTTATGTATAACCCACATTCCCGTTTAGTCATACAGCGTTTACATAATAAGCTTTGTAACTGTTAATTTTTGTAAAGATTAAACGACTTTTTATAATAATCCTCATGTGATTAGTTTTTTTTTCTCTCGTATAAATTCCTTTTACACGATAAAAAAAATATATCACTGACAGGAAATACAAAGTCTTATGCCTTAATCTGTGTTATCTCCTCTAACAAAATTCAAATGCTCTGGGAAATGATCTACTAAAAATAAAGCTTATAACACCACATCCGTGTCAGAGTTATCAGATAATTTTGATTTAATACCGCCCCCTTTTCTCCGAAATAAAGGAAAATAATATGGACTTAGTCTAAAAAATATAACCCAACAGATCTGATAAATGATACGCTAAAGAGTAGAACTTAAGTAAAAGAATGTGACCTCTCACCCCTCCAAAAAAAAAAAACAAAAAAAAATAATGAAATTATTGATTGAATAATAATCTATAAAATTCGAATGTATCCATATTAGTAGGGTGCCCAATGTCCAAAAAGTCCTCTAGTTAACGCGTTTAAGTTAACGGATAACACACGGCTGATTTTTTTGCACATTATAGGAAAATAAGTATATATTTACAATCATGATTGTCGTCGTAAGTTCCCGTGGTCACGATTTTCTAAATTTCGTGTTTTTACAGGGTACCACCAGATACCGTATTGTACGGGGAATCTTTAACATGAAAAATAAAATTATTGCGTTCATTGTTGGTAGTTAAAACAGTACCTATAATATAGTTTATATATTAAATATATCATATAATAATATATTCGAGAGGAAGTAACCCTTGCGATCATAAGTGCAAAAAATAGAAAGGCCACGGGAATAGACGATATTCCGGCCGAGGTTCTGAAAAACGACTCAGCAGCAGAATTGCTGTATATTATTATCAGTGGATGTTTTGATCTAGGAATAGTACCATCGGAGTGGAATAGAAGCACCATTAACCCTATATTAAAACCAAATTCAGATGATGACAGGAATCCATTGAACTATAGAGGAATAACGTTGATATCGGTTCCGTGTAAAGTTTATTGCATCATACTGAATGCACGTCTCACAAAATGGTTAGAAGATAACAACTACTGATGTGAAGAGCAAAACGGTTTTCGGAAAGGTCGAAGTTGCGAATAACACATTCATTCACTCTACCAGACTTTAAACGACAGGAAAATTTCTCGGAAATCAACTTTTGCATGCTTCATTGATATGTAAAAAGCATTCGACACTGTCAATCAAACATTATTATGATATAAGATACGAAAAATTGGAATACGTGGAAAGTTTCTTAGTGCTATACAATCCCTCTATGATAACGTCGAATGTACCGTTCGTGTGAATGACGATCTGACTCCATGGTTTGATGTGACGAGTGGCGTAAAACAGGGATGTATTTTGTCACATCTTTATTTTCGATATACACTAACGACCTCGCGGAGCGTATTAACGCCTTAAATTGTGGAGTACAATAGACGATTGCCAGATGAGTATATTGCTGTACGCAGATGACATCGTTTACATGTGGTGGACATACTTTACTTTTTACCGACTCATACAAATACCTTGGTGTATGGTTGGATTAACACTTACCATTCCAGAAAAATGCCAAAGAACTATCTAAAGCCGCCAGCCGTGCTCTTGGTGCATTATGTGGAAAAGTAATAACACTGGAGGTATGACCCATTCCGTATTTACTAAGTTATACAACACAATGGTAGGACCAGTTCTTCTATACGGAAGTGGTGTTTGGGGATATAAGGACTATAGTTGCATCTCATCCGTTCAAACTCGAGCATGTAAATTCTTTCTGAATGTTGGAAAACACACTTCAAACCTATCTACAAGAGGTGACATGGGTTGGACATCATGCAAAATTAAACTGCAGAAATCGTGTCTTCGGCTATTGTGCAAACTTCACAGACTTGAAAACAATCGATTCCCAAGTAAAATTTGGCGTTGGGCGGCGCGACGACGAAAAGGTTGGACTTTCGAGGTAAACAAACTTGTGACTAAACTTGATGTATGTGGACTTATAAGTGACACATCTTTATCCACAAATTACGTTATCAAAATAATTAATGAAAAGCTAGAACAATTGGACAATCATCAATGGTGTGAAGACATTTTCAACGATCGTGGTACATTAAACGGAAACAAACTCCGTACATACAGACTATACAAACACACTGTAAACGTTGAGTCATATGTAAAAATGAACATTCCACTTAACCAAAAGAGATATATGACTATGTTTTGAGCCTGCTCGTTACCTCTGGCCTTGGAGACGGGTCGCTACTCCAGGCCGCAAGTTCCAATTGAAGATAGACTTTGTATATATTGCGATCTCGGACATGTAGAGAATGAAAAACATTTTCTGATGGAGTGCCCTTTATATGCAGACATAAGATATGATTTATTTTGTGAATGTGATTATTTAATTGAGAATTTTGATACAATGCATATGGACGATAAGTTTATATTTATAATGAGATCCGAGCAAATTCAGAAATGTCTATGTAAAATTTTACGGAAATGTGTTATGAGAAGGAAATTATTTACTGTAACATTTGATTGAAGATATACGATGTTTTATTTTGATGGCCTAGTTTTTGTCTAATTTTTAAACATTAAGCATATATGTTTTTCTCAAATCTTTAAAATAAGGCATTTTTATTCATTGAGATTTATATTTTTATTACATTTATTTCTATTTTAGAGGACAACTGATAATTTTTTTTAATAAGAACTCTTTTAGTGTATTTTATATAATTAATAATAACATTTTTAATACTTGATTGTATTTTGAAAGCGATTAAAAAAAAAAAAAAAAAAATTATTAGATTTTTAATTCTAGAAATATTTTACAAACTAACATGCAGTTTATTGTATACATGTACATGTATGTTTTTAAAGTGTCTCATAAGTCAACTGTTTGGCTGGGCATTGATTGAATTTTAAAGATATTACTAATACTTAAATTCATTTGTATATATGTACTGTATCAATCAATGTGTGACACTCAAATAAAATATATTTATCTTATCTCTATAACGAAATCGGAAAGTATTTAAGTGATTTTGAAATAAGTATTTCAGCATTTTAGTAAGAGTAAAATTTTACCCGAAATTTACCCTATTTTCATCGAAAGCAAAATTATCTGCGTGTATCATCACAATATTTTTTAATCTGATTTTAAGCAATAAGACACAGTGCATGTGTGTGCCAAATTGCATGCGTGAAATAAAAATCGTTTTGAAGAAATTAGCAATTAAAAACACAAATTAAAAGTCAACATTTTGGTATTGATTAAACACGGATTATCTCGCGCCATTAATCATTTTGTTGCTGTATACACTATTAATTAGGTCATTAACAAGGACGGAGTCTTTTTTGCTTGTTGTGTGGTTGATTTATTTGTTGTGAATAGCCAGCTAAGTTTATAGATTGTCACTTTGTTCAGAGAAATCTGTTTTGTGTCTGTTTTTCAAAACTTTAAACTTTTTATTGAATAAATATTTTGTTATAATTGTAGTATAAGAATCAAATCGGTCGGTTTTGTTTCACACCCGGAATATGGCACATCAAAAGTCTTGTATGATGATTACGACCTAAATACCTCTCGGTGGGAACGACAACAAAAATATACCACCGTTCGTGCAAAAAAAAAAAAAAAAAAAAAACCGGATACAACTGACAGCAACCAACGACAACCACTTAATTGCAGGCTCCTGATTTTGGACAGACATTTACAGAATTTAGAGGGGTTAAACATATTTGTGATCCTTCAAACCTCCCCTGACCTGGACAATGGTATAACAACACAGCATAAAAAAAATCTGCTGACAACAGTTAGAAATGGCTTGACTTATCAAATCGGCATGAAGCACAAAACAACTTACATGAAGACAAAAACACTAAGTACCGATATAATAGTACTCGTCGTTAGTGTAAAACATTTTATATATTCCGAAGAAAAGGATGCGCATGGCTGCGCAAAAATTTATTTTCACTTTTGTACACATTGATATCCTCAACTATCCTGCATTTCATGTTGAAGAGTGTTCATTCTCATCCTGTCTTGTGCAAAGTCAATTATTTCAGTTCATACCAGGCCAAGTAATTCATTTTCAAAATCCTCATTCCCTCCCTATTTTCGAAATCAAATGGGTGTCCCCTTACTGAAAACTAACGAAAGGACGTCATCAATAGTCTGAATAAAGTATGATCATAAACATCATTACCGTAAAAACTAGCTTTTGTTATAAATCAGGCCGTTATTTTTTTTTTTAAACTGAATTATTTCATTTTTTTCATAACTGGTCTTTTTATAGCCGACCATACGGTATGAGTTTTTCACATTGTTGAAGGCTGTACGGTTGCCTATAATCGCTTGCCTCCACATCTTCTAATTTTTATATTATTCAACAAGTATTACATAAAATTAACACTATCAATGTTCCATGTAAATGAGGTAACTTAAAGGTCAGAGGAACTCTGCCACAAAATCACGTACACCTTGTTACCATTCCATACAGCAAATATATTTAACCCAATACTATCTGAGATTGTACGGACTAGACCACTGAAACTTAACCTTATTCACTGATCCATGAAATTAGGTCGAGGTCAGGTGAATCATGTCTGACGGTCATGTAGACCTTGCAAGGATGCCATATATTAGTAACCAAATATAGTTATCCTAGAACTCGTGATAATTGAGACATTCACCTGACGAAAAAAGCTATACAGTTTAGCAGTCACTTAATCATGAATATGAGGTCAAGGATAATGATTATATGACGGAAACTTCGTAACACAATGGATCTATATACAAAGTATGAATCATCCAGTTCATCTGCCCTCTGAAATATAAAGCTATACAAATAGTTTACGGTGTTGCCGCCACCACCATCAGATTGTATTCTGTATGCCTCTGCTACTTGGCAATGCGTCGAATGCGATTTAAAAAAGAACAACTGAAATTAGCTCTATTACCTAAACCTAGTCGATGGGCTTTCAACTTAACAGAAGACAATGAAATGTAATAGCTACTACTAGCTTCGGTAATTTTTCTATGTTGTTTCGCTCTTATTAAAATCCTGATCTTTATTAACTCGCGTGCTCTTATATATAAGCTCAAATGAGGATAACGAAATCAGAGATCTATATTTTAATTAGATTGATGTTGTTTACAAGTATTTGTAAAATACATCGATGCTGTACAAACTTTCATTTTGTATATAATCTTTAACTTCATGTCAATTGTAGGCCAATTTATGTAGGATAAGTCAATCTACATTACACTTGAAATAAGTGTGTAAGATGGAGTGATTAGCCTGCTGTTTCTAATTCTCATTTTGTTTTCATAACTTGTAACACAAACCCTCCCCCTTTTTCACCGTTTGCAGTTTGTTTTTTTTTATTTCTGTAAAGCAAATATATACTCAGACCTGCTAATTCAATCAATGCGGCGTTAATATTCATCAGTTTTGGAACTAAGTACTATTTGATGTGCTTCCACGTTCACCAAAAGAGAATTGGATATTTACCCAGAAAATCATGACGAACACCTTCTATCAAAAGACGGAAAAAATAACATTTTGGGAGGGCAACTTATAAATGTTAATATCTAAAATACATCTCTAAAGATCACTTGTATCGAATCTTATGTAAAAATTCCGATTTTGGAACTTTTAAAAGATCAAGGTCACTGTTATATAACAGTTGAATGAAAATTGTAAATGTGCACCCTATAAGTAAAAATGTCCATCTCGAACCATATTTGGCAATCAAATTATCAAAATAGTCCTAAACAAAAAAACTTTAATTATAATCCTTTGAATTATTCGAATTTATTTTGCTATAAACGCAAATATGAAGGGGTGGCTAGCTGTCTAAACGTGACTCTACGTTTTTTTTGAAATTTTAGATTTGACCTTTGACCCAAATTTAAGAAAATCGTGACCACTGTAGACAACGACGACATCAATATTTCGACGAGACTTGTTCTCCTCTTTCCAATGATATAAAATATAGCTGTGTGTTGTTCCGTTAACCCAAATCGATCAAATTTGTTGACTGGGCACCCTACTATATGGATGAATTGATAGGTGGAAGAATCCTACTGCATGGGGCCAACCCAAACATAAAGTATGGTAGATTCTGTTGTATACTTTTCGCTCATACATGAAGTCTATATGAAACCTAATGAAATTTGACCTAGAGCCTCCAGTCTAAATCGTCAACTTTAAAAAAAAAACAACATCATTTACAGCAGTGCCAACCATTTTTCCAGCACCAAGTAAGATAGTACCCAGGTTTATGTATATATCCAATCGGAGAATATTTTATATTTATAAATTGGTAAAGTCATTAACGGACAATGACCCCTATAACTTATAATAAGAAGCCAATTAATGATTTCCGTCACTTATTTTCTTGCCCATAGTGATTTTCTTGGTTCTTTGCAGCTTCTCTCTATCTATATGTGTTTTCAAAGAAAAAGAAAAAAATTGCTAAAGTGCATGAATTATTTTGGTATTGCTTTGATTAATTTGTAGATATGTTTTTACATCGGATGACCGTGAGGTCATTCCGGTGTATTGCTATCGCCTAAATTTCCATTATGCAAATTAGTTTTGGGTTTTCAACCGATCTATAAAAAATATAGATCCGCGGACATTATCTAGTGCAAAATAAAATTCCTTATCGCTTGTTTTAAATTCATTTTCTTTCAATGGATACTCCAAAAAATATTTTTTTTAAACACAAATTAATAATATTAAAATGTTTTGTCGTTAGAAATATTTATAAGTAAGTCAAACAATCTTTAATATCTATGACGTACCGAAAAATTGTTGTTGCGGATGAATACCACGAATGCGCATTCATCACTAGCGAGCTTGAAAGAAACAGGAGAGGCGATCAATACAGGAAATTATACACAGAAAGGTAACAGTTTAACGGCAAACGCCTGAATCTGACAGATAAAGGTCTATCTGTCGACACAAAAAGTTCCCGTATGTAAAATGTTTACGCCCACCTATAATTTTTTTCTACAGCATCTTTGAGAATGATGTTCCGTTCTGTAGGAAATTAAAACATTAAATTAAATAAAACACAGAATAGTTAGTGTAGAAAACAAATTAAAAGATATATTTGCACATGACTGGTTATGCATGATACTCTGGCAATGTGCGCAATGTCCTTTAATCCAAGATTGAAAATTAGTTTGTTTCCTACGTCAAAATGGCGGATTCCAATGTTTACATTTTTCCATCAATTTGAGAGCTGACACAAATTCGTATCCAATCATTAATTTGCATATTATGTACAGTGTAGGGTAGCTTATCCAATGGGATTTACTGTTACAGAGTGGTTATACGTTACCATCCATCGTTACAAAAGTGGGATGTGTTTTGTGTGTATAGCTGAAGAATGTTTGTGTATTCAATTTTACAGTAAAAAATCAATGTTATCTTCATTATATTTCCATGCATACACAATTCATAACAGCAAATGCATTTATAAAACTTTTGAGGTTAACAGACATGTTTAACTGTCTGCTTTAGCAAAAATTCGTGCAAATAAACCTGATAGGTCGTTTTGAATCAAGCACAGCAGACAAACACGTGGTCGATCATTGATTTTTGTTCACCTAAATTGCAAGTTGTTGTTACTAAATACTTAGAAATAACCACAATTGTGTTATTATCGTTTCACAGCAGATAGAATGAATTATAAAATTGCATTTAATACTTTCAAGAGTTCAGTGGCGGATCCAGAACTTTTCATTTAGGGGGGGGGGGGGGGGGTGAGGGGGGGGGGGGGGCGCTGACTGACCTAAAAGGGGGGGGCGCCCAAGTCATGCTTTAGTGATCCCCTATAGAATCAACCAAATTTTTCCCACAAAGGGGGGGGGGGACGCCCCCCCTCCCCCTGGATACGCATTGCCTAAGAAATAGGTCTAACTAGGTTCAGGGACTTCCTTTACTAGGTCCTTATTAAAAAAAAATGAGGTTGTAATGATGTAAATTACCACATTTACATTACAGCATTTTTTTGCATTTGATATTTTTCGTATACATGTATGTACAAAGAGAACAAAAGAGTATATATGAACAAACATGGGTTTAATTCCCACCCTAGGCATTAATTTTAATTATACTTATAGGTTGGAGCAAATAGGACAGATTGCAATAAACCTTAATGTGTCTAAAAATGCTGTTTGATGTGGCCAAGTCCTCAACATCCTTTTTTCTAAGTATACAGCAGCTAAGGATTAGTAAGGGAACACTTTATATGTTGTCTTGTCTTTTATGTCTCTCTTATTTCCTTATTTATATTATTATATTTCTTATATTCTCATGTACATAAGCTAAAAAGCTACAATTCCTCATTTTCCTCATCTGCCTGAAAACAATGAAATGTATTCATTGTTGATGTCTGTAAAGTGACGTACAACTGTTAACAGACATGACACACACATTATTTGGACTCTAGTGGATAGTTTTTAGTCTGTTATCTCATTGGCAATCATACCACATCTCTTTATTTTAGTACAGGTTAAGTATCTAAAGTACTAAGTGACTAACAAACATTAAATCATTTGAAAGAAAAATTCTGCAATGATTTCAGTTTACATATATCAACAATAAAATTGTGTCATTATGTTTATAAAGACCACTGTAATTGTGAACTGCCATGAGTGTCTTATGCAAAATTAATAAGTTCCCTAATGAGTTCTCTGCTAATGAATAGTATATAGATGTTAAAAAAACCCCAAAATGTATGTACTGATTCAAGACTAATATTTTGGGCTATTAATTCAAAAATAATTGATGTTTTTTAATTAATTGAATAACAACTTATTGCAATAATCATGATGATACAAAGTAGCATTCTGATAAGTGATACATATATAACTTTATACAGCTACTTTTTTGAAATTGTAATGTATGTCATAAAAAAAGAGATTTTTGGTAAAAGTTAGCAAAATTGCAACATACAACCACATTCATGACATATAGGCCTAGGAAACTTCAATTTTTAAGCGCAGAGATTGACAAGCTAAGTCATGACTGTAAATTCAGAAATTATCATGAGGTTTTTATTAAAGTAAATAATGCGATTAAATTGTTTATCACAATAGAAAGAACTTGCATTCTGATTTGATACTATGAGATTTTTTCTGATATTAGAATAATAAATATCTCATTGTTGTCCATTCTTCAAAAAATGTCGCCCCACTAATAAAATTATCTGTTTTTAATATGATGGTTTTGACCTCATTTTCATAGTTCAGTGACTACTAGAAGAATTATTTGCTATGTTGATTCTCTATTATAAGTAATAAGATAACGATTTTTGTATGTGTGCAACTAGTAAGGTCATAATGCCAGTCTTACAGTTCTCATTTGACCTCGTCAACATTTCATGGATAATTCACAAAGTTAAGTTTCCTAGTTCAAGTCCATATCTCAGATATGATAGCAAATTATATTATGTGTACTATATTGTAAGGTGAACATATTTGTCTGGCAGGTATTATATAAACACTTGTCATTTATCCATAATCCAACACAACTTGAGGTCATCCGATGTTCAGTACTTCAGTACTTTGATTTTATGTCAACAATTTCTCTCTCTCTCTCTCTTATAGTTTTCATGAGTGTGGTCTAAATTAAAATCGGTAGATTTTTTTAAATTATTTGCCAAAATGTAGTTAATTCTTTTTTGAAAAACATAATAAAAAGTTTGACTCAACAGTATATTAAGCGCAACATAGAAAACCAAAGGCTGAGCAACACGAAACCCTAAAAAAGGGGTAAGCAGATCCTGTTTCATATGTGGCACCCGTTACTTGGCGATTTAGCAAATAAAGAAGGAATGTGTTATAATTTTCGAGGAACTCCCAAAAAACATGAATTATAGGGTGTCAAATCGATGAACGAGCTTACAATAGGCTCCTTTTCATAAAAAAAAAATTGATTTGAACAGCCCTTTTTGTGAGGAGGTCTTTTAATGTCAATATTAACTTAATCATTGAACTTTTACTGACTTGAAAACCGTCAAAAACATAAGAAAAGTACACAAAAAGCACTCGCAGAAACCTAATTCCCCTAAATTGGACGAGTCTCAATATGTTCACCTAAAATGATAGTTAAACAGTTCTCAGACTGATATATACAATTAACAATTACCAAATTGCAACGGAAACGGACCGATTAAATGGCAGTACATCATTCAATTATTCATTTATTATATTTTGCTTAGCATAAAAATAACACCAAATGATAGTTTTACAAAATTAGAGGGTAAATTTATATTTTTGAATCCAACTTTTCAAAATAACGATTTCTTATTTAATAAATGAGGCATTCAAAACCCTATACATACCTCATTTATAATTGACCAATGAATATTCTGCGCAACAACTTCTTGTTATATATACATGATATATATTTCATGTTTTTAATCTGTCAGTAATCATGAAACAGACCAGACCTAAGAACAGTAAGTAAATTCTTCCATCTATTAGCTTTTTAAACAGCTTGCTTCAGAACTTTTAATCGAACAGACCTAGATGCATAAGGTCCTTCACAATATTCATCCGGTAAATGTTCATTCCTTTTTGATTCTGTAATTTTCCTACACTACGTTACATGTGAATGCAAAATAATAAGTGTTGTCTGTTCAGTCCAATTAATTAATAGATCTTGCTTTGTTTGTTTTTTTAAATAAAAACTATGCATGCTAACTTCAATGAATAAAATCGTATTAAAAAGCATAAATGTGACATCTATAGCATCAACTAGGTTTCACTGACGCGATCAAAACGTGTTAAGGTGACATATATTCGTAAGTTCGATGTATTATATGAAAACAAACTCTTTTATTTTAGTCCGTTATTCCCATTTTATGTTCAACTGAAGCAAAACACCTGAAAAAACTTTTACCTTTCTTAGTTTTATCCTTGCCTGACAAAACATCTTGTTATAAATCGTATTAAAACAGTAGATAAGAACCATAGTAAAAAAATATTTAAAACTTTTTTTATAAGCAGTCAGTTATGTAATAAAATGAAGGAAAAAAAACCACAAAAAAAACATAAAAATTTAAATGGAAATAGTACATTATAGCAATTTACAAGATCTTGTCTTTGAGTGCTAAGTACATGGAACAATTTATGAAGTTGATTGATTGTTGTTTGCTTTACGTCCAGTGGCAAAAATTTCATGCATCCTCATGACTATAACACATAAAGTCTTTATATACAATACTCAATAGGTAGGTCGTGCAATAGGAAGTCGACAGTGAGGTTGGACGTGAAACTTTAAAATACCACTGGAAAATGAGGGTATATTGAATGAGGACAGAAATTTAGACTTGCAACAGCTGGCCACATTCGGACCCCTCAAATAATTTGTGCAAGAGTTTTTAATTTGCCGAGAGCGTTGATCCCTGAAATCTACACTAAAGTCGATCATCGATGTTTACGTGTAGTTTACAATATCATTTCCCACATTTAATTTAGGTTAGATACTTTTAGCTCGCTTTAGTAACTGTGAGAAGTCTGTGAAACTGTATTGTTTATTGTACTTGTGGTTTTGGTATATTATGTACTACCGCTCTACTGGTTGGTCTCATGTGAAGGTGTTCTCCTCGAGAGCGGGAGGTCGTTTGTTCGAATCCCGACCGGTCCAAACAAAGACGTTAAATTAATATTGGTTATTTCAACGCTTAACACGTGACATCATAGAGTAGGAGCACAGGTTGGTCGGCTCAGAGTCGGAAATGTGTCTGGGTCGGGTGACTTTTCTTCCTACGAACTAATATCTTGGGAACTTACGTGTAAAAAGACCGACTCAGCGTGTCAGTCTAGTAAAAGGCGGGGTTAATACTCGTATTGTATTTACATGTTATCGTCCTGAATATTCTTTTTATTTGCCGCTGGTCGTCATTCATTCTCATCATTTATTTCACCGTTTTATTATACAGTGAAGTGTTTTTCTTTTACTGGTTTATATTACAACTTCTTAAATTTTCACCGATCAAAATTAAAATAGGGCAGGTGAAATTTTTCAACCAGAGACTAGTGATTGTTGGGATATCTTTGACGGTAAATAGTATTAAATCAAATGTGACTTTTGGGATATATAATATTTGACGGTAATTATTATTGAGTTAACTCCGTATAACTATTATTAAGTCATTAGGCGGTTTTCACTGATTATTTTTCTGTATACGGATCTTTCTATCTACAAGTTTATTAATACACTCAGGCACCATTGTGTGCAACAAGAGCAACATAATATAGAATACAAAATAATAAATTGGTCAATTAATATTTCAAATAAAAAACAACGCAACCCTTTTATCACTACGGGTGAAAAAGAGGTTTTCAGTATTTGTGAAATAAGTTCAGGATAGTACTTATGGTACTAGCGTAGAATAAAATTTTAAAGATAGATTATTAATATAAAAAAAAGACTGAAAGTTGACTATAAATGTTTTGATATGTCTGTGTATTTGTGTTGCTCTCGCATTAATGTACAGTATATCTTTATCACCTTTTATTCAAAATCAAATGATTCACTTGGGTACAGAAATATTGACATCTCGAGACCTCTCCCGTCCCACAGTATTGTGATAGCCTGTTATTTTATGTATTTGTATATTTTTATATTCTTAGTACTTGATATTAATATATATTTGAATAAAGTTATATTGTTAGCTTATTAATTAAATTTTGTAATTAAGGATTAGCATTGTGTATTATTCTATTTGAACTTGGTGACATAGACTATTGACGGACGAATTCTCATCTCATGTTTTGGTTAAGTCTGATTTCACTGTAGTTAGTACTTTATTTTCACGGTTGATTTGAGCGCTATCGTACATTTCTTCTATTGGTCAGTACTTTTGGCGGTTTAATTCCTTTGTTCTTGATCTTATGGGAAGACATCTTGTGGTCAACACCTATATATTTACCTGTCTGCAATTTAACAACTTAAAGAAATTAATATCTTAAATAACAATTCTGTGATTGGAAAGTTTCTTATATAAGGTCAATCTTTTTCTTTATTAATTTTGCAATAACTGTCCAATAGTTCACATTTTTACACGTATGCATGTTTAGATTGAATGTCGAGAACGAGTGTTAAATTTTATAACAAAAGAGATCGTAAATGTATTTAAAACATAAGAAGGGTAGAATTTTACGATCAGATATAATAATACTTCATTAAAATTGAGAATGGAAATGGGGAATGTGTCAAAGAGACAACAACCCGAGTAACCTATTTAAATCTGGTATTATAATTTGAAGATAAAACTTTACGTATAAAATTGAATGAATGCACGTATCGAGCTGCCCGGTATGAATGCCGTATTTTTTAAAGGTTAATCGAATTAAAGTAAATATATTTTAGAGCTTGAAGACCCATTGATGGCCTTCGGCTGTTGTCTGCTCTATGGTCGGGTTGTTGTCTCTTTGACACATTCCCCATTTCCTTTCTCAATTTTATCTAGGTTTAATATTGATTTTTATAGTAAACATGAGTTTGTACTATAAACAATAAATAATGCTTAACAGAGATTTATAATAATCATTTTTCTTATACAGGTATATTTAAACCTTTCCAAAGATGTAGTGTTTGTTTATATAATGGTTTATATGGAAATGTGCCACTTGCACGATATGTGAGGTAAGCTAAGTGTATTTGTATTCTTGATTCGCTTAGCTTTAGTTTTTAATTTTTGCTTTGCTATATTGTTACTTTTTGTGCTTATTTGCTTTTTGATTTAACCAACCACACAGTTTACGTTTCTGTGTAGTTTATGTTACCAACACAAGTAATATTTATAATAGACATTGGTATGAGACAGCATATGAGAACATGTAATATAATATCTAAGTCTAATTGGAATAACTGTAATTGCGACAAGTAATGGCTATTGTATCCACAGTATATATGTTTGTGACTAGATACATAAGTATACAGCTAAATAAGTTTGCATGATAATGAATTACGAACATTAGTTTTAATTTTGTCTATCTGTAACTTATAAGTACATTTATATTTTACAGGGCTGTATTTACATATTCATATAGTTACTTCGTTTCGTCTGAATAAAAGTTACAGAACCCTAGATTGCAGTTATTTCTTTTATTACTAAAAGCCTGAGGAAAACCGACTTTTACATTGGCGCCCAACGTAGTTAGGAAGCTTTAATCAGCGACGAAGTAGAAACCAAGAATATATTCTGAACTGACAACGACAGTGAATCCATACGGAAAAATTACATACGCAATACCGGAAACTGATCAGTGACGTATATCAACATAACCGGTTCATGAACTAGGACGACGAAGAACACATTTTTAGATTCATCTTGATCAACAAACATTATTGCTGGATTTATTGAACATATTAGTTTTATAGTCAGTTCATATATACTTATAATTAATTGCCTGATAATATACATTGTATAAATCTAGTTGTGTAGCATTTATCGTATGTAGAGACTTTAAAATAAGTGAAATTGGTGTTTGAAAAATTTGTCCAATTTTTATTTTGTAAACATTACACACCGAAAAACGTTAGCATTACTGACACTGAGTTAACATAAAACTCGATTGAATACAGTGTCTGGTATTGAGATTTAATTCATATTTAGACATTTACTTTGAGACTTTGTACTTTGTTGATACTTGACCCCCCCCCCCCCCCCCATAAAAAAGACCATACTTATAGGTATAAGGTCAAGGTCAACCGGAAGTACACTTGATAAAGCTGTCTAGCATACACCACATGTAAACAAACACATTTATTTATACACAGAGAGTGACATACATTTAGAATTGGTATTTTGCATTGAATATTATACACATTGATTGTGTTTGAAATATTTATGTCACATTAAAGCAAAACCAGACTTTGTTAATTTACGCATCCACTTTGATAAGTGAATAAAGTCCAACTTTGTTTAACACACATACATACATACATAGGGTTCTTAGATATTGATTAATATTAACAAAAATAAATTCAGACAGATTTTGTGAATTTTTTGTTGTCGTGTGTATATGATATTTTTTGTGTGTGACTTTGTTTATTATCATTGTGTCATTTGTGTTTTATGTTGATTGTGCATAGTCCTATGTAGTATATAGTTGTTTACATGTATTAGTGTTGTATACTGTACATTGTATTGTGTTGATTGTGTATATTTGTTTGTGAATTTAAAATTTCAGATTTGATTTAAAATTTAAATTTTAATTTTCAATTTAAATTTAGAAACATCAGATAAATTTATCATACAAGTTAAACATTTAAATAGTAACTTAATATATTAAAGTTAAAATGTGTACGCATAGTAGTTAAACTTTTTTGAGTGTTAAGTTGCATGTTCCTTTATAACAGGTAGTCCTTTAACAACTGCACCACCTATCCATACTCCTAAACCTTAACTATTGCATTTAATACACATACATCCATTTCAACTTCTGATTTTTTTTCCTGATTCTCTTGACTGTATTGTTTTCAGGATAGGATAGTTCTTAGGATTTTGATTCTGATTTAAGTTGACATTTGAGACTTAGACTTACATTGACAATTTGATTTGATATTCAGAGTAACATAGTAAGTATTGTTGTTTCATAGTTTTAGATTGTGAACGTAAAAGATTCACATATCTATTACACACTTTTGTAGGTAGAAGCAGATTATTTATATTATTATTTGGTAGGTACATTTGATAAATTGTATATATATATAGTATATTTTGATACACTGGGATTGAGATTAGATCTTTTTGATATTTGGTATATAGATTTTTTTTTATATTTGGTATACACATACACACTGATATGGCCAAGAAGGGAGGAACCGAGGAGGTCCCTATTAAACAACCTACTACTCCATTAGTTGAGAATCCAACACCTGCACTACATGAGATCATGGAAGCATTTGCCAAGACAGGAGTCAAACCAAAGGCTGATACACCTGAGGACCTAACTAAATGGATGATAGACTACCTAAAATCTACTGGAGCCATCAAGTTAGAACAGGTTAATTCAGAGCTGGTATTAACATCTCCACCTAAGGCACCACCAAAGGAAAAATCCAACAAAGTAGTAATGACACACCCACCAAGGATTTCCAACTTTTCTGGAAATGAACCTAAGTCAGGGGACACCACCTATGAGTTATGGAAGCAGGAAGTAAAATTGCTGATGAAACAGTCATATGAGAAGGAAGCCATCTTGAATGCTGTTCGAAGGTCACTAAGAGGGGAAGCTGGATATGCAGTCATGCGACTAGATTTAGATGCATCAGTTGAGGAAGTCATTGATAAGCTAGACTCTATTTATGGGAATGTCGACAAGAATGAAGAACTTTTGGCAGAGTTTTATGGATCACGCCAAAAAGAAGATGAAACTGTCACAAGCTGGAGTTGCCGTCTAGAATCACTCATGGGACAGGCAGAAGAGAGAGGAATTGTTGGAAGACAGGATGTAGATGGTATGCTTCACTCCATGTTGTGGACTGGTCTGAGAACATCACTCAAGGACATCGCAGGACACAAGTATGACACCATCAAGGAATTTGATTCACTGAGAGTTGCATTTCACCAGATTGAGAATGATCACTTGCACTGAGAAGTATTAAGCAAGTCTTTCAAGCCACAAACCAGTAAAGCTGCAATTGAACAATCTGATGTCGAGGATATCAAAGGAATGATACAGCAGATGACAACTAGAATGGACAGTTATGAAAATAAATTGTACCAACAAGAACCTCCCTGGCAACAACAACCATCCACATGGCAACAACCTACCTGGCAACCAAAGCCTTGGCAACAACACTGGCAACCAGGATGGCAACAACAGAGATGTAGAGGATTTGGTAGAGGACAAGGACACCAACAGACACATGATGAACCTCAGAGTTGGAGATGTGGACAAACTGGGCATTATAAAAGAGGTTGTGCTGTAAGAGCAGGAAGAATTTAAACGGCAAGAAGTCTATGAAGGGGGAGCATCCATATTGAATTTGTATTGAAGGCTTAGAAACACCTGCACTTCTTGATACTGGTTCCACCGTCTCAACTATCAGCGAATCTTTTTACAGGGAACATTTAACAACACCATTGAACAACATAACAACACTATTAGATATTGAATATGCTGATGGCCAGAAACTACCATACTTAGGCTACGTAGAAGCAGATCTACAAATACCAGGATATAAACAGATACCCTAATCTATCCTGTTAGTTACACCAGACAGTCGATACAATCAGCAAGTACCATTATTACTAGAAACCAACACTCTGACATACTTTATGGAATCTCTCAGGAAGGACTTTCGAGAAAGATTTTTACAGACTAGTTAGCTGACTACATCCTGGTATCTCACATTCAGATGTATACTACTACAAAAAAATGTAACTAAATAAAACACAACAACATCTTAGGTCTTATAAATAATGCAGAAGTTCAAAAGATCATTGTACCACCGAACACTACCATCACATTATCTGGATATGTTGACAAGGAAGTTCCATACCATACTACACCAGCTATGCTCCATCCTTGCAACTTAGCCAAAGATTCGGAAGACTTTGATGTTGAACCATCTTTGATTACATACCTACATCAACAGAACGGAACAGTTACTGTTACCATAGAGAATTTGACAACAAGAACATTGAGTATACCACCGAAGGCAATAGTATGTGAATTACAACCAGTCCAACTAGAACCTTCACCAAGTTTACCATCTGAAAAGGAAATTACTAACATCATGGAGAAGATAAAGATTACACAGAGCACATTAACAGATGAACAACTAGATGCAGGAGTTCAACTTCTACGCTCGTACATGGACATCTTCTCCAAGACTGATGAGGACGTAGGTCGTACAGATATTGTGAAACATCGCATCGATATGACAGATGAAAGACCTTTTAAGCAACGATACAGAAGAATTCCTCCATCAGCATATGAAGAAGTTAGAGATCATCTTCGACAACTGACACATGCAGGGATCATTAGTCCATCAAAGAGTCCATTTGCCTCCAATGTAGTTCTCGCCAGAAAGAAGGACAACAGTCTACGCCTGTGTGTTGATTATCGTCAGCTCAAGAATAGGACGAAAAAAGATAGTTATAGTTTGCCGAGGATTGAAGACCTGCTTGATTGTCTCTCCGGAAGTACCCTTTTCAGTGTTGTTGATATGAAGTCCGGGTATCATCAGGTGGAGCTGTGCGAACCACAAAAGGAAAGGACTGCATTGACAGTAGGACCTCTAGGCTTCTATGAGTACAACAGAATGCCATTTGGACTCACCAACAGTCCCGCCACCTACCAAAGACTCATGGAAGACTGTCTAGCTGATTACCACCTTAGAATATGCTGTGTGTTCATTGATGATGTGATTATCTTTGGGAAGACATACGAGTAACATCTTAACAACTTGCAACTGGTAATGGACCGCATAAGAAAGGCGAACCTGAAGCTGGCACCCAAGAAGTGTTCTTTCTTCCAACGCAAAGTAAAGTTCCTTGGACACAATGTTTCAGCGGATGGAGTGGAAGTGGATCCAGAAAAGACCGAGAAAGTCATGGCTTGGCCTACACCAACATCACCTGAAGATGTTCGACGTTTTTTGGGATTAGCTGGATACTACAGACGCTTCATTAAGAACTTCAGTCAGATCAGCAGACCATTGACAGAATTGATGCCAATTACATCAGGTAGGAAAGGACAGAAGAAGAAGAAACAACCACAGAAGGAATGGCATTGGGGAGAACAACAGGACCAAGCATTCAGGAAACTGAAAGAACTGCTAACATCAGCTCCGGTATTAAGTTACCCTGACAACAGTTTGCAGTACGAACTTCACACAGATGCGTCTGTTTTTGGACTTGGTGCTGTACTTTACCAGGAACAACATGGAGAGAAACACGTCATCTGTTATGCCAGTAGAGGGCTAACCAAAGCCGAGAAGAATTATCCGGCTCACAAGATGGAGTTCCTGGCTTTGAAGTGGGCAATTACAGACAAGTTTAAGGATTACCTGTATGGACCAGCGCATTTTACAGTGATGACTGACAACAATCCTTTGACGTATGTCCTCACTACTGCCAAACTGGATGCCACAGGACACAGATGGTTAGCCGATCTTGCAACCTATAACTTTGACATCAAGTCTAGGGAGAAACAATTCTGATGCTGACGCTTTAAGCAGACTTCCCAAGGACATAATAGAGATCAACACCGATACCATAAGAGCCATCTGTAATTCAATAACATCAGTACCTTATGCAGAATGTTTAGCAGTCAATCCAGATGTACTGCAAGATGACAACAATCTGAATGGAACATCTACATCAGATATCTTAGACTGGAAGAGAGCCCAAAGACAAGAAACAGTTGTTAGTCACTGGATTGATATGATACAGAAACAACAGAAACCAGAGAAAGGCGACGCCATACTTAAGAGGCAGTTCCATCATCTGAAGATCATAGATGCGTATTATATCGACAGGTTACTATCAACGATGAAGTTAAACAACAGCTAGTACTTCCAGCAGCACATGTTTCTACATCACTTTAGGCACTGCACAACGACATGGGACACCCTGGCAAAGACCGTACATTGTCATTATTGAGAGACAGATTTTACTGGCCTGGTATAGCCAAGGATGTTGAAGAAAGGATAGCACATTGTGGAAGGTGCATTTGAAGAAAGACACTTCCAAACCAGAGAGCTCCACAAGTCAGTATTGAGACAACAACACCACTAAAGCTAGTGTGTATGAACTACCTTACTTAAGAGCCATCCAAAGGAGGTCAACAACACATCCTGGTCATAACAGATCACTTCACCAGATTTACTCAAGCCATTCCCACCAAGAACCAAACAGCAAAAACAAAAGCTGAAGCCTTCTATCAACATTTCATAGTGCATTATGGAATACCCGACCGGATACATTCAGACCAAGGGGCTTACTTCGAATCCAAGATCATAAAGGAGTTGTGCAGTATGACAGGGATGACCAAGTCACGTACCACCAGTTATCATCCGATGGGGAACGGGATGTGCGAAAGGTTCAACCGAACTCTACTTAACATGCTGGGGACACTTCAACCAGACAAGAAGAAGAACTGGAAAGCTTATGTAGGACCACTTGTCCACGCATACAACTGTACCAAGCATGAGTCTACTGGATTTGCACTATATTACCTTATGTTTGGAAGAGATCCCAGACTTCCAGTGGATGTAGCATTTGGTATACGAAAAGAGACAGGATCCAATTACATCAACGACCTTAGAGAACGGTTGGAATTTGCGCACAACTTAGCTACTGAAGCGTCGAAAAAAGCACAACTGAAACAAAAGAAGAACTATGACACCAGAGTAAAGGGAGATTTAGTCCTGATGAAGATAGTTACATTTGAAGGCAAACACAAATTATCAGAAAAGTGGGAGCAGAATCCGTATGTTGTACTTGAACAACCGAATCTGGACATACCAGTCTTCACAGTGAGAAAGGAGAATGGAGAAGGACGTAAGAGGAACCTCCATAGAAACTTGCTGTTGCCAGTGGGTCACCTTGTAGAACCAACTAAGCCAGTACCTAAACCAAGAAAACGAACCAAGGACTAACCACCGAAACCTGCACCTAGAATATGCAAGAAACCGACAGCCAATTATTCGGAATCATCTGATGATGAGGATATTATAGATGTGCTATTGGAACCATTAGTTGAGGATGACAGTGATTCAACCATCACTTCAGATATTCCTCAGCCAGTTGTTATTCCAACAAGCAACGTGGATACAAAAGATGATTCTGAATCTGAAGGGGACGCCCACTCTCATGACACCATTGGGACAGATTCAGATATCAGCGACAGAAGGCCTTCACAAGAGGTGACCAGTGACAATCAAGAGGATATTTCTGACAGTTCGTCATCATCGTAATCATCGTCACCTGTGAGTATTCGTCGGTCAACCAGAACAAAGAAAGCACCTGCTTGGATGACGTCAGGAAAATATGAGCTTTCTAAGAGTGCAAGTCATACCACCACTGCAGATTGGTTTCAGAGGGTTCAATTCCTTTCATCTTTGGCAGACCCTCATCTGTTTTCATGGAAAACAGGCAGAAGCAGCACAGGCCATTATTGATATCATTTCAACAGCAACCACACACAGGAAATGACGGGACGTCATTTCACTGCTGGGGTGAGTATGTGATAGCCTGTTATTTATGTATTTTGTATATTTTTATATTCTTAGTACTTGATATTAATATATATTTGAATAAAGTTATATTGTTAGCTTATTAATTACATTTTGTAATTAAGGATTAGCATTGTGTATTATTCTATTTGAACTTGGTGACATAGACTATTGACGGACGAATTCTCATCTCATGTTTTGGTTAAGTCTGATTTCACTGTAGTTAGTACTTTATTTTCACGGTTGATTTGAGCGCTATCGTACATTTCTTCTATTGGTAAGTACTTTTGGCGGTTTTATTCCTTTGTTCTAGATCTTATGGGAAGACATCTTGTGGTCAACACCTATATATTTACCTGTCTGCAATTTAACAACTTAAAGAAATTAATATCCTAAATAATAATTCTGTGATTGGAAAGTTTCTTATATAAGGCCAGTCTTTTTCTTTATTAATTTTGCAATAACTGTCCAATAGTTCACATTTTTACACGTATGCATGTTTAGATTGAATGTCGAGAACGAGTGTTAAATTTTATAACAAAAGAGATCGTAAATGTATTTAAAACATAAGAAGGGTAGAATTTTAAGATCAGATATAATAATACTTCATTAACCTATTTAAATCTGGTATAATAAATTTGAAGATAAATCTTTACGTATAAAATTGAATGAATGCACGTATCGAGCTGCCCGGTATGAATGCTGTAATTTTTAAAGGTTAATCGAATTAAAGTAAATATATCTTAGAGCTTGAAGATCCATTGGTGGCCTTCGGTTGTTGTCTGCTCTATGGTCGAGTTGTTGTCTCTTTGACACATTCCCCATTTCCATTCTCAATTTTATCTAGATTTAATATTGATTTTTATAGTAAACATGAGTTTGTACTATAAACAATAAATAATGCTTAACAGATATTTATTATAATCATTTTTCTTATACAGGTATATTTAAACCTTACCAAAGATGTAGTGTTTGTTTATATAATGGTTTATATGGAAATGTGCCACTTGCACGATATGTGAGGTAAGCTAAGTGTATTTGTATTCTTGATTCGCTTAGCTTTAGTTTTTAATATTTGCTTTGCTATATTGTTACTTTTTGTGCTTATTTGCTTTTTGATTTAACCAAGCACGCAGCTTACGTTTTTGTGTAGTTTATGTTACCAACACAAGTAATATTTATAATAGACATTGGTATGAGACAGCATATGAGAACATGTAATATAATATCTAAAAGTCTAATTGGTATAACTGTAATTGAGACAAGTAATGGCTATTGTATCCACAGTATATATTTTTGTGACTAGATACATAAGTATTCAGCTAAATAAGTTTGCATGATAATGAAATAAGAACATTAGTTTTAATTATTACTTAGTAAACAGATTTATCTATCTGTAACTTATAAGTACATTTATATTTTACAGGGCTGTATTTACATATTCATATAGTTACTTCGTTTCGTCTGAATAAAAGTTACAGAACCCTAGATTGCAGTTATTCCTTTTATTACTAAAAGCCTGAGGAAAACGGCTTTTACAGTATACCCTTGCTGAATGGGTGCGTTCGTTTGGCTTATCGGATATATAAATACGCAGTTTTGTCCCATCGAAATAGGAATGTATATCCGATTCCTGGTGTAGTGAGAAATTCACGCTATCTATACGTTAAAAAACATTAGGGGGGAAAACGATCTGCGCACGAGTTGAATGATCGAAATGTGTAATCAACAAGAAAGGTTAGCTAAATCTTTTCAAATAAGTCGCATGGCTGATTTTAACACATTTTTGCGACTTTTGCTAGGACAATTGTAGATGAAAAAAAAAATATAACGAAACCGATTAGCAAAACAATATCTAAAAAATAAATAAATGCAACGCCCAAAATAAGTTGAATCCTTTAATGAATTGTTGTCAACATTTTTAATCCATTTTTGCTTTTATGTCAATTATTATACCAGTCTGAGATATAAACAAACTTGAAACAGCAAATGTTGACACGTAGACGAGACAGCCGTCATTGTTCGCTTCAATATATGAGTTATTGGCACTCAATGAAAATCGTTTTTTTTTTCTGTTCTTATCCCCTCTACTATTAGTTTTCAGTGGCGGATCCAGAACTTTTCATAAGGGGGGGGGGGGGGGAGGGGAGGGGGGGCGCTGACTGACCTAAGGGGGGCCCGCTCCAGTCATGCTTCAGTGATTTCCTATATAATCAACCAAATTTTTCCCACGAAAAGGGGGGCCCGGGCCCTCCTGGATCCGCCTATGGTTTTGCTAAAGGATACAATGTAAACCCTGATGTATACCACGACGACGTTTTTGTAATGTTTAAAAAAAAGATTAAATGCAAAGAGAAAAATGATGGAAGAATTCATACTTCAATAAAAATGAAATTTAAAAATTGGAAAACTGTTTGAGACGATTATTTATTGATTTATTGATTGTTGGTTGCTTATTAACGTCCGGTGGCAAATATTTCATGAATTTTCAGGACGAAAACAAGTAAACAATAAATACAATAGGTAGGTTTTGTAATAATAGAGGCCATCTGGGATAATGGTCGGGGAAATTTGGACTGCCAATGGACAATGAGGATATATTGGATAGGGACAGAAATTTTGCCTTGCAACAGGCCATCTACGGACCCCTCAAAGAGTTGTTGCAAGGGTTCTTAACGTGCAAAGAGCGTGGCACTTTCTGTACACGAGGCATCGGATTTAACGTCCCCAATCTGACCGGACATGGTTGCAAACTTGATACATCCCGCACAGCAAAATGGACGCCCCACTTTGGCAAGCGTTTTACTGCCGGTCCCCAGTCGCCCTTTGGTGACGATTGTTTACTGAAACCAAATGATTATACGTCACTAAATGAAGCTGATAAATTAATTGCTTCTTTTATGTCCAGTGGCAAAATTGTCATGCATTTTTACGACGAGATGCAAAGTGGATCAACATGAGGCAAATGATTACAATTTTAAAGTGGCACTTTTTACAATAAGGCAGAGCGTTCGCTAGAAGTAAAACGTATGCCGTAATAGAATACAGTTGAATCATGATCGAAGTCGTAAGCTAAGCTATTAGCCCTCCTTCTCTCTTTTTTCTACACGGTAGACGAATGCCAAAAAACAAAACGTCATGAATTAACAAACAATAACGGCCACTATAAATAAATGAGATATGGACTTTTTTATGTAAATAAATTACTATTGCAGCCAACATCTCTCGGTTCGGGACAGGTTAGTATTTCCACCGATTGATTATTGAATGGAGATATTAAAGCAACCAAAAGCACTTTGAATCAAAAATTTTCTAAAATGTAAATTATGGTATTTTGCTGGGTGTTATTTCCCGATCCTATTTCGGACCCCCTGATTTTAAGAGGGCGTATCTAATTAGTCATGCCCTATTAACTTTTAGTAAATTGAACCACAACTTAAAGACCTACACCGGGTATTTAAGTTCGAGGTACAATAAGGAGACAATAGAAATCCTTTGTGAAATGAGATCGTCACAGGTATCTTAGATAATTATTTTGCGTTGAATAACAATGAAAAATGCACGAGCAGGTTTGTAAGGTGTTTTAAATCAACAGGTTGCATGATAGACCTATCGTAATATCACAATGATATAACATCGTACTATCTCAGCTCAACATTTATAAATAACAAGTCAGCACCATACATTTTAGCGATTCATTTTATTTGTTATCATAGCTATCGAAGTGGATGACTGAGCAGTATCCATATGCAACTAACATCATGCAACGTCAACTTCACATGATGTACTTTAAACCCAACGTTACGTGTGTTTGGCATATCATCACAACATCGTGACTTATCATTATACTATCACGACTAAAGCACTTGTCATTGCAAGTCATTGCGCAGATTCAACTTAGCATATTGTAATTTAGAGTTAGCATTTTGATGACTCAATTCAACATCACGCGGTCTTAACTTTACATTTTAAGCTTCAGCATACCGTTTTGTAAATCTCAAATATATGACAGATGAGGCTTTCCATATAAACGTTTTTAACCCAGTTTAATGTTCTTGTCCCGTATAAAATTCGGAAACTTCATTCAGGTGGTTCCATTTTATAACATCTTAATATTTGGTCTTGGTATTGCTGTTAGAACTATTGACATTGTGTCTAGATTGTTACGGATAAAAAGTTGGACATATTAGTTAGTTTATCACGCCCATTGATACGGTTGTGTTATTTATAAATTAAAACAGTACTAAATTGCTATATAGTTATAAATACTTATGGTCATATATCATGTCGATATTCATACTTTGGCATTGCACAAAGTTAGTTTTTCTCAAACTGTTTATGAAGTCTTTACACTAAATTCTTGGATGTGTACTGATTAATATTTATTTCTGGAAAACATGATTTATTTATTAGTTGTGATTGGCTTTGAGCTAGATTTCAGTAATAACGAGTACTTTTATATCGGTACTTGATATCATTAGGATGTTAATAAGTTGATTTTGTGATTTGTGTCGATCTAATGAGTCAGGCCTTTTCCAACAGATGTTTATAGTTTTCTTATGTTATGCTGTTACATCACTCTACCAGTTTAAGGAAGATTTGGGCGACCGCAAACATGTTTATGCCTGCCACATCTTCTTTTTTATATTAGACTGAGGAATTTTCTATTTCCTCAATATTTCAGTGGACATAAAATTGAAAATGGAAATGGGGAATATGCCAAAGAGACAACAACCCGACCAATGAGCAGACAACAGCCGAAGGCTACCAATGGGTCTTCAATGCAGCGAGAAAATCCCGCACCCGGAGGTGGTCCTCAAATAAAATTGTGTGCTAGTTCAGTGAAAAAGGACGTCACACTAAACTCCAAAACATATAAATGAACTAAAATTAAAAAACATACAAGACTAACAAAGGCCAGTTACTCTTGCTCTTTAACACCACATGTTTGCCAAAACAACTACAAATGTCTAGTAATAAAAAAAAAGAAGATGTAGTATGATTGCCAATGAGACAACTCTCCACAAGAGACCAAATGACACAGAAATTAACAACTACAGGTCAACGTACGGCCTTCACCAATGAGTAAAACCCTTGCCGCATAGTCAGCTATTAAGGCCCCAAAATGACAAATGTAAAACAATTCAAACGAGAAAAGTAACGGCCTGATTTATGTACAAAATAATGTACGTAAAACAAATACATGTATGTTATACAGCAACAAACGACAATCACTGAAGTACAGGCCCCTGACTTGGGACAAGCACATACAGAATGTGACGGGGTTAAACTAGTTTGAAGGCGCGCCAACCCTCTAACATGGGACAGTGGTGAAACAGTACAACATAAGAACAAACTATAAAGATCAGTTGAAAAGGGCTTAACTCGTCAGATCGATACAAAGAAGTACGCTATAACCCTTCTAATGATCAAACTCACGACCACACGCACTATACACGAGAACGCTACTGCTAAAAAACAAGGGCAGTTTAAAGAAACTGACGACAACGTGTTGAGTCTCAGAGTAAGTATCTGGCAG
Source organism: Mytilus californianus (assembly GCF_021869535.1). NCBI lineage: Eukaryota > Metazoa > Mollusca > Bivalvia > Mytilida > Mytilidae > Mytilus > Mytilus californianus. Next base: position 31,818,941 of record NW_026262581.1, read on the forward strand.
CTAGCTATGGATCTTCACGGGGCATTTTGAATCTATTTAAACTTTATATTGTCATAACGCACATAAACGTGTAGATCTCGAATAATTTTACAACAGTAGTCAAGATTAATCGGGGAAATATAGCCCTTTAGTTCAGTTTTCTGTAATGACAAGTTTACAGAAAGCAAAACAGCTTTATTATTTTCTGAGATAATTTGACGAAAATTTTATATTGTAGTATGGATAACGCATGTATATTGTCGCAATACATAAATGCAAAGTATAATATAAAGTATAATGTGCATTTCAAAATTTAGTACCAAAGCATACTAGGTCTGTTATAACACAATCAAAATAGATACTTACAAATAGTCATCATGACAGAATTAGGCATATAATGTATCAGTCTTTTGGACACGAACTCATTTTTTAGAATTGTTAAAAAAGAAAAAAAAAGAAAAAAAAAAAAATACAATTATTATTTTCATTGTCTAAATCTTACCTTTCCAAAAGAAAAATATATTTAAAAATTTTCAATTAAGTACAACTGTAAGGGCACGTGTAACTTAATTTGAGTCTGGTCAGGAAGAAGTGCAAAAAAAAAACCCTTTGTATTGATGTCCGTTTCAATTTCTAATCATCCCAACTAAAAGACTATGTAGATAATGATTTCTCAAAAAAGAAGCCAAAATTCTCGATAAATGAATAAACTCATCATATATACCAGGCTTTAAATGTTGTATGCCAGACGCACGAACGTTTACATATTACTGAAATGTCAAAAAACTATATGATATAATAAGAAATAAATTATCTGTATCATAATAAGCGAAATAGCAAAACATATATGCAAATAGGATAACAAATAAATCATTTCTGATGACTCTAAACAAGATATATATATATGTATTACATAATAGGAAAAAAGTTTCTGACAGTTAAAAAATATTAAAAATGAATAAAAAAATTAAAAGAAAATTAATACGAACTGTATTTAGATAAAGATTTATAATATAACTTTTTATATTATCTTCATTTACTACACACGTTGGTTTTTGCTTTTAAGTAAATTCATAATCAAAGTACATTCATATAACAAAAAATGTATGATTCCTTCACCAAATCTATAATTTCATAATGTTTAGTTGCAAAAGTCACAGATTCAGTGTCACCAACAGAAGTTATAACTCTGTAAAAAAGTCCTTAATTCACAGTTTCTATGTCATTTGAAGCACGTCTTCATTTAAGAGTCATTTGAAAATTCCTCCATTAAATCTAGGACTTCTTCGAGTTTATTTGCAAATTGTAGGTCTTTACTTTCTTCCATGTCTTTTAAATCATCAAGTATCTAAAACAAAAAGTATATAAAGTTTTAGAAAAAGTCTTATTAATATCCTCAGAAAAATTTGATATCAAATTTGAAAGGAATTTCTAAGAATCTTTTGCAAAAAACGTGTGATATATACTGACGTCATAATACATATTAATAAAAAAACAGCACTACATGAATGCCTAACAAGTTTGCATCATCATAAATATAAAATGTTTTGACATTTTGCCAAATAGTGCATGGCATGGATTTGAGAGAAAATAAGAATATTAGAAAATATGCATATGATAGAAGATTAAATTTTACATGTTCAACAAGAAAGAATAAAATCACTGTCATTGACAATGATAGTAACAGATACATGTATATATAATAAATCATTCATTCCAGTGTTGGATCAAAGTTTGATATCATGTCAAAGATCTGACGTCTGAGCCTTAGTTCATATCTACATCTCTTATGACGTTGCCATGAAATCACCAAGAGATCCTGTACGTATGTATACCGTTTTATATACTTACTTTGGATTCATTATTTCTATTTATAAAGTTAAACTAAGATTGCTTACTTCACTGCTGTACTTTCCAATAAACAAATTATAAAGCTGATGAAAAGTTGATTGTCTGCTGAAATTCAGTGTTGCATTCTGTCTCTAGAATTAAATGTTTTCATTTAATTTAAGACAATGGTATGCTACATATCTTTTATGAGATTTTCACATACATATTTCATAAAAAGAGGAGTATGGTAACTCAGCTCTTATACAAAATAACCGATCCCAATATCACAAAACATTCAGTAGGTAATAGTATGATTCCTTTTCTTATCAATTTTTATAGAAATTGTACATGCATTCTTATAATTTTTGAATTTTATTTTCTTAAACTATTCTAAAGTTACGTACTCAAATATTGACACTTCCATGAACGAATTTATATATTTACAATGTTGGTACATCTCAAAATACAAAGCAATTTTATTCTTGCGTACTTCCTTTCGCAGATGAGGTTTAATTATAAATTTAAATCTACTGCATTTGAAATAAAAGGAATTAATACTATTTACATTTGATATTTCGTCTATTTCACTCCAAAAATCCTGATCATTGACTGGTTCTACACGTTTAAAGAATGTCCCGATGAGTTTTCTGTATCTTGGTATATCTTTATGGAATAACAGTTTCTGTGGTGGTGACTCCTGGTGATTTAAAGAAGAAAAACAAATCGATTCTGATTACTTCTATTATATGCATTTAAATAAGAAATTCAGAAACGAAATTCTACCTGAATAAATTTGCAAAAAAAAACTAACTTTTTCATCTTTTTATAGTATTGAAATATGAAGAAACATGGTGTTCAAATCTTCTCAGAATATACCATTTTTTTTCAGATTACAATGTAAATATAACTATTTACTGAAAACTAAAAAAAAAAAAAAAAAAATCGCTCAAACAATACAATACCTGACGATGAGTATACCATAATTCTGACCTTGTTCACTTTATGAGCTGTTTGCGTAAACATTTCAACAAACACTTGTCTCAAAATGTCCAAGCATGACCCTACATGACCAGGTACATTTACATCAAACAGTATATCTGGTTTACCAATCAAAGGAGCCCAAATTCGTGTCGCATAACTGAAATTTAGTATACACACGTGAGTATACAATACCAATCATTATTGATATAAATACGGTAACCTATAATTATTAACATCTACATGTATGTCAGTTGGTCTCTGGTGGAGAGTTTTCTCATTTGCAATTATACCAATTATCTTCTTATTTTTATAAACACTGTAAATCCGCCCCCTCCCATATTATAAGTTTCATGTAAAGGTTAAAACAAGTGTTAAAGTACCATTTCAATATCATGTAACTGTGAGGATACACACGAGTAAAGCAATACATATGGTTAACTGGAAAGAGACGAAACCGTAGAAATGATAATATAATACAATTAGTTAACAACTGAAGACAACATTAGGGGTTTTATGTACAGATGCAAGAACAAAATTGAAACAGATAACTCTAAGCATTTAGCATTTGAATGTAAAATCACAGGTTGAATAGTAATATTCCTGTTACATGTGTTAATGAATATAAGAAAAAACCTACCACTCATTTTTCCATGATTCCAGTACTTCTGGCTCAATATTATAGTCTTTTCCAAATTTATCTAACATGCAAAGGAAGTAACGAATTGAAATGGATAGTGAAGGCGGGTCTATTAATCCCTCAAAAGTAGAATCAATGTATTCGGCAAGGAGCAGCTGAAGATAGATATATTTATATATTCCATTATCTTTTTCGTAAAAGTACAATCGACAATGCAATTATAAATAATCACTTGAGCTGGCTACTATACTGACACAACACTAGGTTACGCAATATTTAGTTTTGTGTTTATTGTGTTTATTTGAAATTGTTTCTTTGTTTCACCTTTTTCCATTTGTTGTCTTTCTTTAATTGATATATTTGTGTGTATAGACCTCTTTGGTATCTTCATACTTTCTAGATGACCACATAGCAAACAGAAACGCACTTGTGAGCCGGATTTGTGATATGTGTACATTCCTTTACCGACAAAATTACACTCGAAATTAATATATTTAACAAGAAGATAACGAAAACTCTTGTTTTCGTTTCAATGAAGTCGACTGATAACAACTCCAATTGATATGCTTACTAGGTACTGTGAAATCGAAAGAATTTGCAAATGTCTTACCTTTGTATGAAATAATCTATTCAAAAAGATGTCACCATAGTCAACTTCTCTATTTGACTTTACGTCATCTGGTATGTTCGACTGAAACATATTATTATTAATTAACATAAAAAAACACAGATTTTGATTACAAACAGATATATCATTATCATATTTGTAACCCATTAATTAAACTTACAATGTAGGTTCTTCAAACAACAATTTGATAATGAGGCAATTGTCCAATTTAAACACAAACTGCTGTATAAATTTTAAAACATTTAAAAAAAAGTAAACTATAACAACGTCTGCAGTAAAATGGATAGTATTATAAAAGAACAGCAGCCTTTCAAACAAAATGCAACATTAATTTATCTGACAATATCATTGCGTGCACGTGTAAATGGTATGTGAATGCAAATACAAAAGGTTTGTTTAAGCATATTCACCATTTTAATTCGACAACATTTGACATATAACACAATTAATTTCAACTTTTTGCTACTTTATTACTGTCGTCGCTCTAAGAGTGTGTTGAAAGTAATGATAGCGACAATTTATTTCTAGACTGGTTCTCAGGGTTGACATCACAAGTAAACGACGTGAGTTAGTCAATGAAACATTTTATTAAAAGTATCATAACAAAGATCTAATTATGCATTTAAGTTCATTACATTGTCAAGTGTTATGAATAATTATTCATAGGTAGCTTTAACTGTCTTTTCATTGATTGCTTTGTAAATCAAATTATTTATAAAAATCAGGATTGCCAATGAGACCACTATCCTTAAAGTCCAAATAACTTGTTTGTGATTAAAGATCGTATACCTTCAACAATGAACAAAAACATACTGTATAGTTTAGGTTAATATGTTAATGAGAAGGCAAACAAACGACCCTTAAAATAGCAAAAAACAAAAAAACAAAAAAATAGACCTCAATAACTGAATGTATAAAATCAGAACTTAAATATAATTATGTTTTTGAAGTTAAATGCTCTTAGAAGTATCTAGAAATGGTAAATTGTTAAGTGCATGAATATAATATTGTACAAGCTATCTCTCGTAAGCATAAGTGATAGTATATATTCTAAAACTAAATATATAGCAGCATTTCAATGTACTTACCGAACATGTTTCCTTAGAAAAAATATATTGGATCTGATATATATTCATCATAAAAAAATACCGAAACAAAAACAAATGAGTTAAACTAAAAATGAATTGCATTTCATACCTTCCTGTCAATTGTCTTTACTATGACACTGTCAACGCAGTCACGTATATTCTTTAAGCATAGTAAAAAAGATGTGTATGCTTACGGTAATCAAGCAACAATCTAATTTATGTCAGGTTACTAGTATATGAAAATTATTCAATTAATGATTAATGAACCTTTAAATTCATTTCAAACAAGTGCCTCTCTTATCGTGCAATATCAACATCCTTAAAACAAATATATAATGCATGTATATGTTTATGATCACATAATAACTTTTTTACGGAATGTAAATTTGTTGCATGTACTTGAGGGAGGCATGAACATATAGAATTGAATAACGATTTGTGTTGAAAAAATTGGAGAAGTTAATATACCAAATGCCATTTTTGTATTTCTACCATCTCGCCTTCACCACTGTCAGCCACCAATAATGATATATCCTCTGACGAAACACTTTCTGTTCGGAGTCCTTGCGAATTTACTAGTAATACAAAAAATAGAACTCAACTGTGTTACAGTATTCTTATTGTTATTTTAGATTATTTGATAAAATTGCACATAATGTTTCGAATCATATATTTACTGCAGTTCAAGCTGGTATAATACATGCAGTTAGCCACATGTCTTTAGCTATTCAGTTATACAATAAAAATATTCGAAATTTACTGAGGAGCATGTATAAAATTATAGGTCACCATACGACCTTCAACAATGAGCAAAATCCATACTGTATAGAAAGATTAAAAAGAATTCTGCAAGACAAAGGTTGAGACATTCAAAAGGGAAAACCAATTGTTGGATTCATGCCAAATTCATGCCAAACAATCAACGAAAAACAAATTTGGCGAACATCAACCAATAGCAGCCAATCAATTTATGAATCATGATTTTGCACAGGCTTTTAAAGACTGGTAGCATATACATGAACCTTCACCTTAATCTGGGATAATGATGTAATAGCACAACATACGAATTAAATGTTAAATTCAGTTAGAAAGGGTGTAATATTTGATAACTCGATAGTTTTTACATCTTATATTCTACGGTTCTCTGCACTCTGAAGCAACATTTTCGCTATTTTATCTTAATTGCGAAATTATCGAAAATAAACCACAAAAGTTCCAAGTTTTCAGTATCGGTCTTATCGTCAAATAAATTTGTTTGAATGTACACAAAATTAATAAGTGTGTACAAAACGTACCTGTGACTTTGTAGATGTAGTTTCAGTCTCTTTTAATACAGTTCTAGAATACAACCTCAAAGATCTTCTTTTGATCAGTTATATGAATAACAGATTCTTCTATAAATGTATGACTAAAAGGAAATGTAGGGTATACATCACTGAAACAGCAACCAACCAATGCAAATAGACCAAAAACAAGACATCTAGAGGCTCACTAAAACATAGGCCTTCAACAATACCATATGTCTGATGGCTTATATCAACACGAAGCACAACAAAAAATTCAAATTACAAAAAGTTAAAGTAAACAAAGTACCGATACAAGAGTACTAGCTGGTAATGACAGATTGTTGAAGCCAATGTCAACTAATAATTAAAGACTGTTTTCCCAGATTAGAATAACAATTAGCACACATCATACGGATTTGGTGTAAAGATGTCATTAACAACCTGATTAAATATGATCTTGTGCAATGATAAAGTACAAGTATTAAACGGATAAAGGCTCATTAGTGTTTGTACTTTTATAGCAATACATATGTAGTTATTTCTAATTTATTGAACATAATAAATATTTATATTAATAAAGATCATATTCAGAGATGAAACTGAGAAGTTAAATTGATAACCTTTAAGTTTTGCTAAAATATATATAAACTAATCTTTCTTCGAAGAATATTTATTCAAAGGATAAGTAAAGTTTTACATGTTTTAAAGGGATCGTATCTAAATTTTCAGGCTCTTTAAAAAAATCATGTCTGAAGAGGTCTCAATAAGTTTGTACAAGTATTTCAAGACGCATTACTACATAGCTGTTTGAACATTAGAAAATAACAACTGTAACAATAAATAGAGTATTGGTAAAGGAATGGAACATGTGGAAAATTTAACAGAATTTTTTTTTAAAGCAAACGAAATAAAAATTGTTTGAAAGTGTATAAATTTATAAAACTATTTACCATAGACATCCTCTTCAACATGAGGCTTGTACATAAGGGCCATTTTACTGTTGTTGTTCACCATATAATGCTTCAAAGTATTTAGACAAACCAGTCCATTGTTTTTTTCACTGGTGTTGTCAATATCATTCAGTGTAAGTTTTCCTGCCCTTCCTTCTTGCCATTCTATTATTAGAAAAAAAAAACAATGAGTATTTCGGTGGGGCCTCAAATGTAACATACTTAATTTATGTAAAGTGATAGGATTTAAAAGGAAAAGGACCGTGACGAAATGCACATTTTCAACATATATGAGTGAACTAAATTTTAACCATTGATATGTATATGTTAAATCTACACTTGCTTGCGGAAATGATGTATTTCTCATTAAAGTATCAAAAGAGGCTGAGCAATATCCCTAAACACCAAAATAATATTTTTTCTTTGTCGTTCATTCAAAGTTTTGTTAGTATATTTAACTTTTTTTGCAATGCCTAGAACATTTGTAATCTTGATGCATAAATGTTTTGTAGTTGAGATAAGAATTGCGTACCTAAATATAGTTCATCATTGTGCGGTATTTCTGAAGCAGGTTTGTTTATATAAATCTGCGCACACCATTTCTTTTTGACCTGTGATATTGTATCACAGTCAAGAACTTTCACAGGATAATGCTGGTCACTATTTCCATTCAAATCTATTTGTAATGTCTAAAAAACAAATACATTATCACCTGATGATGATATGCTGAACCAAACCCGTTCTCCTTCATTAAAAGCATATATTATATTCTCGTTCATTGGACAGGAAATATTTGGCTTATTGATAATTATTTATTGGAAAATTAATGTAGTCTTACTTTTTTGGAAGTAAGACAATGCTTCAGAACATAAACAATCAAGTAAGTTATAAAGAAATGTTTTATTAAATAAAATTTTCAAGAAATTTTCAAAGAATTTTCTTTTAAATAGAATTTCAAAGATTTTTCAGATTCACTAAAAATGTAAAAGTCCATAAAGGTTTATCCAACTCAATAACTGTTCAATATTTTTAGATTAATTAAACAATATCTAAATAAGGAGATATGGTATGATTGCCAATGAGACAAATAGCCACCAAAGTGCAAAAGAGGTGGATGTAAGCAATTATACGGCATTCAACAATGAGAAAACCCTTACCATAGTATAATCGGCTATTAAAGGCTAGGTAATTGTGTACTAAATTAAATGAATGAACGAGAAATTCCTTTGCGTTTATTTATGTTATTCATGCTTAGTACGATTTTTGACGTTCCTCATTCGACTCTTATTTAAATTCATATTACAAAGTTCATGAAACGTTTTTATTCAGATGTTTGACAACAGAAAGTTTTGACCCTTCTGAAGCACTCAAACTCATAAGGTTTTTTTTACCCGGAAGCGAGGAATAGGGCCGTATAGCTCAATCATGTAATTTCCTGGGCAGTGTTTAATTGGCTGTAGTTTGATTGTTCATCTGTTTGCTCGTGCTGTTGTTTTTCTTTCTTCGAGTTGTTGTTTGCCCCTTGCTGTCTTTTTAAATGATTGTCGGTCTATAACTGAACTAATGATAATATTTCAAATGACTTCAGTATATAAAAATAAGAAGATGTGGTATGAATGCCAATGAGACAACTCTCTTCAAGAGACCAAATGACACAGACATTAACAACTATAGGTCACCGTACGGCCTTCAACAATGAGTAAAACCCATACCGCATAGTCAACTATCAAAGGCCCCGAAATGACAAATGTAAAACAATTCAAACGAGAAAACTAATGGCCTGATTTATGTACAAAATAATGAACGAAAAACAAATATGATATACAGCAACAAACGACAACCACTGAATTACAGGCTCCTGACTTGGGACAAAAGTAGTTTGTATAGCTTTAAATCCGTTTAATGGTGCATAAAACTATGAATACCATGCTCTATTATCAAATTTTTTCTGAAACCGGTTATTTAATTCCATCTAAAATGTCCGAAACGTATAAAACATGTCTGAAACACATAACATTGATAAAAATAATCTGTGTTCAGTCTTTTATGATCGATCCGAATAACATTGGCGGATTAAATAAAAAAAAAAGGGATTACTATCGGGTTGATTGATATTTTTCTTACAAGATTTTGATGTTCGATCCGCATTTTCAATAGCTTCTCTTCTGCAATGGTATTCTTTGAATTACCAGTTAGTGCATCAATTGGCCCCATTTCTGTAATTGTCTGTACTGCTTTGTATAACATAAACAGTTGCATACTGCTGTGTGACTGTAATTATGTAATTCAAATCGATTATTCATATGTAAATGACAAAAGGAATTGAGGTTAAATATTTTGGATTTCGTTTTAAGATTTCAATTTTGAAAATTTAACTTAATGAAATATACGTAGAAATGATTATAATTATCATGTTTGGATCTTCTGATTGAAATCATAAATAATATAATCACGAGTTAAATATATTTAAAATATAAATATTCTTAAAACAATACATTCCTGCAATAATATATTAATATGTTACATATTTGATAGTGGATAATTGAATATTCAATACATTTTTTGTCAATGTTTAGTAGGTAATGCTTTGGTACTGACAGTATTTGTAAATTATTATTCTAAAATTCACCGTTGATAAATTCAGAAATTAAATTACGTAGGTTCCAATTTCCTTAGGCAAAGTTGACTTTAGATGAAATTGCCTATTTTCTATGTCCTTTTTTGTAGACCAGGGGTTCAAATTAGCGGTGGTCCGAGGTTCGTGACCTTCCACTATTGCAATTGGACTTTCGTTTTGGTTACTAGCTACGCCCGACGGACCTTCGATTTGAAAGAAAATAAAAATTAACTTTGCTGACCTTTTTTAGCTGTCAGTATCGTCATTTCAAAGCCATATTATTATTGTATATCCCTCGAGAGCTTACTTCAAATCATTCCAACTGTCGGCAAATAGAGTTTGTTAATTCATTAGAACGTAATGAAAGATGCCTTAAGTAAATTTGTAATCCATGTATTGCATTAAAAACGTCATATTCCCTTCCAAATAGCGTCTCAAACATCGTTTATTTTTGTAATTTTTCTCGTCGGCCATTGAAATATTTGTACAGTATTCATCGGAAATGGGCCAAATATGAACGAAATCCTGATTCTTACGACAATGACTACGAACGCATGAATGGCGCAGCTGGCAGAAGAGAAGGGTGGACAGCTTTTGAGGGAGGTGAGAGACAACAAATAGGTGGGGGAGAAAAAAAGATTCTAAAAGTGGGAGGTGGGAGATAGGGGGCGGGAAGTGGGAGAAGGGTACCCCCTGTCCACCTATTCAGAAGAATATTGATCCCAAAAGCAAAAATTAACGCTTTCCACGCGCATTTAATACTTGATCTACTTGAATAATGTATATGTTTTCATGTACATGCATTGTTTCAATTTATTAATTAAAGTTGCTCAACTCTGGGACTATTACTAATATCATTATATTATGTCCTAGCTTAATTTTGTTAAATTTATATATTTTTTTAATGAGAAACACTGAATTTCATAAACATGATAACAGAGTAGTTTTTCAATTGAATTTTAATTGATATAACAACTTTTTTTCCGTTTTTGGTATAAAAACCGTTCTTTTTTATCAGTGCTAGATATTTAGTTGGTAGTTTCTAACAAGACAACTAATATAATCATTGTGCATCTAGATATGATAAACTTAAACAGTATTAAATTGGAACTGTTACTTCAATTGTAAACTCGGGTTACGGTATAAATTTAACAACAATATAACGAAAGATACATATATAACCCTTTATGTTATAGTTTAAACCAAACATTGTAGCGCCGCGAGCAATTTTGAACACTCCTCTTTCTATGTAGCAACATTCCCGCAGCGCCTGCATACGGAGTATATATCTCCCAATTGATACGATATTCCCGGGCTTGTATTTCCTATCATGATTTCCTTGATAGAGGATTGTTGCTAACAAAAAAAGCTATTAAACCAAGAGTTCCAAATGGTGAAGTTGAAATTTTCCCTTCGTAAATTTTACGGACGGCATCACGAGTTGGTTGACCGTTATGGAATAACCGTTTCAAAGATGATATCGGATATGTTCCTTATGTCGTAACTACAGTACCATTCCCTTTTCACGAATGTGACCTACCGAATTAGACTATTTACCGGATTTGTAATAACATAAGCAACACGATGGGTGCCACATGTGGAGCAGGATCTCCTTACCCTTCCGGAACACCTGAGATCACCCCCAGTTTTTGGAGGGGTTCGTGTTGCTAAGTCTTTAGTTTTCTATGTTGTGTCATCTGTACTATCATTTGTCTGTTTGTCTTTTTTTATTTTTGGCCATGGCGTTGTCAGTTTGTTTTCGATCTATCAGTTTGACTGTCCCTCTGGTATCTTTCGTTCCTCTTTTCAAATCTCACCACTTCTCCCTATGATTTTCAAAAAGAGAACTTACTTCTCACTATGATTCTGAAGAGTGTGAGCCCTGAGATTATGGTATAACTGTGAATGATTGAGACAAAACAACCACCCACAGTGACACCCTCCCCAATACAAAAAAAAAAGATTATTGAAATTCATAATATACAAGACAAATACATTTATTATCATGGACATGCTATACCACAGTGACACTGACAGTGTAGTGCTTTATGCATATGGTTGCCTGGCAATATATTTGTAAACTTAACAAAACATTACATGCAGTTTTTTAAATATGATAAAACAAGATCAGTATAACCTAACACCAAAAGCACATTAATTTTGTATCTTAGTTACTGAGTTATAAAATATTTCATGTAAAGGTAGGACCTAGGATTTAGGTTGTGGACCTTTCAGTTTGGAGTGTTAAAGGTCCTGGACCTTCCAGTACCAAATGTTGTATTGAACCCCTGAGCATATCCTTGCGTTTCTACGTATTTTTACATCTCTACCTTTTAAATGATGAAGATAAATCTGGACAAAAAGCTTTAAACGCACAAATCTATAAACGGTATTTTTCATTTGGAACACTACATACAGTTAAGTGTCTAAACAGTCCAATCTGTAACCAATTTACCATCAACCTCAGGACAATAGAGTCAAACCTACAAATGAAGCATTCAATGTGATAAATAATATTTGAAATATTTCATTTAAACCATATTTTTAATTTCACTTAAACCATATATTTAATTTCATTTAAACCATATATTTATCTATATGATAGGAAAGTATTATTCATCAATTATAATACTAAGTAGTCAATATTTAATTTTTGTAGATAATTTAACAGATTTTAAATTACGCAGATATATTATAAAACTAAACTTAAAGTTACCTTCTGAATAATACTTTTTGTTGTTTTTTAGTTGATGACCGAATCATATCTTCCAACAAACAATGAACCAAACCACAAAATTCAAAAGAAAATAACTAAAACCAGTATGACTAAACGAGGTCAGTATAGAAACTAAACAGATGATGACAAGGGGAGATAAAAGCATAGACAGACAGCACCATAGATAAAATACAAATGTAAAAAAAACCCAAATAGTCGAAATAATACCACACAAACAATATAACTTGAGTATCACGAGTCCCGCAAAACGGGTTGTAATCTGGCATGCTCTGAACGGTTATCATTTTCTACAAAAGTGACACTCGTCGTGTTACTCTATGATTGTTGAAACCCATTGCTCACATCATCACAACTCATATTAAACTATATCAACGAAAATAGACAACCTTCAAAACAAGAAACATGATCATAAAACTGCCTAAGAGAATTAAAAGGACAGTAAAGTGTGCTGACGATTTACTATTACATTTTAAACTTATATCATGAAACTGGAAAACGGCATGAATGAATTACATGTTTAATGGGTAAGATCGGGATTGTAATTGAGAAATATGATAGCTATATATCGATGAAATTCTAAACGGCAAAAAGTATAAAAACACACACACATACATCTGAATCAAACCATCTATATCAATTTGTATCACTCAACAAAATATAATATCTTTAAGTTGCACAGTCTTTTTAAAGCCTGTCTTCTTTCTTACATGACCACTTTCATTATAATATAAGAGCAGTAAAGAACTTAAAATAAACTTACTCGAATAAGAGTCTCATATTTCCGAGCATTGAAATCGACAAAACTGAGGAAAAATGAGCCCTGAAATATATACAATTACGACTTATTGAATATCCATTTTCAAAAAAAAAAATTATGTGCGACATAATTATATAAAAAATCTTTAAACTTTAAAGCAAAACTGACATCATTTTATTATAAATGAGGTTGTCGTGTTGGTATGCTGAATAGGTAATTCAAAAAGGAAACACAAATCATGATGTGTTGGCGTTTAGCACAAAAATGTACTAAATTCTGACCGTCTACCATTTCCGTTTTTTTGTAATACATTTGGCTCTCTAGAGCAAGGTGAATTATCATGATATGAAATTATCATTGATAAAACTTACCATGGTGTGTAGTAGTATGCATTAGATAAAATATAGATGGCTAATCATCAATTATTATATTTTGTATAAAGGTCAATAACGAACAAATATAATATATCATTATTACTTTTCTTGTATTGTAAGCATATTTGGTCTATCTAACGTTTGGATGAGTGACTTTAGGAAAAGCTTATTCGACAACAATATTTCGAATTTTTCCATTGCACTTCTTATTATGTGATTTCTTTCATCTGATATCTGAAATAACAAGAACATTTTCTACAGTTTAACAATTTCATTCAAAAACTATTAGTGTGACTGCTCAAAGACTGAAAGTATGAATATAGGTTGGATAGCCCATTATAAAATTAGTATGTGACGGTGTGTACAACATCATATGATGTGGAAAATCAAACTGAAAACTTTAGCATACATTGGCGAGGTCCGTTTTGCTCAGTGATTTTGTTTTCTGTGTGATGTTTTGATATTGTTGTTTGTCTTTTCGTCCTTTTTTGGCCATGAATTGATGTTATCTCACGAACTGTCCACTATTGATTTGTAAACACAAGGATACAATATATTTGAAACATATAGTCAAATATACCAGTAGTTTGCAACTGTTAATTCGTTTAAAGTTTCAGAAAGAAAAATAATGTTGCGTTTGTTTGCATGCTAGTTGACAGCTTTATATCCTTAGTACACTCTCATATAACTGAGCAATTATATACATATATCAGAACTAATATATTTGAAATGTTCATTTTTAAAACAGGCAATGTAGTATGAATTTTACCTCTAAATCGTGAAGCAATGGATTAGACATATTATCTTGGTTTGGAAAGAGTAGATGAAGAATAAAGGTTTGATAATCTAAAAATGGTACTCTTGCAGTAACGAGGTCAGATTTTATGTCTCTTATATTCATCTGAGCATCAGCAAATTCTATAAAAAAGTATCATAAGAAGAATAAAGGATTTTGTTATTGTGAAGTAATACTATTAGGTCAATACAAGGAAACACCAGCAGAGCAAGATTCATAATGAAGACTGGATGCAAATTTGACCTTTAATGGATTTAGCTATTATTTTATGTTCTTTTTTATCATATAGCTCTCCAACGGTTTTGGTTCTTATACATGATTGTGTTTCAAATATTCGGCATTGGGCATTTCTGAAGAAGGTAAATCAAGAAAAGCGCTTCGGACGCATACAATTTTTCAATTGTTGTTTTCATTTCTGGACTTCACCCAACTGATCAGACCTGCACACAAAAGTAATTGACACGAGTAACTACTAACATAGCTTACGGTAATCATAAACAGAACCTCTACCCCAAAATAGGACTGCCACTGGCCTTTTCGCCATAATTTAATCTGAATAAGTACAAACATTCCCATAGAAAAGTGCAGTTGTAGATCCGTATAAGAAGTATTTGAGAAGTCAATAGAATAAGGTACCCTGGACTCCGTTCAGGGATGTTTGGACAAATATCTTTTTTTATATTTATTTAGATCATTGTGTTGTTGAAAATCCTGATTTTATACCGGTTGACTATTACTTGAAGTTCATTGTTACCATGGTTACTGAAAAACATCTATAAAACGTTTAAATGTTAAAAGCACCATTTAAAAAGTACGAACAACACATACAATTGGATTCAAATGAAAGTCAAACATTATTAAATCCTTGAAAGGACCTATAGGACTATAGTGCTATTTCTCTCGAAACAAGAATGCATGGTTTGTATAAAAAAGGTACCTTAATTAATGCAGACCAGACGGTTTGTTTAATACATTTCAGTTTGCACAAGTTTGTACTAAGACATTTGTCATTTCATTTGATTTAGCTATGTTGATGAACACATGTATGACATACTTTTAGGATGCCAAATTGATTAAAAAAGAATTTATTTTTGTATTAATAAAATAATGACCAACTCACCTTCTCTACTAGCTTTTCGTATAATTTCTTCCCTTGTCATAAGCTCCATTTTGAATTCTTTGATAGCCTTCTTTTTCTTCTTCTTTAAAACAATTACAGCCAGCATGCCTATGACAACAGCTGTAACTAAAGCTGCAGCCAAAATACCAACTGTGATGCCTAATATATTGACGTCCACTTTGTATTGTAAGTCACCAATGTAAATTTCAATATTTCCAACGTACACCTGTTTGTTTAAATAAGTAAAACATTAGTATATAGGATAACAATACAGATTTAAATATACTGCTGTTAATTTTGGATACCATAAATGTATTTATTTCATGAAGCAGCTGTTTAAAGTTATTGATTCTACAGATCCTTCACCAGGTTTCTTAAATCTATTTGTCTGTTTTTGTTGTAAAATTCAAATAAGACAAGACGAAATGAAATACCAAAATAAAATTAATAAAAAAAATCGAAAGAAATCGAAGAAAAAAGAACATTGTAAAAAATAAGAACCGAATTGAAACCGACAAAAAAAAAAAAAAAGAGACTTATGATTGAATAAACCGAACCACTAAACAAAAGTATGAGTTAACTCATCGGATCCCAAAGGCTAAACAGTTCCTGTTGTGTTGTACATGACACATACAAATTTGTTGATAGGTATATTTCAGTGATAAGTCAAACCATTTTGTGACTACCACAAGTTGCACATATTCGTGGGCATCTGTCCAACAGATCATACAATATTCCATAACTATCCAACACAATATGGTGGCATTCGTTAAACCATTGACCAAACGACTTTTAACAGTATTTAGCTTCATTATATATGCAGAAACCTTCTATCAGGGTTTTTTTTTTTTTTATAGATATGCAAGTTCTCAAATCGGAGATATATAAGGATTGTATTTCATTTGAACATTTGAATGTTCAACTGATAATATTCAAAAACAAAGTTAGGAGAATTTTCGATGCAAGAAGTCTTCTTTATTTATAATGACAAATGTATTGCTAGTTCTAATAGACACGCAACAACCACATTTGCTGTCCACAAAGAAAAAATTAATTCATCAAGTAATGAACAAATCGGTCAAACATTTTGTTTACTTGCCAGGACAATCACACAAAATCAATATTCTTAGCACCTTTTGAATGTATTCTGATTGTTTAAAATTTGATGATTCAATCCAAAAACTACTTATTTCCTCTGTTGCTAAGCACACATATACATACACAGTTTCTTTCTGGTCGCAAACACAATAAGCAGTACAATCAATTTGCGAAAGCTATTCGACATAGGACAAATGTAACAGAAAAAGCTTTAGAAAATGATAAAAATTGAGATTATTTAAAAGGTATAGACACCATAACAAAGCATAAAACTATTTGATAAGATATCGTTATGAAGGTAGATAATTAGTATTCACATATTCATTTTTGGCATTTTAGTTTTGGAGGAAATAACCTTCATGATCTGGCAAATATTCAACACAGTGAATGACACATGCATTTTATGAATTTTACTCTAGCACTCATCAATTATATATTTCACTTACTAAAACATAAACCATGTCCACATCACTGTTATTAGTCCGAGGTACTGATTTAGGTGGAAAACATGTGATACATTGCATATTTAGATCAGTAATGAGACAACTTCCATCCAAACCAATATGTATACTGTAGTCCTCACGTCGAGCTCCATTTAAAATGTTTTTACCCTATGAAAAGAGATCAGAAAAAAACATTGTTATGCGGTACACGTTTAACGAAATGAGAGAAAGCTCTTTATGTTAAAATTATAGGAAGAAACCTTACTTAAGTAATTGATATGTATAAAAAAAATTTATGAGTCATTGAGACCGTATCCGAAGGACACAACCCCCAAAACAGCTACATCTAACATCCCCCTACCAAAACAACATAAAAAACATAAAAAAAATATGCACATATACTTTAACATTGTTTTTTTGTCGAAAGTAACGAGTTTGCGAACCAATATAAGATATTAGTGTAACAATGACACTGATCGATTGGGTTTTTTATCCTTATATACAGCTAGTTCATGTTCATTGACGGAGCAAGAACATTTAATCCTTTTGGTAAGTCAACGTAAACCGTTTGACGGTAGATTGAGTGTCTTTTTCTTAGAATCACTTCTGGGGATGTTACAAAAATACTTTTTTGATTTAAAGATGTTTTATCAAGTATCATTCATTGTAATATGACTTCTTTCGCTTTGTAAACAACACCATGATAAAATTCTTGATATATCTATACTTAGCGCAGACTCTGAGATGTACATAATAATGGTTGTTACAATATACCTCCCACGTAAATCCACATGTATCGTAACCTATGCGCAAACGCTATGCCGATTTCGCTGTGTTAAAAATTGCAATTGAAAAAAAAATATCTACAGAACCTTTATTCTTATTCTGATGCATAGCAAAAGGAATTAATGCATTAGAGCTCGGAAAAATGTACAAAATTAAAATAAAATAAAATTCCACGAAATTCCATTAATGCTTTTGGCGCATTGAAATCATATTTCTAAACATGACGTCATACGAATGAAAACGCCAAAGCTGAAGGTTTTTCCGTTGCGTGAACCCTCAAAATTCGGATAATATTGCATTAAAATGAAGTTTTGAGGTAGGTGTTGTTTTATTTTCTATTCTATTGCATTCTTCGCACATTTACTGATTTCAGCAAGTCAACGTGGCGGCTCCTTAGTTACAAAATGTCAACTGTGGATTTGACGGTAGCTTACGAGAAAAAAAATGTAAATTAGAAATGGCAGATGTTGGGGTTGAGAATTCATAGAATTAAACACATTTTTTTAAGCGGAAATTTAAGAAATAATTCATGCAAACTATAGATTTATTGGATACTTTTAGCTTTATATAACAGGGGGTAAAATAGATCAGCCACACACACGACATACCCACCTTCACTTCAGTTTTTTAAATCACCGTCTTTGTCCTATTAGAATCGAAATAATTCATGGAAGCCATATATTTGTTTTAAATTTGCACATGGCACAGTGTAATTAAGTGTATTAAATTTTCAGAAAAAAATCTTTTAAAATCAAGGGCAGATAATTATATTGAATTTATAAGAACATTTTTTTCAAGAAAATAATGCCCGTGACCCCCTATTTTTATTTGACTTTTCTGAAAAGCAATTCTCTCATTGAATTAAAAAAAAAAAATCTATCGGTTATTGTTTCCCCAATATGGATAAATTAAGTTTCCTCTATATAACACATATAAAATAACTGTGATTTTGTTTATTTCAATGTGTTTTAACGAAGAAACAAGATCCGCGACCCCCAGTTTTTATATTGAAATTTGAAAGAACTTTCACCCAGATGTCTTATACAGGTTTTAGAAAAATCTATAGTCGAACATTTGGACACCCAAGCTACGTACCTTGAATACACTTATAATCGTTCCCTCATTGCCATCGGATTTGTACATGCATTGAGAACACGAAGCGGGCTACTAGCATGCAACTGCTTACACTTTAGGACAACCCGAGGTATACCGGTTTTTGTTGAGATTCAGATAACTTTATCTTAATCATTTATCTGTGTAGTTTTGTAGATTGTTGTGTGTTTGTTTGTTTGTTTGTTTGTGAATTCGTCATTTTCGTTGGAAAAAACTCATCTTTGCTCGGTTAACTCTTACAAACTTAGACTTTTGATAATCATTTAAATGACTTTTTATAAAGATTTGTAAGAAGCTATTTATTATATGATTGACCAAACGAAATGCTTACAATTTGGGATAAAGATCATGGAAACGTGACAGCGTAATTTATTCACGTCAACAAACTACCTAATTTCCAAAACTTACCTTTATTTGAATAGCTGACTCCTTGTCATACTCATATATGCCTTCAAATTTTTGAAATGTAGGATCGTCCACATATTCTATAGTGACTGGAAGTATCAATCCATCAAACTTTACAATAATAGTTTGACTGTTAGGCTGATTCTTTAATTTTGGTGGCGTTTCACAGACAGCTGAAGTATCTGTTGGCACGTCGCATGGTTTATCCTATTGAACAATGTTTGATGAATAAAATAGTGAAAAGGGAAAACATATTTTTTCATTATTCAATATTTCAAATTACACTTGAAAGTGAAAAAAATATTTTATATCGTACAACATCCTATAGGCGTGTGTGTATCTGACTTGATAAGATAAAACAGTTTTATCTCAATTTGAAAAAAAGACGATTTCACTATCAAAGGTAAACTATGAATTGAAAATCATTATTCCAGCGGGACTAAGAGAAGAAAAATAATGAACGTATCATGTCATAAGTTTTTAGTGTACTGTCAAACAATTAGTGAATCGTTGTAGTGTCTCGATTTCTCAAATAACTTTTGACAACGACCCTATGTTTCCACTAAACAGAATCTTATACTTTTACCTGTTTTATCATGTCCCTGGCTATAACATTTCTTTAACTTTTTAAAAATACAGCGAGGGGCTATATATATATAAGAAGATGTGGTATGAGTGCCAATGAGACAACTCTCCATCCAAGTCACAATTTATAAAAGTAAACCATTATAGGTCAAAGTACGGTCTTCAACACGGAGCCTTGGCTCACACCGCACAGCAAGCTATAAAGGGCCCCAAAAATTACTAGTGTAAAACCATTCTAACGGGAAAACCAACGGTATAATCTATATAAAAAAGGAGAAACAAGAAACACTTATGAACCACATCAACAAACGACAACTACTGAACATCAGATTCCTGACTAAGGACAGGTGCAAACAATTGCAGCGGGTTTAACGTTTTAATGGTACCAAACCTTGAAACAATAGTGTAACATCACAACATAGAAAGACACCCTATAAAATATCAATTGAAATGGCTTAACTCAATCAAAAGACATATTACCACAAGTGAACATACACTGAACGAATAAATTTGATCTATGATACAATGTAAATACAAAATCAATAAAATAAGGGATGAATAATTAAAGTAACAGTATTATACCGCTGTGATATGTTAAACAATTTCAGAAAAACAACAATAACCTTAAACAAAAATCCGCCATTTACAATAATATTATACACAGGTAAATGAAAATGATTTTGTTGTTAGGTATACAGTTTAAAAGGAGAAGGGAAATATTTTTACAAAATAAATAATTTTGATGTTCATAGTTCGAAGAAGTGAAAATTTATAGTAATACCAAACACTTATCGAAGCTGGTATATAGACCAGATATAACCCTGAATAATCTGAACATCGGTATACATACAATTTCAAGGGTGCTTAGGGTATAGAACGGCAGTAAAACTGTTGCCAAATTTGGCATCGGTTTGTTTGTACGGGATGTATTAATTCATAGCCACCTTCAGTCAAAAAAGGACGTTAGATCCGATGGTACATATAAAGAGCAAAGGGAACAACTCTCCGCAGGTTAAAAAAAAAACGTATTCCAACTTTTAAGTGGTCCGTAGGTAGCCTGTTGCAAGGCACGATTTGTGCCGCTATCCAACTTACCATTGCTTTTCAAGTAGTCGTCCAAACTCCTCACCAATCATCCCTGTTGTTCCACTTTGTAGAACCTACCTTTTGTCTTAATTTATTTTAGTTTCTCGTCCTGCATGTGTACATTTTACCTTTATGTATACATAATAGACAATCGTATGCGATAAGTTGGTAGCCGCGAGGTTAACAAGGTTAAGATCAATGAGTTAAGGAGTCAAATTAAAGGTAGAGACTTGATGGTTTAGGTTCGAATCCCTGTATTCTCTTTGTTGTCCCTATTCTTGAGTTTTTCTGTTTTTCTTATTTTGTATGTTACTGTGTATATTTTTGTAATAATAGCGGGTTTTCTCGTTTCTTTTTGGATTATTATTGGCTATTTCACGTATTTGAAAAGAGAATGATTACATTCAATTTGTCCATTTTTGTTTTTATAAATATAGTATGCTTTGATATGTTTTACTACATATCTTTACAAATGTTTATTCGCAAATCCCTATACGAGTAAATCGTGATGTGCCTAGAATTAGGCTTCTTGGTAGAATTTTCGGTAGCACACTTATTATATGTTCTTAGAAATAAGTTCGAATATGTCTTATTTTGTATATTACGGGTGATATTCAGATGCCTGATCATTTAAAGACAGACGTGTTATGTTATATTTGTATTTCTCTAACCAATCAATTGTGAACTTATCAATGAATCGTTGAACATGAAAACATGGTTATTTAAACTCACTTACAATACCTACTAATTAAGAAAAGGCTTTAATTTTGAAAAGACATCAACACAATAGTTTAAGTTAGAGATACAACGAATAAGCGTTGATTCATGAAAAACAAACCATTCGCCCTCCAGGCTCATGGTTTCTTTTTCAAGAATCAACGCGTCTTTATTGTATCTATACATAAACTACGAAAAATTATTAATAAACAGATTTTGATATATGAATAATTAAACATAATTTATATTATTTTGCATATTTCTTTTTTTTTCTAACTAAAATTTGTCTATACCGCACCTCGTCATTTGTAACGTTCGTAATCTGCAAAGCAAAATAATAAAATTAGGATGATCTCAATGTTGACTTTTGGTACTTACCACTCTTTCAACAGTTATCTTGCCTACATTGTTGAAACCTTCACCGTGAATTGTAAATGTTTCTCCTCCACTAAAGAAACAAAATTAATTATTCTCAGCAAATCTTATAAGTTGTTACAATTTTTAAATAAGTATGTAAAATGAATTGATTTTCAAAGCTACATGATACCAGTTATATCATCATTCCGCTATATTACCATAAAAATGGATGTGGGATAAACCTCAAGAAGTCAGTAATCCAATTCCAATTAAACCATTATCTAATGCCTTTTAAACTTTAAATTCATAATAAACCTAAATACTTTAAGTGTCCTTACCTCTGCTGAACTTTTTGTGATTTATTTGAATTATCAAATGTTGGGTCTGCTAAATATTCAAACGTTCCGTTAAGTGTTAAAATTGTCAAGTTGTCAACTATAATCTTTAACAGTGTCATATTTCGAGGTCTGTCTGATTTGCCAGTTTTGCACTTGATATAGTCTAAACTGGAGGTATTTTGCAATGCACTGTGAGAAACAAAAAGAAAATTATAGATTTAATTATACAAATTAAGCATGCATTAGAAATACCGTCAATATGTAAAATATATGAAGGACAAACACACTTTTTACAACAGATGATGACTAAGACATTTAAAAACAAAACAGAACACTTAAGATTCAAAACCTGTTTTTTTTTCTCTCTCTTGAGCATCTGTCCATCGTGTATTATTTCAGAGTTTGTTCGTTTTCTCAAAACGTCTGTCCAACCAACTGCTTAATCTTATGTGATATATTGCGTACATCTGTAAAGCTTTAACCACAGATCAAAGCACATAATGTCTTGTAAGCAAAGCTGAAGATTCTTACAAAGTTGCAAAACTTCATTTCAATACTCATTTAGATAAGAGATAGTACACCAAAGGCTTGTTTTGATTCACTTCTAGAATACACCGCGTTTTATTTTTTGTCGATATATAGATCTTGCTAGTTTCGATCGGTTTTGAAAAAGAATTTTCTTTTGAAATTTTAATTGTTTTTTTTAATAACCATTTTGCTTTTCCAAGGCTGTTATTAATGCTAACCCTCAATGGGTCAAGTATCATTGTTTTGTTGGACCCGAAAGTTTCTTTACTTATTTGTTTTAAAGATTGACCATTAATGGTTTATGTTCAGATGACACCATTCAAATGCTTTTATTTGTAAGGGATATCTTGAACATTGCACTAAACTTGTATCTTTATTTCCAATTGCAACTTTATTGATCCTTTTTAGATATTTGGTGTTATAGTATAAAACGCAATATAAGATTGTCCATGTCTGATGCCATTCTGGTTTGAAAATGAGCTTTAATCGTTAAGCTTAATAGTGGTGACGCGATGCTAGTTTATGTTCCTACATGTATATGTCCCGCTTGAGCGCAAAAGTCACACTGTGGTAAGAAATGTTACTATACCTGCATTGTTTACAAGTCTCATGATCACAAAACGAAATATTGTATCGATGTTGTCCTTCGAAACCAATATTTACACCTGTTATTAATACAGCTGTTTCCCCAAAAAGGATTCCTTTCTTTGGTGAAAAGTCTTTTATCATAGGTTCCTAAAAGAAGATAAAAGGACGACTTATCTCAGGTAGATTACACTTTATATGAAAAAATTTATTATTCTGACATTTGAAAATGTTATCAGATTTATATTTAAGAAAGAATTAAAGCCTAAACGAAAAGTGCCTATTTTGATCGGATAGTTATGTTCAATATTTTGAGATAATTCCCGTAATTGAAATGACTACACATATGGTCGTACAAGGGGACGAAAACTGAGTAAGCTACATGCTTAAACGATTCGCAATTACAGACAATCGTGATATCTGTATACTTTTTCGTAGTTTACAATTAAAAATTTCCCCTTAGATTTCTTTTTATGATTCAATTTGAAATTGAGATTGAACCCAGAGGTCCCACCGGTATTTTTCAACAATTATTTGTGAAAATAATAACTTACTTATTAGACATGTTCAATAATTATGATTATCATTTAAGGAAGTCGTACTTTCAAAATATTTCTATCATATAGTCCGTTTTTACATTTCCGTTTTTAATTGTTACTGCCTGCCACAATATAGTAAATTGGAAAAGAAGAAAACTAATTACAACGCTACCGATCAGCTAACATACAATATATTCATATGTCAGTACCACAGCGTATTGATGTTAATATTTCGATTTTTAGGTCAGATTTGTTAACAGATGAGGAAAATGGTATTCTTTTCACATATTTCATATAAATTAAAAGGTACACGCCATATTATGAAAGCTTCGATTATATGCTTTCCTTGCTTTTCATTTAGGTTATTTCAGTAACTTTGATTTTACCCTTTAGTCTCACACAACACTATAATGAAACTTATTTTGCATTTAGTATTCTTATTAAAATCCAATTGACAGAGTATGCCCCAAGTAGTATTTATAATGTTATTTGGCAATATTGCTTGTTTCTGATTTTATCTGCTTAATATACTGTATTATCTTATAATGCCCGATTAATGGTAGCACTACAGTCTGACTTTCCTTACTCCAACCAACCGTCCTTAAAGATGAATTTCTCCGAACTTCACACTGGCGTTTTCAAATCTTCAATTCATTTTTTAGCTGAAATATTATTCTTTCTAAAACTACGGATAAAACTTTATTTTTTGTATGACAAGTTAAGAAAAATGCTTGCAAATTGATTGCCAAAAATGCTCTACCAACTTGGATGAAAATAGCAAATTCAGGTCAAATGGTAGTAAGAATGTATTGGCATCTTTTTAATTGACCATACCCAAGCCACATTAAAAGTGTCTCAGATTTGTTTATAAATGCCTCAAGTTAGATGATATATTATTTTTACAAATTATCATTAGACTGTAATGACTATGAATTAACTGTTAACAAAATTTGTATTTTTCGAAATACTAAGGATCTTATACCACATGAATAGTCTATCTTTGATGTATTTGGCAATCCCATTCAGAATTTTTGGTCTTCAATGCTCATCAACTCCATACTTTATTTGGCCTTTTTAACTTTTATAATTCGAGTGTCAATGATGAGTTGTTTGTAGACGAAACGTGCGTCTGGTGTACAAAATTTTAATCCTTGTATTTAATATGATGAGTTTATATGCTACCTTAATTCACCGAATAAAACGTTTGTTTTTAAACAAAATCAAATTTTATCCATTATAACTTCATTACATGCAACAATTATGAAGAATTTTGATTAAACTTGACACTACAAATTATAATGATCAAAAAAGTGAACATGATATCCATACATTATCATTACTACCTTAAAGTTATAGTAAGTTCCATTTGAATCGCTGAAGTTTTTTGCATTTACCGAAACAAGTATCCCTTTTGTCAGGAGAGTGTTGCTTTTTCCAATAACACAAGTCAAACTGTTCAAATATATAAACAAAAATGCCAGGTGAATTACGATATAATATTATTGTTTTTTTTTTAATTTAAACATATGCGATCATAAAGGACTTAGTAATACAATAAACATGCATCAACGATTTTGGTTGACTGTGCGGTTATAATTAACTGATGTTAACGTTTTGTTAACAGATAATTTAAAAAAAGAATATAATTAGAATTTCAATTCCGGAAAGAAATCTATATGTCATTTTGAATGATCTTCGCAATACATGTAGGAACCACTGATAATTCTACCCGATTTCGCTAGATATTGCTTTGATTCTGTTTTTGACGATGCATTTAATTTTCATTATCGACACTGTAAATGCAATAATTTAATACTTAGCAATACTACACTCTTTTTCAAAGTTGTCACATTCATAGTGCGAAGAGAATGATGTCTAGGTACCTATAACACTCATTCTATGTATCTGTATCAATTTTGGAAAAAAATAATTCTGATCATTCAGCGTTTTAATAATATTATTCGTTATCAACCGTTTAGCGTGTACATTGATGTATATGATATTAAGGATTATGTACCCTTTTGTTGTTTCAATGCTAAACATATGGAAATTTTATAGAAAATCCACAGCCTTTCTCCTTGTACTCTTATATTTGATAATTCGGTGCTTGATAGATAGATGATTATTGCATGCAATGTTAGCAATGATTTCCTTAAAACAAGTTTATAAATTAAGATATTGGTTAAAACAAATATAAATATGGACCAGTTCAAGTACACATTCTAGGGTGCGCTCGACTTTAGTGACTCAACACGAGGTTTTTGGTATGTAAAGGTTGTTTCGGATTTTGGAAAACAATAAACGCTAGCACATCATGGACAAACAAGTGAGTAATCTATGTTTAAAATTTCAAAACGAAAATCTCTGTATTGAAGTCTGTGGATTTTCTGCAAAAATCTTGACTTTGTTTGCCACAAAATCCGCATTTTCTATTAAATGCAATAAAACAATAAATACTATTGCTTTGAACGAAGTTTCCCTTTGGCATATGTACAAAATGGCACATCTCTATTATTCATTATCTTTGCTGTTTTGATATAATTGCACTTTGAAAATTTCGTAATTCACATGGCTAAAGGAGGGGTCATAAACCTTAATCTACAAGAAACAAATGTATGCTTACCTTGTATAAGATGTTTGGACTGTAACATTGTGACATCCTACTCCACTGATATCAACAAAAATACTATCATTAATATTTCCGATATATTTTCCACTTATTGTCAATATGGTACCACCATTAATAGGTCCGCTTGATGGATACACCTATGGGAAAAATTATACATAAAACGAGAAATACGAAAGCCTTTATTAATTTTTTTTTAAACTACGAGATCTTCGGCAAATGGATTATGATACTGTGGTCTTCAATAACACTTCCATCAGGATTCCGTATTCAATTTGTACTTGCATATTCAGTGTATTTTACAATTAAGAATTGCCTATATGAATTGTATATATCTGTTGAACATGTTGAATAAAACAGATTATTGCCTATTATCTATTTTACGCTACAAATTTTATATATATTTAATTTAAAAAAGAAATGTGACTGTACAACCCATACAAACTAAGATTGCAACTGACCCTAACAAAATTGTCCTGATTTTTCAAGTCTCTGTGCGTTTTTAAGCTAAAAGACGCACTTATACCTTTGTCATGACAAGTTTTCTACACACTGGAAAGGTTAGAGTATTTAAAGAAGTATATGCCGTATTCATCATTAAACTGTCTATCTTTTATTTTATATGACCGCCTCGGTTGACTACATTTGACTCGAGTAAATGAGATTTTAGATTCGATCCCCGGCAGGGTAAAACCAATGACTTTAAAATTTGCATTTGCTGCTTTACCGCCAAGCAAGCAGGAATTAGATCAATGTGTCCTAGTTCGATGCAATGTCTTTATGCGAACAGTTACCCTGTGAAATAACACGTTTTAGATCTGGCTCAGCATGTCCGTCTTATTATACAAAACAAGGTTCATATTGACATACCATTAACATGTTTAAGGCCTGAGTATGCATTTAATTTTCCACGGGATGTTAAACCGGCACCCATCATAATTATCTCTATTTTGTTATAAAATTTCAAAATAAAAAAAAAGAGTTATCCTGGGGTCATCACAATTGGTCACGGACAAAAAAACTAATCGCGAGTTGTAATTTGGTAATATATATATTTGTGTGCATCCTATATAGTATTCATCGCTCCCAATACTTTTATGCTTTTCGGATTAGTCTTTATTCTTATTCAATTTCTGCGTTTTTTTCATATGTTTTAACATTACAATTTTGATTCATTGGAAGAAGCAATTGTAAGTCACAAATTCTGTGAAGACCAAAACCAAAAACCATACATGTATTGAGATACTAACTAATATCATGTTTAAATACATCACTCTAGTCGTGATACATTGTGTTATAAAGCAAAAGAAGGAAAAAAGACAAAGCCTTTAAAGATATAAATACCTTATCAATTGTCGGTGTACACGTCGTTGCTGTAATACATTCAGCAACTACAACACACATATTACTGACAGTAAATAATTTTGATTTTAAATATATAAATAGAATAAATTGATAAAATAAAAATATGAATAAAAAACGAATAAATTATATGAAAGATGAATTATATCTAATAATAAAGAAAAATTAGTATGCAAAAAAAAAAAAAAAAAAACACGCTTGGTTCGAGAACAATATGCATGAAGTGTATAAACAATGCATATTATTTTGAACAATTAAAGAAATGTTTGTACTGAGGATTTATAAAAGGGAAAATGGGCTTTTTGTCAGATGTCTTTTCACATGATCAATTATATTGCATAGCGTGACAGAAAAACTGTGAGTTTGTGATGTTAGCAGTTTCTCCTACAAAAAGTATGATGTATTTTTTCACCATCGAGCAAACTATGTTTGCATACCAGTCATATTAATCAAGATTTTGTAGAATGTTAATAAAAAATATATACAAAGATGGAAACGGAGAGGAATTTATGGTATTAAGATATGGTATTGTCTTTGAATCTTAAGCACATTTCCATTACCTAATTAAAAACCATATCTTAAACAATATATACTAATTGTTTTGATTGTGTATACCTGCTTTAAAAAAAACTTCACTAGGAGTTTTAAATGGTAAAAATGATGACACAAATTTTTTTTTCAGAAAGTATCCAAATACTTATGTAATTAATGTTCCTTAGTTTCCATTTGTTTTTTTACAATATCTTTACTCTGCATTGTTATATTATGTTTAGTTGTTTTTTTTTGTTTCCCGCCTTTGCAAAAAGTATTAATCGAATATTCCACGAGTGACCAGACCTGTAGTTATTTCGAGCAAGTAAGTCTGATATCATGGAATGTCTTCGACATTTATCTTTAAGAACACTATTCTTTAAGTGTAATTTTTAAAAAGTACATTTTTTAAAAGAGATTTAACGTTTTTCATACCAAGTTCACATGTAGTACCAATCCATCCATTTAAACATCCAAATATACAGTTACCAGTTTCAAGGTCACACGGTCCAGTGCAGTTTGTTGGGCACGTTTTAGTACATAGAGGACCATAGTGTGAAGGAGGACAACCTAAAAAAAAACAATATTTACTCAATCAAAGTGTCAAAATAAGTATCAAAACAATCATTCAATGTAAATTTCAAAAAGGAAAAGTATACAAGAACTAAAAAAAAAAAAAAAAAAAAAATTCACTCGAATATATCAACCAAAACAACGACTGGCAAACAAATATCTCGTTCTTGAATTGGTAGAGGCATTTTCAGAAGAAAAATTATTTGATTGAAAGGCGCCTAATAATATAAAACCCACCCATCTCCAACATGTTCAAAAGGTTTCAGATGGAGTTTGTCATCGAAATTGCTTCAAATAATCTATTTTTATAAATTATAACAATGAATTAAAAACAGTTATGAAAATTTTTAACATAGCTTGTCTTCAACATGTACAAACTAATGATTGATATTATTTGATTTTGTCAGTTTTCATTGACTTTCCCCTCTTGAATTTGCCTTTGAGTTCGGTATTTTGTTTACTTTTTTGCTATAAAATATCATTGATCAGCTATTTAAGAAAAGCAAAGAGCAAAATTTGAATTCAAACATTTTCGTATAACTAAATTTGGTTTAGTGTAACTAAGCTTCAAATTCTTCGTATACAACCCTAACAAGGATAAAACGCGACCATGATATTGTCATTCTCTATAGATATATCGTTTACTGTCTTCAAATTGCTTTCAAAGTGGCGATTCAACAATTGCTGTTTAATAAACATTACCTGTAGATAAAATGATACCTTACACAACGTTTGCTTGAATCAATTCTATATGTCTATTGATAACAAATCTTTTTGTAGTCATTAGATGTTGCAGACATTGTTATTAGTACTGCTGGTGACGTACATTTAAAATGGATTTTATCAGTCTACACAAAACAAAGCTATTTCGACAGGAATAAAATGTTGAAAAAGAGACGAAATTACAAAAAAGGTAAAAATTAAGCTTTTTTTTTCGCATAGTGAAAAGAAACCCATATAGATTACGCATATATCAACATCATATTTCCAGTTACGTTATGGACAGAAGAAATTTAGATAACAAAATTAAATTAAAACCTCAAATAGGGTCATCCTAAAACATATCAACTAAAGGTCAATAAATATCACGTTGCTAAACATTTGTTAACCTATCTTATAGTATACAAAATGTGTACCTTTTACATGTATTATTAGAGTTTACTAATATATTAATCAAATCACCTTCGTAGAAATTGTTTTGTCGTGGTTTTTGCTTAATCAAAGTTTACAGACGAAAAAGAAGAACGTTAAATGGCTGACTGAGAAAACTTTATTTCATCCTTAAAAACAGTCAAAAGAATGAGTGGCCAGTCCTACATTTGTTTGCATTATAACATGTAAAATAAAGAATGAAGTCCTATTTTTTTCACGTTAAGCACGATTAAGGTACTTTTTTGCATAAACTTACATTTTCTCATTTAGAAAAATTATAAAATGTTTGTACCATTGTTCTCTACTTACAAGAGGAACAAATATTACAATAAGGATAAATTTATTAAAAAACGGAAAAGTTTAACATATTAACAAGTGCATTCGCTACGCGTGTATAATACACGAAGACATATTTTACCCAAGAGTACTTTTTAATGCTTCTGTTTTTGGTTTGTCATTTGCAGAAGATTGGTGCATGGAGACGGCTATTTATGGAAACAGATTTCATAATTATATAAAAAAAAAAAGATTTTAAAAAGTACAATGTTTTTAGAAATGAGTTCTTTCAATGTTATTGGCATCTACACTATTTTGATTCTTTTAGTTAAATGTCGTTAGATATCTTATCTATAACGATGTAGTTCCCGCGCCTGATGTATAAGTAATTTAAATGTTTTATTATTTTTGTTTCGTTTGAAACACTCACCAACAATCCCAATTTCGCATACTTCAAGTAAGGAATTGTCGCCCTGAATGTATACGTAGATAAGATATCTGAAAACGGCATTGACATAAATCACAGAAGGTAAAGTTTCGTTTCTAAATAAAACAGTTCCATTTTCCAACAAACTACTGATATTTGATGCGTAAATGGTATGGTTACCTCGCTGTGCAGTGTTTACTAAAACGATAAGAAACGAATATCATAATTGTATAATTTCAATGTTTAATCTCAACTTGAAGCAATTACAAAATAGAAATATTTCGGATCCGTTGGCAATGATATTATAACAAGTGAATTTTGTTTAATATAAATAAAAAGATATGGTATGAGTGCCAATGAGACAACTCTCCATCCAAGTCACAATGTAAAAAAAGATAACAATTATAAGTCAAAGTACGGCCTTCAACACGGAGCCTTGGCTCACACCGAACAGCAAGCTATAACGGGCCCAAAATTGACTAGTGTAAAACAATTCAAACAGGAAAGTATACTTTCATCCCGATCTTACAAACAACCATGAAAAACACACAAAACACATAAAACAAAAAAGAAAACAAAACTGCAAAATGAATTTTTCGTTTCTAAATTAAATTGTTCAAAAGAATACCCAGAAAATACAATGCATTTTGCGTTGGCGTCATATGTCAATCTTGAAATGTTTTAAAACCTATTCATAATTAAAGAAATTATACTTGGAATGACCACAGTCTAAAACTGTTGTTAAAATATAACAGTTGCCTATCCACATCATCCCCCTCCCCCCAAAAAAAAACATTGTTGGGATTCAAATCATGAGATTCGAAAGGAAGGCGAAAACTTGAATGAAAAGAAAACTCTTCGCTTATCCGATGCGCTTTTCTTGATTTACCGTCATCAGGAACGCTCTGACTAAAACATTTGAGAGCCAATAATGTTTAAATACCGAAAAACGTGAGGAGTGTGATCACCAAAATGAGCATAAATATGAATATCCATGATCCTCAAAGGTCAAATTTGCTTGAGGGAGTTGACATTTTAGTTTCGGAGTATTTAGGAGAAATCTTGAAAAATTTAAGCTTTCAACGGACATGCATTGAGTTTGTTCTTCTTGTATGAAAGATTGAGACCCACATCATGACGCTACCGCAACGAAACTGGTCGAACTCCTATATCAGTAATAGGAGAAGCATGTCGTCGTCAATGCACCCAAACTCTTCTGTCAACATTTGAAAGGCAAAACACATGGTGTTGGTAAAGGGTTTGGCATCATTAACGCCGTCGTTGAAAATGCTAACCTATATATCATGATGATCCTATATTTTGCATCTGGCATGAAAACATATTTTTCGTCTGTTTTCATATCCTCGGCGTGCCGGTCAATGAAGAAGACGTTATAGTGAGTTAGGGTCCTATCACGCTGGTGACATAATTGTTAGCGACCAAGTGCCCTGTTGATAACAATGTTTTTTTCAGACATGGCTACTATATGTCGTTGGTTGTTCCTTGGTTTTGATAGCGATACCACGAGCTAGTTATGGTGCTTTGTAAAGCATGAACAACACTGGGTTTTTACCCAGTAGTCGACTTTTTATTATACAAATGCAGGTTTTTTTAATAATACGAAGCAATGATCGTATATATACGTTCATAGTTTCCTTGGTAGCTTTTCTTTTCAAGCGTACCGTTATGATGCAATTACTGTTGATATAACAGTTGAATACGGGATCCTAAGCCTGATACGTTTTTAAGTCATGTCAATTCCATCCAAAACACGAAATTACCGGTTTGGAAGTAAACAAAAATTTGGAGATAAATAATATTCGTACAATGTATGGAAATATAGAATTTATTTGTATTTATAAAGAAACAGAATTACAGTTCATACGCTGAGTATTAGCATGTGCAATAACCTTTCAATGTAGTAGTATTTTGTGGGTTAAAATAACCAGAAGTTGATTTAGAGTTTAACTGATATATATCTTATACAAGATAATTGTAGAAAATACATAGGAATCAAAACGAAAACAAAGATTTAAAATACCTAAACAATAATCGGTTTGATTTTCATAAAACAGAAACTAAGGAAAGTAATCACTTATATTAATCTGAAATATAAATGAATATACAAGGAACTTTAAAAATATACCATTTAACTTAAAATAGATTTCCTTCACGATGCTGACTTCATTCATGTCAACCTGAACCAGTAATTCAGCATGTGTTTTGGCACAAGAAGTGTCATTGCCATCGATGGCTAAATAAGCTTGTTCCTCAGCAGTTTGATTAAAAAAAACTAAACCGTTAAATGCCATGTTATCTGTAATGAAATCAAAGATAATGAAAGATGTATTGCGGGCGATATTTATGACGTATTTAAATAAGTTGAAGCCGGGGATAGATATGGGTGCATAAAATCTTATGGTAGATTAACTGAATATCGCCATCCTGGATTTTAAAACAGCAGTACACAATCGGTCTAGTTCTTTGCTTAAATCTGCAAATATCTAGATTGATTGGCAATAAATGTGCAAGACTGTTCCCTTTAAATAAAGAAAAAATAAGCAATTATTTGCATTATTCACACTGTTTTAACAAATACAAAATATTTGTTTTTGTCCGTTTCAGTTTTTCAACTTAGCTATATAAGGGAAGATAACTTTTATAGTAACAATTTTATACTCGATTGATAGGAAAATTTCATATTTTACTTGTAGCAAGAAAACAAGTTCGGTGACACCATTTTGTCTTTAAATTTTCTTAAAGCATATTATAAAACCTATCATCTCATATTTTATTTTAAAATTCCATATCATAGATTTCTGTTTATTAACAAAAAAGTGTTTTTTTTATGAATAATCAATGCAAAATTTGGCAATTTTGGACGACTTGTAGCTTTAAAAATAGTGACCCATACTTTTGATTATATTTTTTAAAAAAGCATGGCAAAATCTCCATTTTGGCAAAATATAAAAAAAATCTGTCTGAGGAAGTATTTAGTTTTGATCCACCTTACGTCATCCTTGAAAAATAAAAGATTAATCCTACAGAAGTATTGACTGATTTAACAAATATTGACATGAAATGTCTGCGGTAATAATTCAAATAAGCTAGTTTTCATTTCGACTATAACTCACAGAGTATAATACTTAGGTTAAAATTGGTACAGTTATGTCACATTAATATGGTTTGCCGACTTTTTTTCTAATAAATTAAATATTGAGTGTCTAAATAAATATCGAGGTAACATACCACCAATGTTAAGTTGAATTCCTAATAAGTTCACATGCAACGTAAAAAAGAGATAGAATAAAACATAAATGCAACACATGAACCAAAATTGTCGTTGGACTGAATACGTCGACAGTGGAAGCATCTCCATACGATTCCAAAGTCAAGTTAAAAAGCCATCAGGGACATAAGAAAACCGCAAACCGTGAGAAATTTCCAAAGTGTTCATGTCGTATATATGCATAAGCATATTACAAGTGAGTTTCGAAATTGAGAAAATGCAATGAACAACTATTTTACGATGGCATCTGTTCAACCTATTCGAAATTGATAACACCAATTTCTAATATGTTTGTACTCCTATATGAACTCATACAAACTGTTTTTTTGAAGTCTTATCTGCAACTTATTGTCTG
The DNA here is from genome assembly GCF_021869535.1 of Mytilus californianus. Lineage (NCBI taxonomy): Eukaryota > Metazoa > Mollusca > Bivalvia > Mytilida > Mytilidae > Mytilus > Mytilus californianus. Next base: position 31,853,892 of record NW_026262581.1, read on the forward strand.
ATTTTTGTGAAAATGATCATATTAACCATGCTATAACATTAACGGTACTAATGTGTATGCATCTTTGCCCATTTCGAAATATTTGAAAATCCAAAACCTAATTAAAACGTCGGAAAAGCTGATGATAACAAAAGGGACCTAAAATATAGTAAAATCCGGACATGGATTCCGCATAAAAGAGCTTTGTATGAGAGAGATACATTCCTTTAATCTAAAAAAAGTTCAAGAATTTTGATAACAACGAATTTCAATCTAACAACACACGTAACTTCATGGCAGTACTAAAGTACTGGTTACTGGGCTGGTGATACCCTCGAGAACGAACAGTCCACCAGCAGAGGTATCGACCCAGTGTAAGTAAATAATAACATTTTTTATGCACCAGATGCGCATTTCGGCAATTAATGTCTCTTCAGTAATGCTCGACCCTGAAATTTAAAAAAAAACTCTTTTAAAAGAGCTGATCATTGTGACTTAAATGACCTATCGATTAGCCTTGTCAAGGTTTCAAATTTTAACAAAGAATGAACGGGATTCAATAACAAAATGTGCAAAAATAAATCATTTTAAATAAGTTCTACAAAAATTATGGTGCTATCTACATAATCATCATACTTTCAGGAACATTACTTAAAAAAAAAAAAGTTTAAATCTAAATCTTGTCCCTTCAAAGTTCGTTTACTAACCCGATTTTTTCTACAATGTCTATATAGTTTGACAAAATACTCTATACATTGATAAATTGTGAAATTGGTCTTCAGTGTATCAGTTTAACTTCAGTTATGTTCCTTTCCAAATTAAAAATTTGAAAATTTGCTATTTTTGTAGAAAACTAAAATTGTGATCAAGATGGCCGACACAATGAAGCGAAGACGTGGATGTGTATTCATTAGTTTATTTATCAAAATATAATATCAAAAATATGTTTTATGTGCCTACATTTTTTTTTTATTAATAACAAATTTTAAGTTTACTTTGAACGAAGACAAACTGCGGCGAAATCCTCCTATGTCACAAATATGAATAATCATTTTCTTCCAATGTTTGTATCACTATATATTTAATATTTATAATAACACCAAATGTCAAATTACACAAATAGTAAAGATATCAATAATAGCACAAGAAAGCAAATATAGCATGCATGCGTGATTACTGCGAATGTTAGATGTAGATGAGTTTGATATGATTTATAACCAGTACAAATGTATTATATTAAGATTAAATTTTTTTTTAGATATAAGAAAACTTCGAAAGACATGATAGAGGTTTATATAGATGATTTTGATCTATTTAAAACAAATTCTAAATACTGGTACAAAGTCAGTAATACAGAATTGTAAACCTGTTTCATACAGAGATACCGAACTTAATTATAACTGGAATAGTTGCATATGCTACTGAAATATCAACAAAAAAGATACTTCAAGAATTATTATCGCCATATGTTAGATATTCCTATTGATACTATATACTGCGAACTCTAATTACCCGAGTTTTTCCACTGTTATGACTTTTTTTGTCTCACAGAAACTCACAAACAAGGGAATCTAAAATCCATCGACATTTTAAACAAAAATGGTGTTAATATATGAGTAAGGAAGGTTTGTATTTACGTTAAACTGATTTAAACGCACCACATTAACTCAAGCTATTAGGACTATTTCATTTGCTTTTGAAATAGTCTGAGAGGAAAACTACAAAAATCAGATCTAGATGCAAGATGAGTCCACGACGGTTCCCCCATTTTGAACGTCTCCGCGTTTTTTACACTTTATTCGAGAACCCATACTATGTACTGAAAAGTATTGAGAATACAAAAGTGAGTTTTATACAGTGATAACACGGAGATTATTTTAAAAATAACATTAAATTGGTGTAGAAGTTTCAATGTATAAGGATGTTCGAAATAGTAGCTTACACTTAAATAAATTCTATTTTAGAGATTTTCAGGTAATATTTTTACATTTATAACACTTTTTACTGAATGGTTTATTAATTTCAGATACAGATTTAAATGTTCTTTTGACGTTATATTTAATAAACTTAAATAAATGTTTATAATCGCAGCAAGTGGTGAAGTCTTTTTTATTTCATCAAAATGTAATTGTAGCTTAAACATGTTAAATAACTAAATAACAGAAGAATTTTAATTCGGTTGACATAGCAACAATGTACCGGAATCGGCAATCAAAATAATAATGACTTTACTTTTTCTTTTTTTTTTCTTTCGTAAGGAAAACTACATCAATGTTATGAAAGTGAATAACAAGATATATAATAAACCATCAAGGAGCTGTGTATTGTTTACTATGCTTTCTAATGTTCATCTATGATCTTATTGGTGAATACATTTTGTACATGTATCTTGACAAAGTGATTAAATCAAAGATCTTTTGATCACATACAAGTGAGAGGTTTAGCTAGATATGAAACCAGGTTTAATCCACCATTTTCTACAAAAGAATATGCCTGTACCAAGTCAGGAATATGACAGTTGTTTTCCATTCGTTAGATGTGTTTGTTTGTTTTGCTCACACATTGCTGTCAATATAATGGAATTCATTGCGACTGTCATACAAGTGAGAGGTTTAGCTAGCTATAAAAACAGGTTTAATCTACTATTTTCTACAGAAGGAAATGACTGTACCAAGTCAGGAATATGACAGTTGTTTTCCATTCGTTAGCTGTGTTTGTTTGTTTTGCTCACACATTGTTGTCAATATAATGAAATTCATTGCGACTGTCATACAAATGAGAGGTTTAGCTACCTATAAAACCAGGTTTAATCCACCATTTTCTACATAAGGAAATGCCTGTACCAAGTCAGGAATATGACAGTTGTTTTCCATTCGTTAGCCATGTTAGATGTGTTTGAGCTTTTGATTTTGCCATTTTATAAAGGACTTTCCGTTTTGAATTTCCCTTGCAGTTCGGTTTTTTTGTTATTTTACTTTTTGATGTAGAGTAAGATGAAAAATAAAACAGCATGATCAATAATATTAGGACATGTAGGTGAAAGGGATGTGAGAAAACTTTCGATAACACATATATCATGTTTATGTAGTTCTTAGACAGTAATAGATAAAAAAAATAAAATTAAGAAAAAAAAAGAGATAGGAATAGAGACACTATTTTGGTCCAAATGGGCAGCTTGATTTACATGTACCGGCATATGTCCATACATATGTTCATATTTTTCCTTACAATGTGCAAAAATGAGACTTACTCCAAAAACTTGGCGTCCATGCTGCAGTCTGATTCGGGAAAGTTATAACTTTCACTACTTTGTTTTCTTAAAAATATCTAGCAATGGTGATATAATTCAAACAATTTTGTATGATCGAAATCATATTAATAATTCAGGAGAAAGTGATTTACTCATGAAATCGAAAAGAAAAACTGTGTGAAATTAGAATGCGATTCAATACGGGATTTTAACCTACATAATTAATTTAAAGTAAAAAATCTACTTGTGTTGTATATCTTAACATAAAATTCAAATTTTCTCAATTCATGAAAAAATGATATTTCATTTTACCCCATGATATAATTGGACATTCAATTACAGTTGCCCCTATTACGTTACGTAACTTTACATCGACGTTTTTACATTATGACGTTTACCGCCATAAGCCTGGAAATGTCATGGCGGGTCACACATATTGATTAAGAATATTTTGATATATTTTTGTTAAAATTCAATTTTGATTTTCTTGTTAGATATTTGCGAATTGAACAATTTATATTATACATTTTATTTAGTTATCATGTTTATGTTAAGCAGTAGGTGATAAAATTTTCGATAAAAACATTTATTCAGGGATCGTTGATATCAGAGGATTTTAAGTTGAATCAAGCCAAAAAAAGACGAATGGGTTCTGTTAAAACAACTGAAAATGAAGCATAGTTGTAAATGAAATAGAAAAAAAAAAACACTTTTATAGGCATTAACACAAACTAACCATAAATGGCAACGTAACACAATTCGACAATAGGTCGGTAACTGTAACTTGTATTCCTAAATTTTTCTGTAGATCCTTTAGGGTCGTAATAAATAACATATTGTCCAAATTGATTACAAGGAATCGTCTGAGTGATGTTTGGAAGACCGGGTCAGGGTCTGCATAACAGAGATAACAATCAGGTGGAATAGTTGATGTGTTGGTTATATATAATTCAAATCCGTCCATTCTTATAGCATCTGCAATAAAATATTTATGAATATCATAATGGTTTTCTTCTTACATCTAAGAGAACAAAACCACAACATGTTATGTTAGTCAATCTTATTCCTTCTTTTATGAAAATGCATTACAATCACAAAATGTCCTAATGTAGTATCCTTGGATAATGAAATCTCATTATATCAACTGGATTTGTTGCAACATTCATCATTTATGATTTAGAAATGAATATATTTTCGTGCAAAAAGTGATAACATGGTACCTCGGTCAATTCATGATCATATGTATTTAGCTTGGGAGCAATATATATGGAGTGGTTTGTAATTCAGATAAAATCACTTCCTCAGACTATAATATATACTAGAATCGTTTCCTGTGTAAGGTGTGTGAATAATAACTTGCGCTTAGTTAAAAGCCATTTATCGTCATGATGAAACACTCTATAATTCTTCTTCCATGCACCTTTGTGCTTATCTGCATTTTGATAATACAGTAATGTTTGATAAGACGCAAATTGCAATTATATTAAATATAGTTTTCGTAAATTGTATTGAGCATAGAAGACTCTAACAATATAAATTAAATTCGCACACTAGGAAAGAAATACACGAAGGAAACACTCAGTGTGATAAACATAAGTAATATATATGTAAAACAGATATAGTTCTTTATTTTAAGCATATACTAGTATTCATTTCTGCGCAGTGAATCTGTTAAAAGGACTCCGGGTCGAATATGTTTATTGTTTAATTGTTTTCTGTATCAATAACGCACTCATTTTACCAAATATAAAAAAAATCAATTCAAATTCAATACATATCGAATTCGTGTTGAAACTACATTTAAACCATTGTGGTGACGTCAGCCTATTCATTTATCGTGGATTCTTTTTCTAGAATCAACGCTTCCTAAATCTGCCGCTGAAATTGACTCACCAAATTATATTCAATTGTTTCCTTTGTGTGCCTAATTTCATTAAGTTTGAATTGGCTAATTTACTGATTTCTGTTCACTAATGGAATTAATTTAAAAACTTACCTTTAATTTTTTGTAATTTTTATACGCCTTCACTGGGAGTCGAACCCTTCCTTGAAATCTGTTATGTGTGACTGACATCAACACATCGACGAAACCTCTCGGCTACCAATGGGTTACACTATAGATGTCTAATTTATATATTTAAATGAACATCTGATATACATCGGTTCATCGGACACACAGGGCTTGTTCCTTTATATAGACACAATAGGCAGTCGTATAGTATGAGTTGGTAGCCGCGAGGTTAGCATGGTTAAAATCAATGAGTTAAAGATAGGGATTTGTCGGTTAGGTTCGAATCCCTGTATTCTCTCTGTTGTTCCAATTCTCATTTTATTCTGTTTTTTTTCTAATTTTGCATGTTATAGTGGATATTTTTGTAATAATAGCGAGTTTTACCGTTTTTTTTTTAATTATTATTGGCTATTTCACATGTTTGAAACAAAAATGATTACATTATATTTGTCAATTTTTGTTTTATAAATATAGTATGATTTCATCTGATTTACTATATAATTTTACATAGGTTTGTTCGCAAATTCCTATGCAAGAAAATCGTGATGTGCCTAGAGTGCTAGAAAAATTTCGATAACATACTTATTATATATACTTTATATATGCATTTTGGTCGGGTTGTTGTCTCTTTGACACGTTCCCCATTTCCATTTTCAATTTTATTAGAAATAATTTCGATTATGTCTTATTTTGTATTTATATATAAACAGATAATATTCTTATGCCTGGTAATATACAGATCTTTAAAGGTAGAAGTGTTATATTTGTATTTTGTTAACCAATTGATTGTGATCTGAGATTTATCAATGCATCGTTGGACACGATGACATGGTTATTTAAACTCACTTACAATACCTTCTAATTAAGAAAAGGTTTTAATTTTGAAAAGAAATTAACACAATAGTTTAAGTTATAGATACAATGGATAAGCGTAGATTCATGAAAAACAAACCATTCGCCCTCCGGGCTCATGGTTTCTTTTTCAAGAATCCACGCTTATCCATTGTATCTATATAACTTAACCCATTTCTCTGACGTCATTCTATTGTTCTTACAGTGGATTATTTTTCAAGAATCCACTGACCGCTTTGTTAACTTAAGATAACTTATTTTATAACTTTAAACTTTTAACTTACGATTTTTTATCCTCTCAAAAACGAGTGGCAGATGAAGGGTTCGAACTCGCGCGTATTTTCTTCATAATCAGTAAAGTCTTCAGTCTATGCATGATACCACTATACCACGAGTGCTGACATTAATCAACATTTAAATAACACACTTAAAGCGAACAACTGTCAATACATGTCAATAAACTGTATTTCTATCTCAGAGATAATTCGCTTTTGTTATCTTATAAAATATATATATATACTATGTCTGCATTTGTTCATGTTCTTTTCAAATTTATTTATATCACGTCAACATTGAACGGACTCTAATTTGAATAAAGTGTGATATAAAAGCTACGACCGTAAAACTACTTCTTTGACTGTAAAACCAGAAACAAAACCATCGCCTTTAAATGAAAATGAAGTATATAATACCTCTAAGATTAAAATAATATTTTTGTCGAGAAAAAAATTACAATGAAAAAATGTCATTCCGGATACAAGGTTCGAACTTTGCACTGTTAATATCACCGTTATGACATTCGTTACCAACGACTAGACGATCACGGCTATGAACAGCGTGATGGTAAGTTTATGAAATCAACATAATTATTCATTGTACATCCGTAGCAAGAGCAATTCTAATGGGGATTCAGAATGCGTACCACAGATAAAACTAGTTTATTGACCGGTGAACGATATATGCCAAATGTAATAACGTTAAAATAATCTTAACTTAATGAAACGGAAACAGTTTAAACAGATTTAAATATGATTGTTCAATTTTAATCGTAAGCACATAATTTTAATACTTTAGGAAGGCAACATGAATTTGAGCATTATGAAATAGCAGATTTATGGCATCTACGCTATCAATATTTTTTTTACTAAGAACGGCTTAACAGTGTTTAGTCTTCAATAAACCAATACATGTTGCTACATATTATCTATATAAATTTTGAAGGTTCTAAATTTTGGTAATTAAAATTTTTTAACTTTTCAAAACAAGATAAATAAATTCTGTATATTAATATATGTCTTTTTGAATAAATTAAATATACCAAAATCTATTCAATTTAAATAATTTGTAATGATTAAACATTAAATGAAATATGTATATACAAAAATAAAATCTGGTGTTAAAAAGGGGAGCTAACACCCCATTTAAGTTATCTTAAACTTATGTTAACTTGTCAAATGTCTAAATATACATGCGAACCGTGTGGATATAATCATTTCCAGCTATTATAGAATAAAAAAGACAAAATACGAAACTATTTTTATGAAATATCGTTGATTCATTGTCAAAACGTAAAACCGACAGTCGTTTTAACAGAAATGGGTTAAGCTAGAGAATTGATAAGAAGTTGTGGATTCGGAAACGATAATCAACTTGCGACTAAAGTCGCTCGTTGATTATCGTTTACGAATCCACTACTTCTTATCAATTCTCTACTACGTAATGGACAAAATCATTTCGAAAACTGAAGAGAGTAATACAATATAGACATTTCATCATTTGAATTTCATGGTTTATATCAGGTTTATCTAACATTTAACACTCATGTTATGCATGTTATAAGAAGATGTTTATAAATGACAATGTTTGATTTCCATTTTTGAAAAAAATGTCGACCTTCTTTACATGTATAACATGTACTAGTGGAATTTAAAAAAAAAAGATTTTGTTATCTATAAACTTCAAACTACAATAGTATATCTTATGTAAAGCATACTATTGTTGAGTCCATTTATGTATCGTAGGATTAAAGGATTCAAAGTAGGATACATGTACAAGAATTGCTATTCTGATATTTGTGACTTTGTCAAAAGTTATGTTTCTTTTTTGAACTCGTATACAAAATAGTGGTATTGGTGTGTATATGTTCAAATTTCATATCAAGAGATAATTTGCCCTTTGTCATCTTAATCATAGCTTATTAACGTTTAGTTTTAATCACACTTTTCATCGACTTGACCTTATGTTTTGCTAAATTTAACCATTTCTGAGCTTCAACGACAGCTAAAATTCCAGCTTACCACTTTAGAAAGAAATATGATAAAATTGTATTTTACATATTAGAGATTTCCAATAAAATGACATACGTACTTAACTCGACGTACGGACCTAATGGGACTGGTTGGTGCTAACCATTGAATTTGGTTAAAAACGTCTCTCAAATTTAAACCAAGTATTCCAAGACTATTGAAACCATATACACTATAATTTTCGTCCATAGCAAATCATTTTTACGGGATATAAAATGAAAGAAATCAGGTATTTTTTATATATCACGTGGTTCTTTAGATTCCCGTCGGAATTTTGTCTGACATAAGATCATGTATAGACACGTATCCCTTGCTTATTATACGATCGATTTGAGTTTTGATAATGACACTTATTTTTCAATACACATTGCAGATGAACGCTCCATTATTCTATATTTAAAATGATCATTTGTTTTGTTATCCGATGTTCTTTTTTCTTTCTTTGTTCCTTTAATTATATTTTGTGGGGAAAAGATGTTTTCGAAGGATATTTTGCTGACAAGTTCAGAAATGTCGAAATCATTGTTTGTCTGGCTTTTTCTATGATTGATTAAAGTTGAAAATTGAGATAAAACTATCGCTTCCAATTCATTTCTAATTAAAAGTATTTTCCATTTATTATAAAATTTATAAATAAAAATTCCCTTATATAGGTTGTATTTAAGAAGGTGTACTCGATTAATGATTGTCTGTGTTGTCTTGTTTAACGGGAATGGCAGTTTATAATGCTATACGAGTCCAAATACAAAAGACATTTCCAGGCAAAAAATATATATCCCTTGAAGTGCCTTCACTTATAATATTTTATCCATACATATATTGCGATGCGCAATGCAGTCCAAACGCACGATTATATTTTCCTTTTCAGTGATTTTCTTCCCAATGCAGTGTAGAAGATCACGACTTTGCGCAACGCAAAAATATAAGTATCAACAGGATGTTGGACAATAAGTGTTCATTGCATATGTAGTTTGAATATGCATATTCAGGACGAGAAGATGAATATGAACCCGATTTTGTATTAGACCTACAAGCTGGTCCAAATTTGATAACATGCTAGTTCACAAGGTCAGCAGGATGACATGACACTCTACCCGGACACATAATTCTGACTCCGGACTATAAATCTTGCTCTTACTCATATACCATATATCGAGTTCTTAGCAGAGAGGCAGCCAATCTTTGATTTGAACCAGCCGAGGATCGAACCAATGACCTCCCACACCCGAGGCGAGTAAGATATTACAAGACCACAGAGGCGATTATGAATATTGAAGATACACATACATGTACATGTATATTCAAAACATTAGAAACAAGAATATGTGGCAGTAAGACACCGTGCCCCCTGACATTATCACATTTTCATGTTAAAAAAAACACTTAATTCGGGTAAAACCCTTATTTGGTATATAATTTTAAAAGTTTTAAAATTGGGACGGGACGGATGAACGGACGGACACACAGACACGAAAATATAATAAACCCTTTCTATCATAAGTTGGTAATAGAAATAAAAGAATCTTACTCAACAAAACTACAATAAAAAATTCCATACATGTCCGTTTTTCAAACGTATTTGTTTAATTTGCACTCCAAACATTTAACAAAATCAATTTGTGAGCAATGACGTTAAATTATACTCATGCATCTTTAAAAAGGAAAAAGAAGGAAAAAAAGAAAATACTGATTTAATAAAGTGTAATCATGTTTTCCTTGAAGATGCATTCCAATAAATTCCATATTCCATTTTATAACATTCTATGGAAAGAAGACAAAGTGCTATCAGATAGATACATAAGTGATCTGTATTTTTGCCTCGGGCAAAAGTATCTTGAAATAAATTATAGAATTATGCTAACAAAAAATTAGTCGTGTACACCTTTTACATTCCGATGTGTTTGAAACTCTTGTTTTAACTTTATAACTTATATCAATAAAAAATCAGAATTTCATCTCGCTTCAGATTTCATTGTATTTCAAACTTAATTTTAATTTTAGTGGTCCTAGAAATTCCTCATTTGAGAACGAAATGTATGGGTCAAATGAAATGACCAAGTAATGATCGGTGCATTTGATTCCGGTACAGGAATTATTATTCTCTTAAAAGGTTGTTGTCAATAAAATCTTCCAGAATTTGATAACAGAATTTGTAAAGATTAAAAATAGCAGATTGGGTTAATATTTGAATAACATCTATTTCAACGTAATATGTGTATCCAACGAGCAAAACTGAAATCCTGTATTCTCTGCTCCCCTCAGTCACGCAGTAGGCCGAGATACGCTGAGATACGTTGGTTATGTAGAGTAATGTCATTTTATTGGAGGTCTCTATTAAGGAAGACGTATAGAAAACATAAACATATTTTTCTTCAACATGTTTAGTGATTGCGCTATACACCAGGGTTTTCGATATCACAAACTAGTCAAAACATTTACTAAATTCAATCATCGGTACAAGGACATCATTCGTAAATATAAATTAACATGCAGACATACGTTCCGGTATTTCACATCCAATCTGTTATGGTAATATTCTATACAAAGCACAAAAATGTCGTCATTCACCACAAAAGCTAACCAAACCTTTAAACAGACTTATTCCGAAAGGATATAGTTACGATATTGTTGTCAGGTCATTAAAGATGGATATTGTGGAATTAATATTGATTCACTCATAGGGTCTTTGCATCGGAAATAAACACAATTATTCTAAAACCAGTTGTTGGCACGATACGGGTTATGATCTTTTCATTTATTTTATGATGGTATGATACTAAACCCTTAACGGGAGGGATTTTGCTTGCTATTCATATGATGAAGACATAATATTTCAATCAGTTTAATTGAGTTCAGGAGTTGGCATGTCAGTAACTGCTAGTAGTCCTTTATTAATTTATGTATCATTGTCATTTTGCTTAGTTTCTTCTGTTACCTATTCTGACATCGGACTCGTACTTCTTTAAAACCGAGTTTTACTGTGCGTATTGCTATGTGTTTGTTTTTTCTACATTGGCTAGAGGTAAAGGGGGGAGGGTTGAGATCTCACAAAACATGTTAAACACCATTTTTGCGCCTGTATCAAGTCAGGAGCCTCTGGCCCTTGTTAGTCTTGTATGTGTTTTTAATTTTAGTTCATTAATATGTTTCAGAGTTTACTGTGACGTTCATTTTCACTGAACTAGTACACATTTTTGTTTAGGGGCCAGCTGAAGCCCGTCTCCGTGTGCGGGATTCCCGCTGTGCTGAAGACCCGATGGTGGCCTTGGCCTGTTTTCTGCTCTTTGTTCGGGTTGTTGTCTCTTCGACACATTCCTCATTGCCATTCTCAATTTTATGAATGATGGTTTTCAATTCACTTTATCTTTAGCACAGTTACCAGTGAGTGAAAAAAATCGTAGAAAAGTTCCTAAAAATCGTTAATATCCCATAAAAATTGAAATAAATATGAAATTAAGTCTGCCGACAATGAGGGTTGGTAAAGAACCAAACTTTACAACAAAAGAGATGATGTAAGCTTCCGAATTGTCTACTTTTCATTTATATGTAGCATCATTCCAACAGTGCCTGCATATCGAGTATATCTCAGAGTTGAAATGATATTCAAGACCTTGCATTTTCTATCATGATTTTATTGGTAGAAGGTAGCTGCTTCCAAGGAAGTTATTAAACCATGGGTTCCAAGTGGTCAATATAAGGTCACCCCGTCTAAAATTTTACGAACGACATCACTAGTTTGTTGACTGTTATATAATGTCTGATTCACATATGACGACGGATATGTCCCAATTATCGCAACCACAATCCCGACGACTTTTACCATATTTGATGTAACCATGTTAGATTTATGCGTGAGCTCGTACCAACTTGAGCAACACGACGTGTGCACCAAGTGGAACATGATCTACTTAATAACCTGTTGCTCAGTCTGTAGTTTTTTGTGTTCTGTTTTTTATACTGCAGGTTTTCTTTTGGTAGTGTTTAGTTTTTTTCAATGGCGTTGTCAGTTTCATAGACTTATGAGTTTGAATATCCCTTTGGTATCTTCCGCCTCTCTTCTATACGACACGAATTAACTAAGCCGTGTACAACAGTCCATATAGTGTCGAATCATCTTTTGTATAGTACAATGTTTGACGTACGATGATGCTTTTTACTTTTAAAATTACATTGTAATAGTTTTTATTACGTTATTTGAAAAAAACAATAAGCTATGTACTTGACTCTCGGGCATGTTGCCTCTTGACTAAAGTATAAATTATTTTTGACAAATGCTTTGTTACCAGTTATAAATGATTGTGCAAAATGAGTGAATTAAATTATTTTGGTTTTTCAAGGGTTTGTCAAAAATGTTATAGCTCATTGACTTATCTTTAAAATTTGATATTCAAAATCCGGACCATTAGGGAACTTAAAATTTGCTTATACATGTTATATGCATGCTTTCATACCTTTATATTATAAATTAATAGTGTATACTTACAGTCTTCCCTGTAGTATATTTCTATGTTTGTAATATATGCAATGCCGAAAGAAATTTCCAACATCCACCATGCAGGTTGAACATCATCTTCTATAGATTTTGTGTGTACACAATTTTCAAAATCAAATTTATGTGATATAGGTAGTTGTATAGCATTTTCTGGTTTAATTGTTTTATTATTAAACACAGAACTCATAGAAGCCTTGCCATATTTTGTAAGGTTTTCTGTAAATGAAAAGGCACAAATCAACGAATGAAATGCCAGCAAAATGCATGTATCTGTCTTGTTTACAATATTATAAAAAACTTATAAAAATAGTCGTTTAAGTACAACTACCGTATATGCTAGCGTGTTTTACTACAATTTAAGAAATTAAAAGACATGCCTGAAATGAAATGTTAAACAAACCTGGCTTTTTCAAACGAAACACTGCATTGCGACGTTGAAGGCAACGAAATTGCCATTTCTCATTTAATTGCATTGCCATATATCATATATGTTATTATGTTATTGATAAAAAGGACAACTAACACCAATGTGGGCATAATAATTTCTGTAGGATTTTGTATTTGATAAAGAAAAGGGCTTAGTAAGCACACTTTTCAGCATACCCAAACTAGGTTGACCACTGTTGTATGTTGACAATTAGATGTAAAATGGTTCTTTATTTGGAAGTTGACAATTAGATGTAAAAAGGTTCTTTGATTGAAAGTTGACAATTAGCTGTAAAATGTTTCTTTATTTGGAAGTTGACACTCTGGCATAAACAAAACATCTCGTTTCATATTGAAATAGTTGAAGTTAGTTATTAAGGCGGACGCATAAAATTGTTAAAGTGTTATTGTTTTTTTTTTATCTTAAGAGAAATGTAAATATGAAGACGACTACATGAAGTAATTAAGCAATACACAATGATCATATGATTGCATTGATAATACATTGTCAAGTTTCTGATTAAATGTGTACATTTTACATCTAGATGCATAAAAAACTCAACTCGTATCAGTGAGAGTCATGTATTGTATTCGCTCTCTGATCATGAATTGATCCAAAATAAAAGAAATGTCATTGCGCTTATATCATAAATATAGGCGTGTCGAAAACGGACTCGGCGAAGGTTTCACAAAAACAAGCTACATATTTGTTATATTGTTCAAAGGTACACTGTTATGTATCAATTACTCCAGATGCGTTTTTCGTCTACATAAGAATCATCAGTTGAGTTGGATTAAAAACAGTTGAAAAACCAAATGATGTACGGTGTTGAAGGGCATTAAAATCCGAACATTTAAAAAAAAGTTGTACCTCTTATGAAACAATAACAGTACTTTACTAGAGAAAAGCTAACAAACAATTCAAAATGAGAACAACATGTATTTATAATCAAACTAGTGTGAAACTTCAAATTGTTTTACGTTACAGCTTCTACGTTACACGGAGCCCTTCTAATGCATGTATTGTAAAATGACAAATTATTTATAATGGAAAATTTCTTATGATTATATAACTTGGTTATATAGCTCTTCAACTGTTTCGGTTTTTATATATCTTTGGCTTTCAAGCGTTCGGCTTTGGGCGTTCCTGATGAAGGTAGGTCCAGAAAAGCGCTTCGGACGCATGAAATTTATAACGTGTTGTTTTCATTTTTTTATGGATGATACCAATACAACTGTAAGCTTGCAATTGAATTGAAATTATACAACTGGTATATGAAACTGATATAAATTAATTTTTGATAAACATTCAAGACAGATGGCTGCTCCTAACTCTTTTATTGAAATGTTAAACATGGTCTTCCAATCTAGATTCGCTGCTTTGACAAATGTCATACCTAGCTGATTACCAATGTTTTGAAATGTTTATTTACTTATGTTCCGTGCACCGTTAAACTAATTAAAATCTAAAATAGTTTTTGGTCTAAAACTTTTATTTGAAAAAACAAAAATACAATTTTAAAAAGTTGGAAGCAATATTTGATGTTTTTGGTCAAATTTCCAATAAAAACATACTAATGTGATCAAGAGATTTCGAACTACACGTTACTATAATAACGAATGTTTACGTGGCACGGCGCACTTGTTATGCATGTAATGTGAAATGCATGACGTTTTATGATGGAAATTATTTTCTAATGATATTAAGTTGATAAGCCTTAAATGACTTACCCTGTGCCGTAACCGTCAACACAACAGTAATGCAAATAGGCAACACTAAGAAAATATTTATCTATTTTGTATCTAAGTATTTATTCCACTATTTCTATGTCCTGAAATATTTCAAACTAAAAATGTGAAGAATGTATTATGTATTATAAGGCTTTGGAAAATATACGCTGATACTCATCTCTACAAAGCCGATTTTGCACGATTAGTTATAGCTCATTTTATTTTATAGTTGGCGTGTGCTTGAAATGTTTTTTTTTGCCAGTGCTTTGTGGAATAAGGTGAACTTCATTTCGTCATTATCAAATTAACGAATAGAAATATTTTTTTTGTTTTGTTTAAATGAGTGTTTTTTTTTCTTGCCATGTTTCGAACAAATCAAAAAAGAGCTTAATGCTAACAGAGATCTGAGGTTAAGCTGTTAACATCTTATTAACTGTAACGCCATACAAAACCAAAACAATTATACTCCGCCTTTGTTATGACATGATCTTTAAATTGAGTGACATCAGATAATTTCAATCAAATTTACTCTAGTGACGTGACATGATCCAGACATGATATACACATATGAACATTCACGGTCTTACAATATGCCAATACCTGCATGTTTGCATTGTAGAAGGTCAGTTTTTCTCTGACTGTTAATGAAGTCTTTACACTAAATCCATTGGATGTTCGATGTGTACCGATTAATATTGTAGCCTTAGATATATGCGTTTGTATCATTTACTGATGTTTTTGGCTTTTAACTAGCTTTCAGTAACTTCGATTACACTAATATCTGTACTTCGTGTATGTGCCAGTCCTAAGTCAGGTGTAATTCATTGGTTGTCGTTTGATACTGTAGATCGTTTTTGTTTTTAATTTTTTGTTTTGTACATTAATCAGGCAATTAATTTCCTGGTTTGAATTGTTTTACATTTGTCATTTTGCGACTTATTTTTGTGTCTCTCGTTGGCAATCATACCAAAGCTCCTTATGTTTATATGAAAATTCAATCGGAAGTAAAAAAAAAAGTGAGTAGAAAAAATTACTAAAATGTTTAAATGTTTCACTTCGATATCACATAACTTGTTCAGCAAACATAATATATTTGCAAAACAACTGGATTGACAAAAAAAAAAAAAAATGTTCGTAAAATAGTTTGAAAATGTTTTTTTCTGTTTTAATTGGTCTTATAAACTTTAAAACATGAATTACAATGTTTTACAGGAGTAAATTGCTTTCATTTGCCACGACAGATATACATCTTATTCAACTAAAAACAGAAAGTTATTTAAAGTGAACTGCTAAACAGCTTTTTTTTTTTATTCAACTACTGTCCTAATGAATATTTTTTCTCTGTCAATAATCCGTTTCTGCGTGCAACTACATTTACAATGGATCGTAATATAAACATTCAACGTAAAAAAAACATTATTTTATCAAAAACTACTATAACGGCCAATATGATTATATAGTGTTAGGACAACCAAAACAACAAAATTCCCTAAATTATATTCGTTGACATGTGAAGGTAATAAATTTTGGGTCCAATGGAGGAACTTTTAAAAAAAAAGTTTCTAAATAAAGTAAAATAAATATGCCTTATAGACGAAGTCTATTTTTTTTGTAGGAAAATATGATTAACTGAATAATTGCATACGAAGTTAAGTCATACAAGATGTACGCGTAAAAGATAAAAATAATTCAAAGAAGTATTACGTACGGACAAATTGTTGAATAGATACAGAATATATCATCAGTTATCGAAAAAAGACTTGATAGACATTGATATTTTAGTCTTAGATGCGTGATGTTTTTCATTAGTTGTTGGCTTTGAACTAGCTGTCAGTAACTGCGAGTTCTATCAGATCTGTACTTGAATTTTTACTAGATAACATTTTTGTTCGCTATGGAGATTCCGTATATCGTCAAGTTATCGGAATTCCAATGGGGACTAACTGTGCACCATTTATTGCGAACCTGTTTCTGTATTGTTATGAGTTAGCAAAGACCCATCGAAACATCTGATACAAACATTTGATGATATATTGGCTCTGAATAATGAAGACTTCAGTATGTACACTAACGAGATTTATCCTGCTGAACTGACTTTAAATAAAGCTAAAACTAACAATGAACACTGCCCTTTCCTGGATCATGATATCTATATCTTTAACGGGAAGCTTAATGCCAAACTTTACGATAAAAGGGATAAAAGGGATGATTTTTCATTTCCTATTGTTAATTATTCATTTTTAGATGGTGACGTTCCCTTGTCACCATCTTATGGTGTTTATATATCTCAACTTGTGTATGTAACAACTTATTTGATTTTAACGAAAGAAATCTCTGTATAACTGAAAAATTATTACACCAGGGTTTTCGATATCACAAACTACATTTACTAAATTTTATCATCGGTACAAGGACATCATTCGTAAATATAAATCAACATGCAGACATCTTATAAGTTCAGGTATTTCACATCCAATCTTTTATGGTAATATTCTATACAAAGCACAAAAATTTCTTCATTCACCTCAAAAGCTAACCAAACAGACTTATTCAGAATAGAAATAGTTACGATATTATTGTCAGGTCATTAAAGATGGCTTATTTTGGAATTAATATTGATTCACTCATAAAGTCTTTGCATCGGAAATAAACACATTTATTCTAAAACCAGTTGTTGGTATGATACGGGTTATGTTCTTCTCATATATTTTATGATGGTATGATACTAAACCCCTAACGGGCGGGATTATGCTTGATTTTCGTATGACGAAGACATTATCTTTTAATCAGTTTAATTGAGGTCTGGAGCTGGCATGTCAGTAACTGCTAGTAGTCCTTTGTTAATTTATGTGTCATTGTCATTTTGCTTAGTTTGTTCTGTTACTTATTCTAACATCAGACTCGGACTTCTTTTTCACCAAGTATTACTGTGCGTAATGCTGTGTGTGTTTGTTTACTCTACATTGGCTAGAGGTTTAGGCGAGGGTTGAGATCTCACAAAACATGTTTAACCCAGCCGCATGTTTGCGCCTGTCCCAAGTCAGGAGCCTCTGGCCTTTATTAGTCTTGTATTTGTTTTTAAATTTAGTTTACTTATATGTTTCGGAGTTTAGTGTGGCGTCCATTTTCACTGAACTAGTACACATTTTTGTTTAGGGGCCAGCTGAAGCCCGCCTCCGTGTGCGGGATATTCTCGCTGTGTTGAAGACCCATTGGTAGCCTTGGGCCGTTTTCTGCTCTTTGGTCGGGTTGTTGTCTCTTTGAAACATTCCCTATTCCCATTCTCAATTTTATTATTTTCTTGTTGTTGTGGGGATGTATAAGTACCCTGCCACGTCCACCCTATGTTTTTGTAAGATGTATTTCTATTTGTATCCATCTGATGAGTTAAGCTTTTTTCAACTGATTTTTGTAGTTTGTTCTTATGTTGTACATGTACTGTTACACGACTGTCCAAGGATAGGGGACGGGTGGGCGCCCGCTAACATGTTTAACCCCGCCACATTCTGAATGTGCCTGTCCCAAGTCAGGAACCTGTAATTCAGTAGTTGTTTTTTCGTTTCTGTATATTATATTTATTATTCGTTTATTGTTTTGTACCGTTTGTTCTTGTGGTGTGCTGTTGCACTACTTTACCTAGTTAGGGGGAGGGTTGTGCGCCTGCCAAACATGTTTAACCCCGCCACATTCTGTGTATCATATTTGTTTTGCGTTCATTATTTTGTACATAATTTAGTTTTTCTTGTTTGAATTGTTTTACATTTGTCATTTTGGGGCCTTTTATAGCTGACTATGCGGTATGGGTTTTGCTCATTGATGAAGGCCGTACGGTGACCTATAGATGTTAATTTTTGTGTCATTTGGTCTCTTGTGGAGAGTTGTCTCATTGGCAATCATACCACATCTTCTTATCTTTAATAGATAATTGTATATCACACAATTAGCACATATACATGCACATAGATTCGTAAATTTTGTGCCAAAATGATGATTTCATCAAATCAATATCATTATTAATAGTGAAAACAACTTGAAGATTTTGTATCAGTTATATTTGGTGGCATATTTTTGAATAATTTTGTTGAAATTTTATGCTTATTTTCAGAAAATCATATTTCGTGGCGCACGACGCCATTTTGCAAATAATGTTTGGAAGTATAACAAAAAATAAGATACTTGACAAATGTCATGTGCTGATCTCATTTCTTCTCAGATTGAACTAAATGAACTATTGTTACTTACCTTTGAAAAGCTCTCTTAGACGAAGTGATATATTTTGTAGAGTTTCGTCGTTAATAAATCATTGTCACTTCGTGAGTACTACAAACGATGAAAAATAACACTAAACAGTTCAAAGTTCTAGTGTGCATAAGTTGCAGACACTTTACCTTTTCTTAAATGTTCATATGCATAAGCTTTGATTAATGATATGACGTTTTGAAATTACATTTTTGAAAGCATGGTATTTTGTTATTATCAGAAAATATTATTTTACCTTCTACAGCTATGTTTTAAGTTTAAAGGAATACTGAACTGCCATAAAATCCATAACATTAATGTCAATAGTAAAGAAATTTTGAAATGATTTATGAAACTTATCTTTCATCCGGTTTCAAGTGTGGCAGTTTTTAACTCTTCCTTCTTGATTTAACATAATGTGGGGGTTCAACGAACATCATATTTTAATCCCAAAAAGTATTTTCATCACAGTACATAAGTTGTATTTTAAGTGAAAATAATAAATAAATATAAGAATCATCGTTATTTTCATACATATTGTAAGATAAAATCGATAAAGTAATAGTTTTAAAACATATATTTTGAATTTTTCAAAAATAGTATACGCTATGTACATTTTACCAGCACTGGTATTATGACCCTTCACAAGCGTAATTTCGATATACATAATTGATCTATTTGTATAATGTTGAAATTCTTATCGAAACAGAGATACTTTTTTAAAAAGCTATAAATCAGTCCGTTTATCTAGTTAACTTTGGAAAAAATCCGTTGATCGAGTAGACTTCGGTTTCGTAATGTGTCAAAATAGATAAAATGTAGGATTTTAAAGGTATTGTCACTTCACAGTATTGACGGAAAATAACTTTTGCAAATGAACTAATCGCTCTAAAAAAGAGCTTCAAGAATGTTTAATTACAGACAGATATAACAGACAAAGTCATGTGTATTTAACTTTCCATTAACAATCTGGTCGTTTTTTTTAGTTGGGAAGAATTGATTTATTGATTTTTGTTTGCTTGAAGTATAACAAGATTGTTAAATTTTATTATTTTCTTTTAATATGTATTTCCGTATTGACCTTTTTCATGGTAGGCATTTTTGTTGTATTTTTATTTCAGTATTTGCATCTGATATAGTGCATGTTTTGGGTTTTTCTCTTAGATTTGTTTGTTTAATTACCCTGCTGCATGTACAGCGCCTTAGAGTAACTTTTATTTTTTTATATAGGCACTCAATAATTTTCTTCATTTTTATAATTATTTATGTTTATTTGAGCGAAGATAAATTTTGTTAGTCGAATTCAAAGTAATTTTATTTTCTACTTGTTTCCAAGGTAGCGCGTCACAGTTATGAAACATATAGTATGATTAAACCTTAGAAACTGTTAACAATCCTCTATTCCAGGTTATTTATAAAAACTAAGTTTCTAACTATTAAGGACTGACATGTGCACACGTATGTAATAATTCTATTCAACAGATGTGATTTCTGATGTTTTATGTTGTAAAATATTCTGCTTTTGGTGTATCCATGGAAGCATTGTATACCTATTTGCAACATAAACCATAATTTGTATGAAATTTTACATTTGTCATCAACAAGAGACCCACATTAACACAGCCCCATTCTTTATTTGTCTGGTTCATGTCAATAGCCTTTAATTAAGTGGTTGTTGTTGGTTTCTTTCTGCCATATTTGCTTTTTGTTAATTGATTAGGCATTATTTAGACCGTTGGTTTTTTCGTTTGAATGGTTTCACAATTTTGTTATTCCGCGTCCTTTTATAGTCTAAGTACTAATATAATTTGAGCAGTGTTGAAGGCTGGATGGGAACCTATAGCTGCTGACATCCACGTTATTTTGTCTCTGGTTAATAGTTGTCTCATCGGTAATCACATTTTATTTTTGTAACTTAGGTAAAAATGAATTGGTTCAAAATTGTGCAACTTGTTTGAATCCCATTTATAGTTGGAAATTAACTTTCGATACAGCTTCTCCTCACTTTTTTTTATCAGAATGTCATTCATGTACTGGTCTGAAAAATATGTGTTACTGCTTTGACATACTTCCAACCACACACGTGGTTAAAAATGATTCTTTTCATATGGTCAAGTCAATCTTCAAAACTTCGAACCAATATTTTACGGTTAAGGTAAGTTTCAAATTAAATAAATGTGAATTTTCTTATATATTATACATTTTGTAAGTGCAATGAGTGACTTTTTTTGCAAAAGAAAGCTACGTGTTTTTTTTATATTGAATTGGCGAGCCTTAAATGACTTACCTTGTGTTTCAATGGTCAGCAAAACCGTTGTGTGTATAATTATCAGTAAGAAAATATCATATGTTTTAGTTCTGAGTATAGATTCTACTAGTTCTGTCCTAAAATATCTAAAACGAAAAATATTGGTTACTAACGGAAAAATTAACTGGGTATTCCCCCAAACAATGTCTGACATTTACAAACCTAATGTTTTAAGTTATGACGTGTCACAATCTTGTTCCAATAATGCGTTTGAAGATATCTGTTTTTATGGCCACTCAATAATCCATATTTTAGCTAGAAACTAGATTAGTGGGGCGGCTTAGTACCGAAATTTGACAAAATCATACAAGCATAGGATTTGGCAGATACGATCTTTAGGGTGTACTTTTAGAATAGTAGAGGGGTAGCCAATACATTTTTGTATTTTTTCACGGCGGCCATCTTGAATTTAAAATTGACATACTTTTGCTCAATAGTGGAGATTGAAAGTAGATCCACACCCTTTTTAACGTGATATAGGTGGTGAAAACTATTTGAAATTCAACAAAATGACATGAAAATATGTTAAAAAGACAGGAATTGTAAAATAAATCACAACTTCCGGTTAGGGTGGTAAAAGTTCATTTAATCGAGTCAAATAATGGTAATAATGATATGCGATAAAAACGTCCGTTTGATATATAGGTAACTATTTCAGATAAGCAGGAAGGTCGGTTAATATATCATTCTACCATATAATCGAGTGAAATAATGGTGGTGATGATATGCGATAAAAATGTCCGTTTGATATATAGGTAACTATTTAAGATATGCAGGAAGGTCGATTAATATATTATTCTACCATATTTTCGATGTATTTCGTTCTTACAGCTACAGGAACACAATGTTGTACAGGTCAAACAAGCTTTATAACACTTGCATCTACAAGAGCAAGTTTTCTTGCATCTACAAGAGCAAGTTTTCTTGCATCCACATTTGTGTAACTCCTGTGAAAATGCTGCAATGGCTGCTAATTGTGTTCATTTGGGAATCTCCAACCCATCTGCTGTACATAACTACAACAAATGCCTCTATCAGCGCCATATCAGCTTCACTGACCAATGCAGGTTTCTTACTCAAAGGGCCAAACACCTCGGTTACGTCATCAAGTATTTCCCACATCTGCCATGCGGACCTTTTTCCTTTCCCATGAAAAGCGGAGACAGTGTCATATCCAGTGAAAGCATGACAAAGCCACTGATTTAGAACCAAGAGCATGATCAATTTCGTGAATCGGAAGCCATCGCAGGTCTTTTTCTTTTCCAAATGCAACCCAAAGTTTTCTTTTTGTAGTGCCTTGAATAGAGACACTGCCATAATAACTACATTAGTGTCTGAGCTGATTATCAGTGTCGACTTACATCCTCTTTCAACTACACTTTTGGTATAAAAAAAAACTTGTGTCTGCTTTTCTTGTGATTACTCGAAATGAGATCATCATGCTTATCATAAGAATTTGTCAAAACATCTTCGCCTTTTGTCACAAAAATCATTTTGTCAGATGGGATCGAGCAAATTTTATCGGCAAGGAAATGAAACAATGCTTTTATAATGTCTCCTATGTAAATATCAAATATAATGCCTACCATGTTTTACTGATGTTCTCCTCTTGGTAAATCCCCCTTTGCTTCCAGCACTTCAATATTGATTTTGCAACTTTGAGACAATGAAGGAGGAAATTTCTGATTTTCGTGACTGAAAAACTCTTCCAATTCACATCGTCTGCTTTGACAGGATATGAAAATACTTGAAAACAGACTGCAATCTTCTCAAGCGAGGTTATGCTTGCTTTTTGTTTCACCGGAACTTTTCTTTGGTTGGTGACTGAACAACAACTTGCGACAGTTTCCCTGTGTCTGCTTTTACAACATCTTTACTGTCTATCTTGTAGATATCTACAGAATCCTCAAGAAATGGATTTCTATAATCATTCATGACAGGCTTCAGTCTTTTCACTTTGTCAATGAAATCTCGTTGCATTGACACAGACTTGTCATCTGCATTCCTTCTTCCAGACAAACATTCTTCCAACTGGCTTATCAGTCTACTGATTTTTGGTGCGGCTACCGTCCAATGTCTCAAGGCAGCTGGATCCTCAGTTGCCCTACGGCACCCCCATCACCTTTAACAATAGCGTTATTCCGTTCATGATCCTGGTCTATCGCCATGTTTGAGAAAACGCGATTTGACTTTTTAGTTATTAGTTTTAGGGGTTTTATAACTTGATAAGAACGATTCTGCAGTCCCACAGAACGCAACGTCTGCTTCTGACAAAACCTCGAACCAACCGCTATCCCGCAATAGATCACCCAGAACTTTGCCATATGCATGGTGTCATTATAATCACATGCAAACGCGATAGCTGGTCCTACATCTTTTTCAAACATCAAAAGGATATCTCTGCCTTTTGTGTGTGCTTCTAGTTCTGGCATCTTCTGCAAATGTGTGTCCTTCAGGCAAGTAGAATGTACCTGTGCAGAAGAAGAAACATGTTGTGTCAATCTTTCTTCGTATAGGTTTTCCAGTTCTGCTAATCGAAACATCACTGACTCTTCAGAATTTCTTTGAGTTTGAAAGATGTATGCTACTAGCTCAGCTAATGCAGTTTCTTTCATCATATTTTCTCCTGAATACGACTGCTTTCCGCCTCTGTCTGTCTCGTCTTTGCTCTCTCTCTCTGTTGTATACAGCTGCGAGACAAGAAGGGTGATACTTCATTTCTTGTGCTATGACATCACCACTACCTAATTTTGCCAACATATGTTTATCCTGTAGCACTGTTGCACAATCAGCTACTAGTAATCGTTGGTTCAGTTTCATTGTTATTGCCTCTCTTAAAGAGAATCAAGGCGACTTTATGTCACAAATGAAACATTTATGCACATCTTCAACCGGATCTGGTTGTTGGTCTTTCGAACGCGGAGTACTTCTAAAACGTTTAGGGGATTTGGATTCACTCGATCTTCCAGATGGCATTTGTGACATGCGGCGTTCTCGGATCACAAGTTTTGTATTTTTAAACTTTATTCTGCATAAATTATGGTACTTAGCATTTTTCTTTTTCATTGTGCTTTTAATTCCCTCTTCGTCGTTTAATCGCCGAATAAGTGGAGGGATAGGAAGTGCATTAATTTCATGAAAAAGAGGGATATTTTTGCCCAAAATTTTATATCCTTCATCTCACGATTTCAGTAGGTCCTTTGTGTCTTCCTGACACACACAACATTTTGTCCAATCACGGTTTCCCAAAAATCTGTTGAGGAAGCTGATAAGCGAATTCTTTTCGCTATTTCAAAATCAACTATTAAATGAATAAACTAAAGCGATTAACAATGTAACGATAGAACAATAACGCAAATTGTCTGAGTAAAATATCTTAACACTTCTGATATTCAGGCCGAGGGATTATCCTTTTACCACCTGTATCTACATTCAGCCCGATCGAACCGTTCATCCAGTATCATTAACTCCTGTGCGATCTGTACACAATCCAGAACAATAAGCCCCTCCTCCATGTCTCAGCACTCTCGCGTTAGCACCAACTGTCGATTCAGGTACGACTCTATGATATAATAATTTGGGCAATCATGGAGTATTTGGGAGCACTTTAATCTTATAAAGCTGAAACTGGACCCCATGCCGAGATTATCGGCAGTGATTTATACCAGTGTGTCCTGGTAGTGCAAATAAATCACTCTCTGAAAGACTTCTAGTGATAAGTGATGAGAATTAAGAAATGACTGGTAAAGAATAACATTTGACAAAGTCAAGCAACATCACAATGGATGGATGCCAAGAAATGGTTAAGGAAGGACGCCAAGTTAAGACTTAACGTTAACTGAATTAACAATAATTCATAAATAAGGTCCGATGACCAACCCCAAACGATGCTTCAAATAAATAACTATCAAAGTACTATGATTTAAACATTGGGGTGTGGTAGTATGGGTCAGATGTAAGATATTAAAAACCGGAAAGTGAGTTATCAACCGATATTTGACCGGAAGTGGTGTTTTATTACTACAATAAGACAAATAAACCTTCATTCACTCAACCTAGTAACATTTTGTATAAAATACAAGCAATATGTATGCAAAAGGGAACATACATTTGAAGTGTTTAACCTGGAGAGAGGCCTTTTTGAAAATCAAAGACGGCCGCCATGATCGGATAGATTTCTTTCGTGGCTACCCCCTTAACATGATTAAATACACCTAAAGGCATGTTCTTACAAAGTTTCATGCTTTTATCACCATTTGCATGTTTTTGTGGTAAGCTGCTCAACTAATGATCTACACCTTAAATTGATATTTTCCTCGAAATATACACACATAACGACTTCAAACTAAAATCGATGACTACTGTGATGATTTCAATTTTGTTTATTACCTTAATTTGTATCTATTTAATCGATATATGGGATTTAAACACCGGTAATCTACTGTTGCATAAATACTCACCTACGCAATGCAGATATTGCAGGATTCTTGAGAACATGGTCGTTTGTTTTATATTTGTGTTCTTGAAATTCTTTTATGTCAGTGCTGTTTTGGAATAATATGATAACCATTTCTTAATCAAAGAGTATTTTGTTTTAATGAAAGACATCTGTTTGTGCGTCTGCGTACAAATGAATGGAAGCGTTCAATGCTCACAAAGGTATGAGGTCTCGTTTTGCACAGACCTTTACCAAAGGATACCGAAGACAAAACCAAACCAAAAAAATACTCATCCTTTGAAGTGATGTGATCTCTAATTTTGTGACATCGGATATTGATTCAATATTCAATTATTCTAATGTTGTGACATAATCCAGAAGTGACAATATCACCGGGGAAAAAGTGTGTAAGATGGCAAGTTCGACCGGCAATGATATAGTTTTCATTATATAAACCTGTTCCATAAATCAAAACAAGTGTTGAAATAAATTCGAAATAGTGGTTACATGACGTTATAATATCATCTAACGGTACATTATCGCGTGTCTATTGACCATCCATTAGAAAGCGAAAAAAAATTAATCGATCAGCTTCCAACAGTCTGAAAACTTAAACTTTGTTTAATTACTTTATTTGCAGATTTATTAAGTTAAGGTTTGAAATATTTCCCATATATTGAAAACTGTATTTTTTCCCGCTATATATATTAAAAATGTGCTGTTACGCAGATTTGAATCGTAAAATGAAGTGAACATTTTTGTGAATCATATTTGAAGATCAAAATAATGCTAACTAAAATGAAATACAACGACGAAAACTATATAAATAAGATAATATGAAATGGTGGACAAAACAAACACTGTGCATACATGTTTCGTTTCGTACTTTTGTTACCAGTTAAGTTCAAGTGCTTAAACACGTACATATGGGAAACTAGTTAGGAAATAATTCCTTCATGTCATGCTCTATGCTCATTTTAACATGGGTAGGCATTATATTTATCGATATTTTACACTGAGCGTTAGTCAAATTTAATGCATACTAATGTTAAAATGAGCATAGAGCATGACACGAAGGAATGTTTCCGATTCTAATAAGACAAAAACTGTATTTTTATATGTCGAAGCGTATAAAAATACCATACAAATGTTTGGCTATTCCCGTTTCCACCCCATGAAGTATGTACATTACATTTTCATATCTAATAAGTTTAAAAACTAACTGCAGGGTACTAAATGTATGTTGTTTGAATAACAATATATAATAAATTTTATGCAAGCAGCTAAAATATATTTATTTTATTAGGATATAAATAAAAATAACAAGAATGTAAACAGTAAGTTTGTGCGCATGTGTCAAATATATTTTATGATAATTAGAAGACGGCTTTGTTTACAAAGCGAAATAAGGACGTCATATTAGAATTTAAGATAGTCACTACGAATTAACAACACCCTACAAAGACCATTTATTTTCTTAAAATGTATTTTGAATAAAATTAATACTTATATCTATTCATTTTATCCAGCAACATTTCAATTGCTAACAACTTCTAGATTTAAATAATTATAAAGTGAAAATTTAAAAGCAGGAAGTATAACTTCTATGTTCATACAACCGATTTAGTTTTTCAAAGTCCGGAAAAATACTTTTTTAACAAGAACTTGTTAACTTGTTAAGAAGCATTTTTAATCAAAACGTAAATACAAACTGAACAGAAAATTATATGCAAACATTGTGTGACATAGTGTGATCTCAATTAACGCGTATTCTTTGCACTCTAGAAAAAGAGAGGGTATTAGATACATATACAAGGGGTTAACAGTTTAACTACGATCATCCTTCCCCACCCAACAAACGCATTCTTTAGTTTTCTAAGTTGTGTGCATTGGTGGCCTTGGGCTGTTTTATGCTCTTTGGTCGGGTTGTTGTGTCTTTGACACATTTCCCATTTCTATTCTCAATTTTATTGTTTGTATGTTGGTCTTTTTCTTTTTTTTTAGCCATGGCATTGTCAGTTTATTTTTTCGACTTATGAGTTTGAATGTCCTTTTGGTATCTTTCGCCTCTCTTTTGAAATAAAGAATGAAATCTCGTAATTAATGTGGAACATTTCTTTTTTTATTTTCATATGATAATTTTAACAATGACTAATGATCTGGAAACTAAGTTTTACGTGGATGTAGATATCAATGTCAATCCTTCCCTCCCTTCATAGGTTGTATTTGTGTGTAAGAAGGTGTGAAAAGTACTTATTAAATTTAGCGTCATTTGAATATCTGGGTTTCGTAGGCTTTCTAAAAGTTCTCAAAACTTATAAATAATATGTGTGTCTTTAGTTACTGCACATTTTGATACAATAATATATTTGTTTAACTGATAATGAATATTCAACAAGCCATTCATTACGTTATTTGACAGGTTAGAATTTAACATGTTCAACCTATTCTCAAATGTATTTTCACAATGTCCATTTATTTAGGCCTTCAGCTCCATTTAAATCGTGAAAAGCTCTCTTGAACGAAGTGATATATTTTGTAGATTTTCTTAATGAATAAAGCATTGTCACTTTGTGAGAATACAAACGATTAAAAATAACACTAAAAATTTCAAAGTTCTAGTGTACACATATTAAGACTTGATCAGACCAAAATGACTAAAATCTTGCTACTA
The DNA here is from genome assembly GCF_021869535.1 of Mytilus californianus. Lineage (NCBI taxonomy): Eukaryota > Metazoa > Mollusca > Bivalvia > Mytilida > Mytilidae > Mytilus > Mytilus californianus. The sequence goes on from NW_026262581.1 coordinate 31,882,598, forward strand.
GTGCATGTTGTAGACACTTTACATTTTCAAATGTTTCTATTCATTCAACTATATAATAAGCTTTTATTTATCAAATGACCTTCTGAAATTAAATTTGTAAAGCATGTTATTTTGTTATTATCAGAAAATAATAGTTTACCTTCTACAGCTATGTTTTAAGTTTAAGAGAATACTGAACTGCGATCAAATCCAAAACATTAATGTAAATTGTTTAGAAATTTTGAAATGATTTTACAGCTTATCTTTCATCCGGTTTCAGGCGTGGCAGTTTTTAACTCTTCCTTGTTGATTTAACATGATGTGGGCATTCAACGAACATCATATTTTAATCCCAAATGTTATTTTTATCGCAGTAAAAGTATATAAGTTGTATCTTAAGTGTAACATAATAAATGAATATAAATATTATCGTTATTTTCATACATTTTATAAGATATAATCGACAAAGTAATAGTTTCTGAGCATAACTTTTGAAATTTTTCAAAAATAGCATACTATATGTACATTGTACCATCATTGGTATTTTGACAGCTTCACAACCGTCATTTCGATAGAAAATGATTTAAATCTATTGGTATAATGATGAAATTCTTATCGAAAAAGAGATACCTCTTTTAAAAGATGTAATTTAGTCCGTTTATCTATTTTAATATGACGTTAACTGAGGGAAATATTTCGTTGATCGAGTAGACCGGTTTCGTAATGTGTCTAAATTGATAAAATGTAGGATTTTTACCCTTTCGATACTACACATTATTGCACAGTTTAGTGCATTATGTATGAAACTGCCTCTTTATTAATAAAAGCAAAACTGGTTCATCACAGACTAACAGGCATTAATACAGGGCCATTATGAATAAACAAGTCTATTATGAATAAACAGGGCCATTATGAAAAAACAGGGCCATTATGAAAAAACAGGGCCATAATGAAAAAAAACAGGGCCATTATGAATAATCAGTGCTATTACAGATTTTCAGTTGTTATCGATTCAGATACATTTCTGGGGAAAAGAAACATCAAGAAATTGAAAGTTCCAAAGAATCATGACTTATCTTATTTGACCCAGTTTTTAAGTTAATTATTACATAAAACATTCCATGATGTGTATCATTTTATTTAATTTTAAGTTTTAAAATCCAGAATGAAATCTTGTAATTTGTATGCGATCAATTGCTTCGAACATGACAACAATTAAGGAATGTGTCAAAGAGACAACAACCCGACCGAAGAGCAGAAAACTGCCCAAGGCTACCAATGGGTCTTCAACACAGCGAGAAAATCCCGCACCCGGATGCGGGCTTCAGCTGGCCCCTAAACAAAAATGTGTACTAGTTCAGCGAAAGTGGACTTCACACTAAACTCCGAAACATATACATGAACTAAAATTGAAAAAAAAACATACAAGACTAACAAAGGCCAGATGCTCCTGACTTGGGACAAGCACAACAATGCGGCGGGGTTAAACATGTTTTGTGAGATCTCAACACTCCCCTATACCTCTAGCCAATGTGGAATAAACAAACACACAGCAATACGCACAGTAAAACTCAGATTAAAAGAAGTTCGAGTCCGATGTCAGAATAGGTAACAGAAGAAACTAAGCAAAATGACAATGATACATAAATTTACAAAGGACTACTAGCAGTTACTGACATGCCAGCTTCAGACCTCAATTTAACTGATTGAAAGATTATGTCTTCATCATATGAAAATCAAGCACAATCCCTCCCGTTAGGGGTTAAGTATCATACCATCATAAAATATATGAGAAGAACATAACCCGTATCATGCTAACAGCTGGTTTTAGAATAACTGTGTTTATTTCCGATGCAAAGACCCTATGAATGAATCAATATTAATTCCAAAATATGCCATCTTTAATGACTTGACAACAATATCGTAACTAGGTCCCTTCTGAATAAGTCTGTTTAAATGTTTGGTTAGCTTTTGAGGTGAATGACGACATTTTTGTGCTATGTATAGAATATTACCATTAAAGATTGGATGTGAAATACCTGAACGTATAAGATGTCTGCGTGTTGATTTATATTTACGAATGATGTCCTTGTACCGATAATAAAATTTAGTAAATGTTTTGACTAGTTTGTGATATCGAAAACTCTGATGTAATAATTTGTCAGTAGTACAGAGATTTCTTTCGTTAAAATCAAATACGATGTTACATACACGAGCGAATTGAACAAGTTGAGATATATAAACACCACAAGATGGTGACCAGGGAACGTCACCATCTAAAAAAGGATAATTAACAATAGGAAATGAAAAATCATCCCTTTTATCGTAAAAGTATATAGTTCTTTTGTTTGTTTTTACTAAAAATGACCTAAAAGAGTTTACACATATATATTCGCATTCTGACTTTTTAAATGCCCATTTAATTAGGTGTGTGGAATTTTTCTTAATGAGATTATGAGGAAAGTGGTATATAGGGTAGAATATTCAGAACTTTGAACAGATTCGAAATCACCAATATTAGCATTCAATTTATCAAGTACTTCCAACGAATTTTTGACACTCCAAAAGTAATTAATTCCAATATTTTCAAAGTCTTTATTTGAACAATTTATTACCAGGTTTTTGGTTGTACCAAGTGTACTAATAAGTAGAATAGACAGTTTAGTAGTGGAACAATGGCTTGTAGACGAAATAAATCTATAATTGTAAGGTGTGTTGTGCAACTTCCGAAGCCAGTACATAGTTGGAACTTTCATTGTATTTGGTTCTGCTTGTAAAGAGGTAGCCAAAAGTTTATGTTTGTTACAGATGTCATTTTCCAAAAATGGAGTCAGTTTGAATGTTTGTGAATTCGTGATTTCCCTTTGCAGAACCTCAATGTAAAATTTTCGTAAAAAAATAATGATATTATTAGCAGCCTAATCAGCCGGAACAAAAACAAATTCCCTGGATAGTTCTTTTAGCTTATGTTTGATACGAGAAATATGGCTATTATGGTTGTTGTTAGGAGTAAAATGTTCTTTAAAATGTTTAATACGAATATCAACTATGTTCATTACTGAATTAAAAAAAATATCTAAGGATTTTTTGTCAGCTTTTTCTCGTTTTATTCATTTCGTGCAGTAAGTACTGAGTGCGTCGTGGATGATGTTACGACACTCATTCCAATTAATAATTTCCTTACCACAGCCAACCCTTTGGGTTTTTAAGTTTGGGAAAATATAGGTCTTATGACCAGTTATGTAATTCCTTAAGTCAATCATTTCATCAATAATGTGCAATGCATACAGTATGGTTTAAGCCCAAACGAACACACAAGTACTACTATATATCTTTAGAAAATATATTGCATTGAAATAGACAAATACAAATAGATGAAAATTAGTAAATCTAGTCAAGGAGCATTATCTGTAATTTCCGTTATAGAGAAAGTCCAAATAGGGCCTTCACCCATTATTTCCCAGGAATGGACAGTTATCTGGACTTTCAATAACTTAAAATACACCTTAAATATTAAGAACGAATCTTCAGATTATAACATTTTAAAATTTTTTATTACATTTTGTTATGGTTTTCTTTTCATTTTCCCCGTGTTGTACCCAATAATCCACAGGCAAAATTTAAGATCAAGCTGACCATCTACTCACTAAACGAAGTATTTATGAACAGTATGTAATTACTATAAACAGATTTTGCATAAAGTTCATCCAGATGTATGTTTTAAGTCATTGTATACGCACGTCTTTCTTGTAGTAGGATTGAAAGGATATCTATTAGTGTCTATAAGGGGTATTTCGGGAGAGAGAAAAAAAAATAGTATTTATGCATATATTTGTTAATGGAATATGTGTGTTTTTCGTTTGATAAATCTTGGATATAGAATCGTCTATGAAAAATGAAATGGTACAACTAGAATAAATTTCCAGGTATGTAACACTCTAGTTTAGGTTATTTAACTAATAAGGGTGTGCTCGATTACAAGCCATATCTGAAACGAAATATGATTCTATATTTCCAACCATTCTATTAGATCAAATAAAATTAAGCAAGAAAACAGTGTTTTATGCATAACTCTACATTTTTTCTTTCCCTTTGCTCATATCAACGAAAAAAATGTTATGCATATTTTAGATGAGTCCTAAATAGCAATACAAGCAAACTGAATATATTTTTCATTTTTCCTTTAATTCCCTAATTTAGAAAGAAAAAAACCCGAGTTATTGAAAATATTTCTGGATCCCGTTTTGTATCTCTTTAACTTAAGTGGAAAACTAATTTTGATTTCATTTAAACATTTCAAGATTAACGCCGTCATTTCCACCTCCGATATATCTGTTATATTTGCCACTGGACAAATAACAACAGTGAAGGAATTCGATTATGAAAAATGAATAAAAACCCCGCCCAACATTTAACATAAGCCTTATTCAAATGTTAGTCATACCCCCTCAAATTCTATTCATTAGTACTATATTCAAATTATAACAACGAACAATCAAATAATATACCGAATACATGTACGCAATTTTGACCATTTCAGTTTCTTGGACTATTTATTCTATTAAACCACAATATACTTGTAGAAACTATCCGAGTATTTTTTCTGTTTTAATGTAAATAAAATGTAGAATGGAAACAGGGAATGCGTCAGAGAGACAACAACCCGACAAAATAGCAGAAAACAGCCCAAGGCCACCAATGGGTCTTCAACACAGCGAGAAAAGCCCGCACCCGGTGGAGGGCTTTACATATTATAATGGAACAAACGAAGATGTGCTGTACAAAATCAAAATACAACACTTCAAATTTCAAGGAAATTATATCTTAAACAGTAAAACGGTAAAATTAAAAGCAAAAATCTTTAAGTAAAATATTTTTTCTCTAAGTTTCCTTATTGAATAATGTCAATGTATTCAATATTACAAAGAATTCAACTGAGTTAACACATTTGATATTTTGTAGATGCACAGAAAAGGAATGGCACTCAATGGAAAATATTCGTGTTTACCCGCTTGGATACTATCCGTGACAGAAATTCAGCCAAGATTGGCATCGGAAAACAAATTGTGGATAATGTTGGGGAATTTTAGTCAATACGATGCTATTTATTATACGATGGAATTACGACTCGCAAATTAAAATCTGTTTATTAATAATGAGATATTTGGTGTTCATTGTATTACTATGATCCTAGTTTAAAAAAAAATCAGTATCAGCCGTTTTAGTAAGTTTTCATATTCATTCAATATCGCGTTTAGTCCTTCAGAATTATTTCCATGGGTGAACACTTTTTAAGAAAGTGCCCATGGAAATATCCAAAGGGCAAAACGTCCGGATGAATGAAGATGAACAATAGAAAATAACTCTCCATTCCTGAAAAATAATGGAGAGTTTGAACAAAAGATTTACGTCACAGGTGTCTTTCAAGTTATGATGACGTTTTCTTGAAAGCGGTATTATAAAAGTCGCGTCCGTTAATTGAGGTTTGTGAAGTAAAAATGTTAAACACTTCTGTCATATTGTCAATATATATTTTAGGTCTTTCTTTGGCAATAAGGTTTTTCAACTATTTCGGTTCAAATACATCATTGGCTTTCAAAATATTCGGCTTTGAGCGTTCCTGATAGGGGTAAATCCAAAAAAAAACTTCGGACGAAATCAATTTATATAGTGTTATTTTCATTTTTTTACTTAGTGTATAATCTGTCCATGGGTCATTCAACTTCCTGTAGAAATCGAGTACGCTTAGAATTACAAGAAGTTCTGTAAATGAGTTAAAAGACAATTTGTTTGTGGTGGAAAATTGCACCTTTTATATAGTTTCATTTTAAATTAATACTCGTGGCAAGTTTTGCAGCATTTGACATGTACATGATTCGGGTTATGCTCTTCTCGTATAAGTTATGATAGCATGATACTTAATCCCGAAGGGGAGGGATTGTGATTGATTTTCATGATGGACACATAATCGTTCGATCAGTTTAATTGAGGTTTGGAGCTGGAATGCCAATAACTGCTAGTATTATTCACACTACTGGTAGTTCTACAGCCAATTCACATGCCAACTATTCTCTTTAGCGTAGATTTGTGTCGGTCGAATTCAAAATAATTTTATTGTCTTAATTTTTCCAAGGTAGCGCGTCACAGTTATGAAATATATATTAAAATTAAACCTTAAAAACTGTTAATAATCATCTATTCCAGGCTCTCTAGAAATTAAGCTTCAAACTGTTAAGGGACTAACATGTGCACACGTATGTTATCATTCTATTCTACAGATGTGATTTCTGATGATTAATGTTATGAAATATTTTTCTTTTTTGTGTATTCATGGAAATATTTTATTTCTATTTGCAACATGCTATACTTTGTATGAAATGTTACATTTGTCATCAACAAGAGACCCACAGTAAAATTTGAGTTATACAGCATTGGTATCTAACAGCAAAAAGATCAATAATTATTAAAATCATGTGATTTGCCTCATTTTCTACAAAATTGCATCACAAAGGTCGTACTATGAAGGGAGAAGTTAACCTTTTAATTCAAGACTTTTTTCCAGTATGGATATGAACGTAGAGACGGCAAAATGGGAAATAGCCGTTGCAACACACGCCATACATCCTTGGTGGTCTCTTAACCCCCACTTTGATGGATATAATATTCTTCAGATATCTGAAAGTGAATTTATAACTGTTACAGTGATTTTCCTATTTAAATAAATGGAATGGGAATATGCAAAACCTTGATGTAAAGCGCGTGCTAAAATATTTGAATATTTTAGGAACTGTATATTTTAAATTAACTTAGGGTAAAGGGTGTGTCATACCTTATTCAGGAATTTAATCTGAGCTGGTGCTTATCTTTTGATTCTTGGGGGACAACAAATATATAGGAGACATTATTTCAAATCTCATAAAGTACATTTCAAAGTAAGAGATAGAATTATAAAAAATATCATTAATTTTTAAAATGTATTAAAAAAGCGACAATTCACCCAGATGGTTTTGGATTTCCATTAAAAGGACTGGTGTATCATGTTGCAGATGTATTAAGTTGATGGTAGTCATTTTGAAGATACTACAATTTCGTAAAAGTATATTTTGTCTAAGGGTTACTTCCGGAATACATGAACGATATATTATAAAATCAAGTATACAAAAAGATAGGAAAATGTATTACGTGCACACATTTTTATACTTTAATTGTCTCTTCAAATATCTGAATAATTGTATCTGCCATAGATGATAATCATCCGCGTGAAACATGTCTTCAAAAACTGACTGGACGCGGTCAAAGTTCCGTTTCATTTCCTTCGAAATTTTGATAACATAACGCGGCATAAGATAAAAACAGGAATTTTGTTTTAAAATTAAAACCATTCTGGATATTGAATATGATACATTGAAGTCTGGTTTCAGAGGGAGAAAAATATTGGTAAAGTTGCACTATATTGAAGATTAACTGATTTAATGAGTTGATATGATTTGAAATGGCCAAAAAGTAACCTATTTTAATAAAAAAAAATACAAAAACTTCGTTCATACTTGTGGTGAAGTATTCTATGAAAATTTTATTTGGTCATCATTTTGCTTTCAGGAAATATTTTAAATTCCGAAGCGTTATGTTTTAATGAAAAGAGCACAATATAATATGTTTTCGTTCACGAGAAGATTCTATCAAATAAAAAATTTACATCCAACTTTTTCAGTGACAAATATATGATTTTCAAAAATTCTTAAATTACATTCAAATCGTTTAGGATTTTACTAGATACGATTGGTGTTGTTGTAAACTTCGCATACACAGACCTCTGTATGCCTTTGTGTCTGTTTTGAAAATTCTTTATCATACCAAAAAAAATCAACAATGAAAAAAAGCTTTTAATGTTTTGTATCTAACATAAATTGTACTACAGATGAGTTATGTTTCATGTATGACGACTAAGCAGTCGGTACGAAAAAAGAATTAGAAAAATACCGAACTCCAAGGCAAATTCAAAAAGAGGAAGTTCATAAAAACTGACAACATCAACTGCTATCAATCAACGGAACAACTGCTATATTCCTGACTAGATACAGGCATTCTCCGAAGAAAATGGTGGGTTAAACCTGGTTTTATAGCTAGCTAAACCTCCTACTTGTATGACAGTTATTTATAGTTCTATTATATTGAAAACATTGGGTGACCAACCCAAAGCCAGAAATGTGACAGTTTTTATCCACTCTATCCATTGGTAGATATAGTTTAAGGTGTGATTTTCAGGTTTTTTGGACTTCCCCCTTTTAAAAATATCTTTGCGTTCGGTATTTGTTTAGTACTTTTATGATAATTCCAATATTTTGCTTTCTGAAATTATATCCAATCCCTACCAAACAGCCGTACATGACTCATGTAAACAGAAGTATGATTTTGTGGTCTGGAAATCAACATTATGGTCACACTGAGCTAAACGACAAAAGACAATTATATTCTCAACCGAAGATTAAGGAAAACTATTGAGTCGTATCTCAGATTAATCTTCTACGCTAGATAGGCCAACACCTTGAAAACAGTTTTGTTGGGAATCTGCAACAGAATTTAATGCAGCAAGAAGAATTAACTGTACTTATTTTTCACAAAAAAATAAGTACAGTTAATTCTCCTCGGTGCATTATCTATACATCAAACATGCAAACTTCTATAAAAAAAAAAAACTAGGCGGAACAAATAAAACATTACATCCTCAATATTATAAACATTGATAATGGAAAGATTATATACATTTAAGTCTTAGATTAAAAACAGTCTAAGAGCAATAGATCATATCATGAATAAATTAATTTCCTTGACATTTTTGTAATGCGCACTCATAAAATACATTCAGTAGATCAAACATTTCCTCTTTCATTTATTCATATATCAAATGTGATGTTAACGTTATAGAGACAATTGTTCCTTTAGATAAAGTCTCCTTTAAAATCATATAACCATAAAATAGTCAGTTGTACGAAATAGGTATTCTTAATCATAAATAAGAATCAATATATGCAATTATGGAATTATGAAATCGGGACTTGTAGTTTTAAGCAGTGTAATATTTTATGAAATGTCCGCATTGTATCAAACTTTTTTGTTCTGTTAACTTTGTTGTTAGTAGAAATTATAAAATTGATATAATCATCGTCTGAGGGACAAATGATAACGACAAGTTGCTATATATTTTTCTCGCCTTTTTTATGGTAAATATCTATAAAAATTCCAGTTTAAAAAAAAAGATCAATGTTTCTCGACGATAATTGAATAAAAGTTTCATAGTTTGTTATCAAACAAAATAAGGAAATAAAAACGTATGGTCACCGTCTAGAAAAAAGAGATATTTAAAAAAAGGCGATAACAGTTTAAATTCACGGGAAGACATTGCGCTAATTCTGAAAGCAATGTTGAAAGACGTTAGACCGAATTGCCGATGTTTTCACAGGTTATGAACAATTCAATCCCGCTATTTGCTGTTTTTGTTTGTTCTCAATTACATTAAATAGACATTAATACACACATTATGGTAGTTAGTTTTTTGCACAGACACGTAATCTATAAGTGGAAGGTCGAAAACAATCATTGAAAACAACGCGTCATACTATGAATATCAGTAAAAAATTTATTTGTTTTAAATGACCCTAGCATGAACCTGGTCCTCTTGTCTTTCATATAAACTCTTGCGAAGTGATTTTATTTATATGCATTCCTCTTCATTTCGACAACTACTGAACAAAACAATTTTTTACAAAAATTGTGCACCTGTTACCTGAAAATATCGATGTGCCTTTTTACAAGCTTTGAAACTCGGAACATCGAAACAAAATGGCTAAAACACAATGTTATAAGATCATATGTTATCTCTATAAATGTACTTCATTTTACAGGTATACGTCGTTTGGGTTACTCTATTGTATTGTTGGCTTTCTTCCAAAAACTACATGCGTTTAGAAATGCAAGTGTCATACACATTCAAATTATTCAGTGCAATTTTCAATATTCATACATACCAACTGCTATATATTCCTTGAATTTAGATCACAGGATTGCTGAACTACTTTCTTAATAACTTGTGGAGAGTAATATATTAAACACATACTATACAGATTGGCTCTTAAGAATAGATTATTTCATAAAAGTATGAAGTAAAGGAAATTATCATTATATTATAATTTGAGTGACCATTCTCATTGACGAATTTCCAGATTCGGTGTTGTTTCTTGACAGTCTCTTCTGTTATGTGTTTTTTTATGGGTTGCTATACAATTGACGTATACACCTCATATCTTTTAATTCATATGAAAATAAGACCTATTCCATCAACACGTCTGCTAAAAGCTTCATATAGAAAAGAACCACCTTCTCAAGGGTATTTAATTGTTGACTTTTATCTAAATGTCTTCCTTTTTCTTTCTATGTTTCCTTTGTATACTTCTTTCTATGTGCATATTTTAATGGTTCCCAAACTGTTTTGTTATGTTCCGCGAAAACGAAAACACACACATAATTTTTCCAATTCAGGAACACGCTAATAACCGGAAGACAATTTCATTTTCTTCTTTGCAAATCTAACTTCAAAACGATTATTATTCTCAAACCGGTAAAAGAGATATTTCGAAAAAGGAGTTAACAATTTGTATTCGGGGCGATACATTGCTCTAATTCTGAATGCAATGTTGAAAGATGTTAGACCGAATTACCGATGTTTTCACAGGTTATGATGAACAATTATCTTTAAGGAAGTGATAGGGTTTTGGTCGATATGGTTGGATTGTTTTCTTATGTGTTTTCCCCGTATTGGTTATCAAACACTTATTTGAGCTACATGTATAAAAATACAGAGCTGGAGCGTACTCGTTCGGGTTTCTGTCCTTGACCTTTTTACTTTTGTTAGGATATGTTTGGGCACGCCAGGGATTTGTCCATTTGCCATCAGTTTTGTCAGCATATTTTAGAGGGGTTAATATCCTATTATTTATGTTGGTTAAGATGTGAACTATTAAAGACATTACATATTTGAAGCCATTACCCATTATACTGGCCTTTTGATATGATAGCTTTATGAATACGAACAAGTAACTGACAAGTAGACACTATCATAATTGTGAATGTATAAAGTACTACAACTAAAGGGTGATCCATATTCTTTATTTCTAATTTTACAAGGTATGGTTTATAATAAACAGGTAAAACCAATGGGCATTAATAGATCACCCAAAAACGGTGATACTAATGCAATGTCTCATCAACCAAATTTTGTCGTTTTTTTCATACACCCTACAAGAACAAGAAAGGTCCGACAATGTTTCCTACATGTGATCAAGGAAATGTATTTGTTAGGACAACCAAAACTAATTTTCTTTTTTGTTTTGATTGCAAATTTATCAGTGCAAGGTTATGCTAGCGCTCCGTCTGGTGCCAAGTTTTTAATCTTCGGTAATAGACTTCTTATGTAAAACATTAAGTGTTGTAGACAAAACTTAAAATGTTATAGCAAAAACATGCTTCTTGGATTCAAAACATCAATTACTGCCCAATGTAAAGATAAACCATCTTTTGTATTTTAAAAGACTGAAAACTTTATCATTTAGTCATTTTCAGTCTTCCGGTCAATTTTCAGACTTGTCCAATGAAAAAACCTTTCATTTTATTTTAAACTGCTAGATTTTCTTACATATATTTCGATGTGCCCCGTGCTGTCTATCATTTGTTGTTTAGTTTTATATGTTTTGTCTATCATTTGTTGTTTAGTTTTATATGTTTTGTCTATCATTTGTTGTTTAGTTTTATATGTTTTGTCTATCATTTGTTGTTAAGTTTTATATGTTTTGTCTATCATTTGTTGTTTCGAAGTTATTGGTCATTTGTTGGGCAATGTATGACAAATATATGTTGAAAAACCTCGCCCGTAAGTTTTCAATGTATTGTGTGCGATTTTGTCCCATGTACATTTACTCCATATCCTTTCATTTTCTACTGATCAAACACATCGTCTTCAGTCTATTAAGATCTGTTAATAACATTTATAGACTATTCAGTAGATTTAAATTATATGTACAAACCAAAAACGTACTGCTATGTCTGAAAAGCTACAAATGTACTGACAAGTAATGAGTTGAATACAAGCGAAAGTTTCAACAGAATTGCATTCACAAAAACACGAGGAACTCTCGCAAGTTTTAGTAATTCATTGTGATTGTAATGACATCGAACAAGATCTGTCATATGCACTAGGACATTACAAGCACTATTGATTTTCTGCCAGATTTGTCACAATAGTCAAAATTAGTTTGATTTTAAATTTTGCAGATTTTGAAATATAGTTAAGAGATTGTACACAAATCATTGAACAGAACTAAATTATAATTACATAGCTTTGTTACACAAAACGACAAGGTTCCTGGCGTTGGGAGTCTCTTAGGTGGTATCGGCGGCCATATTCTTTAAACTACAGGATAATTGTTATAATGCATGTATATGTAGATAATAGTGGGCGGTAACAAGTTCCAACAAATTATATATGGTCTAACGTGTAATTGATAAGTGGCGGACTTTATAGGCTATATCAGTACCTGAATTTGTCAATTTATCATTAGATTTAGAACATAGATCTATTTATTTTTTATTTCGACCTCAACCGTAACTTCTCCAGTTGTTCTTGGTCTTCTGTTGCCAGGGTTGAGCATTGACATTTAGAACATGTAGAATTTGAATACTTATCCCATTTAGTTTGCAATTATGAGTTTGGATACTTTTCAATTTACATATAATTTACCGCTTCTAAAATGAACAACGGGTCTTTTGGAAGCGGTAAATTATATGTCAATTGAAAAGTATACAAACTCATAATTGCAAACTAAATGGGATAAGTATTCAAATTCTACATGTTCTAAATGTAAACATACGAAAGCCGTGACCTTATTTTGCCAATACATATATTTATGGCTTCAAATGTGTTCCGTTTTAATAATGTACAACAAAAAAAGTCCATCTTACTTCACTCTATCTGTTCAGATATCGAAGAAAGCCTTTTTGTAATGATTTCTTAAATTGCGAAAAAAAAATCATTAAAATGTTCTATGCAAACATATATCAATGCGATGCTGTTATGGATGTATCAAAGGAAAACACCATAATTATTAATTTGAAAGCTTACGGTTTTGAATTGTGTAAGGCAATATTCAATTTTCAGTGAAAGCATGTAGGAGATTCATATCAATTTACTTTCACATATAATGCCCAAATGTCAGCATAAAACAAATTCGTCAATGCTTCTGTAAAACAGATTGATCAACGTAGGTATATGCAAATATCATATTTTAGAAAGACACATATAATTATAGGTCTCATTACGAGATATCCACTTCTCACGAGTTGTTTATAGAATAGAGAATGGAAACGGGGAATGTGTCAAAGAGATAAAAACCCGACCAAAGAGAAGAAAGCAGCCCAAGACCGCCAATGGGACTTCCACATTTTGCATTGTACATCTAACAGCTATTCTACTGATCTTATGTAACCTGATTATGGATTAAACTGAGGACATTTTGCAATTAAGAGGAGATTGCTTTCACAACAAAACTAGAGCTGTTGAAAAAGTGAAAAAAAAAATAATAGCGGCGTAAAAATAGCTTAAAAAACACATCTGATGTTTAATTTCAATACGATTTTCAGAGTAAAATATCATACATCTAGGTAAGGCAATGCCTGATCGTTTTTAAAATGACTTGTGTAGTTAAATCATTACAATGCAACTAATTATATAAATTTCATTTATAGATCACAAGCATGTAGAAATATTTTGTGATAATTCTTATTTGATGTGCATATCTGCAAATACTGGAATCGGATTGGTTTGTTATATTTTTTCCCTTGGTTTACACTTTAGTTTAAACATATTTTATTTGCTAAATATCAGCAAAATGGATGAGAAACAAGTAAATCATATTTATGAAGTCTTCTCCATATTACAATACAAGTATATATACAATAATAACATTATGAGCATGCATGTAAAGCTAACAAATTCATTAAATATTATACGAACTATAAATAAAAAGAAAAAAAGAACAAGAAGAATGGAAAAGGAGGAAAAGAAAAAGAAGCAAATTATATTTTCTGTGATGTTGACTTAGGTTTGATGGTGATGATCATCCGTGCCGGTAGCAATAATATTTTATGAAGGTACTAGAAATCTGTTAGACCTTTTAATTAAATCTTGAACATGTTTGAAAATTAGGAGATTTTGTTCATTCGAAAGTTCAAGATCTCCGCAAGTTAATAGTTTAGTATCAATAATAAAGTTTTCAGTAAGCCAATTAAGATTGTTAAGTAAAATTTCTCAACATGTAGTGTATTTTGGGCAAACTAAAAGAAAATGATGAACATCCTCAATATCAGACCCACACTGACACGAAGGATCCAGTATAATGTTAGCTTTGAAAAGGTCAGAGTTCAAAAATGAAGCGGAACATCGCAATTGAGTTAAAATGATATTAAGTTTCCTCGGACCGTACATATAATACGGCGCAACTCTACTCTGAACACTTTCATTTTTCAATTCTCTCCTAAATTTAGATATAGAGTCGGTGTTTCGAATTTTTAAGTCAAGCTTATTCCATTCTCGTATTGTGGATGGAATAAAAGATACAGTGGTAAGGGAAAGTCTACAAAATGGAACAATGATATTTTGACCGTTTCGCAACGGATAGTTGGTTTTACTTTGTATACATGGGGGGGGGGGGGGGGGGGGGGGACAAGATTACACAGGTACTGAGGTGCGTGTTTTTTTATTTATATTATAAAACATCTGTAATTTTCTTCTTCTTCGTATTTCATATAAAGATTCCCAGCCAACCTCAGAGTACAGAGTATCAGTTTTAGTGAAGATTGGTAGACCTGTTACAATTCTTGCGGCTTCCAATTGCAAATTTTCTAATGTATTTGAATAACATATCCCACAATTATCCCACACTTCGATAGACCATTTTATCGAAACCACTTGCGTAATCTTCACTGTGATCTATTCATGTGTGATACACATGCATGGGACCCAGGAGTTCCAAGTAAACTGAGATAGCAAAACCAAATACATTACTGTTATTTATATTCTAATGCATAAAAGTAAGATATAATGCATCGAAGCTATGAAAATGTATAAAATTAGAATAAAATAAAATTCCGCGAAATTTCACGAACGAACTTGGCACCTTAACGTTATGGAAAACATGACATCATAAACAAAGCATGAAATCTCTCAAGCTGAAAATTATTCCGTTACTTGTAGGCTTCACATTCGGATACTATCTTTCAAAATGAAGTTTTTGGGGTAGGTGTTATTCTATTTTAGATTCTTTTGCATGTATCGAACATTTATTGATTTCAGAAAGGCAATATGGCGGCTAACTCCTAAGTTACGACATTTTAATTTTCTATTTGATGGTTAATAGAAGCCGATAAACAAAAATTTGTAAGTTAAAATTTGCAAATATTTGGGTAAAGAATTATATATAAGGATTAAACACTTTTATCTAGAGGTTATTGATGTGTAATCTGGGTCGCATACTCACAAACTTTACATAAACGTCCTAAGGACTTTTATGCAGTTTTTGAGTTAATCGCCACCAGTTTTCACATCGATAAACTCTAGAAAAAAATGGTTTAATCCTATAATATTTTTTGGGAACTATTGCCTAGTGATACGCAGTCTACAAAGCATTCGAGAAAAAAAAATAAAACCATAGAAAATAGCTTCACTATTTTTACAGTAACGTAATACTATTTACTTTAGATATAACATGTATGCAATTGTTCGCACCTGTCCTAAGTCAGGAATCTGATGTTCAGTATTTGTCGTTTGTTGATGTGGTTCATAAGTGTTTCTTGTTTCTCGTTTTTTATATAGATTAGACCGTTGGTTCCCGTTTGAATGGTTTTACACTAGTAATTTTTGGGGCCCTTTATAGCTTTCTGTTCGGTGTGAGCCAAGGCTCCGTGTTGAAGACCGTACTTTGACCTATAATGGTTTACTTTTATAAATTTTGACTTGGATGGAGAGTTGTCTCATTGGCACTCATATCACATCTTCTTATATCTATGATATTGTTATGTGTTGTATTTTATGGTAGACGTACAGTATAGCGCCGCTCAATTGTAACGTCACTCACGTTGACGTTCTTCCTGTAGCTTTCTCAATACATTCATCAAATTAGCAAGACGTATGTTCTTTAGTTCATGCCGTTATACGATATCTTAGCCACTATACCCAATATTGGTGCCTTGACCAGATGAAATCATGGAAGCGAAGTTGAACGTCGTGCGAGCGGTACACAAAGGTGCAGTTACGAAACTCCTGAGGAAATTGAAGAAATTCAGCAAAGTTCCGACGCGGATTATGAGGAAATTTCAACGTTACTTGAAGCTGTTACACAGAAGAGAAGAACTTTAGAGAACATCAACGAGAAGATCGTAGAACAAACATCGGATGAAGATGTAGCAGTGGAAATACAGGACTCAGATGAGTTCATGTTCAATTTAGAATATAAATTACGGCAAAGTACAAAATGAGCAAAGTCATTTCAAAATCCGAATTTACCCGCAAATGAATCAATTTCATTAAATTTGAACCCTCATGCCGATAGTTTCATACCGCATACACAATCCATTGACATGTATTTGCCAACCCTGAACAACAGCAAACCAACAATTAACACACACCACAAACTCACGCTCATCGTCTAACACTAACAGCGAGTTTCACAAGCTACCAAAGTTAAATTTGCCTATATTTACTGGAGACATATACATTGGCATATACATTGGCAATCATTTTGGGACTCCTATGAGACAGCGATCCACACAAATCCTACACTGAGTGATGTACAAAAATTCAACTACTTAAAGTCCCTTCTACAAAGCGAAGCGTTACAAACTATAGCAGGTTTTTCAATGACAAACACAAATTACGACAAAGCAATTTCATTACTCTAGGAAAGATACGGACAGACTCATAAAATCGTCCAAACCTACATGCAGGCCCTACTTGATTTACAGGCTCCAATGTATAAATTACCAGCCTCCGTAATTACTATGATAAGACAGAAACTTATGTAAGAGGTCTCGAGTCACTCGGACAGACAGGCGATACATATGGATCACTTCTAGTCCCTGTTATTTCAAATAAGTTACCTGCAGAGATACGTCAAAAATAGCACGAAAACACAGATCCACAAATTGGACATTACATGATTTACGCAAAGAGCTTCTCGACGAGTTGAATATTATGGAAGCCGGAAAATTACCGGATAAAAGTAGAAAGGCCACTTGCTACTGCTACCTTTTTAACTAGTATGAAGTCACGTTCAAACTCAACGTTCGAGAAACCCGAAAAGTCAGTTTCGGATAAAAAGCATCAAATTAAGTCTTGCATTGTTTTCCCCGAAAATGGGCATAAAGCCGTTCATTGCACAAAAATTACAACCGTTGATGCACGTATAGCTGTTATAAAAAGAGAGAGGCTATGTTTTAACTGTCTCGGTCGTCACAAATTAGCTGACTGCAAATGTACAAGTACATGAAAGAAATGCAACACACGTCATCAAACAAGTAAATGTACCAAGAATAACAGTGTGGAGCGATAGCCAAATTGTGTTGAGCTGGCTGAGTTCGAACAAGACGTTAAAACAATTGTCGCCAATAGAGTAAAAGAGATCAAAGAACTGACAGAGAAGTTTACAGGAAAATACTGTCCAAGCGAATCTAATCTCGCCGATTTACTATCAAGAGGAATAACAACTCATATAGTTTAGAGACAACGTGTTATGGATGAACGGCCCTGATTGGTTAACGAACGAGAAAAAAATGGCCTGAAAGGAAAATAGATGAAACGCAATGTATGTCTACATTTGCTCAACAAGAAGTTACGGTTGGTACGACACAAATACTGAATACGCACGGTGTAACACAGAAAATCAAAAACATAATTGATATTGAGATATTTAACTCATTCAAGAAAGTTTTGAGAGTTACAGCCTACGTACAAAGATTTATAGCTAATTGAAGATCATGAGAAAAACGAACTAGAAACCTTAATAAACAAGAACTACAGAATACAACGTTAACTTTGATACAAGAAGTACAGCAAACACTATTGTGACTTGAAACATAGCTTACAAATAGATTCACCAAGACACACAACTTAGTTAAACAACTGAAACTTTATTTAGATAAGGATAACATGATTCGTTGTGAAGGACGGATTCATAACGCACCATTGCATGAATCTATGAAATTTCCAATATTGCTACCTGCAAAAGATAAATTAACTAAACTCATTATAATGGATGCTCACATTTCACATTTACACTCAGGACTGTCAAGTACCGTCACACTACTCCGTCAGTTGGATACCGAGTATACGGCAAGTTGCGAACAGTATATTACGCTAATGTGTGACCTGTAAAAAAGTTAAAGGTCGACCGTATACAGCTCCAGATCCGCCACCTTACCAAAGGACAGTCTACGAGAAGCACCGCCGTTCCCAGTAACGGGAGTTGATTTTACGGGTGCTCTGGCAGTGAAAAACGACGATGGAACTACTAGTAAAGCTTACATATGTTTATTTACATGTGCCAGCACTCGCGCTGTGCATCTAGAAGTGGGGGACAATTTAACAGGAAAATTATTTATCTTAGCATTTCGAAGATTTGTAAGTAAAAATCATTACCGAAAACGATGATATCCGACAATGCTACTACCTACATTGCAGCCGCTAAGCATATAGAAAAACTCACACGATCAGCGTCACTTACAAAAAAGTTGAACAACTATGGTACGAAATGGACATTTATACCAAAACGCGCACCGTGGTACGCTATATTTTGGGAAAGATTGGTAGGAATTACAAAAGATTGTGTCAAAAAAGTTTTTGGACGTTCCATTATCAACATAGAACTTCATAAGACAATTGTGACTGAAGTTGAAACTATTCTGAACGACCGTCCATTAGCTTACGTCTCGTCAGATCCTTTAGATGAACCGCTAACGCCATCACATTGACTTTACGGACGTAGGATCGCAACAGTACCATACCCTCATAATAGAGACTTTGAACAATCGACGTATGAGATGACTCGTGAATCTGTAAATAAACTGTCTCGATTGAAACCTCAACTTATTCAACAGTTTTGGTACAATGGAAGCACGAGTATCTTATCTCTCTTCGAAAATATCATCTTAACACCCTGAAGGACAATCAAACAATCACCGTTGGAGATGTTGTACAAGTGTACGAAGAATCACCGAGGACAAAGTGGAACCTAGCTATAATTGATCAATTGAACATTGGAGGTGATGGAAAAACGAAATCTGCTGTAATACGGACAAAAAATGGACTCACTTTGCGTTCGATTACAAAACTTTATCCTCTTGAAGTGTTGCGTTCCAATACTCTGAGCTGCACTGTTGTGAATATTTATCATGAATGAAAGGAGAGTGAATATAAACTTTTTCTATTTAGGTATCTTGATCGTACGATCTTATATATGTATGTATATTATTGTTTATGGGAAATATGGTTAGGAAAGGGTTCGATCTCTCTGTTTGATCAGGGGTATCTTGACATGTGACCACCTTTAGTTTTTGTTGAGCCTGCGACTTTAGTTGCAGAAAGCTCAACATAGGGATAGTGATCCGGCGGCGGCGGCGGCGGCGGCGGCGGCGTTAACTAACTTCTTAAAAGCTTTATATGTTAGAAGGTGGAAGACCTGGATGCTTCATACTTTGTATATAGATGCCTTATTTTACGAAGTTTCCGTCTGTCACATGTCCATTGTCCTTGACCTCATTTTCATGGTTCAGTGACTACTTGAAAAAAAAGTTAAGATTTTTTGTAATGTTAATTTCTCTCTTATTATGAGTAATAGGATAACTATATTTGATATGTGCGTACCTTGCAAAGTCCTCATGCCCGTCAGACAGTTTTCACTTGACCTCGACCTCATTTCAAGGATCAGTGAACAAGGTTAAGTTTTGGTGGTCAAGTCCATATCTCAGATACTATAAGCAGTAGGTCTGGTATATTTGGTGTATGGAAGGATTGTAAGGTGTACATGTCCAACTGGCAGGTGTCATCTGACCTTGACCTCATTTTCGTGGTTCAGTGGTTATAGTTAAGTTTTTGTGTTTTGGTCTGTTTTTCTTTTACTGTATGCAATAGGTCTACTATATTTGGTGTATGGAATGATTGTAAGGTGTACATGTCCAACTGGCAGGTGTCATCTGACCTTGACCTCATTTTCGTGGTTCAGTGGTCAAAGTTAAGTTTTTGAGTTTTGGTTTTTTTTCTAATACTATATGCGATAGGTCAACTATATTTGGTGTATGGAAATATTTTATGACGTACATGTCAGTCTCGCAGGTTTTATTTGACCTTGACCTCATTTTCACGGTTCATTGCTCAGTGTTAAGTTTTTGTGCTTTGATCTGTTTTTCTTAAACTATAAGCAATAGGTCAACTATATTTGTTGTATGGAAGGATTGTAAGCTGTACATGTCTGCCTGGCATGGTTCATCTGACCTTGACCTCATTTTCATGGTTCATTGGTCAATGTTTAGTTTTCTTGGTTAAGTCTGTTTCTTAGAAACTATAAGCAATAGGTCAACTATATTAAGTGTATTGAATGATTGTAAGGTGAACATGTATTTCTCATTTGGTTTATATGACCTTGACCTCATTTTCTTGGATCAAGTTAAGTTTATGTGATAGTTGTAGTAAAGCTTTATATTTAGGACTATCAACATAATATCAATGGTTAGTAAAGAAGGCGAGACATTTCAGCGTGTGCACTCTTGTTACCTATATATCGCGTGTCCCGTTTTCTCCCCTGCTTGCTCAATTTACATTATGGGTCTATATTGTAGTCAGGATATATTTACTAAAGGGTTATCGTTGATAAGCCCATATCTCCCATTTCTTCCGATAGTTTTACATTTCTATTTGTATTGCGCCATTTTCCATGTTATTCCCGTGGTAACTTCCGGTTATCAAGTCCAATTAAAATTGACGGAGATGGCCTAGTTTCCAGAACCCGGTATTGTGTATAGATATTTTTTACATCAATAACAACGTTAATTTACCAATAGTAACGTACACACTTTCCGTGTTCCTGCATTTCCTTAGTACAAATGCGTCTGTAGCAGACAATTTGGGCGGTCCAAAGCTCACGGAACCTTTTACTGGTTTTAAAACCATAACCAGAGCAAGCACACCGCACCTATTGGATCTTACAACACATGACCATTACCAGGTTTACATAAACCTCGATTAAATTTATATGTATGACCTGACCAAGTGACCTGTATTGTTTGACTACAAATACAACAACGTTTTCCATGTTTACACACGAAGATTAATGTCCAAAGGGATTCCTGTCCTCTGTTTTCGCTATGGGCATTTATTTATGATGTTTATTGATACTTATGACTGAGTCATTGTTGAAACTTATAACTGTTTTGTTATAATTCATCTTATTACGAGTTTAGAATCCATTGACTGTTCAGCTAAGCTACCGAGTTATTTGAAAGTTATCATCGCAGTTTCACAATTACCAGTTGAAAGTAATTGTATCGATTATTAACACACACACACACACACACACACACACACACACACACACAATATTTAAGCTTCGTAATGCTCGTCCATTAGCGGTAAAATATCAAGAAAATATAAAACATAAACAAGTTTTTTTTTTTAATTAATAAAATTAATTATTATATATTAGCTATGCTATAAATAAAATAGTTACTAAAACATACCACAAAACATATAATAGGTCGGTCTTTGGTCATTTCCAAAAAGTAAGAATGTGTAAACTTATACTAAATGTAATATGGGAATACCCCCCTTCCCCCAAATAACTGCAAATTTATACTCTAAAATAGGATAATTCTTTACCTATTTTAATACTAAGACATTTCGAGTATGTCAATTATTAAAGACAAAGAACTTAAATGTGTTATCATGTAATAATACACATATCATATATATCAGGATAAATATTCTGTACGCCAGACGTCTACAAAAGACTAATCAGTGACGATTGAATCAAAATAAATTATAAAGGTCAAATAAAGTACGAAATTGAAGTGCATTGGGATTCCAAAATTGCGAAAGGTTTTGCCAAATACAAATGTACAGCAAAAGCAGAGATAGTATTATGATTTAACAACTAAACATTACAGTGCTAAAATCAATATAGTTGTTGATTTTGTCTTTAAAAAGCCGAAACTCATGATCAATCAAGTATGTTGACGTACTAGTAAACGTCTAATTACCCGTTGATATAAATATACATGAATATGATAACATGTATAACATACCAGTTGACAAACTAAATGATATCAGAAAACATATGAAATATAATGATTTATTTTGACTACACTATCTCAAGCATACACGTTTTAGTTTAAATACCAGCGAAGCAAGCAACGATCACTTACGACATAAATTGGTACAACACAACTTAAATGAACAAGTTACCAAAATGTATTTATTCTTGTATTCTTAAGCAGATGAAATTTATATATTGTATTCACATTCACGAACGAAACTTTCTGTTTCGTTTGCCCTAATCCGTATTTTTTATGTTCAGTTCCGTTCCGGCTTTTAGAAGTGTATCAGCCATTTTGTATCTCAAAAAGACGAAATTAAACGAAAGTGAGATAACAATCTATCTTATAATATGTACAGTTATCAATATTTATTTCAATTGGATTTAAATACATAAGTTTTATTTTCGCTGGAATTTTCTCATGAAGATAATGATGAAACATAGATTTCCAATGAAATCGGTAAATAATATTATAATGATAATACAATAAAAGATATGATAAAATTGCACAAGCCATACATCTTTCATCTTTTTTTTACAATTTGACTTTATTTGATAAATTATCGATTCACGTCCATTTATTCGACAATGACTAAAAAATCCATTTAAGAAATCTATGAACGTCATTTACTTAGATGAAAAATTGTTAACTTTGATTGAAGTTTACTTTGCTTTAAAAAAAATTTTTATAAACAGTTTCTGTGATACGAGACATATTCCTTTATTTAAAAATCACTCGAAAATTCCTCCATTAAATCTATGACTTCTTCGAGTTTATTTGCAAATTGTAGATCTTTACCTTCTTCCATGTCCTCAAAATCATCAATAATCTAAACAAAAAACGGTATATATTTGTAAGTTTAAAACCAAATTGATGAAATAAGATCCTTACAAAGTTACCAAACACGGACCATTTCAAACAGTTCCATCTATTAACTTAAAAAAAAGTCTTTTATAACTAAAATTCTTTAAAAACCTCTAGCAACAGGAATAATACTTGTTGATTATATTTTCTGACACCTTAACATTATCTTTTTATACATGTTAAATGACAATTTATGAAGTCTTACTATTGAACTATCAAATTATGACTAAAATTCTTTCAAATATTCACAAAACTATCAATGATTCTTCAATAATACACATTAGGAAACGATAGATTAAAATATAGCACTTAAAATATTGTATAAATTGATCTGGCTTATGTTGCTTACTTCAGATTTATACTTCCCAATAAACAAATTATACAAGTGATGAAGAGTAGATTGTCGACTGAACTTCAATTCTGCTTTCTGTGTCTGAAATGAATAAGTCAAATTGTTAGTACAATACAGATGACAATATCATATAACAAAAGTTAGATTTCATCTTGAATTTACACGCTCATGCAATATAACCTACGCTAAAATGTAGTCAAATGACATCAAGGTGATTTCATTTACCTTTGTAATTATTAAGATTTAGCTTAAACGTGAATGGGACATGAACCTTAACAAATAGTAATGTAATGTATATCATATTAAAACAATGTTTGTACATCTTAAAGGATCCTTCTTTATGAGCATTTGGAACCACTGATAAACACGTAGAATAGATAACGTAAAATATAACTATAATTACATTAGAAATTTCTTTTATTTCACTCCAGAATTCTTCATCATTCACTGGCTCTACTCGTATGAAGAAAGGAGCGATGAGTTTTCTGTATCTTGGTATATCTTTATGGAACAATAATTTCTGTGGTGGTGACTCCTGTTTAATTCCATGCAAAATAATGATTATTTATCTCTTTTGCAACAAAAGTTTAGTAATACTATTTGTGTGTATATATATTTTTTTAAATGTTATTGTTTCATCTTACCAACTTTATTTATTTTGAAATATAAACAATTCACCAACACAGTTATTCGACCTTCTTTTCTCAATGCGTTTAGACTGTGGTAAATTTTTTATGGCATCATCTTATTAAATCACGAAATACGACAATATAAACTAAAACTGTTAAAACATCTGACAATTCAGTTAATCATAAATCTGACCTTGTTAACTTTGTTGGCTGTCTGAGTAAAGCTTTCTACAAACACTTGTCTAAGAATGTCCAAACATGGTTCAACATGACCAGGCACATTAACATCAAACAGTATGTTAGGTTTTCCTATCAATGGAGCCCAAACTCGCGTAGCATAACTAAATTATAAAATACAATATTAGAAATTAGGATTTACAGGATAACAAATGAAGTAAAGAACACCTATCAATTTGTTTCAAATTTTGGGGTTAAAAATTGGTTTGTATAAAGATGAAATCAAATAGTTAGGTAATCACCTCCCTAACATATTGCACATATTCTGTGTTAAAAAAAAAAAGTTAGATGGATTTAGCTATTTGTATGTACTTTTTGGTCACATAGCTCTTGAATTCTTGTGGTTCTTATACATCCTTGGCTTTTGAATATTCGACTTTGAGCGATTATTTTTTTTGGTCCCTTTTAGTATTCATTTGTTTAAACAATAGAAGAGGAAAACATGAATTAGACATACGCATAAAATGAAAACAATAATATTTTATCTGTTAGAAAAGAAAACAAACCGATAGATTCAATCATTAAACTGATGTATGTGTGTCTAAAATTCATTATTAAATTGGACAAGTAATCTTTATTGAAGCAATATGTTTGCGTAAATCAATTTGAGAAACACTCACCACTCATTTTTCCATGCTTGTAGAACAGCTGACTCAATTTTATAGTCGTTTCCAAATTTATCTAGCATGCAGAGAAAGTATCGAATTGATATGGACAGTGATTGGGAGTCTATCAATCCCTCAAACGTTGAATCAATGTAGTCAGAAAGGAGCAACTGGAGATAGGTAAGTAAATATGTATTGTTTAAAACATAATGATAAAAATGCAAAGCGTACCATCTACATTTTAACTTGCATCAATTTCTGTTTAGCAATCCTGAATGAAGCTGACGATATAAAGAACCACTCGACTTATGCAAGCTATTGCATATCTATCATGTTTTTTGAACACTTTCAACTTGAGATATTTACGGAACGAATTCATAGAAATAAATAAATGATCAAAGAGTGGTTACGGTTATGATTAAACTGTTGAACATGATGAAACTATAGCAAAAGGAATCAGATGAGACCTCAACAGATTGAGAATGGGAGGGGGGGGAGTTAAAAACAAAATACATTCGTAACGATTTGCTTCGTTTTACATGTTCGTTCGTGTTTTAAATTTCCCCGTGTTTGTAAACATCAGAGATAAACGGTTTACTCAGTGTCGTTTTTATGAAATAAAGTATTTTCTAAAATCGATGCAGATGAATTAGAATATAAAATACGTCTTCCACCAAAAACTCCAGGTTGACAAGACAAGGTACTGTATTTGTAATTGTGCAATATGATGTTACTTGCGACTTTGGATGATTCGAAACTAGGATGAATGTCGAGTCCCTTCTACTTCAACTGTATGCAATGTGACTATGTAATTGGGTTAAATAATGTATGTTGACTGTTTAAACGTTCAAGGAAAATAAAAACCATTGCGATTATATATTGATATGAAGCTTTAAGATGAACACATGAACACAGACATGGAGTTTGCTATTAAAATGTAAATTTGCTAATATTGTGTCGAGCCGTCAACCAAGGATTCTCATATAAGTTATTCCTTCCTAAAATGTGCTTATGACTCCGTGTTGAAGACCGTACTGTGACCTATAATGGTTTACTTTTATAAATTTTGACTTGGATGGAGAGTTGTCTCATTGGCACTCATACCACATCTTCTTATATCTATTTATGATTTCATCATAGTGTTTTTAAAGTTCAATCAAAACTTTTAGCATATGATTAAAAAGGTCTTTGATAAGTCTATAATCGTTGGATAAAAAGACCATCGTCGTAAAACAATTTTTTAACGTATGACCATACGTAAACAGGATCTTCTTTTACCAGAAAAATAAAAGGCAGGTTTTCAACTAGTGATTCAAAGTAAGTGCTCTTAAGGTTTATTACGGGTACTTAACCAATTTATGGACGTCTTGTCTAAATTCATAGATGTTTTTCAGTTTAAGAAAATGGTTATAATTCATAAGACGCAACTGGGTCACATCTTAAACGGTTAAGCATTAGTTTAGACTTGGGAGAGATTTTTAAAATTTCAACTGTTTCTCCCATTCTTTTTATAGTTAATTTTTAGATCTCAGGTGAACCAATTTTGATCTGAAACGTTCGTTATTTGCATACGGTTGTATTTATTTCAGTTGATCAAGTGTTTTAGGATTGCATTTCTTTGCTTAATTTCCTTGATAGCTAGTAATATTTAAGATATAGATCGAATGGTTTCTGCTAGTAAAATGAAGACAGCAGACAGACACAATTTGTGAAGACATGACAGTATACATGTATTCATTGGTGCACCAAAACGTTTACATTCAACATTTACATATTCTTTAAACGAGATACACTTGTTTACGTTTAAGTGGAGTTGAATGATACTGTGTCCATTATATAAAATATTTTTGTTTGCAGAATCTAGTTTTTAATAAACAGGGGTTTCGATTTTATTCTTACCTTAGTATGAAATAATCTATTCAAAAAGATGTCACCAAAGTCAGTTTCTCTATTAGACTTTATGTCATCCGGAAGATTTGGCTGAAATATGTAATGTCTCATATAATTGAACGCAATAATACGTGTTGTTTTTTAAGTTTCATCAAACCAAAATGTATAACTACTTCATTCGGAACACAAATTAAATAAGAAGAAAGACATAACTGTTGACTTGCCCAATATACAATATAAAATGTAAAATGCATAAAAGTTTCAAACGGCATATTGAAGGATCTACAAAAATTATCTAAATATATGAAAACAAAGAATTTAACAAAAATGGGACACAACAATGTAAACAACCAAATCATTCAAATATTGAGATTTGCATAACTTCTACAAGGTGTACTAAATGTCAAGTGAAGTATCAAAGATCTGTGGAGAATAGTAAAAGGCGAGTTGTTTACACAATATAAGTATGAACCATCATCCTCTATAACCAAAACCAAACCGTCATAACGCCCTAAATCATTATACTGTAAGTCACTTAAGTTTGTCGTACAAGCGGAAGAAATTGTTACCGCAATTAGATTTTCCTATATTGTAAACACTCTTTCCGATATAATGCAACTAATCAATTGTCATCAACAGGTAATTCTGCTGTATAGTGCGTATTAAACCCTTTTTGTCCTTCAATAAAATCTTTCTTACTTCTTGGCGTTAGCAGATGTATCTGAAAATTTGATAATGTACATTTAATGCATGGGTCTGCAAATGTAAAAGATTCGATTAATCATATATAGCTTTCGATCAAAGATCTGTCGACCTAGAAAATTGTTAAATTGAAGCCTTTGTTTATTTATTGCTTTCGTTGTTCTTGAAATATATATATATACATATATAAACAAGTCTAAATTGAAAACAACGTTCAAACCTATGATTGCGTTGGATAAAAACCGCAATTTTTATACGTGTGCATGCAACACAAATTTCTTGGTAGAGGGGTCTAAATACAGCACAAACAACATTTTTCAAAAGACCAAAAAAGTGAAAAAGTATATTTTAACAAAACGCATTTGACATATATATAAATATATACATATATATAAGCTTAAACGTCAGGAGAAGCGACATACGTTAGCAAACATTTACTTAATGTTAGTATGGGACGTATATGTAGTCTTATAACATAATTGATGAAATGAAATATGGCACATTTTGCAATGACTGTGATGTGATTACCCATCATAAGGGGCAATGGTGGTCGTATTTATCATCATTTTCGGTCTTTTATTTTGAATGAATAAATCGTTTTATCAAGTATAAGTTATCAGAATTTTGATAAATCATAACATTAATAAGAGAAACAGGTTACTTGAAAATTAAAGAGCTTTTGCCTAACGACTGGCTGATAAGGGAGTGTCGCGGGTTGAAACTTGCAATTTGAATAAAGGTAATTGAGAAATATTACTGTTAAAAGTATTTTTCGTTCACATTCGTAAATAAGACATTCACATGATTCAAATTTGATTGTCTCCAGTAAAAGGAATTTAAAGTTACCAAAGAATAATATGTATGTGTCAATGACACCACAAACAAAAAACAAACAAACCATCAATGAATAAATGAATATTGATAGAGATAATGAAGAAAACCAGAATTAATTAATATATTATGCTCTAAGAAATTTCTTAAATTGAAACTTGTTAAATTGATTATATCGTATAAGTTATCATTAATAAGCACCAACCTTTAGTATATGTTCTGAACTCGTGAACTAATAAGGACATCAATTTACTTACCGAATAGGTTTTCTATATAGAGATGTATTGAAAATTGACTTAGAATGAATTGGCATGGCGGAAGATGCATGCTTATCAGGAGACGCTTACCCTGTCAACGCAACCGGTATTACTACTTTTTGAGTTCATGCAATGCAATCTTTTTTTTTTTGTTACCATGAGTTGTCTCTTCTTGATCGATTTAAGAGAAATGAACATCGGCAAAATCCTCTCGCCTACATTTATCATTTGCAGATCTAGGCTGTATGTCAATGAGACCAAAAACAAACAACCAGCAAACCACCAATGAATATATAAATATATATATATACAGAGAGGAATGGAAAAAACCAGAATGAGTCAGTAAATCGATATGTTATTGAAGTAGTGATAGAAGAGAAGTCTATTAAAAGGAAAGATATCAAATTGGTAATCGTTAGAAAACACCAACCCTTAGTACATGTTCTGAACTGATAAACTAATCAGGACATAGATCTTCTTACTGAAAAGGTTTTCATTAGAGACATATTTTGACAAAATTGGCATTTTGACTGGGGGTGAATTCGCATGGCTAATGATGTATGCATACATTTGAACCAGGAGACGGTTACCTTGTCGACTCTCCCAGTCTCCTTTTTGAGTTTATGATATTAAATCAGTCTTTGTTTGTCACTTTCTAATCGATTTATGAGATTTGAATATCGATAGACTACTCTCGCTCTGATTTATCACAAATTTGCTAGTTCAGGCTGTATGAGATAGACGGCCAGAAAAAAACAATGAAGAATCAATCAATGATCAACTGAATATAGATACAAAGTGAAATGGGAGGGGGGAATTAACCTATACATTGATTTGTTATAGAAGTAGTATGCTGTAAGAAGTCTCTAGAATTCGAAAGCTGTTAAAGTGATCATATCGTATTACTTATCATTAGTAAGCAAAAAAAGCCTAATTATATGTTCCTAACTTATAAACTAATCGGAACATCAATTTACTTACCGAACAGGTTTCCTTTAAGGAAATGTATTGAATGAAAAATATAATAATCATAGATGTTCACAACAATAATATAAATGCGGAGCAGTCTTTGCATATATTGCCACTTACTATTGTTTGGTGGCTGCTAGCAAAACTGGTATCACTTTGCACGTGAAGACTTAAAACAGTAATGTTGAAGACTTGTATGTACATGTGTTATGTCACAGAAAAACAAACTACCAACATTGTATTATAGAATTAAAGCATGTACTGAGAATTTCATATCATATTAAGATACACACACAATTAAACAATTTTCCGAACGATGGTATAAGGACAATCTTCTATAAAGTAATTTTAGTTTTCATTTATTAGTAGTACTTTTCTTATGTTTCAGTATAATTATTATAGAGGAAAAGATATATTTACTATTACATACTTAAGTTTATCTCTAGGAAGTATTCATATGTGCAGATACAATTATAGTACTCGTAACATTAAAATGGCAAATTCTAAATAGCAAAAATGTATCAAAAATAAAAGATGATTCAATATACATGTACCAAGTGCCACTTGTGTGTTTCTGAATCCTCGCCTTCATAACTACCCGACACCAGTAATGTAATATCCTCTGATGTCACTCTTTCTGTTCGACATTCTGATGAATTAGCTAGGTAATATAAAAAAGACCTCAATACCATTCTACTTACAATCTTGAATAATATATCATTATTATGTAATCCGAGAATAATATATTTACTGCGTTTTAATCTACTATAATACATGTTCTTAGTAAAGAGAGGGACGAAAGATACCAGAGGGACAGTCAAACTCATAGATCGAAAACAAACTGACAAAGTCATGGCCAAAATTAAAAAGACAAACAGACAAATAATAGTACAGATGACACAACATAGAAAACTAAAGACTAAGCAACACGAACCCCACCAAAAACTGGGGATGATCTCAGGTGCTCCGGAAGGGTAAGCAAATCCTGCTCCACATATGTCTTCAGTAAGTCCATGCCTTTGCAGATTTATATTTTCCAATTAATCACACTTGGTTCGATCAATACAAATTATTCGGAAACATTTCCTATTTTGTTTAGGAAATATATTAATAGAAATTTATCTCTTACCTATTGTAGGCACAGTCACTGGCATACAAGCATAGTGTGATTGAAAGGTTTGGGTTTTATGTCGAAATACTTAAAATATTAAAACAAACTCAAGCATAAAACAAAAAATACAATGATATATGACAACACTTATTTTCGTTCGGAAACGACATATATGTCTTTGATATAGCAATTGGGCATTCGGGATTTTAAATACTAAGACAAAACTAACTCTACATATATACTAATGAAGTTAGATAGATCAACATATATTTGAAAACTACAGAATGATATGTAACAGTATGAAAATCAAAATCTATAAAGTTTGATATGGAATCTGACAAAATAATGTATCCATAAGATAATGCTAGTAACACACAATACAATAAAACTACATCAACACTGAGTTTGGCGATAACACTAGTGACTAGGTTGTCGTTATAGGAATTTCAAATATAATACAATGAAAAGTTGTTGCACACGTTCTGTTTTTGAAAACTGTAATCTAAAACATAAACAAAATATTCACCATAGACATCCTCTTCATCCTGATGCTTGTACATAAGGGCCATTCTACAGTTGTCGCTAACTATGTAATGTTTTAAGGTATTCAGACATATCAATCCATTATTTCTGTCACTGGTGTTGTCTATATCATTCAACATAAGTTTGCCTGATCTTCCTTCTTGCCATTCTAAGTTATAAATAATGAATTATTTCTACTACCGTTCTGACTCAAAATCAAACGTAACGTATTTTATTGAAAGTTATTTAATATAAGATGAAAATGACCATAAAAAATGCACACTGTGTCCATCTAAATAAATCGAATGTAATCAGGAGAAAGGACATTTTGAAAATTTATGTGCAACAAGCTTAAATGCTTAAGTCTAGAAGTAACAAACACACTTACAACACTTGTTCTTGAATAAAATTTAGATAAAATATGTTCTTAGGCCTAATAACCACTCTCGGTGGGTTTAAAGGTGTACTCAGGTCATGTTTATGAATTTTTGTCAGTTGTTCGGAATTCTGCTGTTTTTTTTCCTACGATACAGGGTGAAATATTTTGTCCCATATCACCCACTTTTCTTTTCATAGAAAACTTCATTAGCTCATAAAAAGGTCTTTACCAAAATTAAAGCACATTCTAGATTTTTTTTCTTACGATTTGAGACCCAAATAATGTCAATGCTTAATATCAGGTAAAAGTCCGAGTCAGCCTTTTCCCGGCATTTAAAAAAAATCAAATATCGCAAAAAGGAGTTCCATAATCTATTAATGTCTTTAGCTTATTTTGTTTCTTTACTAATGCTCTTCTGACTTATAGTATCAATTTTAAATTCTAGATTTTTTTTAACTTCACCGAATTACATCCTTAAGCTATATTCGTATCAAAACTGGAAGAGCAATATTTCATAAAGCAGATGTAAGCATAGTATTTAAACAGACTCATGTATGACAAGATGCTTGCATTTGTAGTGTTAAACATTTTTATCTATGGTTCTGTTATTATGTGAGTACAAATATGTTCTCTGTTTATCTACAATTATGACAAAAACAAAAATAAAGACTGAAGCACCAATGACTTCACGAATAAAAGTAAAATAACAAAAATACCGAACTCCTAGGAAAATTCAAATCGGAAATTCCCTTATCAAACCACAATAAATAGCTCAAACACATCGAACGAATGGAAAACAACTGTTATATTCCTGACGTGGTACAGGCATTTCCTTATGAAGAAAATGGTGGTTTAAACCTGGTTTTAAATCTAGCTTAACCTTTCACTTGTATGACAGTCGCATAAAATTCCATTTTATTGACAACAATGTGTCAACAACACAAACAGACATAAAAGGTAAAAATGTCAAAAATAGGGGTACAGCAGTCAACATTGTGTTATAATCTTAATCACTATAAAAACAAACAAATATGTCAACAAAGAAAAACAAAATGGCATGCATATAGACAAAGCACATAAGCAAAAATGAAAGACAAGAATACAAAAAATGACCAAAGCACACTCACACATTGGCGGGATACATAAGTACCGAGCCTCGAAAA
Source organism: Mytilus californianus (assembly GCF_021869535.1). Classification (NCBI taxonomy): domain Eukaryota; kingdom Metazoa; phylum Mollusca; class Bivalvia; order Mytilida; family Mytilidae; genus Mytilus; species Mytilus californianus. The sequence goes on from NW_026262581.1 coordinate 31,915,495, forward strand.
GCTTTTCTAATAGTGGATCAATTTTGCTAGAACAAATAACATAAGTAACAACGAAAAGTTTAGGTACAAGAAGGAGAAAAAAATGTGATAGGGTACCAAGCTACAAGAGGTTTTTCTACTTTGTGTATCGTGTATTACCACAGCTTACTTATTTATAAAAACAAACATACGGTGGTGGTCTTAGTGTATTAGTTTAAAGGTTCAATACAAGAATTCGTCCGACTAAGACTATGCTACATATCTCATTTGAGCACAATCCCCATAATGCACATACTAAAACTATAATTCAGAATGTGGTTTCAAAGTTCACGTTGAGTCAGAGAAGTGACTCTGTTCCTTTCAGAAGCGAATTTTGTATTTTTCCTGATTATTTTAGCAATGACGATACCGATTCCTTAAACACGATTAAACAATATCAATCTCATTTTTTATAAAGAGTGTTGTTCCGTTTTATTCCCCGTTCACTCAAAGCTTTTTGTGTAAAAGACATTTTTGAATGCTTGGCATACTAACCATCTTTATAAACAAATCGCATTGTAAGAGGTAATGTGATTATAATTACATACCTAAAGAAAGTTCATCATTGTGTGGAATCTCTGAAGCAGGTTTATTCTTATAAATCTGCGCACAACATTTCTGTTTCACTTGCGATATTGTATCACAGTCAAGAACTTTAACAGGATAACGTTGGTCACTATTTCCATTCAAATCTATTTGTAAGGTCTAAAAAAAAATACGTCGAATAACACTTTATGATGGCATGCTTATACAAATTCCTTCTCGTTCATTACCAGTTTTGTGCGTAAAGATATAATTATAATTAGCTGAATGTGCCTATCGGATTATTATATCTTATTTGAAACGTTTACAACTGTTAGTTGTATAATGCATATATGTAGTAGGATTACTTAAGCGACGTGCTTGTATCTTCTCTTCATTGTAATCATAAACAATATAGTTTTTCGGGATATTTCACAACAGGAATTGCTGGACCGTCAGACGCAACTAAGTTCAATTCTTTGTTTGTTTTAAGTTCATATTTCCTAATCATTACGTGGAACACATATGTGTGTGTTGTCGATTGTTTTATGTCTGTTCGGCCGTTTTTTCAACGTGTAATCAGTCTTTCTTCTATTACGACATAAAAGTTTCATGATTATTTTTTTATTTTGCGTCTCTTCAAACTAAATTATCAATATTAAAAGTGACTTCATTTGGACTTTAAATAGTATAAGATTGATTCCTAATGATACAATTTAATCTAAGCGTGATCCGAAACATTTAAAACATAAAATGTGTCTGAGATTAGACAAAAGGCTAACGAATGATAATTATATTGTGAGTTTATCTTTGATGATTTTTTTGCAGTCTTTCTGGATCGAACCAGATTGAAAGGACTGTGCTAAAACAATATCACTACTAGAAACATAACTTGAATTTTACATACAAGAGTTTGATGTTCAATCCTCATTTTAAGTAGCTTTTCCTCTGCAATGGTGTTTTTTGAATTAGCCGTAAGTGCATCAATTGGTCCCATTTCAATAATTGTCTGTACTGCTTTGTATAACATGAACAGTTGCATGCCGCTGTGTGACTGTAATAAAGCAAGGAAATTTGTTATGTATATGTAGATGTTGAATGGAATCAAGTCATATATTTCCATTCCATTTGCGACTTCAAATTCTGATAATCAAAATTCAAGAAATATACGAACAATAAGCTAATATATATATATTTTTAAAATTTTTGCTTATTACATGAATAGTGATACTAGTATTTCAGTTCATATATCTTCCGTTTCAAATATTGTCTTCCTATATTTTGAACATTGTGATCATGAATTGAAAAGATAAAAAGAGAATCTGCTGCGTACAACCCTAAGTAGCATGAATATTTACCTATCGTATAGAACCGAATATTATGTACATGTACTTGACAGTAAAAATTTAAAACAAAATCTTGGAAGTTTTATCAATATGTAAGAACACTTTATATACCGAAGCGTCATAATTTACATGTTATACAAATGCATGTTATTAATTGAAAGCAGAAGGACATCAAATTAATTAATGTTTTTTTAAATTCTTTTAAAACACTTTAATACATACTGTTAATTGTTTGTACAGTCCTATCTGTAACCAATTTACTATTAACCTCAGAGTAATGGAATCTAACCTACAAAATGATAGATCAATTCTGTATAATGGGGAAATAATTTATTTATCCAATTTGAATTATAAGAAGCATCAGATATTCCATGTACTCTTATAGATTGTTTATTTACCTTTTCAAAGCAATCACATCTCTTACACATTTGGAAATGTTGAACCAGAAGTACATTATTCGTGTTTTATTGTAAAAGCTATACTCAAGAGTACCTTCTGAATAAACTTTTCTGCTGCTTTTTAGTTGAGGTCCGAATTATATCAACCAGCAAACAATGAACCAATCTACAAAATATAACAAAAAAAAAATGTAATGTGTACATAAATGTTACAATAGTTGACTTCATAGGAACATAAAAAAAAAAATACATTTGGGATTAGTTTTAAAGTCTTAAAATCTTTCAGAAACTGTCAGGAGAACTGTTCTATTTGTACATTGTAATCTGGATCAGTTTTGACAATTCTACTCAATAAAAAAAAAGTTCAATCTGGACAGATTTTGACATTTCTACGCCATAATTGATTATGTCTCGGACTCTCTTATGCTAGAACAATTTAAGGCCGTTATATCTTAGGAAAATCTGACAGTTTTGTCTTAGACAAAAACAGATTCAGACATATCTGAACTAGATAATAATAGTTTTTGTAAGATACACTCTAACCAAGTTTTTGACAGTTTTACTCTTCATCGATTTGGACAGTTCTACCCTAGAACAATTCTGGCAGTCAAATTCCTAGATCTGTATTTTAAAAATTATGTCAATTGTCAAATTCATTCATTTATTAGCTGATTGTTCGATTTAATTATAAATTAATTCAAATTCATATTAAGCTGTCTGAAAGCTACTGAACAGTACTGAATTTACCGCAGTGGATAAGTCTGAAAATTGACTTTAACACTAAACACGACTGAATTATCTATTGTTAAGATTTTTCAGATGGGTGTAAGATTAAAATGACCCGTTTGAGATTACAATTAATTTCCTAGTGGGGGATGTCCAGAAGAACTGACAAAAGCAAACGTTAGAATATATCAACCAACGGAACAAATCGAAACAACTGTCATATTCCTGACTTAGTACAGGCATTTTCTGAGGAAAATAGTGTGTTAAACCTGGTTCCGTAGCAAGCAAAACCTTCGTCTGGTATGGCAGTTGTTTATTAATGCATACCCTTTGCTGTGATGTCAAAAGCCCGCAGCAAAACAGCTTTGTGCATTTATTACTCATATCTGATTGTCAAAAACATTATATTGCTTTGAAAACTTGGAAAAGTTTTGAAAACATTGTTGTTTAGTCATTACACAATATGTGAAAAATATCACAATGCTATTTTGTCACAGAAAACCCTAAATAAGTTATAATCTCATGTTATATTGATGTAATACCAAATGTCGACTTTTCAAAAAGACACTTTTATTAGTATTATCTTTCTTAACATTCACCCCTTTAAGTAATATGAACGCTTTTTCATCTTTTGAATAAAAGGAAATATGGCAATCGACATCATAAAAAACTTACTCGAAGAATAGTCTCATATTTCCGAGTAATGATATCGATAAAACTGAAGAAAAATGAGCCCTGAAATGTATAAAATGAACATTTGTTAAATTTTCTATAAGTCAACATTTATAAAAATCAAATAAAAACCAAATATACAGATTTTGAGATGTTAATTATAGCTGGTCAGTTGTTTAGCTTTCATTTTGTTGCAATGTAGATTAGGGTTTGTACTGTGTGTGTTTCTTTTATTATGCAGAGAAAATTAGAAAACGCAATGAATGCCCTGTGTTTTTACTATCTACAAGCATATTGTTTTGAGTGTCCTAATATGAAATATTATTGGTTGCATTTGTGGTAGAGAGGCGCTGTTTGTACTAAATATACCGATGGATAACCACCAATAAACCTAATTGTGTAAAATTCATTGAAAAACGGATATATTGTTATTACTTTTCTTGCATAGTCAGCATATTCGGCCGATCTAATGTTTGAATGATTGACTTCAAAAAAAGTTTATTCGACAACAATATTTCAAATTTTGCCATCGCACTCTGTATTCTGGTTTTCTTGTCATCTGTTATCTAAAATAAAAAAATAAAAAAACTATTTGTGTTAGTTTTCGGAGACCGAAAGTATGACTTTCCGTCAGATGTCAATATTTTTGTGCTTTGTCGACCATCATAATTAAAAACAATTATGGAATTATTCAATTAACATTCACAATAATCGTATACATACATAGAACGAGAGATGTGTCTACAACATTATCGTGATTATATAGTGTAGAAATCAAATACAATTCATCATAAGCACGCTTATGACCTTTTATATATCATAAATATACTAGATAACCAATTGATATTCACTCTTTAAATACATCTATTTAATTCATTTGTTTTTAAATCATGATCTTTTATTCATTTGAAATTTTATACAACTATAGCTATATACACAAACGTTTTCTGTAAGCTGCTTCTGATTAAAAACTCTAGTGTATCAAAATATATTCATAAAAACTGGCGAAACTATTAAATGTTAAGATGAAGAATAAACGTAATTATAAGATGATGCCTGATGCAACTTTGTGTTTTGATTATGTATTCTATCTGTTCCAGAGAATGTTTACAATACTAAACAGGATTTAGGTTCGTTGACGAGACGAGAAAATATCAACGCATATTCACGTGAGGATGTAACTCGGTAAACAAAACAAAAACCACCATTTCTCTGTTATAGCCGTTCAAAAACCCATTCGAGAAGATCATTGCCTGATCAAACATCATTCATTTTTTGTTGTATGTTGAGGTTAAATATCGTAAAATAGTTAAAAAGCTTACTACATATACATAAGACAATATTTTACAAATGTCTTACTGAAAGCCGGATAAGAATGTTTTCAAAGAGTTCACTTGGTTGCTATGACAACAAATATTATTTAATAAATTAAATACTTGCACATGTAACACATTGATGATTGAAAAACCTGTTTTGCAATTTTTCAAAATGAATAAGGAAAACAGAAATCAATTTTCACCTATTACAGAAGCAATTATGTGTATACGCCAATTACCTATTCAAATAGCCATGCTGTAATAAATCTGTTTTAAAACTGATACATTGTATATTGATTCGAAAAAAAATCTGTTAACAAAAATAGCAGAAATTTCTTTTTTCCGCGTTTCGGAGAATAGCCGGAAAATGTTAACTAAAAGGAACGGTTTAAATAACAATATGTTTTTCTGCGGTATTTTTTTAGTTGTACACAAGGTTACGTGAACCAAGCATTTGTGATTGCGTTAATAAGTAATCTCATGTTAATGAGGTGAAAGCGGGTTTATACATTCTTTGTGATTGAAAATCATTCTATCCGCAGATGCTCAACACAAAACTTATGTATTTGTATTGATTAATAAAATATAGATTAAATGTCGACTCAGTCAGTCTGTATGGCTAAATGCATTCAGTTGTTAGTTGTTATTGAAGCGTACTTAAGACAGTAAGTTACCTCTGAATCGTGTAGCAGGGGGTTAGCTGTAATGTCTTTGTTCGGAAAGAGGAGATGTAGGACATAAGTTTGGTAGTCACAAAATGGCACTCTTGTTGTAATTAGGTCCGATTTTATGTCTCTGATATTAATCTGAGCATCAGCAAATTCTAAAAAATTAGAATATCAGAAGATGAATTAATGATTTTTCTAGTGGATAATCATTTTATTGTGTAAAGAAAAGTAAGACGAACAACAGCTTATAATCTCCATTGCTAAATTGAGACTTCATTTATATAACTTCACATAGTTCATATCAGAGTCTGCTAAATAACGTTTCCAAGGGGTTAATATTTATTTTATTAGCAATCATCACCCACGCTTTCCATGACAACAAAGACAAAAAAAAAAACAACTCATATTAATAGACATTTGGTTTTCGAAGTTACTTATACATCCATGGCTGACAATGTTTTATGTTTCAGCGTTCCTGAGGAAGATAAAGCACAGATAGCGCTCTAAAAAAAGGAAGAAGGTATGATAAAGTTACTATTTTGGCTCCTAGAATTCGAAAACCAAAAAGTGTTATAAATCATCAACGGAATAACATTCTTCAGAAGTTCATAAGACAGTAGTCTGTCAGTTCTTATGTGTTTTTTAAATTTTATTCTACATGTATTGCTATATATTTGCATTAGTTCAAAATAGTATAAACTGCCAACATAGCCCCATTTTGAAATCTTTCCATTAAACTTTAGATATGAGCAACGTCTTCACCTAAAAAGGTATTTTGCTACTTTGTCAATGTGTGTAAAATATATTTTTGGGTTCAGCTGTTGCTCTTATATATTGTGACAAAAAAAGTATGCACAAAGTGGCCATTGTATGGCAAATACGTAAATTTCAATGTTTATGACCCCATAGTGACAACACATATAACTTTTCTGCACTAAGGTATCCAGATTATACTATACTGTATATGTATCAATTAAAAATTTTGAAAGGCTTGGCTAAGATTACTACGTTGTGGTTATAGAAGTCATATAAAGTCTCTTAACATACCTCCTCCGTTTACATTATTATTTGTATTTTCATTGCCCGTTCGTCGTGAATAAAACTGAACCAGTAATAATACTTAAAGAGAATATTGCTTTAAAAAAATGAAAACAACACATTTTAAATTTCATGCGTCCGAAACGCTTTTCTGGATTTACCTTCATCAGGAACGCTCAAAGCCGAATATTTGAAAGCCAAGGATGTATCAGGACTGAAAAACTTGAAAAGCTACAAACAAAATAGGACCTAAAAAATAGCCAAATCCTTATAATTAAACCTCTTGAATATTTATTTCATTATCAAAGATACGAACATCTTGGGTTCATTTTATGTAAACTAGATCAAAAGTATTCAATAATAGATCATGAAACTCTTGAAAATGTAGTTAAACATATAAAAATAAAATTTTAAAACAATCTGCAAAAATTCCACCACCCTTCAACCCCCCACCCCACAAAACAAAATAATGATAATAACATCACGATATGTACAGGTGATCATTCTATGTAGAATGAACAACGATAACAGTTTCATTTCAAGCGATATTATCAATCATCCAATTAGTGTAAATAGCTGATCGTACTTTCATCATTTTAACTTTATCAGAAGGGATGTTTTTATACATATTTTTCTTTTTGTCAACACAATGATAATTTTAAACAGCACCATTTTAATCTTTTCGTGTAGAAGTTATGCAGAGAAAATTGTAACTTCAAATTTGAAATTATGACATACACACTTACAATATTGGTTGATTAATACAGATTTTTTTTAAATAAACAACACAAAATATAACCTTCTCTACTAGCTTTCCGTATCATTTCTTCTCTTGTCATCAGTGCCAATCTAAATTCCTTTATAACCCTCTTTCTTTTTTTCTTTAAAAAAACTACAGCCAATATGCCAATGACAATAGCTGTAACTAATGCCGCAGCTAGAACACCAACTATGAAGGCTAATACTTTGACGTCTTCTTTGTATTTTAAGTCCCCGATATATGCTTCGATCCTTCCAACAAATACCTTTTTTTGTTAAAAACAAGTTAAACAAATGTTTAAAAGAACTTTTCATAATTACTTTAGATCCACATAAAACGGGAATCAGATTTACATGGGTATAGACGTAATTATGTAATGCAGTAAACATTGTTAATGGTATGTTTCAAAACAACGTATGTTATCTCTGCACATATACATGTATTACAATAAATTCCTTTTATTATTTTCAAAAATTAAAACATCAAAAACTGCCACAAAACGTCGAAATGGATATATTCCATTTGAAATAGCAAATGCAGAATTAATGAAGTACTCCAAGATGACATTATATCGCTACAAAACTCACAAAAATAAGTAGACGACAGTTCAATATCTTATTTACTTTAACCTTAAAATGCGGGATTTTCTAAAACAGTTAATTTTTGTACCAATAATTACCATAAGAAAGATCATTTCCCTCTTTCCCAAGCAAATCATCTGTTTACTTAAAAAAATACATTGGTGGCCTTGGGCTGTTTCCTGCTCTTTGGTCAAGTTGTTATCTCTTTGACACATTCCCCGTTTCCATTCACAATTCTATTGACATTCATGTTACTATCTTTTAAATACATACATAATTGAACTTACAATAACATTAACCGTATTTAGATCTGCTTGATCAGTCCTAGGTACTGATTTAGGGGGCAAACATGTGATAAATGTCATAGCAATATCAGTAATGGGACAACTTCCATCCAAGCCAATATGTATACTGTAGTCTTTCAGTCCGGCTCCATTTAAAATATTTGAACCCTACACAGAAAACAACATGGAAGACACATTCAAAATATATTATAAAAAAAAATGAGAGAGAGAGAGAGAGAGAGAGAGAGAGAGCAAAATTAATATATTGAAGATCATATTTGTTTAGTCAGTTTCACATTGACTCTAACCATTCAATTAAGATACTACCTGTACCAAAGGCATAGCAAAAAATTTGATATCAAATAAACGCATATGACAAGCCTATTATAAAAAGATTTTTTTTTATTTCCTTAATATTATAGTGTTTAGTTCATGTCTGCAACAATCTTGACTATCCCTATCGTTGACGCTTCTTCATTATCACAGTAATCAATTATTTTTGTTATCAATTTTAAATTGATTTCATAATATTGTAGGTATTTCAGCTTTAATTTGCTATTTGCCAGTATCCTGTCACAAAACCATCTATACTCGTTTAAGTGGTTTGTATTTTGTAAAACCAACCAATGACGTTGACTCACCGTTCAAACATGTTTAAATTGAACAAATTGTTTATCAGTGTATATAATGGTTAGGGGAGGGCATATATTCAATGAACTAATTAAACATGCTGCACGTACCATATGCATAATTTTCAAATATACCTTGATTTGAATAGAAGACTCCTTGTCATACTCGAATACGCCTTGAAATCTTTCGAATGTGGGATCGTCCTCATATTCTATAGTGATTGAAAGTATCAAGCCATCAAAATAAACATTAACAGTTTGATTGTTTGGCTGATTGTCTAATTTTGGTGGCGTTTCACAGACAGCTAAAGTATCTTCTGGTACATGGCAAGGTTTGTCCTAATTAACAATTTTAAATAAAAAAAATAATATTTTTTCAAGGTTAAATAGTTCAAAATACAATTAAATCAAAAGAATAAAATATGTCCACTAGTCCACTCTACGTTTGGATGATAATGTACACATTGTTAATAGAGATTCATTATATCAGGTTACTGAAAAGTAATAATCCAGAAAGGCTATTAGAAAACGAATAACATACATGTACACATATTGATACATATTATGCATTTAGTTCTAGCGTTTTCTACCGTTTTAATTCCGCATGTTTTTTTCCGTTTTCAACCTGAGGGTAACTGAACAAGTAAATACCTTTAAAACATAAATATCAATACAACTGTAACATTATTTGCAGTCTTTGAGACTGTCATACAGGTGAGGGGCTTAGCTAGCTATAAAACCAGGTTTAATCATCTATTATCTACATGAAGAAAAGCCTGTACCAAGTCTGGAATATAACAGTTGTTTTCCATTCGATTTATGCGTTTGAGATTTTGAATTTGCCATTTGATAAGGTACTTTCAGTTCTTTATTTTTCTTAGAGTTCGGTATATTTGTTATTTTACTTTTTACACTAACAGTTGTACTCATGACAAGAATCGTTAATTAACCATCAATTAAAGGTGTTGATTGTAGACATTTTTTTTTTATATAAGTTAGTTTAATGCTGATATATTATTATTATAACGACTGGTATTCGAAAAAGAAACATTTATAAATCCGAAAAAAACATATTATCATAAAACTTTCATCGTTGCTACGATATATATATGTGTATTACATTTTGCAAAAAACGATGTGGCTGAGAAGCTGGAATTGTATATAACTCGTCAAAGATACGAGGCTTATAATTCGGTAAACCAGACGCGTGTTTCGTCGAAATAAATCTCACAGTGATGCTCGACTTAAATCGGTTCGAAACAAAATCAATTGATAAATAAGGAGCAATACAAAAAGTACATTCAATCACAAGTATGTTTGAAAATCAAACCGCGAGACTTAACAATTTTGCCATTGTGCTTCAGGGAAACTATTCCTTCTATACATTAATAAAACTACTTTGTGTTTAATCATCAGAACAGACATAAATAATTTCAATTATATCAGTTTTTTTCTTCACAAACTCACCACTCTTTCAACAGTTATTTGTCCTACATTTTTGAACCCTTCACCCTGAATTGTAAATGTTGTGCCACCACTAAAGAATAGGACAAAATCAATATCAGCAAGGAAAATAATGCACGTGTTTACAATAGTTAATGCAAAAAACAAATAATTACATTTGTTGTTTTATTTCTCTGAGGAGTTCTTAATTTCAGCAAAAAAGTGAGATATTGGATATACGCCAATTCAACAGAAAGCAAGCAACAGAATAATAGCAAAACGAAGTATCATCAATTTCATCTAAACGATAATTTATAACCAGCCTAGAAGCCAGTACACCAGTTCAAGCATGTAAAATCGGGGATATTGATTTTGCTGTTATAAAATGTCGAAATCATTTGAATTAAGGAATGTTTCTTCCTAAATAATGACTCTGTTTCGTTGTTCTTCTTTGGCTTTACATCTGGCCTTTTTTGTTTTTTTGTAGATCTTCCGCTACTGTTTTAGGTTTTGAGAGTTCACATAGTTTGGCCTCGAGCAATAAGGAAGAGACATTGCTCGTCGAAATGAGCATCTGCTGAAGGAAAATTGGCACCGCTAATGCTATTAATACCGATGGGTCGATACCTCTACTGGTGGATTGTAAGGCCCCGAAGGTAATACCAGCCCAGTACGAAGTACTTGCAAATTCGCATATTGATTTATTACAATTTGCTGTTATTACATTTCGAAATCATTTCAAATTGACGAAGTTTCCCCTACATGCAGTGTTTTGAATACTTGTCCAGGTTTTACTAATTACCCTTTTTTGGTTTTATCAGCGCTTCAAAGTTTGTTTTATGTTATGGACTTTAAAATGTGTCGGCCTCGAGCATCTCTGAAGTAACAGTAATTGTCGAAATGCGCAACTTGTGCAGTAAAATAGGTACCGTTAAATGTAATTAATGCATTTCACGATTTTATTATTTATTTCATTTTACACATTTACGTGTACTTTTACCTTTGTTGAGCTTTCGTTGATTTATTTGAAAGATTGAAGCTTGGATCCGGTAAGTATTGAAAAGTTCCGTTGAAAAGTAACACGGTCAAGTCATCAATCACAACCTGCAATCGACTCATATTTCGAGGAACATCTGATTTGCCAGTCTTGCACTTGATGTGCTTTACACTTGATATATTTTGAAAAGCACTGTAATTAAAGAAACACTTGATAATTTACAGAGAAAAATGAAATAGATGCAATGCAAAAACGCTCAAACGATTGAAGCACAATATGAACAGAGCAAAGTTTTGTTTTAGGGACGGAATGGTCGATTTTTTTCACACAGGGAAACCATTGCCTGAATGTTTTTCGTTGAACTGACATACATAACTCATCACATACACACATATAATGCATGTAATTGACATTTACTAAAAAATGAAATGGCTACTCAAAACAATGTTTTGATAACATTTATTTTCAAATTCTTAAAATACACTTAAATACAAAAAAAATATCTCTCTATAGGGGTAAATTCAGTAAATAAATATACGACATCAGGGACCGCCCATTTGGGGGAGAGCTTTCTGTATAACACTGAAGTCCTGTGCTTTTCTGGTTTGTAATAAATATTTTTTGATAGACGGATCAAAACTAAAGTTAAAAAAAATTAAAAAATCGAATGCTGAATGCACTTTATTTTTTACTACAGGGTTGTCAGTATAGAAATTAAATGCGAATCTACAGTCTTTGTAAACAAGGCCATGTGAATGCCCAACAATTCCGCATGACCATATGATTTAATTGTTGCAAAAGATGAGTCTACATTTGAACTTGAATGAATGATATATGAAAGCTTCTGATTTCTAAAGGTAAACCAGGTATGATTTTAATTCAAGACATTTATTTGCATTAAAGTCAATGGGGAGATTTTTTACAGAATTTACCACTATGCAAAATTTAGAAATGATATTCTGTCATAAGAGTTTATGAAATAGTTAGACAAATTCATAAGACAGTTTTTGGCTACATTCTCAATTTAGAAAACAAGATGAAAATTTGGAAGATATTTTGTTATTGTTGTACGTGATTTCAATATAAAAAAAACGCATGAGACAGCTTACAATATTAATACAAAGACAACTTTCCTCCAGAAACCAAATGATATAGATGTTAGCATGTACACATTATCATACGATCTTCTACAATAGAATTAGTCAACTAGATAAAATGGCCCATAATGACAAACTGTTAACCAATTCAAATAAGAAAACAATCGGCCTTTATTAAACTTTGCCGGGAAATCATTTCGTTTAAGGAAACTACAGGTCTGTACAACATTTCCATGAAATTCATTGCATAAGCATGATAAGTGAATATAAAAATATATTTAAGCCGTGTCATGTGATTATCATTACCAGTCATTTCACATCAGATTGTCAGGGATGACCCGATTTTATAATCAACTATTTGAACCGATTGACAGATACAAATTTATACGCCTTATAAGCATTTCACTATACACCAAATTGTCTTCAAGAATCAACACCATAAGTGTTACATGTGTTACTATACCTGCATTCAACATGAAATGTATCGTCATAAAACGAAATTTCATATCTATTTTGACCTTCGAATCCAATATCAGAACCTATTATTGTTACGTTTGTGTCTCCAGATAGGATGCCGTTCCTTGGTAAGAAATCTGAGATCGTAGGTTTCTGAAAGAAAATGCAGAAAATGTACATGTTTCTTTCTATTACTATTTCTAGTAAAGATTCAATTAAATTATATTTTAAACAAGGAAATTCAATGAAATGAATGTAATCATAAAGTTGAGATAAATTTTATAAACTCGTTATACTGTGACTGTAAAATTATTTAGTATCGATTTCTGTCGATCTTCTTCAAACTCTGTTCGAAATATTTTGTGTAAGACCATACTTACATTTGTATGTTAATATAGTCCGTATAATGTCACTATGTACGAGTGTAACGTATAAACAGAAATATGCAAAAGCAATACGAAGGGGCAGAGTGTATGTTACTGCTGAGAAATGAGAATTTGAAAATTGGAAAGCGGAAATCATTGTTATAGATTCTAGATTGAAGTCGTCATTCTGTGTCAATATCAAGGAAAACATCAATGTATGAAACAGACCTTCTAATGTTAGTAGTATCTTTAATCATTGAATTGTTTCATATTTTTCATCTCGGGTACTTTTGTAGCCGACTATACGGTATGCCATGGGTTTTTCTCGTTGTAAAAACCGTACAATGGCCTATAATTACTTACCACTACATAATTGTAACTCTGGCGGAAAGATGTCTCATTGACAATCATACCATATTTATAAATATAATATCTATACAAATTAGCGCAATTGTAAATAAGAATTTTAATTTTAGAATATGTTGAAGCTTACGTGAAAATGAAAAATCAGTTAAATTTGAGTTTACTTAATGTTAATTACACACAACCTAGCAAAACAAATATTGCCTGGCAACCGTTAGAAAATTTGTCCTTTTTGCTATATTGAAACTATGAAATTAGTAATATATGGACATTTGCCTAATGTAGAATTTCGTCTCTGCACATAATCAAATAGTAGAATCTTGGCATTTGTAGTCGTTCATATTCTTTTTAAGGTCCCTGTTTGCAAAGCAATGAGAACATAATACCTTCGGGATTGGCTTCAACTTTAAAATTTCCAAGTTCAAAGAAAAATGGGGCCATAAATTGCCCATATTTTACCTAGTCCTTTCAATTTTAAAAGAAATTCAATTTCCTTTGATTTTATGAGTTGGAAACCTACAGTGCATGCGTCGACTAAAAGATTTGTTAACAATAAGTTTCTTATAACAATTTATATAATATAATCTGACTTAAATATTTGATTTTTGAAGCCTGCGCTCTGTGTTTCCTATGCCAAAAGCTCGTTGAAGTTCAGACGATTTTGTTAACTTACATTAAAATCACCTTTTTTTGGTCTATTTGTGGTGTAAATGTTTATGATTTACATGTATTAGAATAAAATGACAAAAAACTTGATATATCAATTTCATACATGTCTGTAATCAACTTGAAACATTTTATTATCAATGGACTTAATATTCATGGCCAAAAATTGCCCTTAACGAACTTATAACGAAGTTATAGAATCGAGAATTATGTACGGCGTTAAAACGCTTATAACTAAAGAACGAGCACAATACCCTTATTTCACATCCTTTCTTTGACATACCTTAAAACTGAAGTAGATGTTTTCTGAATTGCTTGTATTGCCATTTACAGAAACATAAGTAATGTTTGACGTGGAAGCGTCCCACTCTTCAGTAACACAAGTCAAACTGTTCAAAAATAAAAATAAAAGTTAACAAGATGAAAATATATACAACATTTTTTTTTATTTACCTGTGTTTTATAAAGTGCAGACGAAATACATGAGAATGCAGTTTCCGAATGGGAAAAATTAATTTTATTATTCATTGCAAAGATTGTTCAAAACAGGTAGTATATTACCAAAATATTACGATTTGTATATCAAGCTCAAATATTGTTAATAAGTATCGCATTTGATATGAACATCAATTAAAAATATAATATTGTGGAACCTCTTCGGATGGATGCAAAGCTTTGGTGCAGAGGGAAAACTAGTTCACTAAATGTTCATATATTTAGCTAGTAGTTTTTTTTTCTAGACGTTTGTCCGTTTTCCTTGATAATATGACCATGGTGTCGTCTGTTTTTCTTAGACTAATGATGTAGGTCTTCTCTGAATATTCGTCCTTTTCGAATATTATTAATATCGATAATGCTGTTTTAGGGATTCATTTATGAGGGACATAATCCACAATTTATTTTAGTTTTTGTTTCAAACATTTATAAAAGCAGAATATTGAAATAATAATTCGTTGTTGACAGCCAGTTTTATTCAATTTTAAAAAATTAAATAGAAAAACAAAGGATATGGGGTATCGTATTAAGTATGCAATCATAAGTTATACCTTATTACAAACCTGTTCGTGCATTTTTCATTGTTATTCAATGCAAAATAATTATCTAAGATTCCTGGGACGATCTCATTTCATAAAGGATCTCCTTTGTTTACTAATTGTACCTCGAACTTATTAACCCGGTGTAGGTCTTTAAGTTGAGGTTCAATTTAATAAAAGTTAATCGGACATGACTTATTTGACACGATCCAAAATAGGATATGGAAAAAAACAGCCATCGAAATACCATAATTTACAATTTCAGAGAATCAAATTGCTTTTGGTGTTTTGAAATCTCCGGTTAATAATCAGGCGGTATTTAAGTGGAAATACAAACCTGTCCGAAACCGGGAAATGTGGGCTGCAATAGGAATAGGGGCGGAGCGTGGGCTAATAATAGCTTAACTTCCGATTTTTATCATGGTTCAACTTTATTATAGTACGGCATACGTTTTACCTGTAGCCAACGCTCTATCTTATTAAATTGTCACTCTAAAATTGTTATCAATTGCTTCAGGTCGATCCAATTTCGATCCAATTTGCATCTCGTCGTGAATATGCATGACATATTTGCCATATATTCCAGATATGTCAATATTTCTATACCCAAGCCAATCCTTTGGTTTTGAATAAAAGGAGATATAAGTATACATTAATGCGACAGCAAACCAACCACACAATGAAAATTAAAATGGAACCCAACATCCACATATTCCAACATCCTTATGTAATTCATACTGAACATTACTTCACCTGATTAAGGAATAAAAATACTTCATTCCTGGTGATATTTTAATATATTCTAGAAAATCACTAGAACTGACTGGATAAATTTATATAATTGCTAGCATCAATCCTACACTAATTTATTTTTTCGGCGGCATTTTTATAGATTCTAAAATGAGTTTTAGATATAGGCCCGCCATCATCAGGGATTGTCCTATATTTCCTAATTTCGAATTTTAGTTGATGTTAGCAGATCTGCTAAAATTTTGCTATACGAGGTTTTTCTGTGAATATCTTGTTGCAAATCACATCTTTTTGTAATATGTGCCAATGTTTGTTGATATATTTTCCCAGGTTTCTTATGCATGGGTTGTATTTGGTAGATTAAACTAAAGGAATTTCCTTTTTTTGTTTTTTAGAAATTTTTCTCAATAGAAATTTTCTATCCCTTGTTCTTGCCTCATTTACACAGTTATCTATCTCTTTCTCCTTGTATTCCCTCTTAATCAAGTTCAATTTGAACTGTGAAAGAATTTGTTCTAAATCATCTAGTATATTATTTGTGTTTCTGAAGTATCGTATAACCTCACCCTTGATAAAACCGGGAAACACATGTTTAATGTGACAACTGTTCCGATGTAGGTATAAAAATGAATCGGTGGGTTTAAAGTGCGTTTTCAAATCCAATATGTTTTTCATTGAGAAATCTTCTCCCTTTAAATAAATGAACATCTAGAAATGTAGTTTCAGCATTTGAAATTTCATATGTCAATTTAAGGAACTTATGGTGGGTATTAGCTGACTCAAAAAAAATCAATCAATTCTTGTTTGTTGCCATTGTATATTATAAAGCCATCATCCATGTAACTCACATAATAGAATATATTATTTCTATTACGGAATTTAGAAAGAATTTCTTTCATGATATTGTACATTAAAATATTACAACATTCTGGGGAACAGCACCCCCCGATAGCTGCACCAAGACATTATTGATATAGAAGTCCATTAAACTCAAAGATATTATTGACGAGGACAGATCTAACGAGGCGTAGTAGATCCTCTGTGGGTGGGCATTTTATTTTGTATTGTGATTTGTCAAAATCATCATAGGCAATTCTCACTGCAGATAATATTTCATCAATTGGACAATTTGTAAACATTTGGCTTATATCAAAACTGCATAGCAGACAATCAACATGTGGTTTAATTGTTTCCAATTTGTGTATAAAATCTGATGTTTGTTTTTTTTGCACGATAGGCACAAGAAAATAATCGACATAGCGGCTTATATATTATGTAATTGTGCCGATCTGAGAGATAATTGGTCGACCAGGTGAAACTATGTTGTGAATATTAAACCCATTGTATTTTATATCAGATATGTCAGATTGATTCAATTTATGAATTTTTGGAAGTATGTGCATATGTCCTGATCCATAATTTATTCTATTACCATTAATTAGGTAATTAAAAGTTTCACTGTCAAGTATTCTCCGGTTGAACATACCTATTAGATATTCGTTCAGACTGTTTCTAACACGCTTGAAATCAAAATGGTCAACACTTTTGTAATGATATGAACCAAGCTGTCTATTTGCTTTTGATAAGTAAATACTTTTATCTAGAATTACAACATTGTTGCCCTTGTCATCTTTTTAAATAATGATCGATTTGTCATTTAAAAGTGTTGAAATGCTTAACCTTTCCAAAGCACTCAAATTATCTCTAAATTTTCGAGTCTGCATTGAAGACATTTCATGTTTGGTTTTGAAAATATAATTTTCAAGTGCGTTGCAACTATAGGGTGGCGTATAAACTGTTTTTTCTTTAAAAGGATGAATGTCTTCCTTTTCGTTTTGATGAAAGAGAAATCTACATCTCATCTTTCTTGTAAACTCATCAAAGTCTCTCAGTTAGTCTTTTTTGCCCGTTTCGTGGATGGGGCAGGAATGAATTTCAAACCTTTGGACACAAGAAGATATTCTTTGTTCGTCAATTTTCTTTGCGATAAATTGATGACATGCTCTTTAGCTTGCTTGATTTTATGTTTTAATTTAAAACATTGCATTGCAACTTTATTATTTTGTCTTTGGTTATATGTCTTCCTTTTATTAATTTTGTTAAAGCGTCTAGCCATTTCTGTTATCACAGAAAATGTGGCTAACTTGATATTAACGCAGACTCAACAAATTTAATATTTACATATCGGGGCGTATTAGAACAAATCTGATTGGTGTTCACTTCCGAATGATATGTCAATAAGTATAAACAAAATTTTATACAAATTAACATACCTTTAATTTATGACTAAAATTTATATTCCATACATTGTTTATGAAAACGATAAAATAATTATCGTTCATTAAAACATTGATCCAAATAGATGTGAAGTTTTATCTTGTCATTCGGTATGCTAAAATGTTTTTATTCTCTAATAAGGTCTGCTTCTCCTAAAATTCTTCCTGCTGGTACCCTTTTTCCATTTTGACTCTGTACTATTTCGAGATCTAATGTTAGTTTTGAACTCAAGGAGTGTTTTTTCTTGGTTTTCCTTCATTTCCAAAATCAAAAGGCTGAGCAGCAAATTGTTCTTGTGTTGGAAGAATGTCTTCCTTTTTGGTCTTATTTAGAGAAAGCTTATTATTTTTTTCTAAAAACGTGATGTTGTGCAAACAATAACCAGATTCTTTGCAAACATTTTTATGGTCAATCCTCCTCCTCTTTCTCTCAAATAATGTGTTAATTAGTTTGGCATGTAATAAACAAGGACTAGGCATACGGATCACCAATTGCATGATGATGCACGTGAAGGTTCCAGGGGGAAAGTCAATCCTAAAAATCTTTTTAGGATTGATGTAAAACAATTGCAAGTCTAGTAATACTAGCATCATGTGATCATTATTTTGTAATACAATTACAATAAAATACTAATAGTATGTATACGGAGTCTTCCGAATAAGATTTTTTGCTATCGGAATTCGGATTGATGTTGGAATACGTGGATGTTAGGTGTCACTTTTATACAAAGACAAATCAAACATTAAGAGTCAACATACAGTCTATTATATTTAGAAAGATGCCTATATAAAATAATAAACTCAAAACCGCCCCATGACAAAAAAAAACAGAGTTAATTTAATAATATTTACCATCAAAGATATTCCAACAGGCACATTTGATTTAGTATTATTTACCGTCAAAGATATCCAAACAGGCACATTTAATTTAATATTATTTACTGTCAAAGATATCCCAACAGGCACAAGTGTTTGGTTGAAAAATATCGCCTGCTCTTTTTTAATTTTTATCGGTGGAAATTAAAGAAGGTGTAATATAAACCAGTAGAAGAAAAACACTTCACTGTAACGGTAAAGTAAATGATGATAATGGATAACGTCTAGCGGCAAAGTAAATGCATATTCAGGACGAAAACATGTATATATAATGTGAATATTATTCCTGCTTTGTATTAGACCGACACGCTGTGCCGGATTTTTAACGTGTAAGTTCACAAGCTAACCGTTCGCAGGAAGAAAATTCACCCTACCCGGACACATTTCTGACTCCGAGCCGACCAATCCATGCTCTTACTGATAAATGCCGCTTGTTCAGCGTTGAAACAGAAAAAAAAAACAATTTTAACGTCTTTGTTTAACCAGGTCGGGATTCGAACCAACGACCCCCCGCTCTCGAGGCGAACACACTCCCACGAGACCAACCAGGAGAGCGGTAGTATAGAATATAATACCAAAAACTCAAGTATAATCAACAGTACAGTTTCAAAGAATTTTTACAGTTACTAAAGCTTGCTAAAAGTATCTAACCTAAATTAGATGCGTTAAATGATATTGGAAACTACACGTAAATGTCGATGGACGACTTCAGAGTAGAGTTCATAGATCAACGCTCTCTGCAAATTAAAAACTCTTGCACCAATTAATTGAGGGGTCCAGATGTGGCCAGCTGTTGCAAGGCTAAATTTCTGTCCTTATTCAATATGCCCTCATTTTCCAGTGGTATTCCAAGTTTCACGTCCAACCTCACTGTCGACCTCCTATTGCAAGACATACCTATTGTATTTAAAATTTATGTGTTCTCGTCATAAAAATGCATGAAATATTTGCCACTGGGCGTTAAGCAAACAACAATCAATCAACTTCATAAATTATACCATGTACATAGTACACGAAGACAGGATCTTGTACAATGCTAATATGTAAAATTTCCATTTAAATCACTCAATATATAATAGTGCAAAAATGTTTTGTTTATTTTTTTTTGGGGGGTTATTTGTTTACTACATAACTGAACACTTATAATTTTTTTTTTCAAATATTTCTTTACTATGGTTCTCATCTCCTGTTTTATTACGATTTATAATATATGAGTATCACGATTATGTCAGGCGATTATAAAACTAAGAAAGGTAAAAGGTTTTTTTCAAGGTATTTATGCTTCATTTGGACGTGGAAAGGGAATGACGGACGACTAAAATAAAAGTGTTTGTTTTCATATAATACATTGTATTTCAATTTAAGAAGGATGATCAACGTTGCGAAAATATTTCATCTATTCACGTTTTAATGGAGCCACTAAAACCTACATAACTTGATGCTAAAGATGTTACATTTAATACGATTTTTTTCATTGAAGTTTACAGGCATAGTTTTAATTTTTATTAAAAAACAAACAAACAAAACAAGATTTATTAATACATTGGACTGAACAGACAACACTAATTATTTTGCATTTGCATGTAACGTAGTGTAGGAAAATTACAGAATCATAACCAAAATGAACATTTACCTAAATATTGTGAAGGACCTTGTGCATCTAAGTCTGTTCGATTAGAAGTTGTGAAACAAGCAGTTTAAATAGCTAATTGTTCGAAGTTTACTTACTGTTTTCATATGGTCTGGTCTTTACGAATCTATTTCATGATTACTGACAGAATAAAAACATCAAATATATATAAGAAGAAGTTTTTGTGCAGAATATTCATTGGTCAGTTGTAAATGAGGGCTGTATAGGATTTTGATTGACTCATTTATAAAGTAAAAAATCGTTATTTTGAAAAGCGGGAATTCAAAAATATAAATTTACCCCTTAATTTTATAAAACTATCCTATGGTGTTATTTTAATGCTACAAAATGTTTAATATATAGATAATTAAATGATGTACTGCCATTTAATCGGTCCGTTTCCAATGCAATTAGGTAACTGTTATTTGTACATATCAGTCTGAGTACTGTTTAACTATTATTTAAGTTGAATATATATTTAGACTCGTCCAATTCAAGGGAATTAGGCTTCTGCAAATGTTTTTTTTTGTGTACATTTCTTATATTTTTGACGGTTTGTAAGTCAGTAAAAGTTCAATTAAATTAAGTTAATATTAACATTAATAGACCTCCTCACAAAAAGGGTTGTTCAAATCCCATCGCCCTTCGGGCTCTGGGATCTCAACATCCCTTTTTGTTCGAAGGCCTTTCAATATCAATATTAACTTATCATTGAACTTTTACTATTACGTAAATAATTATCATGAAGCAAAATTCGATTTTTTAGGTCCGTGTGTATGCAAACTTTAACTAGATTTTAGCTGTGCATGTGCTAAACATGTCATGGCATTGAAGTCAATGTCAGATTACCAGTGAAACTAGAAACGATTGCACTAGGAATACCAAAATTGTAATTTGTGCAAAATTTCAAAGCAGATATTTTTATGAACCTCTAACAGAATCAAAAGCAAACTGTCTCCTGTTGTGGTAAGTCACTTTCACTGTCATATTTGCATGACTAATTGCTAAAATATAATATTTAACACTTATGACACAGATGACAATTGTGTATCAGAAAATTATAACGTAGGTATATTGTGGGACTAAGAATCTATTATAAGCGATCACATATACATAGCAGCTATCAATACATGTTCATGTGTATCTGATGAGTTATTGTGAAGCTATATTTCCAAAGTAAACAACACTTAATATTAAGCTGAAGTATTCAAATTTGTGAGAACAACACGAAGAAAGTTCATTTTTAAAGCTAAATTTGGCTTACCAGCAGAGTTTCAATATCATGAAAACTCGTTATGAACAAATCATAATTGTACACAACATACATGTCTACTTCATTTTTACGAAATATACTTGTATTAATTTATGTTTATCTTTACTTTGTATAAGGTGTTTGGACTGTGACGTTTTGACATTCAACCCCTTTAAGATCAACAAATATATCATCATTGACATTTCCAAGGTATTTTCCAGTAATCGTCACTAATGTACCACCATTTATAGGTCCGCTTGATGGATATACCTGAATGATGAATAATTAATAAATGTTGTCTATTAACTGTTTTTTTAATAGTATGTAGGTACAAGAAGAGTCTTCTGATTTGTAAAGTTACCAATTATGAAATTTTGTGCGAATTTTGATTTTCTTGACGGATGGTGCATGCACAGCAGAAGACACTCATCCTGTCGATGCAACCGGAATCGCCTCGTTTTAAGTTAAAGCGATCCCTTCCGTGTTTCTGTGTTACCTCAATTTGTATCTTCATATTGCATTTATAAGAATTGAACATTGTTAAAGGGGTGTTATCTCAAATTTAAGACATGGACTCAGAATGTAAAAGATTATAATAGTTTGATCTGATAAAATTTTTCTGTCATAAAAAGTAATATTCTCCAGCTATAAGTATGTCTGTTTCTGTGTATTGCAATCTCATTTCCATTTAAAGCGTATGTGTAAAATTAAAACGCTTGCGTGTCAATCTGTTGAAATATCTGAGATAGCATATATGATTGGTGTAAATGATGTACCTTAAATAAAAATCAAATGTGATATGAAGGCCACAATCAACTAGAGATCAAAGGATGTGAATGTAAGGAGCTATATGTGACTTTTCAAAATGAACGAAATTTCAACTATATGGCATGCATAGTAATCAATTAAATTTTTTCAGTGCGTCTAAACAATAACAATGAAATTTAGTTGTTCAAATCAACTTCATTTAGACTATGTTGAAAGGATGTGGCTTTTGCAATCATACCAAATCTCCCTATTCTATATATTTATAATTCCAATATCATTACATATAAGCTTGCTATGTTTTTTTGTAAATGCTTTTCATGTCTTGAAAACGTCAAAATAATTCGGACTAATGATATTTTCCACACATCAGAAATATCAGAAATATTGTAATATCTATAAAGTATTTTCAACTAATTTTTACATTTTTGTTTCTGATGTTGTACAGTTACATCAATGTCTACGGCAATGAAGACGGTGTGCACTTGGAAACAAATAAGGGTGTCGATTTTGATATGTTTGATTCATGTGCTTAAATAATAAATATTCCTAAGTTTGCAAACAGGTCAGTTAAATTTTATTCAAAATGCATTGGGCATACCTTTTGTAGGTGTAATTATAAAAGAAACAACAGCAGTTTAAAGTAGTATATGTGTAATCCAAATGTAAACACATATATAAAATGGAAGAAGAATCTTGACACATTAAACCTTACTAATGGGAGTATGAATAAGTTCCTGTATCAAATATTTACTATTTGAAATTAAAAGGGTAATTAGAGTGCATGTGGTATACCTTTTGTAGGTGTATTTTTTAAAAGAAACAACAGAAGTTTATAGTTGTATATGTGTAATCCAAATGTAAACACATATATAAAATGGAAGAATGTTGACACATTAAACCTTACTAATGGGAGTATGAATAAGTTCCTGAATCAAATATTTACTATTTGAAATCAAAATGGTAATTGTTCACCCGAATATTTTTTAGTGAGAGATAGGAGTCGATAGGGGTGATCCTTCGTTTCCAAATTATCAAACATCGTGTCAAAGGTTTATAATATAATTCCGATTTTTGACATCTCCTCGAAGAAATTATCTGCAGTGAAATAATTTCAGGTACTTTGCATATGTATAGGTTTATATTGCATCTCCATGCTGTATGTATCATAAAATTTAAACAGTCAATGAACGTGTTATTAATTTTATTTCATTCATTTAAGACTGATCTTTAATGTTACAAGTCTTGTACCTGATAAATTTCTGGTGAACACTTCAAAACGTAAATCTCTGTAAGAGTGATGTGGTAACATGTAGGGTCTGAAACATACATCACTGACTATCAAATCATTAGTTATTCATTATGCACACTGCATGCATTCTACGTGTTGCTGACATTTGTCAAAAACCTTTTTATGAACAAATTTGAAAGAGAGGAAACAAGTGAAAACCTATCCTCGTTTTTTTATGAATTTCAAATCTCAATTACATAGATAAATATGACACCTATAACTATTATAAAAGCAACATACGACTGCGCATGTGTGATGCCAACAAATTTTAGATGATTGCATATTTTGTCCCTCAAGGTAACTACTACTATGCGTTAATGATGTACCCAAGTGCACTTTCAATCAACAATAACTGTGCATTCATGAAAAAAAGGAAAAAAGTATGTTTGATTGAGACTTGTTTTTTAATAAGTCAAAGCATGTTACCAGCAAATACAAAATTGTATGGAACCCAATCAAGCCATCTACCCAAAATGAAAATAAAAATCTGCTGTTACATTGTCTTTGTCAAGGAATTGTCCACAGCTTATATACCCACATTAAAAACAGTATGAGAGAGAAAGATATATTCATTTATGTGTATACAAATTATACATAAAACGTTAATGCATTTAGACGTAAGACAGAGTAGGGGAATTCTATACCAAAGGAAAAACAATACTGCAACACTATTATAATCAATTGAAATATCCCGGAAATGTAGATTGTGATTTCGTTTTATAATAATGGTATTAAATGCCTAAAGTCCGCCTTTCATTTGTTTGCATATATTCTATTCTATTACTGTAACAGTATAATTTAAAACTACCCATTTGACTTGAATAATACAAAAATATTCTTATAAAGACGACAATTACTAGTGAATTTCAACGAAACACAGTTAATGATAGTTAATGGCGATACATGGTTATACGTTTGAAACCCTGAAAGTGGAGCAAGAGGTGTTTAATGTTTTGGAAGAATTCGTTCTTTTTCTCTCTCTTTATAAGAGTATTTCCCATGTTTAATGCATTTAATGTGATATTATGTTTTTACGTTATTGTTTCATGCAAAAAAGTTTCACAAATAAATAGACGTCTGAACATGTGTAAGAAGACGTTCCAACTTTCAATGAATTTCATCGTCTCTTGACGTAAATAAAGCTTTATTTTCTGTGTAATGTTTATGGATATAGATTTCGGTTTTCTTTATGTTGACCGATGTATGAATTAATCGACGTTCAATAACTAGTAACACATATTACATGCATTTAAGACGAGAATATATGAATGAAATTATAATAATGACATATGATTAAAAACACAGCAGATATTAATTTAAAAGTCCTTTCGTTTGACACAACCGAGGAGCAAAAACAAATACCTCCCACCCTTGAGGCGAGCACGATACCAAAAAACCTCCGAGGCGATAAAGTTCCTGTTATTTTTTTATATTCTTATTGCAAATTTATATTTGAAATAGTAAATATACTTTTCATACC
The DNA here is from genome assembly GCF_021869535.1 of Mytilus californianus. Lineage (NCBI taxonomy): Eukaryota > Metazoa > Mollusca > Bivalvia > Mytilida > Mytilidae > Mytilus > Mytilus californianus. The sequence continues at coordinate 31,941,194 of NW_026262581.1, forward strand.
TAGTTCACATGTTTCACCGAGCCATCCATTCAAACAGCCAAATATGCAATGACCGGTTTTAAGGTCACAAGGTCCACTACAGTTAACTGGACACAGTTTAGTACAAAGAGGTCCAAAATTCGAAGGGGGGCAACCTAAAAACACACATAGGATATCTACATAATTTGGCTACACCAGTCCTTTAGAGGTTCCAACCAAATGTTCACTTAAAAAGTATTATGAATGTTGCCTAATTATTAGATATGTAAAAGGACATCTTTAATTAATTTTGTGAAAGTTCTGACAATATTGATATCTATCTCAAAAAGTCATGCTACTGTCATATCCCACTCACGTTACAATTTGTGTTTAAAGTGCTGCAACAGGTGAAATTACCTTCAACAAAAGTTTATCAGGTAAAACTGGAGAAGTCTCCAATCTGATTGAATATGTACAAATAGAACTTGTGCATTTTAATATTTTATTTGTTATCTTTGATGATTTTTTGTTATTGATTGTTAAGTTTAGCTTGGTATTTCTTAACAATTTAAAGTGTTCAAGGAAGATACAAAAATAGATCAGAACGTGGAAAAGACATATAAGATTGCATCTCTAAACACTTTTATCCTCAAAATTTTGTTGAAACCAATGTTCAGTAAACTTTATCTGAAAGGGTCATTTTATCAACTTACATCTATTACTATTAGTATGTCATATCAAATTTAAAAAAACCTCTATTTCTACAATGTTAGGAAAGGAAAACCATAACATGATATTTTGAAAGAAGCTGTTTCTAGTTGTAACCTCATTATTTAATTTTGGATCGCCATCAACATTACGTGATAAACTATGGTAACAGATTACTTGTGGTTGTTGGAGCACACGAAGCAACAATAGCAATATTAATGTGATACAACATCATTATCATAGTAATTCAAAATTAGTTTTAATGTACAACACCCATCATTACGGTCTCCTCAGATGTAAGTGTTTCTAAATGAAATAGCCTTTTGAATACCCCTTCTCTGGGATCACACACTTTGAACAGTATTCTTTAGGGCAGCCTACATTTTTTATAAAGGTGATTAATTTTAATAGATAACGTATATGAGATCTTCTGATTTTTATTGCACAATTGATCGTCAAATAGGAAGTCAAATAATTCAATTAAGTACACTTGAAATATTTCTACAGCCATTTTGAAGGCGAAAATTACTTTATATAAAAGACATAATTGTGTTTTGAAACTTGTATAGCACATAGGCCCCATTGCCAAAAAATAAGAATATGGCTAAAATAACATGACGGACGCAAGCTGTATATGGTAAATTTGAACTATTTATGTTTTACATGCCTTGTGTCTTATATCTTATGATGATGTAAGGTGAACATGTGATATGTCTTATTTAGACAAAACCAGCATCTGGCGTACACATGTATAAGTCCTGGTAAATTAAAGGATTTTTTGTTATATTGCAACTAGAGCACTTCCTCTTGTCTTTATTCACCAAAAATAGTAACGAAGTGATATTTCGTGCAATGTCGATTTCATGTAACGTCATCTTCTTCACAATTTGGAGTTCGTTAAGAAATTGAAAATAAGTTTTGATTTTGTGTAAACATTTTAATATCTATAACTGTAGCCATTTTAATCTGTAGCTACCATATAAAAGAAATTTGGGCCAATGTCAGAAAAATATCAACTTTGTTGTATTCGGCACGATACTGTTGAAGGTCTCGGTATACCTCGTCCTCCAACAGTGGCTAAGCCAAATACAAAAAAAGTTGATTTTTTTCTTACTTTGACCCAATATTGTCTATATATCAATGATGTGTTATCACCTGTAAAACAATAACAATGTAATGTTATTAGTACAATGTATCATATTATTAAAATTCGTTAATGAGGTCATCGAAATTCTCGATATTTTTGTCAGAAATCAATTATTACATGTTATTGCATTCTTCAACTAGGCTATTACATCAAACAATAGCCAAACAAAAAAAAAGCGTAACAGCCCAAGGTCGCCTTTAGAAGTTGTAACCTGTTACATAATTGAATGATAACTAGCCGGATTGTACAACCGGTAATGTATAGTCTACCAACAGCGGAAATGACTCTGTGGTAGCAAGTTATATTTCAAAAAATGCACAGTTTCCATTTTCATCAGCGCTACATACGTTTCAACTTTCCTTAATAAAGCATAATATCATAATTCATAACCTCAAAATGTACCAATCGCAATTTTACTTTCACGACTTATGGTCTAAATATATGTAGACTTATGATGATTCGTGTGCACGTAAAACTGGTTTAAACCAACCACATTTTGCACCTTTATTAAATTGGGCTGCCTTAACAATGTGTTTTTTGGATTTATTTGTAGATTTGTTCTATTTAGAAAATGTGTTTGTAGAAGGTGTGGTCTTATTTGTTTCTAATTACAAATATCTGTTCATGTTTTAATTGATGTCAAATAAACTGGCTAACATTTTGACATCAACAATACATGGTGTGTCAATTAATTGAGATATACCAAAACAATACAGATATAAACACGCTTTTGTTTAAGATCTTTATTAGAATTCATTATTCCATAGTATATATAAATTGAAGCAAATTTTGTAAGTTTTAAACGGTAGGAAGATAAGTCAGAGCTATCCTGTGAAAAGGCGAAAAGGTTGTAGAGAACTCAGGCGTCGCCAACAAATAAAACACCGTTTAATGTTAAACAACTGCTTGAGCTATGGCTTTAGTATCTTTAAAAAAATAAGGCTACATGTAAGTTGTTTTAAGGCAGTTATCGATGCTTTCACAAAGAGTTGAACCGTTAAATAAAAACAATTTCGAATATCAAATGATATGCATAATATCGTCGGTCGAAATGTTCCATGAGTAAATTTTAAAAGTTACAAATTTCTAACGTTGAACAGAAACAAACGACAAAAAATGAGTTATAGTATTAATTTGTATCATTTACCTAGAATATTATTCTCGTTATTCGTTTTAGGTTATCAAACTCAGATATCTTTCTCTCTTTAAACAAAACCCAAAACAAACAAGCAAACAAAATAAATTTTGTCAAAAAAATTTCCCAAATCATCCCCCCCCTAACCCCCCCACCCCCCCCCCCCCCCCCCCCACACCCCCGCCACTAAAAAGACAAAACAAACCCAAACTTCTTTTCCCCCATAAAAAAAACCAAACGTGATATGTAGTAAATATAATTTCGAAAGGTAAATGAACTTTCGGGAAAAGATCAAAACATAACTCATGTGATTATATTAATGTTTTGACTACAAATGCGTGTTTATATCCACAAATACATACCTCTTAATTTCGATATATAAATTTTGAAAATTTCAATTATGTTGTCTTAAAAAGAACACTCACCAGCAATCCCGATTTCACATACTTCAGAAATATTTCTCTGAGTAGGGGGAGCATACACTATATATCTTAACACAGCACTGATGTTGATTTCACTTGGTAAAGATTCATTCCTATATATAATAGTTTCATTTCCTATTAAACCACTCGTGTTTGACGCGTAAATGGTATGAATACCTTCTTGTGTAGTGTTTCCTAATACAATAACAATAAAACGTTATACATGTGATGCGACAAAGAGTCTTCAGTAGCCAGTCTATCAGTGAGAAACATGAATTGAAATACAATCCGTTGTTTATTTTTGACAGATATTTTGTTGATTTTTTTTTTAATGATTCGAGAATAAAACTAAACCTTTTCAAATAACATTTAAAACATCGTAAGGAAAGACTATTTCCAGTGTAAAATATATATGTTCATTGATTGACATCAACGTTTGATAGATATTGCTTTTTTTCTTTTATTATCATTATAAATTTGCCCTTCATGTATTGGGATCAATGATGTTCGATGTTTTGTATATTTTATATAACTGATTTATAGCTTGCATTAAAAAAGTTAGATTTGGATATCGCTTACTATCATCTTGCATTATTTTAACTCAATGATAAATAAAAGACTCGTTTATTATTATATAGAAATCAAATATAGAGTTGGTATCAAACGATATCGAATTTTCAAGAGTTGTTTAACATATTTCTCGTATGTTTTAAAAATGTTCTTTGTGCAAAAACGAAATACGCAAGACATTGTTCTTGTCTTTTCCACCTAATCAAATCACACAAAAATGACCACAATATGGAACACCACAGCTGTCTTATGTGGAACTCTGATATTACGTTATGTTGTTCTATTATTACTTGATGATAGTTTGTCTTTACATAATATGGTTTTGACATTACGTAATGATGTTTTGATATAACTCAATATGGAATAGTCATTACTTAATGATATTCCAATTTTACATGATATGGTTTTGTATTGACTTGATATAGTTTTGTCATTACTTAATATGGTTTTGTCATTACTCGATGTGGTTTCACCATTATTTAATGTAGTGTCATTAGGAAATGTGGTTTTAACATAACTTGATGTGTTTGTGACTTAACGTAATGTAGTTGTTTCATTACATGATGTGGTTTTGTTATTTCGTAATGATGATTTGTCAATTCTTTATATAGCTTTAACATTACGTAATGACGTTTCAAAATTTGACGATTTTACACTACATGATGTAGATATAAGAAAATGTGGTATGAGTGCCAATGAGACAACTCTCCATCCAAGTCAAAGTTTAAAAAAGTAAACCATTATAGGTCAAAGTACGGTCTTCAGTACGGAGCCTTGGCTCACACCGAACAGTAAGCTATAAAGGCATTTGTTTCAGTATTTGATGTGGTCATGTCATTCTTTGATGTGGTTATCCCATTACTACTACGAGGTAAAACCACGTGACCATTTACAAAAAATATGTTCTATTTTTAGACCGATTTCCATATGTCGTTTGTGTAATGCGCTTTGGATGAGTACCGCTATCCATTAAGTTAAAGTTCAAATTAAAGATCAAGTTGTTGTTCAGAGTTATTTGGTATGAAAAAGAGGAACGGCAGACAAAAATAAGAAAAAAAGTACTAAAAAATTAACAGTAATTCGGACATAAGGGGGACCTCCCGAAACCATATGGTCTACCCGTTTTTTCCTTAATTCTCAAATGGAAGCTGTAAATTAATAAATAAATTAAAGATTCTTGTTAACCCTGTGTCGCGCCTGATAATTCTGCTGTCTATGTAAAATCGTAATGTTGACTGAGTGTACATTAACCGGTACACTTAACGGGGGAAAAATGTTTTTCTGTAGATGCTTTTATCTTGATCTTGAAGAATAACTCATATACAAGTTTTATAACGATTCAAGGAGGTTTACAAATTTATCATGTCAAAACAGTTTAATTCGGTAATATTTAATGCATTTAAAAAAAAACCTTATATAGAAATAAAGAAATGTGATATGATTGCCAATGAGACAAATCGCAAACACATACCAAGTTTCGAGTTGAACTTCGAGTTTGCGTCACATTTAAAGATCGAGTTCCGAATTACAATTCGTTGAGTCACCTTTTGACGTAGAGTTCGAGGTAAACCCTTATTTGAGTCTCATTTAGATTAAGAGTTGAAATTCGAGTTATCTAATATGAGTTCTATTTTTTTTTTATCGCGGATCAAGGGCTTTTGCTCGAGCTTCCGAATAGAGAGTTCAGGGGTAGGTATGCGTACAAAAGATAAACAATTTTACAGCATACAAAACACAACATAGAAATTGAAATAAAGTTAGATGTGGTGTGATTGCCAATGAGAAAATTATCCAACATAGTTTAAATGCAGTGCATGCAAGCAATCATAGGCAACCGAAGAGCCTTCAACACACCGTATAGTCGGCCACAAAAGACCACCACGTGAAAATGTTAATTAATTCAAACGAGAAAACTAACGGTCTAATTTACAGCTACGAAAAACAAATATGACACACATGAAACAACGACAACCATTGAACTACAGGCTCCTGGCTTGGGGCAGGCATTTAAAAAAAGTGCACGCGGCGGAGTTTAACATGTATGTCAGCTCTTAACCTTAACCTAACCTAGTGTATAATAGCACAGCATAAGAAGAAAATGTAATGACAGTTTTGATTGGCTCAACTTAATAGATCAGTATGACTGGGTAACATAAATCCATCAGCGTAATCCTGGTGCTTCGGAAGGGTGAGCGGATTCTGCTCAACTTGTGGCACCCGTCGTGTTATTCGTGAAAGAAGAAACCCAGTGATTTGGTTTTATTTGGTAGTTTACATTCGAGGAAAAGATGACGGGATTGTGGTTACGACAACTGGAACCTATCCGTCGTCACCTGTGAAACAGATGTATTTCAATTTTTTTTTCAATTAGTGCGTGGTATATCAGAAACTGCAATTAATAAAAATAAAAGTTTAATATTCATATGTTCAAATGAACATGAACGTTAAAAAAAACCGGAGAATTCTTATTTTATAGAATTGATGCTTTGTCGCTTAGTCCCCCCCCCCCCTCCCATTTCCATGTAACTTTAGTGCGAGTTGATTTGAAGTGTCTCTTTGTTGCAAATACAGTACAAGTCTTTTGATTTGTGTCGTACCTGCGACATTAATGTAGCGACAGTGAGATACAACAAACCTATATAGTCGGCGTTTCATCATTTAGATCGTTAGGTTTCTAGTTGGAATTGTTTTTATATTTTTCATTTCGAGACCATTTTAAGCTTACTATGTGGTATGAGTTTTGCTCATTCTTAAAGACCATACAGTCACACATATATATTAACTTCTACGCCATTTGGTATGTGGTTGAGAGTTGTCACATTGGCAAAGTGGCAAGTAGTTTTGGGATATCCCCCTTATGTCCGAATTACTGTAAATTTTTTAGTACTTTTTTCTTAATTTTGTCTGTCGTTCCCCTTTTTCATACCAAATAACTATGGACAACAACTTGAACTTTAATTTGAACTTTAACTTAATGGATAGCGGTACTCATCCAAAGCGCATTACACAAACGACATATGGAAATCGGTCTAAAAATAGAACATATTTTTTCCAAAATGGTCACGTGGTTTTACCTCGTAGTAGTAATGGGATAACCACATCAAAGCATGACATGACCACATCAAATACTGAAACAAACACATCATGTAGTGTAAAATCGTCAAATTTTGAAACATCATTACGTAATGTTAAAGCCATATAAAGAATTGACAAATCATCATAACGAAATAACAAAACCACATCATGTAATGAAACAACTACATTACGTTAAGTCACATACACATCAAGTTATGTTAAAACCACATTGCTTAATGACACAACCACATTAAATAATGGTGAAACCACATCGAGTAATGACAAAACCATATTAAGTAATGACAAAACTATATCAAGTCAATACGAAACCATATCATGTAAAATCGGAATTTCATTAAGTAATGACTATTCCATATTGAGTTATATCAAAACATCATTGCGTAATGTCAAAACCATATTGTGTAAAGACAAACTATCATCAAGTAATAATAGAACAACATAACGTAATATCAGAGTTCCACATAAGACAGCTGTGGCGTTCCATATCACAACGTTTTTCTTGTTTAAATATGCTAACCTATTTATTGTCTATCATGTCTTCTGTGTGAAAATACGAATGTTTAAATGTTACAAAGGTAACGAAATAATGGGATAGGGTGATTTATATAGTAAAAGCATCAACAATTCATATAAAATCTGTAAATGACATGATAGGTATTATATGAAGAAATAGCAACAAACATACCACCGAAAATAAGAATTATTTCCGACACCATACTCATTTCCCTAATGTCAATCTGTATCCATGAAGAAGATTCTTTAATACTAGAACATGATGAAAAAATGCCGTCATTTACTTGACTAGACGGTTGACTACTCGTTGAATTCTGCGAGACGAATCCTGCAGATGCCAGATTATCTGTGATAAAAATAAATTGAAATTATAATGCATAGTTTGTTTTTAGCAGATATTTTAGTTATTTTTTTCCCGATTTGAAACGCACAAAAACATTTTCCGGTTTAAAAATTAATGTTAATTTCTTGACAACAAAACTCGATAGCTATTGATATTGTTATGATATCCTCAAAAATTGCACTTCGCGTAAGATATTTGGAAAATTTTGCCATAATAAGGTTCGAATAACGCCTGAGTATGATTTAAAAATTATACGTTTGAAATTGCTTACATTTGTTACATCTCATTCCAGTTCGATTCTCCTTACATCCCCAAATACAGGAACCATTTCCAGGAAAGCAATGCTGATCTATACAATTTTCTGAGCAGGACTTTGAGCAGTTAAGTCCCCAAAAATTCTTTTGACAGCCTGTAATTTTTCAAAAGTAAATTTTATTATTTTGTCTGTGATTCATGAAATGAAACGTTGTTATAAGTAACGGTAAGTCAATAGAAAGGTATATGGTAATTTAGTGAGAGGAACTTTGCTCCGAGCACCTGATTTCATAGTATAAATTACCTCTCCGTTGACTATCCAATTTTGCACTTATTTAAACTCGAGTGATCTTATAATTGGTCTATTGATAGTTTATTTTGGCTGACTACTTGCTTCACAGGTGTATCGAAAAAAGAATTGATTAACGAAGTTTAATGTTATGTTAATTTTAACATTATTATCATAGCTGTCATATTTGTTCAATTTGTAACCAGGGTTATGTCAAAGAACGTCTCGTCCTTTTTCTATAAAAAAGTTCATCGGAAGATACCAAAAACCTTGTTGATAAATATTCCGTATTAACTTCACAAATAATACATGATGGTCTTGAAGTATAGATTCTAGGTACTGACGTTGTTTATCATCCTAATTACGTGTTATAGTGTTCTTTTATTTGTCTTTGTAAATTATTCACCTTTACTGTTTAGTCCATTTTTGGTAATATCATTTTGTCGTGGCTCGGTACTTATACATCCCGTTATTGTAGTATAGTAAGTTTTTGAATTATTGTCTTTTTTTTTTTGCTTATGTGCTTTGTCAGAGTGTCTATATTCCATTTTGTTTTTCTTTGTTGACATATTTGTTTGTATTTATCGTGATTCAAATTATAACACAATGTTGACTGTTGTACCCCTATTTTTGACATGTTTCCCAATTATGCTTTGTTTTGTTCACACATTGTTGTCACTATAATGAATTGTATGCGACTGTCATACACATGAGAGGATTAGCTAGCTATAAAACCAGGTTTAATCCACAAAATTCTACAAAAGGAAATGCCTGTACCAAGTCAGAAACAATTGTTTTCTTTTCGTTTAATGTATTGGGCTTTTGATTTTGATTTTTAATAAGGGACTTTCCGTTTTGAATTTTCTTTGGAGTTACTTGTTATTTTACTTTTTTTTTGTAATAGTAATATACAAGATATTGAGTTTATATAAATGCAGCAAACACGCGGTATATAAATTAATTATCAATTAAACATATTCATCGGTGATGTAAAATGACATTTGACTCAAAAATAAAAAGGTTGTACATGTAGCTACTGAAAATATGTATGTTATAATAGAAATATAGGGATGTCTATTTCTTTATCTATACATCTGGTATCTTGTATCTGGTATCTATGAAAAGTTTCTTTATATAGTAAGATGACAAAATAAATTGAAAAAAAAAAACTGGAATAAATAGTTGAGTTGCAGAGAGCGTTCTACATGATTTGAAACATTTTTCTATTTTACAGTAAAACTAAAGCTATGTTGACAATATAGATACGTGGTCCAAAGATAGTCAAGCGGATAGGCATTAAAGCAACAACTTTAAATAGATCAAATACAATATCTAATGTTTGATTTTGTTTTTAATTTGTAAAACTTAAGTTATGTAAATATATATAGATATAGGCGGCATATTTCTGTCATCACAGTTTTTCAATTCATGAATAAAGGGTTCAACTTTCTTCAGAACGTTAAAGGAAATTGATCGCCATCATCATCATGTAATGTGATATGATTTTTTCTCTCTCTCAGGTATATACTACAAATACTCTTACTTTTTCTCAAGTATACATTACAAATGCTCTTCATTGTTCTCAAGTATACATTACAAATACTCTAACTATCATTATGCTTGAACTTCTCTTCACAATGTTTTAAAGTACATACTTTTTGTTTACGAAGTAACTGCATGGACGATGGATGATCACAATAATATAATCGCATTGTACTCTGATTAAGGTTTCAAGATCAATTTGTTTAACCAAAGATTTAAATAGTAGATTAAAGTAATTGCAAACATTTCCTAAATTTGGGACAAAAGCCAGACTCTATTCATATTCTAATGCTCCTCATGGGCGTTAACAAACATAATCAATATTAGTTTGGATAAACCAAAAAATCAATAGTCTTGGCCTTGTTTATTGTAGGAATACCTGTTCAAGGTATGAAAATAGATGATGTGACGTATTTTCATGTACTATAATTAGCATCTACCGGGCTATTTAAAAACATGATTTACCTACCTAATCAAATAAAATAAAAATCAGGGGAAAATGGCCCTACCCCTCTGTCTAAGCCTTACCAATATATTGATAACATAATTAAACAGACACAGAAAAGACAGTAACAGAAAATATTATATAGTTTGCGAACTTCTGAAAAGCAAAAACATTAAGACAGAACACTTCCTCGATAATAACAATAATAACAAAGATAATAATAATAATAATAATAACATATTGTTCCATGACCTTTAAACTTTGTTCCTTCTATCAGATATAAATTGGTTGATTGGTTGGTATTTAACACCACTTTCAGCACTATTGTGCTATTTCGTTGCTATAGGTTTTTATTGGTGGAATGAGCCGGAGTGCCCGAAGAGAACCACCGACCTTCGGTAGGAAATCTGTCAATCCAAATTAATTAAAATTGGAGTCGAGAGCACCTGTCACGTGCAGGATTCGAACTCACAATCTCAGCGTTGACAGGCTAGTGATACAGTAGTTCGACTACTCAGACCACTCGGCGGCCAATGCCACTTTAAGGCCCAGATGATATTTACAATATCAATTTCTTTCCTTCACAAAGTCGTGCTGCTTTATAGCTATATATTTCATTAAGTGATATAAGTTGTATATTCAGTTCTTCTATTTTTATACTTGTGTAGGATTTCTTAAAAAAAATGAAATAATTGATTTATTCTTCGTGATAAAGAATAAAATTTATATTTAACTGATAATAGTACATGAATAATCGTAATGACAAAAGGTAAAAAATGAACTACAATATATTAGAAAATCAACAAACAATAAAGAGTGATTAAAACTCCATTTGCAACAGCTTTTCTGTAAGATATGAGTCAATTGGAGGAGACATTTCTTGATTGTAGTGTCTTTATTTGTATATTATTAATCATGTAGTTAGCTTTGCAACCATTGACATTAATAATATACAAAGGTATGGAATGTTAGGCAATAAATCAACAACTATTGAATAAAGAATAAAAAAAAACATTTGTCTGTATCTTGCAATAGAAGATAAAAGTTGCAAATTTGCATTCGTTTATTATGATGTTCGTCTGGTTGTGTGGGTTTTGACAATTTAAAATGTTCCTTAGTACTGTCTACGTGTGCAAATGACAATACGCAATATAATGTTTAACTCACCATTTATTGCAACGTAACATAATTCAACAATAGGTCCATAGTAGTTGGTGGTCTCATTAGATCCTATATCATCGTAATAAATAACATATTGTCCAAGTTGATAACAAGGAATACTCTGAGTAATGTTTGGAAGACCAGGACCAGGATCTTCATAACAAAGGTAACCGTCAGGTGGGATTGTTGTTGTGTTAGATACATACAGCTTAAATCCTTTCATCCGACAGGCGACTGCAAAAAACATAATCAATTATTATGGAAGAACTTATAATCCGGAAATTAAATTTTTTTAGAAATTCAGATCAAAGGCGTTTAAACACGCATATAGAAATTTTATACCGAATAAGGTATATAATATTATCTAAAACTAGTAGTGGCGAGACAACACTTATGCACCCATCAGAACACGATCCAAAAGGTAAGTCAATAGATCGAACTTTTGTCAAGGGTAAGCCGACCAGAACGAAACAAAAACTTCATCTTTTACTCAACGAGCTACAACAATTTAGTAAATATCAGCAAAGATAATAAGAATCATATGACTTGTACAATTGTCATGAATTTTCGAAGTTCAATGTTTGTATATACACCAAAAAATGTTCCACAGGATCAACAATTTGAAACACACAAAGAATATGCAATTTATCAATATACAACATTAATAATAATAAAATATGACACTAAAGAACAACTAACAAGGTACATGAACATCGAAATTTAAATCGATATATATAAATGTATCTTGGAATATAGATTCCTTACAGAGTTACCAGTAGAGAAAAATACATGTGTTTCGTGTTGTCAAATGCCTAAGGTACTGAAACATTCAAACATAGTTTAAATGCAGGGGAAAAAAACAACCCATCATTTTTTTTGTAAACTACAAAATCATATTCATGACATAATGTGAATGAATTCTAATTGCTATGGGGAATGGAATTCTTTTAAATTATTTTTTCTTTACTCTTATATTTTATAGGCAATATTTAATGGCGAATTGTTTCATGGTATCAAAGGATATTATTTGGAACCTTTTTTCATTATTTCTAAACAAAGTGTGAATTCTATATCATATATCAATGAAAAATAATTTTGAAGGTACAATATTTGGAAAAAACCTTATATTACAATCTCATACTCCAAGGTAAAGAAATTCTAAATGAGGAATTTGTCACGATATTCGGGTTATACAAATTATTATCATTATTTTTATTATTATTGTTATTATTATTATTATTAAAAATTGTATAAAAATTTATCAATGACTTGTTTTACTTTCAAAACAGTTGGTTTAATGTCTCGTGTCTGATGAAGTGTTATTGCAGAAACACGTGTGGTACACACAGTAGTCATAGCGTACGTTTTTACTACAACTGAATAGGTATCGCTACGAATGGACTATAATTAAGAGATGTTATCATTTGTCAGACAGCCAGGGCTGTAGTTGTGGCATGATTAAATCAAGGCAACAGAAGTCTATCACTTTTCTAATCTCGTCAATCAATTAGAAGGAGACATACATGTATCAAGGTCACAAAAAAAAACCGAGGGAATCGCATGAAATCCTAAAGAAGCGACACCGGGTGCATCGACAGGGTAAGCGTCTCCTGTCATATGCATGCATTACTAGGCATGTGAATTCACGATCGGTCAAATTGTCAGAATCGGGAAAAGGACACAGTTGGTAAAATTACAGATCAGACGACTTTACTCGTATCTTAACATCGAAGACCGCGTAAACATGTCGCTAGTGCGTTGAGACACTGACACATCGTTTCGGTCAGATAATTCGTAATGGTGACATTAACACCTGTGAAGTGTCAAGTGCTGTTGTTATTTTCCCCACATATATGTGCGAACAGTTTATGTGTGAGGAGAACCCCTGATAATGAATTCCGTAAACTGTGAACATGTGCAAGCGTAACGTATAAACTAAGACATGTAAAAAAAGAACTTTGTCTGTCAAATTTCAAGTTTATAATATTTTGTACCTTGGCTAAGGTTAATATTTACACTTCCATTCCCCATGCAAAATGTTTTTTGCTGATGAACAAAGGCTTTTTTGGGGGTATTTTTATGACTTTACAAGGGTTGTTGATTTATGCTGATAGTCTTGGGCGATCTTTGGAAGATTTTTTTTGTACGGTAATCGTATTGTTTTGATTTTTCTTTATTTGATTTAATAAAATTCCAATTTTCTCATGTTGAAATTTTTAAATAAAGAAACTGCGTGATATTTTCAGATCATCAAAGCATCTTTTTAAATTTCGATTCGTAAAAATATATAAATCAAGTTAAAATGCCATCACTACCTTTATTCAGCATTTCTCCGCACTTAGATGTTAAGACTCGTGTGAAAATCAGTGCCATGATAATTCTAATTTTTATGTTTGTTCAATGGTATTTCAAAGCATAACATAATCGAGTATAATATGCAACTTATTTTGTCAGGTTTTTGAAGTGAAAGATACTGATTTGAATATACAAACGACATTTTCACCTAGTAAGCGATCCTCTTTATGAAAAATGTCTACGGACCAATGATGTTGAATACAGACAACTAAATTAATCAGTTTTTAACAAATACTGCCAAACATAGACTATATAGACACAGTTTCATGCAATTAAAATAAAGATTTTCTTTCAATATACGTATTTTGCATCTTCATATACTGGAAATTAATTTTAGTTATTAACTTGTACAATCTAAAAACTACTGAGCCAACAGTTACTTCATTTATCATGTTTATGTCAGCAAATCTTATATGTTTAAAACATTTCTTATCTTTATCTACTAAAACTATGGTAGGAGATAGATTCTTTTATTTTAGCTAACCCTCTTTGTGCCACTACTTTAATATGGTTGCATTTCATGCGCCAGAAAATACGATAGTTTGACGTCTGAGACGTCACATCCCCAACTACGACGTCATTCGATATACGACGTCACGCCTTGACCCTTGAAGAAAAATACAACTCTGTTTAATCTTCGATTTTTCATTTAAAAGAAATAGAGTAATGAACAGATGCTTTCATACATTAAACATATGGACATATGTGTCCCTCCGGCACATCAATACAACTGTTTTACCAAGGCTTCTTTGATCGTTTTTACGTTTACGCAAACGTCGACGTCAAAGCAAATGTTTCATAGCGCCAGAACATTTTAACTGAAAATTAGCGGGAATTAAACCTTTAAATAGTCCTTCCGGAGTTTATAATATTTCGACAGGTTATCTTCTTTGTGGTGGGACATACCGGTCCACGTTCGAATAAGAGCAACACGATAAGGTAAAATCAAGCTTACAATTGGTAAAATTTGTGGGGGGATGGGAAATAAATTGTTTTATGTTTTCTATACATGACAAAAAAATTGCACCGATTGTAAGCTTGACTGTTCTTTTTTTAGTTGCTCTTATTTGAACAAGGACCATAATGTCTTACCACAGAGAAGGTAACCTGTCGAAAAATCATATAATCCCGAGTCAAAAGTCGATTATATGAAAAAAACTATATTGCAAATTAAGTTGTCACTACTTATAAAAGAAAGTTTTTGTGATAATTCTTTATGAATAATTTCATTATATGAGCCTGGGATACAAAATTCAAGATACATAAACATTTATCAAGAAAGATATTTTATTCATCAGCGTTACATTGTCTGCTGTGTTTCTTATAACATGTTTTATGAACACCTTTACCACAGAGAACACATATATATTTCGACATTGTCCTGCCACTAGGAACATTTTGTACCAAACATACAATACCATCTCTTTCTTTTCGACCCGGCAATTTTCTCAAATGTAGTTGTTTCTTTCATCATTCAAGACCCCACGATTGGCACAATTTCTTGTCATATGATCTTTGTAAATGTCATCAATTAATAATCGTATAAAATGGAGACGAGATTTAACATTGTCGGAGTTCTTTTGATATAAAACATATGCGTTAAAGAGGTTTAGAGAGTGAGAGGTTAAGCTAGCTATAAAACCAGGTTTAATCCACCATTTTCTACATAAGGAAATGCATGTACCAAGTCAGGAATATGCCAGTTATTTTCTATTCGTTTGATGTGTTTGAGCTTTTGGTTTTGCCATTTGGTTAGAGACTTTCCGTTTTGAATTTTCCTTGGTGTTCGGTATTTTAGTTATTTTACTTTTTATGACCATCCTGTGTATCATGTTAAACACGATCGTCTTCCACATTTTCGTTGATTTTCGACCGTCCTCATAAAAACTAGTATGCATGTCGTTCAAGTCGACGCCTCCCATATATTTATTGTGCTCCATTATCATTTTGAGTTTTCGGTTTGCAACTATTTCTGCATTGTACCGGCTAGACAACAACTTGACAGTTTTGCACTTTTCTTTTATTCAAACGCACATACCAAACTTACCTTTTCTGTCGCATAAACATAATAGCTTTGGGAAGGCCTTACATTTGCCGATTTGATAAGGTTTAGTAACGGCCGATTACTACGCACGTAATGATGTTACAACATATAAAACTTGGGACTCTCCTACGGGAGTGGGATCATATCTTTTTCCTTTGTATACATTGAAGTGAAAGCAATACACTGTAATAGTTTCTGTCAAAATCCATAGTTTAACACCAACTATAGCGTGCTTTGTCGGAATGTATTGAACTGTATGCGATTTTGTCGCGATTAAAGATTCATCAGTAGACAGGTTTCGAGACAGAGAATAATGTGTTTTCGCTTTTAGGTTGAAATGGTCAACGATCGGTTTAAATTTTGCAATTGGAACATAACTTGGTGAATTTCTCGGCACTATATTTCTATTGTCAACCAGATGAAGGAAATGTAACACCAATTGGAAGCGATTTCTAGTAAAAACTTTCTGGAACCAAGGAGTTGACTGACTAGAATGTTTTCTGTACTAGTATTCAGATATTGTCGCCTTTCTGATTAAGCCCATACTCAAAATTAATTTTTTGTTTCTTTTCTTTTTTAAGAAAGACTGTGGAGGGATAGAACGTTGAAGGAAGGGACAATATAGTAAATGAGTACACACGTGCACCGATTGATGAACTCATATTTTATTAGGAAACCTGTTATATGTATCCATTAAAGTGTCATGTTAGCCTGGCATGTTAATTTCGCCGGCACGCTCAAGAATCTTTTTTACGATACAATACTAGACACTGCGTTTTCGCACGTTAAATGCAATATCAATTTAATGATGAAATCGAGTGCATAGCACTGTAACTAGCTCCGTCCCCCGCGTTTTCCTCTTGTTAGATTTGTTTTGTATATCTTGTATCCGTCCCCTTGATTTATTATTAACTGTTCGGCCTTATTGTTCTACGCAGTAAAGTTTTTTTCATTGAAATTTATTCCTTAAAATTTAGAATGGAAATGGGGAATATGTCAAAGAGACAACAACCCGACCAAAGAGCAGACAACAGCCGAAGGCCACCAATAGGTCTTCAACGCAGCGAGAAAATCCCGCACCCGGAGGTGGTCCTCAGCTAGCCCCTAAATAAAATTGTGTACTAGTTCAGTGAAAATGGACGTCACACTAAACTCTAAAACATATTAATGAACTTAAATTAAAAAAAACATACAAGACTAACACAGGCCAGAGGCTCCTGACTTGGGACAGGCGCAAAAATGCGGCGGGGTTAAACATGTTTTGTGAGATCTCAACGCCCCCTATACCTCTAGCCAATGTAGAATAAAGAAACACATAGCAATACGCACAGTTAAACTCAGTTCGAAAGAAGTCCGAGTCCGATGTCAGAATAGGTAACAAAAGAAACTAAGCAAAATGACAATGATACATAAATGAACAAAGGACTACTAGCAGTTACCGACAAGCCAGCTCCAGACCTCAATTAAACTGATTGAAAGATTATGTCTTCATCATATGAAAATCAAGTACAATCCCTCCCGTAAGGGGTTTAGTATCATACCATCATAAAATATATGTGAAGAACATAACCCGTATCATGCCAATAACTGGTTTACGAATAAATGTGTTTATTTCCGATGCAAAGACCTATGAGTGAATCAATATTAATACCAAAATATGCAATCCTTAATGACTTGACAACGGTATTGTAACTATATCCTTTCCGAATAAGTCTGTTTAAAGGTTTGGTTAGCTTTTGAGGTGAATGCCGACATTTTTGTGTTTTGTAAAGAATATTACCATAAAATATTGGATGTGAAATACCTGAACGTATAAGATGTCTGCTTGTTGATTTATATTTACGAATGATGTCCTTGTACCGATGATAAAGTTTAGTAAATGTTTTGACTAGTTTGTGATATCGAAAACCCTCGTGTAATAATTTTCAGTAATACAGAGATTTCTTTCGTTGAAATCAAATACGCTGTTAAATACACGAGCGAATCGAACAAGTTGAGATATATAAACACCATAAGATGGTGACAAAGGAACGTCACCATCTAAAAATGGATAATTAACAATAGGAAATGAAAAATCATCTCTTTTATCATAAATTTTGGTATTAAGCTTCTCTTTAAAGATTTAGATATCAAGATCAAGGAAAGGGCAGTGTTCATTGTTAGTATTAGCTTTATTTAAAGTCAGTTCGGCAAGATAAATCTCTTTAGTGTACATACTGAAATCGTCATTATTGAGAGCCAATATATCATCTAAATATCTAAAAGTGTTATTAAATTTTTGAATCAGATGTTGTTTTGATGGGTCTTTGCTGATTTTAGTCATAAATTGTAACTCATTACAATACAGAAACAGGTCCGCAATAATTGGTGCACAGTTAGCCCCAATGTGAATTCCGATAATCTGACGATATACTGAATCTCCATAGCGAACAAAAATGTTATCTAGTAAAAAATCAAGGGCAGTTATAGTATCAAAGCAGGTCCAATTGACATAGTTCTTTTGTTTGTTGTTACTAAAAAATGACCTAAAAGAGTTTGAACATATATATTCGCATTCCGACTTTTTAAATGCTCATTTAATCAGGTGTGTGAATTTTTTCTTAATAAGATTATGAGGCAAAGTGGTAGAAAGGGCAGAAAAATCAGAACTTTGAACAGATTCGAAATCACCAATATAAGCATGCAATTTATCAAGTACTTGCATTTAAATTAAATGGTGTCGTTTTTAAAGGAACACGGGCTTACGCATACCTGTTTGTTTCAAAGACAAACTTATTCATCATATCAATTGTAAAAATCAGCATGAAATATGCAATGGGTATAGAATTTCTGAGCGGCATTCTTATAGGGGTAAGTTCACTAAATAAATATACGTCATCAGGGACCGCCCATTTGGGGGAGAGCTTTCTGTATAAAACTGAAGTCCTGTGCTCTTCTGATTGGTATATAATTTTTGAATAAATACTTTTTGATAAATGATTCAAAACTAGAGTTAAAAAAAATTAAAAAAAAGAATGCTTTATGCACTTAATTTGTTTTCTACAGGGTTGAAAAGTAATGGGATGTCAGTATAGGAATTAAGTGCGAATCTACAGTGTTTGTAAACAAAGCCATGTGAATGCCCAAAAATGCCACATGACCCTATGATTTTATTGTTGCAAAAGATGGAGCTACATTTGTACTTTAATGAATAATATATGAAAGCTTCTGATTTCTAAAGGTAAATCAGGTATAAATTTAATTAAAGATATAGATTTGCATTAAAGTCAATGAGAGATTGTTTACTGAATTTAACAGTATTCGGTCCTACATTCTGGTTAAATTCTGTGTGATCCCCAACTCCAAGAGGATAAACACGAAACCAAGGATAAGAATCAGCCATAATCCGATGAATGCGTTAATGAATGACGTCATAAGACCAATTACGTTATTAATGGATATTACACTTTTTTCCGTACTTTTTATCTTTTCACTGGCGTATTTGAGTTTTTTTTTTAATTTATTTTCATTTATTTGCGTTTTATTCTCAACCTATCTTTTTTGAGGTATTTTGTTCTTATTTGATTTATTTCTATCGTCTATATTTTATGTGTTTACATTTTTACTTGCAGTTATATATATTTTAAAGTAAATCCCTTGATAACTTATAGGAAAGTAAGCCTAAAATGCATACCGCAAAAGCGCCGAAAAAAAGAGAGAGTGAGACTCAATACATCTAAAATTACATCAATAATATTTCTAAAAGAATCCTTACATAATTCTATTACATAATTTTTATAAGAAAAGCTCGACTCCCGTTTTTTTTTAATATTGGTAAAAAAACGCGCGAAAATTTCAAACGGTGGAATTAATTTTATCGAAAAACGGCGACGTCATAATACATTACGTAGTTCATCACACTATTTGAATTGGCCGATGGATCGGTCCTTTGGCACTGTAAGAAGTACAAGTTTGGTCCAATAATCGGCCCTGTGACACAGAACTCGTTAATATCATTATGTACTTCAACATACAGAGTCAATACGAAGAATATAACTTAGTTGAATTATTACCTATATTTGACATTTTTACCTTTGTAATAGCTTAAGGGAAGACAGTCTACAAGAGCTACGTAAATTTCAACTCCTGAACGTACAGCTAGAATAGAGGCGAAAGATACCAAAGGGACATTCAAACTCATAAGTCAAAAATAAACTGACAATGCCATGGCTAAAAAAGAAAAAGACAAACAGACAAATAACAGTACACAAAACACAAAACACAACATAGAAAATCAAAGACTGAGCAACACGAACCCCACCAAAAACTGGGGGTGATCTCAGGGGCTCAGAAAGGAAGAATTTCTACAACAAATTAGGAAATAAATGCATGATTTCTTGAGTTACAAGAGCTGTGATAAGCGTTCAATTGACATGGCCATATGTATGCTTCCCTTACTGGATTTCCTCGCGAAAAGGAAGAATAGGAAGAATATTATTTACATATTTATAATCAGAGTCGGTAAATACCGAAGTTAGATCTTAATAGTGGTGATAAGCTAATCCGAAGAAGTAAGTCGAGTGCACTTTCAGCATATAGTCGTGTTTGACACAATTAGGCAATGTGCTGTTGATGTCGTACTAGGTTGGTTTGGATTCCCGTTGACAGAAATGTATATCTTTGATATATAAAAATGCAGTTTTCAAATTGGTGAGACGAAAAAGGATTTAATAATACCGCGTAGAACGTTGACTAGGAAAATCGATGGAAACAAAGTATCGTAGAGTTATTACAGATTAAGAGCTTTGATCATTAAAACAACACATTGTGTGACAGTTTGACAAATAATTTGCATGTGATAGGTGACAAAATGGATGAATTGGGCATGTAATCAGCTTTAATGTAATATAGATTATGAGCTGTGTTACAATCTAAGGTTTAAATGGCAAAGAAAGTCATCATCCGAATGATAAACTTTGCTTCAATAACCTTTTATCTCAAGGATATATATATATTGTAATACAGCTGTTAAATTAATTGATGTTATATAGATTGAAGCTTAAACTAAGTATTATTTAAAAATCAAACCGGAATTCCAGTATGAGCTTAATCTGCTGTAATCTGCGACTATATACTGATTGATTGATTGATTGATGTTTAACACCAATTTCAGCACTATTGTGCTCTTTCGTTTTTTATTGGTGCTCTGGAGGAAGCCGGGGTAAGAATGGTATGAAAACATTAGGGATACACATATTATTTCATATTTCGTGTTGCTCAGTCTTTATTTTTCTATACTGTGTTTTGTGTGCTGTTGTTTGTCTGTCAGTCTTTTGGTCTTTTCCTTTTTTAGCAATGGCATTGTCAGTTTATTTTCGACTTATGAGATTGAATGTCAATTTGGTATCTTTCGCCTCTCCTTATGAATTGATTGTATATACTTACATTCTTCTCTGTAGTATATTTTTATATCTGTGACATAGGCAGTACCAACAGAAAATTTAAACATCCACCATGCAAGTTTTTTCAAACTAAGAGGATAAATGTGTGTGTGTGTACAGAGATTCTCATCCACTTTAAACTGGTTTGATATAGGCGGTTTTACAGCATTTCCCGGTTTACCTATACTTTTATTCTCATTTTCAAAGTAAGAGCTTTGCGAAGCTGTGCCAAATGGTGAAAGGTTTTCTGAAAATAAGAACAACAAAAACAAAATTAAAAAAAAACCATAAAAACATACAATTATCTTTCTTGTAGGAAAATAGGTGTGCTGTTTATGATTATGTCATAAAAACTATTTTAGGGGAACTTTTCTGTTCTAGATCTCCTCATCATCATCATCATTATGATGATGACAATTCGTGTAGTATTTACACCAAAATACATTTTTTTTAGATGGCTGGGTAATGCAATTGCCAAAAAAATAAAAAATAAATAAAGAGCCTGTGTCGCTCAACTAGGTCTATATGCATCTTGAACAATGGACACTCTCCAACATTGTGGACTAGAATATAATTCATGATCTTGTATTGTGGATCACTTTTTTCCGTTAACAAATTCTATCGATCTTTTTTAGTTTTTACCCCCCCCCCCCCCCACCACCACCACCACCACCATCACCACCACCACCACCACACAAAATAAAACAATAATCACTCCTATAGGTTGCATTTCTGTAAATATAGACAATGCAATTTCCCATAGGAACTCCCTTTACCGCTAAAACTGTGCCACTTTTACTATGAAGTTTCGTGAAAAATTATATCCTAGAATGGAAAGTTGATATGCACTACTATTTTATTCAAAGGTCAAAACAAAGGGCTGTGCGGCATATTTTCAACATTTATATGCCCGAACTTCTAAGAGTTTAAACTTATACTTAAATTCTGTACTACCCCTACCTTCACTTTAGGTGACCCTCAGAATTCAAACTTCCGTGCAACCATGTGTAGATTGACTGGTAACATTCCCAAATTATGTCTCTATGAGATGAAGCATAGAGATCATATCTGGGAACCAGTAGGTAAACAAGCAATATGTCTATGAATATAATATATCTCCCCAAAAGAGGCGTGGTTTGTGAAACAGCTGTATTTACAAAGTGCAACCTATAAGATTCTACAACTGATTTTGGCAAAATTTGTATATCTGTCTTGCTGTTCATTTTTACTAATTAAAGTGTCTTTTTATCTTTTATAGAT
Organism: Mytilus californianus; assembly: GCF_021869535.1. NCBI lineage: Eukaryota > Metazoa > Mollusca > Bivalvia > Mytilida > Mytilidae > Mytilus > Mytilus californianus. The sequence goes on from NW_026262581.1 coordinate 31,963,857, forward strand.
TATAACCAACATAAAAATAAGATGTGATATCATTGCCAATGAGACAACTCATTACCAGACACCAAATAACATAGAAGTTAACAACTATAGGTCACCGTACGGCCGACAACAATGAGCAAAACCCATACCGTATAGCTGTCAATATAATGGAATTATATTCGACTGTCAAACAACATTTGTACAAGTGAGAGGTTTAGTTAGCTATAAAACCAGGTTTAATCTACCATTTTCTACATTAGCAAATGGGTGTACCAAGTCAGGAATATGACAGTTGTTTTCCATTCGTTGATGTGTTTGAGCTTTTGATTTTTCATTTTGATAAGGGACTTTACGTTTTGAATTTTCCTTTGAGTTCGGTATTTTTGTTATTTTACTTTTTTCAAGATAATAGGCAAAACCGCAAAAATTGGTAAAAATTGTCTTGAAAGAGTAAGAACTCCAAAAATTAGTCTAGTGATGATTTCGGCCATGTAGATTTATTTGTAGATCTTTTCTTGCTGATCATTTTTGGCTTTTTCAAGTGTCTATTTATCTAATATAGTTTTCAAGATGATAGGCAAACACACTATAAATTGGTATTAAAGAGCAACAACTCCCGTAATGAGTCAACCGACGATGTCGGCCATACTGTCTTATAAAAATTGATTACAACTTTTAAGATATTAGGCAAAAACACAAAACAATCATGGTAAAAAATCGTCATTAAAGAGCAACAACTCCAACAAGGAGTCATCTGTCGATTCCGTCCAAGTTGACTTATTTGTAGATTTTGTCTAATTGATAATTTTTTCTATTTAAAGTTTCCATCTATTTACTTCAGTTTTTAAGATAAATGGCAAAAACGCAAAAAAAATTGGTAAAAATCGTCATTAAATAAGGAGTCGTTTGAAGATTTCAGCCGTGTGTTTGTTGATCTTGTCTTGCTTATCATTTTTGCAATTTAGGGTTCCTCTAATTATTGTTTTTAAGAAATAGACAAAAATGAAAAGTCATCTTACAGTTTTCACGTAAATAACACGTCAGGTTGGTCTCAACGTTTTGAACATTTCAGCTCCAGTCAGATTTTCTCTATCTATAGTAGTTTTCAGGAAAATAAACAAAACTTGCATTTTACCCCTATGTTCTATTTTTAGCTATAGCGGCCATGTTGGTTAGCAAGCGGGGTCATCGGAAACATTTTTTTTTAAACTAGATACTCCTATGATGATTGTGGCCAGGTTTGGTTAAATTTGGCCAAGTAGTTTCGGGAAAGATTTATGTAAAGGTTAACGGACGCCAACGGACGACGGACGAGGACGATGGACGACGGACGACGGACGCAAAGCGACGAGAAAAGCTCACCTAGCCGAAAAAAATTAAACCGTTCTTGTGCATAGAAATATTTGTATTGGATGGGATTGTCTTCCATTCGCAAACAATTATTTGATTTACATGTTCGCCTACTTATATTAATTTACTTTTATTCTCAAATTAAATATATCAAACCTTGTTCATTTAATGTACGGTATGATGTGTTATGTTTGGATGCTATACATTATTTTCAACAGCTAAACATCTTTCATACTATATTTGAGTCAGTATTTGATATAAGTCAGTCAAGTGGTTCTCTATTGTCTAGTATTTCTTAACTATGTGGTTCCTTTTATATAACATGTTTTGTCTGTTCTTGAGTACCACTGTTTAATTCGTCATGTTCAAGTTGCCCGCTAGCTAAGGCCATAATTTAAGCTCTAAATCTTTAATATTACAAATAAATAGGGAGCACATAATTATTGTTTAAATAACTTTCTATTCAACTATTAATTTAGGATAAGTTGTTGATTATAAAATTTCCCCAATGTTTTTATCGAACACAATGTCCCTTGCATTGAGATTATTTTATAGACAACTTTCTTCGTTTTCTTCATTTAATAGACATCCGTTTTCTTTTGGTCTTTGTTTTGCTTCTTTTTTTTAATCATTATTCACAAAATAGTTAAAAATGGCATTTTTGTTTTACTGAAACTTTAAGGTCTTTGGTATATCAGATATTTTGATAATATATACCATAAGAGATAAATTTAGGCGAAGCAGTTTAACGATGTTCAAATCTCGTAAAACGATAAAAAAAAGTAAAGCAACAAACAAAATCTGAGGAAATCGCATTGACTACAAAAAGGAGCGAGACCGTGTGTGTTGACAGGGGAGGCGTCTTCTGGTATGATGCATCACCGATCATGCGAATTAACACTAAGTCAAAATGTCACAATCGGTAAATTACAAATCAGACGATTATACCAGGTATAACCCACCATTGTCTTCGGAAAATGCATGTTCCGAGTCAGTTTCTTGCACCTCTAGTGGCATGTGCCTTGACATTTAAAAACTTGACACAAGTCTTTACGCTGATACGAGATACGAAACGTGAAAACGAGGACGAGATGTAGAATAAAGGTTTTAAGTTTTTCGTAACAGATGGCCGTTAAATTATATTTGGCATATCCTTATCCGCAAACTATTTCTGTAATTGAAATACCTATTTCACACAGCAAATTTGACGACTATATAATCAACAGAGTAAACTATATTTTGGAATATGATTTATTCAATATTGTGCAAATGTTAACCTACATTTTTGCTGTTAGCCATTTGTTTATTTTCTTCAACATTTAACAAAAAAACATTTGTTTTTGTATGATAAGTGTGGTGAGGATAAATAGCGACTTTCATAGTACTGCTATAGATGATCGCAATTAGATTAAATGTGATTCATGGACTGTAAAGCTACAATAGTTATTTCATTTCATTTCACAGATATTTTTTCTTAATTTCGATACATTATTTAATGAGATTTTAATTGCATTAACTCGCGGCCCCGAGTATGTTGAGGATAAATAGAGACTTTCATAGTACCTTGGGATCTATACATGTACTTATACGCGTTAGCACTGTCTGTGTAACGTCATGGTATCTATGTGTAAAGCGTCTTTTTCTACTTTATATAAGTACAACGCATTCTAGCCTATACGATCACGAGAATTGTTATGTATAAATGCGCCAACTAAAAGATTGATGAACTTAACAACTGTCCATTTATGAAAATGGAATGATGACTTTGTAAATGAACGGGAATTTGTCCTATACAAAACAACATCTTTTGACTACGATGAGGACAAATGGTGTAGTCTCATTCCCACTGCATGAATGCAAATGCATCAAATATGTTACTTTCACTTTGAATAGATATAAAACCAGGTTCAATTCAATAAATACAGATTTTTGTCAATCACCACATCATCTGCAACGATAATGAAGCGCGCCATCAAACAAGAAATCAAACTTAATATTTGTTTTAACGCTTATACTGCCAACAGGCCGATCAGGGCCGATTGACGTTACCTTTAACTGCTAAAGGACCGATCCGGCAGACTGACGTTGCCTGTAACTGCCACAAGGCTGATTAGTCCGGTTTTTGTGTTTTTTAACTGCCAACGGGCCGATATGGCCGATGGTGAAGATTAATAAAATAAACATTGGTTTCAGCTATGCAAGCATAATATAATGACGTTCTGCCAATGTTTTTTCATTCTCTTTTCATTTTTAATTTTTTCATGACGTCATTTAGCCATTTATATGACGTTAAGATGATGTCAATGATATGTAAACCAGTGCAATGGCTTTCAAATGTCAATCATAATTGATTTTTGTTTATTATGTTGTACGTAAATCAAGCCGTTATGTTTTTTTTTGTTGTTGTTGTTTGAAATGTTTCACATTGTGTCATTTAGGGACCCTTTATAACTGACTGTACGATATGGGTTTAAAAACCATTTTGCTCATTGTTGAAGACCGTATGGTGGTTTACGGTTTCTTACATCTACGTCATGTGGTCTCTGATGGTTAATTGTCTCTTTGGTAATCATACCATATCTTATTATTTTCATATTGTTGATAATTTCAATAAGGCAAATTCAGTTGGACATGCGTGTAAAATTCATCCTTTATCTTTTGATTCTTATCCATCCTTGGCTTTTATATATAAGTAGTTATGAGCGTTTCTGATGAAGGTTAATCCAGAAAAGTGCTTCGGAAACATTAGAATTATCAGGTGTCTGACAAACTAACATAGGCATATTTATGAATTTTAATTTAAAAGAAAACAATTTTCTTGTTTTATTTTTTCTACGAGTTACGCAGTTTTGAAAATGACTTAAAAACATATATTTAGGACGTTTATCATTCCTTTGTAAACTTATGCGCCAGAGAAGGTGCAGCATCAGCCAAAACGAAGTCATGGGTACCGTTGACGGTTAACAAACTCGAGTCCTTAGTGACTGACCACTTGATTTTATGAGAGGAGGGGAATGGGGGCAGTAGGATTTAGAAATGGATATTCCTGCCTTGTAAATAACTCTGGCATAGACTGGCTGAAAATGAATTTGGTGTCGAACAAAATGCAGGACAATGCAGGAAATAAGTGTGAATGAAAATAATTTGAACTAGCAAAAAATGGAAACAAATATTAAATCCGGAAAAAAATCTCCTTCCCTCCTCCCAGAAAAGATCAAACGGATGCCCCTAGGCATAATATACAACCTGAACTTTGTTAGGCACTCATCCATTACCAGTTAGGCGGAGCACACAATCTGGGTAAAAAAAGGTTATGTCCTGAAATCGTTTCGATTTGTGTATTTCTCTGACTATTCAAGAAACGTCTCGAGACAGAAATTAACGGAACATTATGTAAAATATATTAAACGAATTAATAGAACAAAGTCTTAGATGCATTGATAAAAGTGATAATCTGTTAACTTTTAAGTTGTCCACAGAGAGTAAGAATACATGTATAGTAATATCATGCCGAAAATACAACAACTATATGTACGACGCTCACCAAAAATTTGATCCATCTGGAGTCCATTCATTGAACTGCTTCGAAACCCGCTCAAATAAAATATGTTTTACCAGCTTACAAGTTACTTTGCATACACTAGTTTTAATGTGATGAGATCAAAGCAATCTCTATCAAATACCTCCTTTTTGTTATTTCCATATCTAGAAGATACCCTTGAATTGGTGTTTAAAATGTCTTATTCATTTCTCTATCAATCAAAGTCTTTTATCATTCCCACTGACTAAACGTTTTTTTCTTCAAATCTGCAGTGTTAATAGTTTACCCGTAGAAATTGACAAAAAATCAAGTTCCCGATAAAGGTATAAGGTATTTTTTTCAAAATGTCCTCTGAGTTGTATACTAGTATACAAATAAATATGTAACAAATCACTCAAACAATAGTTTCATTTGCTTGTTTTTTTGGTTTTTTTTTATTAATAACATCCCAATTCAAGATTTAGACAACAGTGAACAAATTGTGAACGAAACTTCGGTCACATCCGTTTAAAAATAGACTGCGATTTATGCAGGATATTGTTGAGAATTTTTCTGGCATCGAAAGAGAACAACTACGACGACGAAGAAGACAATATTGCATACGGTACGTAGCTATTCTGAATGAGCGAAGTGATGGACTGTCGGTACATGTCAATGAGTAGAACAGTATGTAATGCGACAAAGGCATTCAGATGAGCAGCATTCGTTTGCATGCAAATTTGTATTATTCCCTTCGAACGTATCCCTATTCATATTTCTGTTTTCATAAATAGATTTGACCAGATACTGTATATGTCTTTAAGCCAAAGAATGCGCATTTGGACGATATTTCAATGATTTATTGTTTATATTAAACGCAACATTCAGCACACTTGTCTATTTCGTGGTGGTCAGATTTTTTAGGAACAGTACCCGCAAAAAAAAACACCGACTTCGGCAGAAAAACTGGCTATCCAAGTCAATTAAGTTCGGAGTCGAAAGCACCTTCCCAGCAAACACACGACGTACTCCCGACGTCGGTTAATGGTCGTCTGAACGTTATGTCTTGAGTTTACGTCGTACCAACGTTGTGGGAACGTAAAAACCCAACGTTAGATGCTGACGTACAGACGACGTTATAAAATTACGTCGAATTTACGTAAATTTAGTACCCTGTCAGGACGTACATTTATTACGTTGTGACAACGTGCTTATAACTGTCATAATCCGACATAACATTTTGTTACGTTGTATCAACATTATAATAACGTAGTGAACAAACCCTGTGAATACCAGTGACACATTAAAATCTGGTTTTATGGGACGAATTTTGTGGGTATGAGTCTTCCTGGATATATCGTTCACCTTCACTAGAATATATTCACGATTTTTTCGATTTCCAAAGTATCCCCCTTTTTTCCCGCACAGACATAATTTGCACCAAAATGTCCAAGAAAATATTACAAATCCAATTTTAATGTTCTAATATATATATATTTTATATGAATATTTATTGTTTAATATATCATTAAAGTTTTGTCATCATTTATTATTTTAATTTCATAATCGTTTTTTACGATTGATTATAATAGTGGAACGTTCAGCAGTACTCGGGTTTTACCGCTGCATACTATGAAATGTCTGAGCATGCGCACTTTCACCGCTTGATTTTTAAAAACAGTGATAAAACTTGCAGTGAAATTTGGCTCGATCCAGATTCCAGAACAAAGAATAAGGTAATATAATAATTGCACATTACGCCAAAAAGGTTCTCCATGATAAAACAAGTATGATTGAAGAAAATAAAACATCTGTTGCCGTGTTGGGCGCCTCTTTCAAGTCTGTTGTCCGTGACCGTGTTGAAATATGATACTTCTTCTTTTACTGTCAACATATTGCACTGATACAAAATATTTTAGCCAAAATTTGTGTTATTTGAATCCATTTATCAAATTGCTCGATTAACATTTGTGTTGTTTTTTAAGATATATGCAATTAACTGTAGAAAGTAAAAAAAGGGGGGTGGGTGCACAGGCACTTGTTTTCTATCCATGACTAGAGCTACATTGTACTATCCCTATATATTAAGACTGTAAGTGTCTTTTGCACTGTTATTTTTTGATAATGTTGGAAGCATAAAAGTCTGATCAATATCACAAATGCGAATTGAAGCTAGACATCTGGGCACATTACAAACTCGGCCCATTATAAACTCGGCACATTACAAACTTGGCATATAACAAACTCGGCCTATTAATGATAATACTACATGTATCACTGGGGATCATCCTGAGCATGCATGAAATATTTGCCACTGGACGTTAAGCAATCAACAATCAATCATTGTGTCACTGGGTCTGACATGGGAATAGACAATTGTGCCAATAAAGACTGTCGTAGATAGGCGACACAGAAAAAAATTAAAACAGCCTTCCAAAACGTCATAATTATTTGGGACTAGGTCGTCGTAGGAAGGGGCCACAGAAAAAAATTAAAATAGCCTTCCAAGACGTCATTATTATTTTGACTATGATCCAGTCGGGAAAAGTTGGGTAAAATTTTCCTGTTTTCAGGGTAAAACCCAGTTTACTGGTGTTAAAAAAACCAGTATATAGGGACGTCTTTTTTGCTGTTCAATTTATGGTATGAAATCTACATGTTTATCAATGACGAGCTATAATCAACTCTTACTAAATGTGTGATCAGAACAATGTCGTAATCAATCATAAAACTTATGAATTTTGGAATGCATGTTAATTTGTCACTTACCTAGTTCTCCCAAAGATTTGTTGGACACACGCATGTAAACAGACGGAAGAATATAGAAGCTAATTGAATGTATTTATAATTTTTTTTTCAGAGTCTTGTATAAAAATCCACAGATCCAATGTGTCTGAGGTTGAGGAATGCATTACAGTAACACTTAAGCATGCACCAGCTCAAAAAGATGGACCAAGATATAAAAAGGTAAACATCAGTTGATCAGCTCTTTTTATGCCCTCCTTCACTGAGTGATATAGTGTTACTCTTGTACTGTACGTACATACATTGAACTCAAAAATGATTTATGTTCTCTAACTTTAGTTTGCCTGAACGACATGTTATAAAATTTATACACAATGCTTATTATCATAAAACGCACAGTTTGAATTTGGAGAGCATCTGTTTTACTGTTCTTTAGTTATGTCCTTTAATAACATCATTTGTGGCTCATGGACACATTCTTCTTTTATAAATTTTATTTATCAAATTATCATTTGTTGATTTTATAGATTGCGTTCATTGGCATATGATATAAGGTCTTGCTGTATTGATGTAAATTCTAAATTTATTAAGGTAAAATCCTATGAATATCTTAAATTAATTGATAAATGACAACTTTGAGAAACCAAACTTCCTTTTTTAATTTGGATTCATTATTATTTGTAGAATAACAACTGGTTGTTCCAGAAAATACTATGTCCACCCAGGGAAGGCTTTTTTTTTTAAATTTTATGTGGGGATGTTGTATTTGAAATACCAAAATGCAAAGGGAGTGTTGTTCTTTTTTATTTTAATTATGTCGGTGCTGGGGGTTAAAAAAAAGGGCCATCCCTGGGGGGGGCGGACATAGCATTTTCTGGAACAGCCATAATTTCATTAACACGTGTTCAATTTAACAACAAATTTATTTTTTAAATAAGAACAAAGGTTAACCAACAATTATAAATTATTATATACTGTTGAAATTATGTTAAAATTTCTAACATACATTATAAAAATGTGTATAATTGGCAAAGATACAAACATCTCAGTAACAACACAACATAATTATGAATCTGCAAGATTTATTATACGACCAGCAAAAGAAAAAATATTGATTATGTTTACACACAGGATATTTTTTTTAAGAACTGCTGTAATTCATATTAAGTTGGGATCAACTTTTTTTTTGTATTTTATAATTTATGATTATTTTTTTTTTCAGAGACCTGAAACCAACACAAGACCAGCTGATCAGAGGGCAGAAAACCAAAATTTGGAATGACATGTATACAACCAACACAAGACTAAAATTTGGAATAAAAATAAAGAAAATTCAGAAACATATTATAATTTTTCTATTGGTTCATGTAGCTAAGAAAAAGAAGTCTTAACTTTTGGATAGGTGTATCTCTAGTTGGTCAATGGAAAAAAAAACAATAGTTAGTTTGATTGAATTTCAGGTATTTTCTTCATTTGGAATATTTTTAGAAGTGTGTATAAGTTGTGTAGAATATATATTTGTAAATTAGACAGTCAGCTTTTGGGCCTTTTTCCAAACTTTTTTCCTAGCTTGTCATTGTGTAGTGAATCCAGCTGAATGAATCTTCAGCAAATATTAAGGTATATGTGGTAGTTTGTCGTATTTCTGAATAATTCATTTAAAAATGTTTTCCTTCGTCAAAGTGAAATCTACATTCTAGAATCTCCACCATCATAGTGAAATCTATATTCTAGAACACTGAAACCCTAAACATTCAGAAGTTGCAGCATGTACCAATATGTCACGTTGAAGGCTGTACAGTTACCTATAATTGCTTAATTTGATTTTAGGATAGAGGGTTGTCTCATTAGCCATCATACAAAATCTCCTTTTTCGAATAGTATTATGTGTTAATTTTTTTAAAGAAAAGTTGCTTTTGTTAAATGGAAATGTGTAAATCTTGTACTTCAGTATTGCAAAAGTTAAAAAATAAGACTTTAACCTTAAACAACTGTGTTTAATGAATTGGACAAAACTACAGGTTTAATGTAAAACATAATGCAAAGTTTTTGGGAAAACGAGATGTTTATACATTTGACATTGAAACCTGGCAGAAAGGAAAAAAAAAAAACTTTTGTGATTATATTATACACAGCTGGCAGTTTGGAAATAGAGTACATATGGACATTGTGTCCATCTTTCCTACATAGACAAATTTACAACTAAAAACAGGTCAAAAGAATAAAATGTAGACCCTGTTTACTTCTTCAATGGAATTATATTGCTCCTATTAATCAAATGAGGACAAGGGACATTAATTTTACAGTTGTGTTGCGACGTTGTTACAACGTCTTATGGTGGTAATAAATTACGTCACAAATTACGTTGTGCCAACGTTGTGTGGATGGTTGTCAGCACGTGCCTTGGAGTCCACAAAATTACGTTGTACCAACGTAATTTTACTATGTTGTCACAATATGAAAATAGAATTAGATTAAAATAAATCAACAAAATATCGTCCAATTACGCATACTTTGCCTTAATGAAATGTACATTATCTAGTCAAATTTATTTACGAAAAAAATAATTACAAATATGGGAACACGTTCGAAGGGAATAATAAAAATCCTCTACAGTTTTCATACAAACGAATTCAGCCCTTCTGCCTTTGTCACGAAGATTACATACGGTTCTACTCCTTGACAGTTACCACCGTGTCCGCGGTGTTCGTTTAGAACATACACAAAGGTCCCTCACTTCGCTCAGTCAAGATAGCTACGGACCGTGTACGCTATTGTCGTCTTCGTCGTCGTGGCTGCTCTCTTTCGATGCCGGACGAATTCTCAACAATATCAGAAAATAGTCAGAGACATACACAAGTCAAAACGATTTCAGGACATGACCTTTTTTAACCAGAATGGGTGCTCCGCCTGACTGGTCATTGATAAGTGCCTGAAAAGGGGGGGGGGGGGAGATTTTCTTCCGGATGGAATATTCGTTTTCAGTTTTTGCTAATATGACTTATTTTCATTCACACTTATTTTCTGCATTACTTCAATTTTGTATGACAAAATATTTATTTTTATCCCGTCTTGTGCAATTAAAGCTATTTAATTTCAGTTATTACAAGGCCAGAATATTCATTTAAAATCTCCTACTGACACCATCCCCAAACACCAGAATATCAAATAGTCATCCAATAAGGACTTGAATTCTTTGACCGTCAACGATATCCATGACTTCGTTCTGGTTGTGACTGCACCTTCACTGGTGCATAACTGTACAAAGGAATGATATACCTCCAGAATATAACTTTAAATTGTAATTGTCAATACTGCGTAACTCCAAGAAAAAATAAGACAAGAAAATTGCGTTCTTTTGTATTATAATTCATAAATATGCCGATTGTTTATCAACACTTGATAAACTTTATGCCTCCACAAGCGCTTTTCTGGATTATCCTTCATCAGGAATGCTCAAAACCAAATATTAAAAAACCAAGGATATATAAGAAGCGCTGGAAACATGTGAAGACCTATATGACCAACAGATTAATATAAAAGACAAATCCATCTACGGTCAACTTAATTTGCCGTATTGAACTTATGAACAATATATGGTATGATTACCAACAAGACAACTATCCAAATGACGTAGATGTATTTTTTAGAATTCGTAGTCCCCCGTACGGCCTTCAACAATGAGAAAAACCCATATAAAACGGTAAGCTATAAAAAGGGTCCCGAAATGACAAAATTTGATACATTAAAAAATTTAAAAAATCAACAACAAAAAAAAAATCAACAACAACGGCATGATTTACGTACAACATAATAAAAAAATTCAAATTATAATATGATAGACATATATTGAAGCCATTGCACTGGTTTAAATGACCTCATCGTTACGTCATAGAAATGGCCAAATGACGTCATGAAAATAGAAGGAGGAAAGAACATTAGTAGAACGTCAATATATTATGCTTTCATCACTGAAATCAATGTTTATTTTGTTAATCTTAACCATCGGCCACATCGTCCCATTGGCATTTAAAGGTAAAGAATAATAAATAAGTATAATATAAAGAAAGTTGCAAAAATTCAATTTAGAAGTAATTTCAAACATTCAAATGCGCGGTCATGTTATACTAAAAATTCACTTTAAATATTTTTTGTATGATGTGAGCATTGATAAATTGTCAAAATAAGTCTAGAGGTAGTAGCGTTAATCTGTTATACTCTAAACTACCCTAAAATTAAAATTTGTCATAGTAGCTTAACACATGCCGGGATGCGATATTCAGTACGTAGGTGAAACTGGACGGTATTTATACAAACTAATGCAAGAACACCTTTATCGTTTTACAAGACCCCATAAATTCAAAGGTATCATTTATCAACACCTTAAGAAGCACAATCATCCTATTAAATATTTAACCGTTCAACCTTTAGAAGTAGTAAATAAGCAGCCTAGGGAATCTCATTCAAAGTTTGTACGATCACGGAAAATTATTGAATTAAATTGGATTAAAACATTACAATCATAAAAAACATTTTGATAATACTGAACTCCCTCTTATTTGTTATGTTTACAAAAAATCTACCCGGAAATATGTGTTTTATTATAGCAAAGTGTGTGAAGATGTAAATATCAGTGACAATACACCTACGTCATGAAATTGCAGTAATTCCGAATACATTTATGGCCCCAGTTCCCATGTTATAACAGGAAACCTTAACATCGTTCGTGACCGAGAGTTGAAATCATTCCTCAGTAAAGGACCTAAATATCGTCCTCCGTCAATTATTAATTGGAATGATTGTCGTAACATCATCCACGACTCACTCCATACTCACTGCTCGAAATGGATAAAACGAGAAAAAGCTGATAAAAAATCCTTAGATTCTTTTTAAATTCAATAATGAACATAGTTGATATACGTATACCACATTTTAAAGAACATTTCACTCCTAACAACAACCATAATAGCCCTATTTCTCGTATCAAACATAAGCTAAAAGAACTCGCCAAGGAATTTGTTTTTGTCTTGGCTCATAAGGCTGCTAATAATATCATTATTGTTTGACGTAAATTTTACATTGAGGTTATGCATAAGGAAATCACGAATTCACCAACATTTCAACTGACTCCATTTTCAGAAAATGACATCTGTAACAAACATAAACTTTTAGCTACCTCTTTACAAGCAGAACCAAATACAATGAAAGTTCCAACTATGTACTGGCTTCCAAAGCCGTATAAAACACCTTACAAATATAGATTTATTTCGTCTTCAAGCCAATGTTCCACTACTAAACTGTCTGTTCTACTTACTAGTACACTTGGTGCAATCAAAAACCTGGTAATAAATTGTTCAATTAAGGCCTTTGAAAATAGTGGAATTAATTACTTTTGGAGTGTCAAAAATTCGTTTGAAGTACTTGATAAATTGCATGCTTATATTGGTGATTTCGAATCTGTGCAAAGTTCTGATTTTTCTACCCTTTCTACCACTTTGCCTCATAATCTTATTAAGAAAAAATTCACACACCTGATTAAATGAGCATTTAAAAAGTCAGAATGCGCATATATATGTTCAAACTCTTTTAGGTCACTTTTTAGTAACAACAAACAAAAGAACTATGTCAATCGGACCTGCTTTAATACTATAACTGCCCTTGATATTTTACTAGATAACATTTTTGTTCGCTATGGAGATTCCGTATATCGTCAAGTTATCGGAATTTCAATAGGGACTAACTGTGCACCACTTATTGCGGACCTGTTTCTGCATTGTTATAAGTTACAATTTATGACTAAAATCAAAAAGACCCATCGAAACAACTTCTGATACAAAAATATAATAACACTTTTAGATATTTGGATGATATATTGGCTCTCAATAATGACGACTTCAGTATGTACACTAAAGAGATTTATCCTGCTGAATTGACTTTAAATAAAGCTAATACATGTACTAACAATGAACACTGCCCTTTCATGGATCTTGATATCTATATCTTTAACGGGAAGCTTATTACTAAAATCTATGATAAAAGAGATGATTTTTCATTTCCTATTGTTACTTATCCATTTTAAGATGGTGACGTTCCCTTGTCACTATCTTATGATGTTTATCTATCTCAACTTGTTCGATTCGCTCGTGTATGTAACAACGTATTTGATTTTAACGAAAAAAATCTCTGTATTACTGAAAAAGTTATTACAACAGGGGTTTCGATATCACAAACTAGTCAAAACATTTACTAAATTTTACCATCGGTACAAGGACATCATTCGTTAATATAAATCAACATGCAGACATCTTATACGTTCAGGTATTTCACATCCAATCTTTTATGGTAATGTTCTTTACAAAGCACAAAAATGTCGGCATTCACCTCAAAAGCTAACCAAACCCTTAAACAGACTTATTCAGAAGGGATATAGTTACGATACTGTTATCAGTTCATTAAAGATGGCATATTTTGGTATTAATATTGATTCACTCATAGGGTCTTATATAGGGGAAATAAACACATTTATTCTAAAACCAGTTGTTGGCATAATACGGGCTATGTTCTTCTCATATATTCTATGATGGTATGATACTGAACCTCTAACGGGAGGGATTGTGCTTGATTTTCATATGATGAAGACATAATCTTTCAATCAGATTAATTGAGGTCTGGAGCTGGCATGTCAGTAACTGCTAGAAGTCCTTTGTTAATTTAAGTATCATTGTCATTTGGTTAGTTTCTTTTGTTACCTATTTTGACATCGGACTCAGACTTCATTCGAACTAAGTTTTACTGTACGTATTGCTGTGTGTTTGTTTAATCTACATTGGGTAGAGGTATAGGGGGAGGGTTGAGATCTCACTAAACATGTTTAACCCCGCCGCATTTTTGCGCCTGTCCAAAGTCGGGAGCCTCTGGCCTTTGTTAGTCTTGTATGCTTTTTAATTTTAGTTCATTTATATGTTTAGGAGTTTAGTATGACGTCCATTTTGATGGAACTAGTACTTTTTTGTCAGGGGCCAGCTGTAGTCCGCCTCCGGGTACGGGATTTTCTCACTGTGTTGAAGACCAATTGGTGGCCGTTCGGCCTTTACTCTTTGGTCGGGTTGTTGTCTCTTTGACACATTCCCCATTTCCATTCTCTATTTCACATAAATCATAAACAGACTCGCTTACTGGGTGGAAATTTTGTTTGTATATTCAAACAGGTATCTCATACTTTACAAACTATGGAATAATACATATTTACCCATATTAAATTCCGAATATATTCGTATTTACGGCCGTATCTATTTTAACTAACATAACACAAGTTTTGAATAAAATATTTGCTCTTTGTGGTAATATATATTCAACTGGTACTTGTGTTCGATACAATACGACAATTGTAATGTGTTTGCGGTAATCCCTACCATGCATGTTTCACTAAAAACAACATTAAACTGAATGGTAATGATAATATTCAGACGGTTTACCTAAATAAGTTATGTCATTATATATCTTGTAGCTTTTTTTTTTATAGGTTTGTAAAATCAAATTGCCCTCTCCTGTTTGGAAATTTCAGGTTCTTGGAACAGTTTTGACAAAAAATAAGAATCCAATTCCGTCAAGATGACTTGCCTTTACACGTTTTTGACTTGGTTTTTAATTTTAAAAGCCTTTTGCATGTATGCTCTCGGGCGTTCTATATGTTTTGGTTTTACAAATCTTTGGTCTAAAGCATACCTGTTGATGGTTACTTTAATAAGACGTCGTTTGAAAATTATAGTATACTATTCTGGCTCACAATATTATAAGGCTGGTATCTTTGATGAGGTCTTCAACAGTAAGATATAATTTTATATATATCATTACCATTCAGTTTAATGTTGGTTTTTTACACGAAAGTGAAACATTCATGGCAAGGACGACCACACAAACATTTAAATAAACGTATTGTTTCGAAAACAACTTGAGTACTTATAGTCTAGTCTAATTTATATTACCACATAGAGCTAAAATGATTTACGCTTTTTGATTTTAGTGTGAAAGTTTGAAAAACTTGAATACCAAATTGAAATTTGAATTTGAATTTGAATTGTTATACGCTACAAGGGCCCCTTAAATTGTCCAAATATTGCCCTTAGGTAATAAAAGATTAATACTAGTAACAATTACTACTGATAAAGAAAGACAAATATTGGGTGACTTACTTTGTGCTGTAACTGTCAACACAGCTATTGTGAGAATGAGCAACTTTAATATCATATTAGCTGTAGCTACATCGTAGTAAACATTCTGTGCTAAAATATAAAAAACGAAAAATGTGAAAAATATATACAAGTGTAGTACATATAATGTATTTAATGAAGCAAAATAGAACGAATAAACTTGAATTATAATGAAATGAAACGGAAAAATAGTGGAATAAACACGATATATAAAAACATTGCCAGTAATGTTAAAAAAAAACGTACATGTGCACATATTTACATTCCTCAAAACATTTAATAGGCATTCTGAATAAATAACAATAAACAAAAGCGAATTTGGAATTTACTAAAGAAAAAAACCACATACCTTTCACCAGGAATACCTTTCCATGATAAAGTGTAAAGTGTATAGCAAATATCGATCGGGAAGTATTTGTCCTCTTAAAATGTAAAAATGCAATCGAAACCATTATTTTAACTAAGACCGGAAAATAACGAATTGTACACACACCATGTATTTTGATAAGACGTATTTTATCCATATTTGATTATATACATTGTAACACCAGCTTTTTTCCCCGAGTTATACGTTTATTGATGTTAACAGACGTATTTATGTACCCTAGCAAACGAAAACGGTTTATTTGTATACTAAATGATAGGACAACAATTCAGCTGGATGACTTTCTACAATTAACTGACCATTATATTGGACAGATGATTTTTGTTATATAAATTACAAAATTATAATAAAATTGGCACAAAATTATTTTAGCTAATTAAAAAAAAATCATACAGATATAGACATCGAAGGTTGACGTTTGACAAGTCAAATTTGAATTATATATATTATATAATACTCATATGCAGCGTACCTACATATTCCCTGGTAAGGGTGGGTTTCTATTTCATTTGATAACAGGAGCGGGAAATGCTACTATGTTAAATTTATTCTCATTTGAGTATACAGTCACTATGGTCATCAGGAAATTGATCACCGCTGTCAGAGGTAGATGTGCTGGATTGGTAAATATCGAATGTTTTTCATAAAATGCTCGGAAAACTAAATTAAAACTAATAAAAAATGCTTCTCGTTGCTGTTCCTCAATTCTTTAATTATCTTATGAACTTTGATATAAAAATATGAATTTAAATGCCTTACATCCGTAAAAAAAACAATCATTTCACACAATATACTTATAATTAAATACAGTTGTGTATCAGAACTGTGATCAACGACCCGATTTCATCTTTAACATTTACACATTAAGCTGACGGTTAAATTTGAAAACAACTGGTCATTATCACATATCTATGGAAGGCTAGAAAGATCACATATCAATTATAGGTCAGGTCTCATCTGTAAACGAACCAATTGTGTCCTATTCCCTAGTTAACAGTCTGACAGAGTGTCGAGTATTGATGGATTATGCATGCCAAGCAGGATACACTTGCCAAATTGACGCATCCGGCGGTCTCGCTACGTTTTTTGTTCATCTTCCTTCAGTTTTTTGTCTTGTTCCTTATTCAGCTTGATTCTGATATTTTTAATCATTTACGCAAATTGTATATCTTAATACTACTATTTCCAACTATATAGATACTTACAACTTACTAAAGCAATGGAAAAGTTTTGGTAAGGGAAACCCCAAACAACTATTCTGATCAATAATAAAATAGTAAGTGAACAATTGCATTAAATAGTTTAAATTGTAGAAAAGCTTACATGAAATATAAAAAGGGGATTTGGAGGAATTTCGGATACAATTGGGTACCCCGAATAAAGCAATAGTAAGAGGAACGCAAATTCTTTGGTAAGAGGAACCCCAAAAATTGTTTTGATACAAACAAGTAGAAGGTGCACAAAAACATAATGTGGTCAAGATTTTGAGAGGTTGCAATAATTTATAATAAGGGGGTTTAGAAAAGGTTGCGAATATGAAATGGGTACATCCCCAAAATAAAGTAATGTCATTCAAAATTCCATGCTTGCTAGGAAAACCCCAAAAATGATCGATGTTGTACCAAAAAACTAATGTTATAAAAAATAGGTGCTCAATTACATTATATGGTTGCGATTATGAGAGAATGTCTTTAAATTATGATTAGGGGTTAAGGTGGAAAAGCGGATACAAATGTGTACTGTTGTGTGCACATACGACGAAATCCATTAATTGAAAAATCAAATTACCGTAAAGAAATAATACGCGCAAAAGTACAAATTAAAAAAAAATATTGAAAGTTTCACAAAATTCTCTAAATCGGTTTAGGATCAGTTTTAGATACAAAAGTGGGTCACACTGACGACGAACGTGTGAACGAACAGGCTCCCCAAGCACTACAATGTATATGCCTCCCTCTTGAAAGCTATGGTATACTGGAGATGACCAGGATATCGACGAACGAATCATACATAACTTTACGAATCATACGAAACGGGAGCTGCTGTTTATACATATTCATGTATAAATCAAACATAAAAACGCATGTTAAAGTAAAGTAATTCGCATCGTCTGCTGTCTCTTTAGCTAATTCCTCACATTGATAATTCAATGTTTTCTACAAAAACGAAAACAAAAAATGCACTGAATATACAAGACTTTGCTTTAAAATGGAGGATCAAAAAGGGTTTTTAATGAGTTTTAAAGGAAAAAAAGATGATATCATAGATATTGAAGTTTACTTAATTGGTATGATTGATGATCAATTTCAATTCTGTTTGCTTTTCAGCAATAGCAGTTGCATTATGCTGGGAACAGGGAACCCCTGTTCTTATTTAAAAACATGGGGTTTCAAAAGAGTTTTTATGAATATTTTGAAATAAAAAGGTGAAATTACTAAAGATATTGAAGTTTATTATATTGATACATTTGAAAATCAAATTAGAGATGCAACTAGGCTTTTGCATTTCTGATTTTCATTGCATTTTCTGCTCATTTTATTAGTTTGTTCATTGTAATTGCGAATTTATAAGGAAATCCATGAGTTTACAGACTGAAAGCAACAACAGACTCATGTACATGTATAAACGTTCATGTTATCCAACAGACCACGTCAGAGGAGTTGCATACTGTTTAGGGTCCATCTTTCTAAGTACAAAGGGAGTTGAGCTAAACAGTATGGCAATATATCAAAATTCCGAAATAAACAAAGGTTGGCCATTATCCAAATAATATTTCTTATCAATCATATTATTTGCCATCTGAGTATTTGTGAAATCAATGAAACTTGAAATGCTCACATCGGTGAAACGTACTTCAACAATCTACACAATTGCATGTGTATCAAACAAACCCATATTACAGGAGATGCATTGATTAAGTGCATACTGGATAGGATTAAATTCATAAAATCCAAAGACCCTTAACTTTGGGAAATTTTATGGACCGCAACATACTTTTTACATGCACGTATGTAAATGAGGATCTAACAAGGCTTTTCGAGGTAGACCCTCCTTTTAATTTTTTGTATTGTTTATACCAATTATCTATCACTGTGCTTGTTTTACTCAGTTTCCAGTGAATTTACTAACTCTGATACAATCCCTTATATTGATATCCATACTAAAATGTTGTTTTAAGTATGGATAGTAAAATTAGAGGTTGTAACAGAGTTGGTAAATTCACTCGCAACTAGGTGAGACATACGCAGTAGTGGTAGATAAGATTATAAACATAGATAATTTAATATTTTAAGCAATGATAATTCATAAAATTAAACAAACAAAATAAAAAAGGGAGTCATTTTGATATATTTTTTCCCCTTCTAAATAGTTGTAAATGCTTTCAAATTTAATGTCTTCATGTGCGTTATTTATGGACCAAATTACCTTGTGTATAGTTAAGTCCTCTTAAAAAAGACTTTGTTTACTCTTTTATTTAACAGATTTAACAATGCTATAGGCTTTCTTACCAAATTAAAAACACAGAGCAAACATATGATAATAATCATATGTGTGATGGACATTTCATAATGCTTTGAACATGAAAAAACAACCACATAGTATCATACGATATGTAACACTTTTGAAAACGTTTAAACGTCTTTCAATTATAATATGAAACCCTTTTTAAAGTCTGTATATTTTATGCATTTCTATCTGTTATCGTGTTTGCATTTATTTACAGTTTAAACATGACAACATCCTCTTTAAGTTTTATGTATGTTTGTAAACACCCAATAACCGCTGCTATTACGGTTTGTTCGTCGAGATAGGTTCGTTCGTCAATATCCTGGTCTTCTCTTATAAAACAAAAGATATAATACGTGACGAATTACATGTAGTAAATCAAAATTGTCCCTGAATGAAAGATAAAACTTTAACGCAAAAAAGTATTTTCACGTGTATTTTTCTCGAAGGATTTCATTAGTATGCGTATATATATTAAGAAAATGCAAAAAAGTCATATGCCTTAGAGAAATGGGTTATTTTACAGAAAAATATGGAATACGGGTTAAATGCATACGCAGTTAAGTTATAAAATATGTACATGTATAAGATGAAAAAAAAATAAAATAGTTATTACTTCCGGACACATTATTGAATAAATAATGGTTTGATCACTATGCTATTGTAACATAATATATCCTCAGCTATCTCAACGAAAATAGATCTAATATTTGTATCTCACACAACTAGCACAAATATGCGTAAATTTAGCCTTAAATGTTAATTTCATTAAAAAAAAAAGATCATTATTAATAGTGCAAAAATCTTAATACGTTGTATCTTTTATATTTAGTGTCGTTTTTTATAAGAATTTTGTAGACATGCTAATATTCAGAAGGGCATATTGTGCGGCGCACGACGCCATTTTGCAAATTCCCTATGTAAATAGAGCCAAATATAAGATACATGACAAATGTCATGTGCTGGTCTCATTTCTACTCTGATTGAACTTATTGAACTATTGTTACGTAACATTTCAAAGTTCTAGTGTACACATACTGCAGACACTTTCATTTACCCTTTGTTTTAAATGTTAATATGCATTTAACCGTATGACGTTTTTGAAATTAAATTTTTAAAAGTATAAAAAGTATAAAAAGATAAAAACCATAACAATAATGTCAATATTTTAGAAATTTAAAATGATTTATGAAACTTCTCATTCATCCGCTTTTATGTGTGACAGTATTAATTCTTCCTTGTTGAATAAGAATAATGTTGGGATTCAGTGATCAACATATTTTAATCCCAAGTGTTATTTTCATCGAAGTACATAAGTTGTATTTTAAGTGTAGAATAATAAATATAAGTATATCGTTATTTTCATACATTTTGTAAGATAAAATCGATACAATAATAGTTTTAAAGCATATATGTTAATATTTTCCAAAAATAGTATACCATTGGTATTTTTACCGTTTCACAATGCTTATGAGACAAATATCCACCAGAAGTAAAATAAAGGGGTAATAAGCAATTTATAGGCCACAGAACGTGCAAGACCTTTCCAATGCAGATGAGGGTTTGTCCCTGGGAGTCATGTCCCCCTCCTATAATAATGTTGTTATTTAGATTTATCTAAAAAAAAAAAGGACCCAGAACCCCATCCCTAACCCATATTTATTTTTAATTGCTTTCTAGTTCATCATGGGGGACATGCCTTGCCCCCTACATACCATTGATGGTAAAATAGCTTGAAAAATGTTCATACCCCTACCTTTAAATTATATATATATATTCAATCAGCATGACAACACCATTGAGTACACCATATATGTTTTTGCTGGGGTTCGTGTCCCTTACATACACTGTTTAGATTATGGACATTTTGATATTTTATGATAAAGTTGAATTGGCCTAAAGTGAACCTAGAGAGTTGTTGCAAAGTATCTTTTACGCACAACCAGGATGATACTCTCCCATAAGCAAAAATGAAAGACGAGAATTCAAAATTTACCATAGCACAATACCACAATGGCGGGATGTATAAGTACCGGTCAACGTGATAGGTATATCATAAAACATGGATTAACAGTAAATGTTAAAAATATACAAGGGCAAACAAAGGGACTTTAACACGTAATTAAGAAGATAAACAACGTCAGAAACTAGAATCTATGCTTCAAGACCATCATGTATTATTTGTGAAGTTGATACGGACTATTTATCAATAGGTCTTGGTATCTTCCAATAAACATTTTTTAAAACAGGACGAGACGTTCTTTGACATAACCTTGGCTCATCAATTTTTTGCTCAAACACTGGTGACGTCAAATGAATAAAGCTTGCATTATCTATAATTTCCTGAATGATTATGTTTTCTTGAAAGCGGTGTTATGAAAGTAGCGTTCGTTAATTGAGGATTGTCAGGTAAGAATGTTGAATATGTCTTGTCTATTAATTTTTTTTTTATTTTCTAAAAGCTTTGAAATTTTTATTGTACATATGTTTACCCTATAGATTAAAAAATAGCATTTTGTTATTTTAAAAATAGCTTAGATTACTTCAGTGTTAGTTTTTTTATTCTCAGATCTTTGAAATAGAAATTAGATGAGTGAATCTTTGCAAAGTGTATGGTGTTTATTCGCACTACTGGTACCCTTACCGAAAAATAAGCTCTGCGGCAAACATTTGCTGCAAGTTTGCAGCAAACATTGCCGCAAGCTTGCAGCAAACATTTGCTGCAAACTTGCCGCAACCATTTTACCATGCAAATGAAGGTTGCGGCAAGCTTGCTGCAAACATAATTATGCAAATTAGATTTGCCGCAAGCTTGCGGCAATTGTTTGTTTGCTGCAAGCTTGCGGCAATTGTTTGTTGCAAACTTGCGGCAAACTTGCAGGAACTACACATTATACCAATGTCATGTGTGTAGACATATTCAATTTATCTCTTTCAAATTACACAGCAACATTTTTAAAAAATCAATTCATGTCTGTATACAAACAGTCATTGAAAGAGTTCTTGCAAACTTACGAGATTTAAGGAAATACATACATGCATTTGAGTTTTGAAAAAGGGGGCAGGGGTCATTCTCAAATGACATCATATACATGTATTAAGAAATGAAAAAGGATAAATCTCAAATGTGTATTGAGTATAAAGCTAGGTAACAATTGCATAACAGAATTGAACTTAGTTTTAATAAACATGGTACAGTACATCAGTTACAAAATTCAAACTTGTAATAGCTAAAGTTTTTCATTACACACATACATGTATATATAGTTGCTTACTTTATTATGTATGATGATAACATTAATTATTTTATTAAAACATTTTATGAATTATTTGTACTTACAAAATTACATACTGAATATCTTTATCTATTGAACCAAAATGCCTCCTTGATCTCTTATTTGTGAAATGCATTTTCCAAACACAACCAACATGACCTAGCCACAATTTCAAATTGATAACTTCCAGGAAGTGCCAACTAGGCATGCCCAGTCAATATTGTGTAATTCTTGCAATGTTCTGGCAAACATATAGAATGGTCAAAGTTTTCTGCAATCTTGCGGCAAACATATAGAATGGTCAAAGTTTTCTGCAATCTTGCGGCAAACATTCTTTATAATTTTAAACTTTCTGGCAATCTTACGGCAAACATTGATGTTTCTGCAAACTTGCCGCAAGCTTGCAGCAAAAAGCTGCAATGTTTGCCGGAAGTTTGCAGCTAGCGGCAAACATCTGCAAACACTATTTTCTGTGTTCCTGCAAACTTTTTGTTTGCCGCAAGCTTGCAGCAAGTCTGCTGCAAGTTTGCGGCAAACAATTCAGTTCCATAAGGGTAGCTATACAGCCATTTTTCACATGCCAGATTTTAGCGAAGATACGTTTTGTTGGTTGAAATCAAACTAATTTTATTTTCTATCTGTTTCCAAGGTAGCGCGTTACAGTTATGAAATATATATCAAAATTAAACTTAAAAACTGTTAACAATCCTCTATTCCAGGCTCTCTTGAAATTAAGCTTCTAACTGTTATGGACTATGTGCACACGTATGTAATCAATCTATTCCATCACAAATGTGATTTCTGATGTATAATAAACAAAAAGATTAATAATTATTAATATCATGTGATTTGCCTAATTTTCTACAAAATTGCATCACAAAGTTCGTATTATGAAGGGAGAAGTTAACATTGTAATTCAAGACTTTTGTCCAGTATGGATTTGAACATAGAGACGGCAAAATGGGAAATAGCCGTTGCAACACACGCCATACATCCTTCTTGTCTCTTAACCCCTCCTTGATGACTGTAATATCCTTTAGATATCTAAACGTTTATCTAAAAATTTTATAACTGTTACAGTGATTTTCCTATTCAAATGAATGGAATGGGAATATGCAAAACCTTGATGTAAAGTGCGTGCTAAAATATTTGAATATTTTAAATTAATTTAGGGTAGAGGGTGTGTCATACCTTATTCAAGAATTTAATCTGAGCTGGTGCTTATCTTTTGATTCTTTGGGACAACAAATACATAGAAGACATTATTTCAAATCTCATGAAGTACATTTCAATGTCAGTGATCAGTGTCAGTGATAGAATTATAAAAATATCATAAAATGTAGTTTAAAAGCGACAATTCACCCATATGGTTTTGGATTTCCATTAAAAGGACTGTTGTATAATGTTGCAGATATATTAAGTTGATGGTAGTCATTTTGAAGATACTACAATTTCGTAAAAGGTGTATTTTGTCTAAGGGTTACTTCCGGAATACATGAAAGATATGTTTTTAAATCAAGTATACAAAAAGATAGGAAAATGTATTACGTGTACAAATATGTTTATACTTCAATTGTCTCTTCAAATATCTGCAAAATGGTATCTGCCATACATGATAATTATCCACATGTCTTCAAAAATTGACTGGACGCGGTCAAAGTTCCGTATCCTTTCCTTTGAAATTTTGATAAAATATCGCGGATTAAGATAATAACAGGAATTTTATTTTAGAATTAAAACCATTCTGGCTATTGAATATGATACATTGAAGTCTGGTTTCAGAGGGAGGAAATATTGGTAAAGTTGCACTATGTTGAAGATTAACTGATTTAATAAGTTGCTATGATTTGAAATGGACAAAAAGTAACCTATAGTAATAAAAAAACACAAAAACTTCGTTCATACTTTTGGTGAAGTATTCTATGAATATTTGATTTGGTCATAATTTTGCTTTCAGGAAATATTTTAAATTCCATAGCGTTATGATTTAATGAAAAGAGCACAATATCATGAATATAACATGTTTTCGTTAACGAGAAGATTCTTTCATATACAAATTTTCAATGACAAATATATGTCAAAAATTCTTAAATAACATTCAAATCGTTTAGGATTTTACTAGATACGATTGGTGTTGTTGTGAACATCGCAAACACAGACCTCTGTATGCCTTTGTGTCTGTTTTGAAAATATCTTTATCAAATCTAACAGAAAAAAAACTTTTATGTTTTGTATCTAACATAAGTTGTACTAGAGATGAGTAATGTTTCATGTATGACGACCAAGCTGTCGGTACGAAAAAAGAATAAGAAAAATACCGAACTCCAAGGCAAATTCAAAAAGGGGAACCATAAAAACCGACAACATCAATTGCTATCAACCAACGGAACACCTAAAAAACAACTGCCTTATTCCTGACTAGGTACATGCATTCTCCGAAGAAAAATTAAGGTTTAAACCTGGTTTTATAGCTAGCTAAACCTCCTACTTGTATGACAGATATTTATAGTTCTATTTCATTGAAAATATTGGGTCAGCAACCCAAAGCCATGAATGTGACAGTTTTTATCCACTCTATTCATTGGTAGATATAGTTTAAGGTGTGATTTTTCAGGCTTTTCGGACTTCCATTCCCCCTTTTAAATATACCTTTGCGTTCTGTATTTTTTGTTAATACTTTTATGATATTCCCAATATTTTGCTTTCTGAAATTATATCCAATCCCTAACAAGCATCCGAACATGACTCATGTAGAAGTATGATTTTGTGGTCTGGAAGTCAACATTATGGTCACACTGAGCTAAATGACAAAAGAAAATGATATTCTTAACCGAAGATTAAGGAAAACTATTGAGTCGTTTCTCAGATTAATCTTCTACGCTAGATATGTTAACACTTTGAAAACAGTTTTGTTAGGAATCTGCATCAGATTTTTCACAAAAAAATAAGTACAGTTAATTCTTCTCGCTGCATTATCTATTCACCAAACATGCAAACTTCTATAAAAAAAAACAAAATAGGCGGAACAAATAAAACATTACATCCTCAATATTATAAACATTGATAATGAAAAGATTATATACATTTTAGTCTTAGATTAAAACCAGTCTAAGAGCAATAGATCATATCATGAATAAATTAATTTCCTTGACATTTTTGTAATGCGCACTCATAAAATACATTCAGTAGATCAAACATTTCCTCTTTCATTTATTCATATATCAAATGTGATGTTAACGTTAAAGAAACAATTGTTCCATTAGATAAAGTCTCTTTTAAAATCATATAACCCTAAAAAAAAGTCAGTTGTACGAAATAGGTATTCTTAATCATAAATAAGAATCAATATATGCAATTATGGAATTATGAAATCGGGACTTGTAGTTTTAAGCAGTGTAATATTTTATAAAATGTCCGCATTGTATCAAACTTTTTTGTTCTGTTAACCTTGTTGTTAGTAAAAATTATCAGATTTATATAATCATTTTCTGAGGGACAAATGATGTAACGATATGTTGCTACATATTTGTCCCGCCTTTTGTATGGCAAATATCTATAAAAATTACATTTTAAAAAAAAGATCAATGTTTCTCGACGATAATTGAATAAAAGATTCAAAGTCTGTTATCAAACAAAATAAGGAAATAAAAACGTATGGTCACCGTCTAGAAAAGAGATATTTCGAAAAAGGCGATAACAATTTAAATTCATGGGAAAACATTGCGCTAATTCTGAAAGCAATGTTGAAGGACGTTAGACCGAATTGCCGATGTTTTCACAGGTTATTAACAATTCAATCCCGCTATTCGCTGTTTTTGTTTGTTCTCAATTACACTAAATAGACATTAATACACACATGATGGTAGTTAGTTTTTAGCACAGACACGTAATATATAAGTGGAAGGTCGAAAACAATCATTGAAAACAACGCGTCATACTAAAATAGTATGAATATCAATAAAAAAAATTTTTTTTAAATTACCCTAGCATGAACCTGGTCCTCTTGTCTTTCATATAAACTCTTGCGAAGTGATTATATTTATATGCATTCCTCTTCATTTCGACAACTACTGAACAAAACAAGTTTACAACAAAAATTGTGCACCTGTTACCTGAAAATATCGATGTGCATGTTTACAAGCTTTCAAACTCGGAACATCGATACAAAATGGTTAAAAAACACATATTATAAGACCATATATTACCTCTATAAATGTACTTCATTTACAGGTATGCGTCGCTGGGTTACTGTATTGTATTGTTGGCTTTCTTCCAAAAACTATATGCGTTAAGAAATGCAAGTGCCATACACATTCAAATTGTTCAGTGTAATTGTCAATATCCATACATACATACTGCTATATATTCCTTGAATTTAGATCACAAGATTTCTGAATTACTTTCTTAATAACTTCTGTAGAGTAACATATTAAACACATACTATAAAGATTGGCTTTTTAGAATAGATCATTTCATAACAGTATGAAGTATAGAAAATTATCATTATATTATAATTTGAGTGACTTTCTCATTGACGAATTTCCAGATTCCGTAGTTGTTTCTTGAAAGTCTCTTCTGTTATGTGTGTGTTTTTTAAGGGTTGCTGTACAGTTGCCGTATACACTTAATTTCGTTCAATTCATATGAAAAATAAGACCCAATCCATCAACACGTCTGCTTAAAACTTCATATAGAAGATTACCACCTTCTCAAGGGTATTTAATTGTTTACTTTTATCTAAATGTCTTCCTTTTTTTCTATGTTTTCTTTGTATACTTCTTTTTTTAAGTACATATTTTAATGGTTCCCGAACCGCTTTGTTATGTTCCGCAAATAACGTTTCCAATTCAGAAAGACGCTAATAACCGGAAGACAATTTCATTTTCTTCTCGGCAAATCTAACTTCAGAACGATTGTCATTCTCAAACCGGTAAAAGAGATATTTCGAAAAGGGGTTAACAATTTGTATTCGGGGGAATACATTGCTCTAATTCTGAAAGCAATGTTGAAAGATGTTAGACCGAATTGCCGATGTTTTCACAGGTTATGATGAACAATTGTCTTTAAGGAAGTGATAGGGTTTTGGTCGATATGGTTGGATTGTTTTCTTATGTGGTTTTCCCGTATCGGTTATCAAACACTGATTTGAGCTACATGTATAAAAATATAGAGCTCGAGCGTGCTCGTTTTGGTTTCTGTCCTTGAGCCTTTTTACTTTTGTTAGGGCACGGCAGGGATTTGGCCATTTGCAAACAATTTGGTCATGATATTTTAGAGGGGTTAATATCCTGGTATTTATGTTGGTTAAGATGTGAACTATTAAAGATATTACATATTTGAAGCCATTACCATTATACTGGCCTTTTGATTTTGATATGATAGCTTAATGAATACGAACAAGTAACTGACAAGTAGACACTATCAGAATTGTGCATGTATAAAGTACTACAACTAAAGGGTGATCCATATTCTTTATTTCTAATTTGACAAGGTATGGTTTATAATAAACAGGTAAAAGCCATGCGCATTAGATCAACCAATAACGGTGATACTAATGCAATTTCTCATCAGCATAATATTGTCGTTTTTTTCATACACCCTATAAGAACAAGAAAAGGTCCGACAATGTTTCCTACAAGTGGTCAAGGAAATATATTTGTTGGAACAACCCAACCTAATTTTCTTTTGCAAATTTATCAGTGCAAGGTTATGCTAGCGCACCGTCTGGTGCCAAGTTTTTAATCTTCGGTAATAGACTTCATATTTAAAACAAAGTGTTGTAGATAACACTTAAAATGTTATAGCAAAAGCATGCTTCTTGGATTCAAAACTTTACTCACTGCCCAATGTAAAGATAAACCATCTTTTGTATATTTAAAGACTGAAAAATTAATCAATTAGTCATTTTCAGTCTTCCGGTCAATTTTCAGACTTGTCCAAGGAAAAAATAGTACTGATCAAACACATCGTTAACAGTCTATTAAGAAATGTTAATTCAATTTATAGACTGTTCAGTAGATTTAAAGTATATGTACAAATAAAAATAGTACTGATTTGTCTGAAAAGTGTACTGAGAAGTAATGAGTTGAAAGCAAGCAAAAATTTGAATAGAATTGCATTCACAAAAACACGAGGAACTCTCGCAAATTTAGTTATTAATTGTGATTGTAATGACATCGAACAAGACCTTTCATGTGCGCTAAGACATTATAAGCACTATTGATTTTCTGCCAGATTTGTCAATATAGTCAAAATTAGTTTGATTTAAAATTATGCCGATTTTAAAATATAGTTGAGAGATTGTACACAAATCATTGAACAGAACAACAATTAGAATTACATAGCTTTTTTTCACAAAACGACAAGGCTCCTGGTGTTGGGAGTCCATTAGGTGGTATCGACGGCCATATTCTTTAAACTACAGAATAATTGTTATATTGCATGTATATGTTGATAAAAGTGGGCGGTAACAAGTTATTATGTATGGTCTTTGTTTTTCTAACGTGTTTAAATTAGTGGTGGACTTAATAGGCTATATCAATACCTTAATTTGTCAATTTATTATTAAATTTAGAAAATAAATTCATTTAATTTTCATTTCCATCTCAACCGTAATTTCTCCAGTTGTTTTTGGTCTTCTGTTGCCAGGGTTGAGCATTTGCAATCTAGCGCACTTTAATTTTAAATTTATTTAAATTTTCCATTTTTATTACCGATTCTATTTTAAAGATCTGATTTACAACATTTTAGAACATGTAGAATTTGAATACTTATCCCATTTAGTTTGCAATTATGAGTTTGGATACTTTTCAATTTACATATAATTTACCGCTTCCAACAGACCCTATGTTCATAGGTTGGACACATACGGGAGCCGTTGCCTTACTTTGCCAATACATATATTTATGACTTCATATGTGTTCCTTTTAATAATGTAATCCTACTTCACTCTATCATGATGTCTATCTGTTCAGATTTCGAAGAAAACCTTTTTGTAATGATTTTTTAAACTGCCAAAAAAAATCATTAAAATGTACTGTGAAAACATATATCAATGCGATGCTGTTGTGGATTTATGAAAGGAAAACACAAACACCATAATTATTAATTTGAAAACTTACAGTTTTGAATTGTGTAAGGCAATATTCAATTTTCAGTGAAAGCATGTGAAGAATCATATCAATTTACTTACACATATAATGCCCAAATGTCAAAATAACAGCATAAAACAAATTCGCCATTGTTTCTGTAAAACAGATTGATCAACGTAGATATATACAAATACCATATTTTAGAAAGACACATATAAATATAGGTCTCATTACAGAACTAATGGCTGCAGTAATTGGAAGTCGACTCTTATCTCATATTTTGCATTGACTCATATTAATGTTAATCGTGTCATATTATGGAGCGGTAGCCAAATTGTGTTGAGCTGGTTGAGTTCGAACAAGACGTTAAGACAATTGTCGCCAAAAGAGTGAAAGAGATCAAAGAACCAACAGAAAAGTTTACATGGAAATATTTCCCAAGTGAATCTAATCCCGCCGATTTACTATCAAGAGGAATAACAACTCAAAGTTTAGAGACAACGTGTTATGGATGAACGGCCCTGATTGGTTAACGAAGGAGAAAAAATGGCCAGAATGGAAAATAGATGAAACGCAAATTATGTCTACGTTTGCTCAACAAGAAGTTACGGTTGATACGACACAAATACTGAATACGCACGATTTAACACAGAAAATCAAAAACATAATTGATATTGACAGATTTAACTCATTCAAGAAAGTTTTGAAAATTACATCCTACGTACAAAGATTTATAGCTTATTGTAGATCAGGAGAAAAACGAACTGGAAACCTTAATACACAAGAACTACAGAATGTAACGTTAACTTTGATACAAGAAGTACAGCAAATACACTATTGTGACTTGAAACAAAGCTTACAAATAGGAGAGACCAAGACACACAACTTAGTTAAACAACTGAAACTTTATTTAGATAAGAACAACTTGGTTCGTTGTGAAGGACGGATTCATAACGCACCATTGGATGAATCTACCAAATTCCTATATTGGTACCTGCAAAAAATAAATTAACTAAACTCATTATAATGGATACTCACATTTCACATTTACACTCAGGACTGTCAAGTTCCGTCACACTACTCCGTCAGACATATTGGATACCGAGTATAAGTTGCGAACAGTATATTACGCAAATGTGTGACCTGTAAATAAGTTAAAAGCTGACCGTATACAGCTCGAGATCCGCCAACCTTACCGAAGGACAGACTACGAGAAGCACCGCCGTTCACAGTAACGGGAGTTGGTTTTACGGGTGCTCTGGCAGTGAAAAACGACGATGGAACTACTAGTAATGCTTACATATGTTTATTTACATGTGCCAACACTCGCGCTGTGCATCAAGAAGTGGTGGACAATTTAACAGAAGAAACATTTATCTTAGCATTTTGAAGATTTGTAAGTCGAAAATCATTAACGAAAACGATGATATCCGACAATGCTACTACCTACATTGCAGCAGCTAAGCATATAGAAAAACTCACACGATCAGCGTCACTTACAAAAAAGTTGAACAATTATGGTACAAAATGGACATTTATTCCAAAACGCGCACCGTGGTACGCTGACTTTTGGGAAAGATTGGTAGGAATTACAAAAGATTGTCAACATTGAACTTCATAAGACAATTATGAATGAAGTTGAAACTATTCTGAACGACCGTCCATTAACTCACGTTTCGTCAGATCCTTTAGACGAACCGCTAACGCTATCACATTTACTTTACGGACGTAGGATCACAACACTACCATACCCTGATAATAGAGACTTTGAACAATCGACGTATGAGATGACTCGTGAATCTGTGAATAAACTGTCTCTATTGAACTTATTCAACAGTTTTGGTACAAATGGAAGCACGAGTATCTTATCTCTCTTGAGATGTTGTAAAAGTGTACGAAGAATCACCGAGGACAAAGTGGAACCTAGCTGTAATTGATCAATTGAACATTGGAGGTGATGGGAATACGAGATCTGCTGTAATACGGACAAAAGGACAAAAAATGGACTCACTTCGCGTTCGAGTACAAAATTTTATCCTCTTGAAGTGTCAGCAAATAGAGACTTTATAATAGACAATACATGTGATATTAATTATCCTTCTAGTTCTAGAAACTTAAGCCGTAAAGCTAAAAAGTGTTGACATGGAGAACATTAAGAAATGGACAAATGGAAATAATTCTTAATTCAGAGACTGTAAATGCAATTTTATTTAGTTTTTTATAGACATTAACTCATTTCAGAGACTTTAGAGTTTTTCAGTAATTGTCAAGTGTCACATAATATTGTAGTTTTAATATGTTTAATTTCATCTTTTGCGCGGCCCCAGGATGTTGTGAAGTCCGCATACTAGACGAATAGTATAGCGCGCCACTCAATTGTATCGTCACAATCGTTGACGTACTTCCTTTAGCTTTGTCAATACATTCATCAAACTAGCAAGACGTCTGTTCTTTATAGTTCATGCCATTATACTATATCTTAGCCACTATACGCAGTATTATGTTTAAGGGTAAAAGTTACGTCTAATTGATTTGTATGTATGATGTTTCATTCTTTTATTGTTTTGCCCCGATGGTTAATTTCTATTTTCACTTTTATTTTTGCGTTCCAATACTCTTGGCTGCACTGTTGTGAATATTTATAATGAACGAAAGGAGAGTGAATATAAACTTTTTTCTATTTTAGGGTTATTGATCGTACGATCATGTTTATGTATATATTATTGTTTATGGGAAATATAGTTAGGAAAGGGTTCATTCTCTCTGTTTGATTAGGGGTATCTTGACATGTGACTTCCTTTAGTTTTTACCTAAATATCCCGTGTCCCGTTTTCTCCCCTGCTTGCTCAATTTACATTATGGGTCTATATTGTAGCCAGGATATATTTACTAAAGGGTTATCGTTGATAAGCCCATTTCTCCCATTTCTTCCGACAGTTTTACATTTCTTTTTGTATTTGCGCCATTTTCCATGTTATTCCCGTGGGAACTTCCGGTTATCAAGTCCAGTCAAAATTGACGGAGTTGGCCTAGTTTCCAGAACCCTGTATTGTGTATAGATATTTTTACATCAATAACAACGTTAATTTACCAATAGTAAAGTACACACTTTCCGTGTTCTTGCATTTCCGTAGTAAAATTTTTTCTGTAGCAGACAATATGGGCGGTCCAAAGCTCACGGAACCATAACCAGAGCAAGCACACCGCACCTATTGGATCTTACAACACATGACCATTACCAGGTTTACATAAACCTCGATTTAATTTATATTTATGACCTGACCAAGTGACCTGTATTGTTTGACTACAAATACAATAACGTTTTCCACGTTTACACACGACGATTAATGTCCATGGGGGATTCCTGCTTTCCTCTGTTTTCGCTATGGGCATTTATTTATGATGTTTATTGATACTTATGGATGAGTCATTGTTGAAACTTATAACTGTTTTGTTATAATTCATCTTATTACGAATTTAAAAACCATTAACTAGACTGCTCAGCTAAGCTACCGAGTTATTTGAAAGCTACCATCGCAGTTTCTCACACACACAAACAATATTTTACCTTCGTTATGCTCGCCCAGGAACGTTAAAATATCAAGAAAACAGAAAACATAAATATTTTTGTTTTTTTTCTTAATAAGGGCTTCATTTATTACCTGTAATATAAGTAAAATAGTAACATAAGCATACCCTAAAACATATAATAGGTCGGTTTTTCAGAGCGAGATACCCACATTTCCAAAAAGTAAGAATGTGTAAACTAATATTACATTTGTATGAGAATGCCATCTTTCCCCTAATAAACAACACATGTATACTCTGAAATATGATAATTCTTTACCTATCTTATTGCTCATTAATCATGTCGAGTCTGTCATTTCTAAATAAAACAACCATTAAGTGTGAAATCATGAACTAATTAACTCATCATAGATACCAGAATTACAATTTTGTACGCTAGACGCGCGTTTTGTCTACAAAAGACTCACCAGTGACGCACAATTCAAAATAAATTATAAAGGTCAAATAAAGTATAAAGTTGAAGAGCATTGAAATTAAAAAAAAAACGTTTCGCCAAAAAAAAAAGAACGTACAGCAAAGGCAGAGTTAGTAACATAATTTATCACCCAAGCGTTTCACAGCTAAAATCAATATATTTGTAGATTTTTGTCTTTTAAAAGCCGAAACTCGTGATCAAGTATGTTGACGTACTAGTGATCGTCAAAGTACCCGTTCATGTAAATAGACGTGAACATTATAACATGAATATCATACCAGTTGACAAACATAAATGCTATTGGAAATTAGATGAAGTATAATGATTATAAGAAACGTATCATTTATTTTGATTATACACTACCTCAAGCATACTACACGACACGTGCTACCTTAAATACCAGCGAAGCAAGCATCGGTCTTTTACGACATTTATTGGTACAACACAACTAAAATGAACTGCATAAGTTTCCAAAATGTATTTAGTCTTGTATTCGTAAGAAGATAACATTGGTATTGTATTTCTCATTCACCAATACTCATTCACCAATATACGAAACTCTTTTGTTCTGTTGTTCTGATCTGTATTTTTGATGTTCAGTTCAGTTCCGTCTTTTAGAAGCGTATTAGCCATTTTGTATCTCAAAAAAGACGAAATTAAACAAAAGTGATGATAACATTCTGTTTTATAGTATGTACAGTTATCGGTATTCATTTCAATTGAATTTAATTACATTAGTTCTATCTTCGCTGGAATTTGCCATGGGGATAATTATGAAAAATAAAGTTCGAATTAAATCGGTAAATAATATAATAATGATAATACAACACATGTACAATTAGAGATATGATAAAAATTCCACATACCAAAAAACGTTCTTCCTTTAAAGAATTTGACCTTATTTGATAAATTAATAATTCACGTCCATTCATTTGACAATGACTGAAAAATCCTTTCAACAAATCTATGAACGCCATTTATGTTGAAGACAAATTGTTAGCTCTATTTTCAAATATAGCTTCAATTGAAGTTAACTTTGCTTAAAAAAAATATCTATGAACATTTTCTGTGATATGAGAAATAGAATCATGTGCAAAACAGTGTAGCCGAGACCATTGATTCGCGCGCTAAAATATCCCATTGACTGGGTCAGATTAGGTGAACGTTCGTCTGTAACGCCCACAACTCACGACGTAATTATTATAAACATTTAAACTGTGGGGTTGCCAAAGGGTCTCAGTATATATACGAACTACAGTGCACAGTATATTATATACATATTTTATTTGCGATCATAAAATGTACGAAGTCGTCCATTACTATGTAAATTGGGTCGATTTAAAAAAAGCTGAATATGTTTCTGTTGCCAAGGATTTTTCACAGGTATAGTAGTTAGCAGAAAAATTCACCAAACTATACATTTTACCTATTCAAAAACGTAAATGCAAATTCCACAAGGCTTGATCCAAATAGCCTTTTTATTGTCTAATAACTTGCAAGTACAAAAAAGACAGGACAGAAGTATATTTGTATGTATGTTTGTGTACGCACACTTTTTAAAGTTGATCATGCATTCGTTCTAAAATAAAATTTTGACCAGATAAAAGTTAAAAGATGACATAATTGGACAACCGCAATTGTTAAATCGCTTTGACGTCCGAAAAAAAAAGATAATAATCAATACATGCATTGTAACTTTAAAAGCCAGTTAAATCCTTTTTTTTTCTGCTGAAAGAACGTGCGATATCATAAAAATTGATTATCAAAACATAACGAAAACACAAGTAAAGAACGTTTAAGTATTCAATATAAATCAAAACACAAAGGTTATTCCTGATTAGGTTTTCGAATTATTTTATTTAGGCGTTGAGACCCTTTGGTGACCCCACAGTTTAAATGTCTATAATAAATACGTCGTGAGTTGTGGGCGTTACAGACGAACGTTCACCTAATCTGACCCAGTCAATGGGATATTTTAGCGCGCGAATCAATGGTCTCGGCTACACTGTTTTGCACATGATTCTATTCCTTTTTTTAAGAATCACTTGAAAATTCCTCCATTAAATCTATGACTTCTTCGAGTTTATGTGCAAATTGTAGGTCTTTACTTTCTTCCATGTCCTCAAAATCATCAATAATCTAAAAAAAAAAGACAATATATATTTGTATGTTAAAAAACTGAACTGATTTAGTCGTCCCTCACAAAGTATCAGAAATGGACTATTCCAAATAGTTTCATCTATTATTTTATAATATTTGAAAAAAAGTCTTTTATAACAAAAATCATCTTTAAAAACATCTAGCAACAGGAAAAGTACTTGTTGCTTATATTTTCTGACACTTTTACATGTATTATCTTTTTATACATAAGTTAGCTGAAGACAATTTATAAAGTCTTACTTATGAACTGTTAAATTATAACTATATTCTTTCCATCATTCAAAAAACTAACAATGATTCTTCTATAATGCACATCAAGAAACGATAGATTAAAATCGAGCACTAAAATATTGTATAAATTAACCCGACTTTTAATTTGTTTTTTTCACATTACCATAAGATAAATAAAGGCAACAGTAGTATACCGCTGTTCAAAAGTCATAAATCAATTAAGCGAAAACAAATCCGGGTTACAAACTAAAACCGAGGGAAACGCATCAACAATAAGAGGAAAACAACGGAACAGTAGAAACACTGAACTGCAACAAAAACAAACGCCAACATACATAGAAACGGACTTTTTTTATAACAACTGGCATATTCCTGACTTGGTACAGGACATTTTAAGAAAAAATGGCGGGTTTCATACAAATGAAAATCGTAGCAACTTTAAACCAAAACAAAGAAGCCGGAAATGGAAGAAATATCTACAGTTCAATTTGAAACATTTGAACGAAAAATATATAACTTTTTTTCAAAGAAAAATTTACTTCACTACTTTAAATATGTACAGGGTTTCTATTTGGTTATAGCATGACACTTATACTTAAGTTTGCTTACTTCAGATCTATACTTCCCAATAAACAAATTATACAGCTGATGAAGGGTAGATTGTCGACTGAACTTCAGTTATGTTTTCTGTGTCTGAAATTAATATGAAACACCGTTTTTATTTGTCTTACCAATAATCATGACAATATTAATTACGACTTTGTCAAATAACAACATTTTAATTTTGATATTATACGTTCATGAAATAGAAGTTTATTCAAATGACATAAAAGTGATGCATGAAATATATAAAGTGTTTATTTTTTGGTATTCTTTTGTAATTAAATAGATGTAGGATAAACGTTAATGAGACGTCATTCCTGTATTGGTAATATATATTAATCTCCTTTTGGTAAATTGTTCAATATTTTGTTTTATAAACCAGTAATTTCACCAAAAATCTTATATTTATATTACCATGAATATCCAAAATGAAATATGTAAACGTGTGGATTTTGGACATCAATTTCTTATTATATTAAAACAATATTTGTACATCCTGATTATTTAAGCACGGTTTGTTTATTAGCACTTAGATTCACTGATAAACATAAAGAATTGATAACATAAAACAAAATTATAGTTACAATTGATATTTCATCTATTTCCCTAAAAAAATCTTGTTCATTCACTGGCTCTACTCGTATGAAGAAAGGAGCGATGAGTTTTCTGTATCTTGGTATATCTTTATGGAACAAAAATTTATGTGGTGGCGACTCCTGTTCAATTTCATGTAAAATACTAAGTGTTGATTACTTATGCTTATTTTCTTTGCAACAGAATTTAAGCAATAATATTTGACTTGATATTTTTTTTAAATGTTATAGTTTTATTTTACCGATTTTTTTAATCTTGAAATGTGAATAATTCAACAACACAGTTATTAGTTTCGCTTCTCTGTGTGTTTAAATTGTGGCAATTTTTTATGGTATCATCTTATTAAATCAATGAAATAAGACAACATAAATGTAACTGTTTACAAATCTGACAATGCAGTAAATCATAAATCTGACCTTGTTTACTTTATGTGCTGTCTGCGTGAAGCTTTCTACAAAGACTTGTCTCAAAATGTCCAAACATGGTTCAACATGACCAGGTACATTAACATCAAACAATATGTCTGGTTTTCCTATCAATGTAGCCCAAACTCGCGTAGCATACCTAAATCATAAAATACAGAAATATTAGAAATGAAGATCTACAGGATGAAAAAATAATTTGTTTCAATTTCTTGGGCTAAATAATTGGTTTGTATAAAGATGAAATCAAATAGTTGGTTAAGCATCTTCCAAACATAATAGATATAAGAAGATGTGGTATGAGTGCCAATGAGACAACTCTCAATCCAAGTCAAAATTTATAAAAGTAAACCATTATAGGTCAAAGTACGGTCTTCAACACGGAGCCTTGGCTCACACCGAACAGTAAGCTATAAAGGGCTCCACAAATTACTAGTGTAAAACCATTCAAACGGGAGAACTAAAGGTCTAACCTATATAAAAAACGAGAAACGAGAAACACTTATAAGGTTTAACCTATATAAAAAACGAGAAACGAGAAACACTTATAAACCACACCAGGAAACGACAACTACTGAACATCAGATTCCTGACTAAGGACAAGTGCAAACAATTGCAGCGGGTTTAATCGTTTTAATAGTACCAAACCTTCACCTTTACCTGAAACAGTAGTGTAACATCACAACATAGAAAGACACACTATAAAATATCAATTGAAATGGCCCTAACTCAATCAAAGGACATATTAACACTAGTGAACATACACTGAACAAATAAAGTTGATCTATGATACAATGTAAATACAAAATAAATAAAATAAGGGAAGAATAATAAAACTAACATGTTATACCGCTGTGAAATGTTAAATAATTTAAGAAAAACAATGTGCTTGAACAAAAATATCAGCCATTTGCAATAACTTTAAACACAGGTAAATGAAAATTATTCTGTTGTTAGGTATACGTGTACAGTTCAAATAGAGAAAGGAAATATTTTAACAAAATAAATAATTTTGATGTTCATAGTACGAAGAAGTGAAAATTTATAATAATACCAAACACTTATGAAAGCTGGTATATAGACCAGATATAACCCTGAATAACATTAAATAACAAAAAAGCATTACAATTAGTATCAACAGGTCAAATAAACAAGAAAGTACGATTTGAGAGTACTCGCAGTTACTGACAGCTAGTTAAAAGCTAAAAACAATTAATAATAAAAAATCATGCATCAGAGACTAAAATCAACTAAAACACATCCCAGGGATTTAGTATTTTAACGTCATGGACAAACAAAAAAGACATGACTTGTGCAATGCCAAAAATAAATGTATCGACAGGCAGTAGGATAGTTAGGAGTTAACCTCTTTATAGATCAAAATGAACGTGGGTGTGTCTTTATACATCCCGTTTGAAAAGAATACAGTTTTAGTTATGTTTTAATTTGCTGATGACAAAATCGATATTAGTGCCGATGTAAACTATATTCAAAAATCTAATTACAACATTGGTAAGATAACCTTTAATAATAAGTTTGTTTAAAGGTACATATTCTGTGTAAATAAAAAATAAGTTAGATGGATTTAGGTTTTATTTTCATATCTTTTTTGGTCATATAGCTCTTCATATAATCTTGTGGTTCTTATTCATCGTTGTCTTTAAAATATTAGACTTTGAACGTTTATATTGTTGGTCCCTTTTGGTCATCTTTACAAGAGGTAAACTTTAAATTAGACATCAGCATAAAAATAAAAAAAAAACAATGTTTTAATATGTTAGAAAAGAAAACAAACCGATATATCCAATCATTAAACGCTTGTATGATTGTCTAAGATTCATCATTAAATTGGAAAAATAATCTTTATTGAAGCAATATGCTTACGTAAATAGATATAAGGAACACTCACCACTCATTTTTCCATGCTTGTAGAACATCTGACTCAATTTTATAGTCGTTTCCAAATTTATCGAACATGCAGAGGAAGTATCGAATTGATATGGACAGTGATTGCGAGTCTATTAATCCCTCAAACGTTGAATCAATGTAGTCGGTAAGGAGCAACTGGAGATAAGTAAATAAATAAATATATATATTTGGTATATATTCATATAAATGCAAAGCTTTCCATCTACATGCTAACTAATATGTTCTGTTTTGCTTTTCTGAATGAAGCCGATGATGAAAGGCATCACACGACTTAAACTTGCCTTTTCATACATATATATATATATATATATATATATATATATATATATATATATATATATATATATATATATATTAGCATCAAATCCATGTCCTTTCCTTAAATCTGTGTCCTATTCTATATGTCGTCATAGACGTCACAAATGCATGTCCTTTCTTTTCTGTAATATGTGTTCTTTTTAACAAGTCATTCATTGTCACTTCTTCATGGAAATATTTTTGATGTCAAAGATTTCATATTCGAATTATATCAACATCAGTTAAGGTCATTGAAAATTATATGTGTGTTAATAAATGAACACAGAAGGGGTTCGACAGGGATAAAAGACTCTGGGAATAAAGATAAATAAACCAAGGGAAGAGAAGGAGGGTACTTTGAATAGAGTGGAGTACAATTAGGGATATAATAGAAATGTATTTTGACAGATTTTCGTTTGGAACTAAGGAGGAGGGATTTGAGGTAGGAGTAAGGAAACGAAAATAAGGGAACCGCCTACAGTTTCTTGCATATAAAAAAGGTTTGGAATGCGTACAGAAGTCTTAAAGGCCAAATGGTTGATTCTCATATTAGTCATTCTGTCCAAAAATGTGTTTCTGATTTTTATCACAGTGTTTAAAAAGTTCAATCACGAATATAATCATATAAATAGGGTTCTTGCTGGTAAAATACTGCATAAACACTGACAATACCATTTGAACGAGAAGCAGAACACTTGTTAACGTTTCAATGGAATTGAATGATAATAGGTCCATTATATAAAATCTTTTGTTTGCTAACTCTAGCTTTAGATTAAAAGGAGTTTTCCATTTCAATCTTACCTTTGTATGAAATAATCTATTTAAAAAGATGTCACCAAAGTCAGATTCTCTATTAGACTTTATTTCATCCGGAAGATTTGACTGAAATATATGTATAGTCTCATATAATTGTACGCAATAATATGTGTTGTTTTTTCAACTTTCATCAAACAAAAATGTATTACTACTTCATTCCGAACACGAAACAAAAAATAAAAAAAATAGTACTGCTGACTTTCCAAATATACAATATAAAATGTTTCAAACGGCATATTGAAGGGTCTATAAAAATTATCTAATTATAGCAAAAAAAAAAAAAAAAAAGAATCAAACAAAAACGTGAAACAAATATGTAAACAACCCAATGACGAGATATGCAGAACTTCTAAATGGTGTACTAAATGTCAAGTGAAGTATCAAGGATCTGTAAAAGGCGAGTTGTTTACACACTATAAGTATACACTTCTCATCCCCAATTACCTGAACTAAACCGTCAGACCACCCTGCATCATTATACTGTAAGTTACTCAAGTTATTCGTGCAACCGGGCCGAAAATTTTACCATCAATTAAATCTTCCTATATTGTATACACTCTTTGAATCAAGTGTCAACAACATAAAAGGCTGGTGTACAGTGCGTAGTAACCAGTTTTTAGTTCCTGTTATTCATAATATTAAAAAGATCCTTCTTACTTAATGGCGTTGACAGATGTATCTAGAACATTTAATAATTTACATTTAATGGGTCTGCAGTGTAAAGAATTCGTTTAATCATATTTAGCATTTCGATCAAATATCTGTTGACCTAGAACATTGTTACATTGCAGCCTCTGGTTATATATTGCTATCGTTATTCCTGAAATATACATAAAAAAAACTGAAACGTTAGTAGAAGCGAATACTTTGGCAAAGAATTTACTTAATGTGAGTATCAGAGGTATGTGTATTATAATATGTTATTCACGAAATGAAATATGACACTTGTTGCACGGACTGACATGTGATAACCCATTATTATAAGGGATTACATTGTACGTATTGAGCATCACTTCTGGTCTTTTATTTACAATAAATAAATAATTTTAATAAATTTTCAAGTATATGTTATCAAACAATGTCAGAGTTTTGATAAATCATAACATTACTGCAAGAAAAAAAACTTACCTGAAAATAAAAGAAGTTTTGGCTAACGACTGGTTGGAAGGGAGTGTTGGGATTATAACCAGGTTGATACTTGCAATTTTACAGTAATTAAGAACCATTGCTGTTAAGAGTTCCTTTAACGTTGACATTCTTAATCATACATTAAGGACATCCAGATGGGCGAAATAACTAACACATTATTGTTTTACTCTAGGTAAGTAATTTGCAAATTAACAGGATTCACATTTGATTGTCTCCAGTGAAAGTAACTTAAAGTTACCACAGCATAATATGTATGTGTCAATAATACCACAAACAAAC
The DNA here is from genome assembly GCF_021869535.1 of Mytilus californianus. Classification (NCBI taxonomy): domain Eukaryota; kingdom Metazoa; phylum Mollusca; class Bivalvia; order Mytilida; family Mytilidae; genus Mytilus; species Mytilus californianus. Next base: position 32,006,402 of record NW_026262581.1, read on the forward strand.
ATCAAACAAATCATCAATGAATGAACGAATATTTACACAGAGTTGAATGCTGAAAACCAGAACTTATCAATAAATCGATACATTTGTACATTATTGAAGTAGCATGCTCTAAGAAATCTTTTAAATTGGAAACTTGTTAAATTGATTATATCGTATTAGTTAACATCAATAAGCATCAACCCTTAGTATATGCTATAAACTTATTAACTAATCAGGACGTCAATTTACTTAGTAAAAAGGTTTCCTTTCGAAAAATATATTGAAAATTACATGATTAACTGAGAATGAATTAGCATGGCGTTAGATGCATACCAGGAGACGCTTATCTTGTCAGCCCAACCGGTATGGCTCCTTTTGGAGTTCAATCAGTTTGTGTTTTTTACTATGAATTGGCTCTTCCTAATCGATTTAAAAGATTTGAACATTGGTAAACTCCTCTCGCTTTAATTCATCACACATTTGCTAGTCTAGGCTAAATGTCAATGAGACCACAAACAAACAACAAGCAAACCATCAATGAATATATGAACATATATATACAGAGCGGAATGAAAATAAAAGTCAGTAAATCGATGTGTTATTAAAGTAGCATGCACTCAGAAGTCTCTTAAAAGGAAAACTATTAAATTGGTTATCGTTAAAAAAAACCTTAGTATATGTTCTGAACTCATAATCTTAGCAGGACATCGATTTATTTACTGAAAAAGTTTCCTTTAGAGAAATGTATTTACACAATTTTAAATGGATGTGAATTCGATTGATGTATGCATACCAGGAGACACTTACTTGTTGATGCTTCCTGTCTGCATTTCGAGTTCAATGAGTCTTTGTTTGTTACCTTCATCTGTCTTATCCTAATCGATTTATGAGGTTTGAATATCGGTAAACAACTCTCGCCTTGATTTGATATATTTGCTAGTTCAGGCTATATGTCAATGAGACAGTCGAACAGAAACAAACTATGAAAAAACAATCAATTATTGAATGAATATGGATACATAGTAAAATGGGGGAAAAAACGAGAGTGAATCGACAAATTGATGTGTTATTGAAGTATTTTCTGTAAGAAATCTCTTTAATTGGAAAGCTGTTAAATTGATCATTAAGGATTAATAAGCCAAAAAGCATAATTATATGTTCTTAACAGGACTAGTCAGGACATCAGTTTACTTACCGAACATGTTTCCTTTAAAGATATGTATTGAATGAAACATATAATCATAAAAAATTACCACAAAACTAACATTAATGGGGAACAGGTATTGCAGATATTGTCCCTCTCTAGTGTTTCTTAGCTACTGGCAATTGGTGTCACTTTGCCAACTCAGTCACATTAAGTCTTGAAGAAGAATGTTGAAGACTTGTATGTGCATGTATTATGTCAGAGAAAAACAAGCTACCAAAACATTATTCCAAAAGTAAACTTGCAGTGATAATTTCCTATCAAATTAAAATAAAACAAAATAAATTTAATATTCCGATTGATGGTATAAGGACAATCTCCTATAAAGTAATTTTTGATTTCATTTATAAGTACATTTTTAGTACCTTTCTTATGATTCACTTTAATTATCATAGAGGAAAAGACATGTGAATAATAACATACTTATATTTATTTTTAAGAAGTATATATATATATATATATATATAGATGTACTTATAGGACTCATAACATGTAAATTATATTGACAAATTATAAATAGCAAAAATGTATTGAAAATAAAAGATGATTCGATATACATGTACCAAGTGCCATTTCTGTGTTTCATAATCCTCGCCTTCATCACTACCCGACACAAGTAATGTAGTATTCTCTGATGCCACACTTTCTGTTTGACATCCTAATGAATTAACTAGTAAGTAAAAAAAAAACCAAACTCAATGACAATCTGCTTGCAGACCAAGATAATATATTAGAATTTAACAGATTATAAGAAAAAATGTATTTACAGCGTTTTACTCTACTATATTACATGTTATTAGTAACATTCGTCTTGATCAAGTCCACGGCTTTTGCAAAATTATACTTAACAACATTTAATCACACCCAGTTCGATCAATACAAGCTATTCGAAAATAATTCCATTTCTAAGGAAGCATATCAATAGCTCTTTTACCTACTGAAGTCACATTTTCTGGCATGCCATATTAAAATAAAATGTGGTATGATTGGGACAACTGTCAACTGGAGACCAAATGGCATAAAATTTAACAACTATAGGTCACCGTATGGCCTTCAACAATAGGATAACCCCATACCGCATAATTAGCAGTAAAAAGGTCCCGAAATGACAAATGTAAATCAGTTGAAACGAGAATAACTAACGGCCTGATTTATGTACAAAACAATAAACGAAAAACAAATATGATGTACATCAACACATGAAAATAACTGAATTACAGGCTCCTGACTTGGGACAGGCACGTACATAACGTGACGGAATCATGTTTGCTGGCGCCAAACCCTCACCCTAACCTGGGACAGTGGTGAAACAGTACAACAGAAGAACAGACTACAACAAATCTGTTGAAAAAGGATTTAACTCATCAGATCGATACAAAGCACATAAAAACCCTAACTAAATCACAAAAGACACACAGTACAGACATGAGAGTACTCGCAGTTATTGAAAGCTTGTGCAAAGCAAATAACAAATAATAAACAAGCATATATGTAAGACTAAACCGTGAACTATTTGAAGTGTTTTGGAAGTGAGCAGAAACACTTGAATATGTCTTACATAAAACATAAATGAAAATGCTTTTATGACAACACTTGTTTGCTATCGGAAACGGCAACCTATGTCTTTGATATAACAAGTGGGCATTTAAAACTTTAAATACTATGACAAATGTAAGACTAAATATATGATATAAAGCGGAATAAATCTACAATGATTTAGATGACAGATGATATGTGCCAGTGTAAATGAAAAATCGACGAAGTTTGATATAGATGTTGACAAAAAAGTATCCAGTATCCCAACAGATTTTAACCTACATCAACCTAATTCTGGACGAAAACACATTCACGTGAAAAAGGTATCTTTGCGGTAATTAAAAAGTAAAATACCGAAAAATTTGCATAAGTAATGTTTTGAAAACATTTATCCAAAACATACAAAATATAATTACCATAGACCTCCTCTTCGTCATGTTGCTTATACATAAGGGCCATTCTACAGTTGTCGCTAACCCTATAATGTTTTAAGGTATTCAGACATATCAGTCCATTGTTTCTGTCACTGGTGTTGTCTATATCATTTATCGTAAGTTTCACTAGTAGCACGATTTCAGTCTGAAACGGTCATTTTGGTCTGATCATATCTTAATCGACTGGATTTACCGCTAGAGAAAAACGTCAAGACTTTTAAGAACTTTAAGACGCCGTTCCGATCGATAGTCTCATTAGGTAAATCAGTCCGTTAAGGCATGTTAAGATAAACAAGACTGAATCTTCTAGCAAGCTGTTAAGATCCGTTACGACAGTGTCAGACCAAAACAGACCAAATCTCAAAATTAACGTTCAAAATTGTCAGACCATGTTTAGATCCGTTAAGTATGCCGGTATGATACTACGAGTTACGCCCCTTCTGCTTGATAATGCATTTCAGATTAATATATATATTTATTAGAATTTAAAGTATATCTCTCGAATAAATAAAAAGTAATTAAAGATTAAATCCTCTGTAGATTCTTTATTTCTATTGCTGTTTTGTTGAGGAACTAATAAATTATTCGTCTATATATGTTGCTTATTTTTTAATAAATGTTAGTTTATTTATTTATATACTTATTAAATGCAAGGACGTATGTTAATTGTATACTTACAAAAACGATTGCCATGCATTTAACCTAAATATGTTGTGAACCCTGTGTGAAAATGTTTTTCGTATTTGAAAATTAGTAACGGAAAATCGTAAACGTAACCTGAAAAAATAAGAAGATGTGGTATAATGGCCAATGAGACAATCCACAGAAATGAAGCGGAGGCAAATTAACACATGCGTATTTTTGTTTTATGTCAGTTGGTTTAATTCGTTTTCTGTTGATATGTCCTAGTTTACTATTACCGTTGGAGCTGTTTTTTTTTTTTATTTTCATGCGAGTTACTCTATTAAACTTGGAAAAGCTTTTATTGCAATAGCTTTGTACTGTACAATATAATTCTATATTATTAAACAATAATTTATTTTACATAGTGGTGCGCGAAAACACCACCAAGGTCGCCATAGTACATGAAGCTGATCATGATACTGCATTCAGTCTGTGTCGAGACAGTGTTAAACTATAAATAAAGTACCACCGTATAAAGATTTTCATTCAAACAATGTATCCTTATATTTATTTTCTAACCCATATAATATATATATATATATATATATATATATATATATATATATATAGTACTTAGTGTATGGCGTAAATTTAAAATTTTCCGTTTTAGTTCAAATGATTGAGTTCAATGGCACGTGCTAGTAATCAACCGGGTAAACAGGTAACAAAATCAATGATCCATAACGTAAGAAAGTACATGACTATTTTACAATTACACTCATGATTCTTAATAAAAAGGTGCCTTAGGGCTAAAAGTTAATAAAGAATTAATGAATTTATGTATACGTATTAGTATATCTTATACGCTCATATCTATTATTCTAGTATGAAGGCATGAATTAATACAATATATAGTGTTGCCGATAGCCCAGCAAGCATAGTGGACAACGGAATTTATTAAACATTTACATACATGTATCTTAATATATATAAATATATGAAAAAATAATAATCACAATAACTCCGAATAACGAAACCATGATATACACTATTAGGTACAACTTAGCTAGAATAATGTAAACCTTATACGAACAAGAGCTATCATATGGTTGACATGAATATAAACTGAATAACTGAATAAATGAATAACTCGATCATGAACGACCTCGCCGGCCAGGAACAACCAAACAAACCCAATAATGGGATAAACTGGAAACCTGGGTCCGACCCAATGCGACAAATCGTCTCACGAGACATACTCGGACGTGTATTGTTTTAAAAACATATAAATACATGTATCATAATATATTCATAATATGAATGAAACTTGAATGTTGCCCTGTCTGCGGCGGGCTAGAAAGTAATAGTCTCAGGGAAAAAATTTCCCGCTATAAAATTAGTCACGTGTCTTATACCTAGTGACGTAAACTTATAAAACTATACGCTAGTACCGTACATACAATAATTTCTCCCTATACTAGCGAAACGTGAGAAATTATACGTATTTAAGCTGTTGATGTTTGACCGTCAGTTTTAATATATGCTATGTTTTATATTCAATAAAATAATGAATCTGAATCTATTATAGCTTAGTATGTGTAGTTTAAGGTTCTTACAATATTATATATTTCTAAACACTATACCAAAAGATAATGCAAAATGTTTGAGCGCTGCATGGCAAACCATTAAAAAAACATGTACAGTTCGGAAGTTTGTTTAGTATTTAAAAGAAACTTTTCGCTTCTCTACTTATATAGTTTAGAGAGTATTCCTTTAATTTGTGTCAGTTATATAAAGTGGTGTGTATTTGTATTCTATTTATTTGGCAAAATTGTATCACTATACATACATTTTGTATTTCACAACAATATATACTATAAGTTGTGAATTGTGATTGATTGTTCGTTGCTTAAAGTCCAGTGGCAAATATTGCATGCATGTTCAGGACGAACTGTGGGTTTATGACATGGAACCCACCAGTGTAGGTTTCATGTGGTATAATATTTAAAAGTAACTTAAATTTAATCAACATGAGTTTGAATAAATCGAAACATAACGGGAGCTAGCTATATATAGACGCATGGATCACCCGGACCTATCAGTTCTTTTCTCTGTTTTGTCTTAAAAAAAAATAATGTTTTTTTTTTTATATTTCGATTTTGTACTTTTATATAATTTACGATAACTGTGGTTTATACGTGCTGCCTGACGAAAGATCTCTATGTGTCCTCTAGATGTCTTTTTTTGTGTGGATTGGTTGCTTTGTCATTGACGTTTAACACAAAACTTTTATTAATTAAGTGTGATCTATGTAGAAATTCAAACGTACTTAAGAATGAAGGATGAAAATCCAAGCTTTAAATAAAAATGGTCATTAAATAGCCACACAATTAAAAGAATAAGAAAAATGTAAGTGTTGGAATAACATATACAATATATATGTGCATTGTCAGAAAATATAATTTTATTTTACGAACTTTGGTAACTGGACAAAAAGAGAGGCGCACCAATCTTTTCTCCTTTTGTGTAGCGAGTACAAATGAACTGATCCTAGTTATTTCGTATAGCATCTTTTTTTAAATAATAAAATCGCGCGTGCTCTATCTCAAAAAAGATGCTCACAGTGCAGTGTACTACTTTTGAGACAAATTATATCAAATTATCAAAATATCAATCTTTAACTTAATATGTAAACATAATACATGTAACAGCACCCCTTCTAGTCCTTAGTGGCATAGTATACGTCCTTATAGTGCATTAAGGACTCCTTAGCAGTGTTTAGACGTACCGAAATTATAGAGCAGTCTAACAGCTCTAACTCAAAATGTGAACCATTCTATGTTGCAGGTTGGGGTCTACAATTTAGTTTGAAAGCTTCAATCATACAAGTGTTTTATCCTTTTAATTTGGACTAAATCAATACTTTACCTTAAATTTCACCACCTAAATTTTCAAACATGTACTACTTTTTATTTGATGCTTAAAATATAAAGAAAGAAATTTGGAAGATTATAACCTGTATTATATACACCAACAACTACCAAAGGCTGATAAGTATGTGTCACACACACACACAAAATATTCACACTGCCGTTTGCTCAATATGGAAGCGAAGTAACAGTATAGATAGATATAAGAAGATGTGGTATGAGTGCCTATGAGACAACTCTCCATCAAAGTCACAATTTGTAAAAGTAAACCATTCTAGGTAAAAATAAGTCAAAGACTTTATTTAGTTGTACAATAATTGGCTGATTGCAGGGCTTAGATTCCTATATTTGTTCCAAGTTTTTAAAATCACAGGTTTTGGATGTCATCGATTTCACCGTTCCCGTTGTAAAACAGTCCCTGACTTCCAACGTGGACTTATGTTACGAACTAAAACCACTATCACACAGTTTTTACAAGCGGAGCCCGTGTTATTACTAATAATGTCATACAGGCAGTTTTGTATTATCTGTCTTTTGTTTAGCCGGACTCGTTTACTGACAGAAAGAGCCTAAATATTAATATTACCAAAAAATACTTTATGTACAATTATTTGTCATGTATTTGAAAAATATTTTTCTTCTTTGCCTTACAAATTTATTCATACATTTTGCAAATATAGATGTGGAAGTCACCACTTGCCGATTGAGTCTGGAAGGTGGCAGGGTTTACCGAGAGAAGACAGAATCTGCCGTCTCTGTGACTCAAACGACATTGGTGACGAGTACCACTACATTATGAATTGTGGAACATTTAAGTTGGAAAGAAAGAAATTTTTACCCAAATACTGTTTGTCAAACCCTAATATCTATAAATTTGATCAACTGTTTAATTCATCAAATATTGTGATATTAGAAAAACTATGTAAATTTATCAAAGTTATAAATGTGAAAGTCAGTCCTCCAAGCTAATTTCAGTTGTATTGTTCGCACATGCATGTAATAATTGTACCTTATAGTTATATTTATGTATGTTCTCTATAACTATGTAATTGTAGTTTTATGAGAAATAAAGTATTCGTATGTATTCGTATTCGTCAAACTTTATTTATTTATTTAATTATTCAAATTAAATTAACTTCACAATGCACGTGTCAATAAATACGAAAGGAAATTATACATTTATAAACAGATGTAATGGTTATACAATATACATTCATGTACACGTAATAAACGAATTTGGTAATTGTCATTATTTGTCGGGAATACACGTACTTGTCATACTTATCCCCATATTTAACTGCTTTCCCCAAGGGCTTATTTCATACGGCAAGGAGAGATTACTAGAATATTTTGATTGGTTTTAAGCTTTTATTTCGTACCAAACTGTATTTGTTACAAAATCAGATATATTGTACTCATTCTTCTTTTATCTGTACAAAAAAAAAACACAAACGAAAACTAGAGAACGAAGTCGACCAATACACAAATAACACTCATTTTTAAATAAGCTTTTTTATTATACATGCTTGTTCAGGTGTTTATTTTATCTTGAATTTAATCAAAATACACAAAAAAAAAGTTTTTATGTCCTAATGTAACGTATTTTCTCACGTATTTGACAAATATATTTGGACATTTTACTTGAAAATCGTCGTTTTTAGTGTCGTAAGTATGCAGCAACGGATGCAAACATAATAATGCCTTTTGTGTGTATGAACAATATTCTTTAATTGTTATAAATTTCAATGATTTCTACTGGCGATCTAACGAAAGATTAACAAAAACTTTTGCCTAGTATTTTTATAGACATCGAATAGAATTCCGGTCATTACGGAATATGATCTTCAAAGATACAATTTACCAAAAAGAAGTAACAAATACATTATTTTTACATATATATATCAAAGTGATTTTCGATCATCAATGAAGGTTTTCTATGTGAAACTTGCTATATTTTCCAGGAATGCAGTAGAGTTTATTTGATTTTAAAACACGTACAAATCGATCTATACTATTTAAAATTGCAAAACGCAAGCTGAAATCGTACCAAGTGATTATTATTTTTGCACACGACATCTAGGCTGTCGTCCCTCCTCTAATAGTAGACGGTTCTCTTGGATAGGGACATTGTGCATTCAACCGTGGATATTATAAAATATCTGTAATAAACAAAATTTTAATGTTTTGATCGTGTGATGTCTTAATTTTTAAGGTTACGCGGGTTCGGTATTAAGCGTACACAATTGGTATGAACACTCTTCCGTATACGTGTAGAATATATTAAAGAAACTTTCAATTACATAGTTTTTTTCGAGGATTTTTAAAGTTACAAATAAAAATCCTTTTTATGTTTTTGAAATAGGCTTTTAATTTCCATTCTCAATTTTATTTTAATGTAGAAAATATGTCATTTATATATAAAGTGCATGTAATTCTTTATGCTAGTAATCCACAAATGAAATTGCATAAATCACAAAGTCTCTAAACGAAGATTGCCAAATCAAATCTATACTATATATACTTAGAAAATGTTAACAAGTCTAGAAAATGTTTATACTGTACATTAAATAAAGTTGAAGATGAGATACACTTTGTGACTGAATGTCCACTATATGTTGATAACAGAAATGAGTTTTTTACTGAAATTTCTCTAACTTGTAATAATTTTCAATCTTTAGACAATTTTTCAGTCTTCATGGCTATTTACACAAGAAAATTTAAATATGTATAAATGTTTGGGAAAGTATTTATCTAAAAATCTTGAGAGAAGGAGAAGTTCAAAGATAATAAATGCAAATAAGCCACAAATACACATATTTTGAGTGGTATATGATTTTGAATGGTATATTTCAAAGATGTGAATTGTATTATCTGGTTCTGTCCTGGCCTTTTATAGCATTTTTAATAGTATTAAACGGTGTTGTTTTCTTATATGTCTCTAATTTATGTCTAATCTTATGTACTTGTATGTAATGTGATGAAAGCTCTTTATAGGGCCCTTTAATTGGAAATGAAATATTCTTATTCTTATTCTTATTCTTATTCTTATACGCAATTCAATTTTTCATCATTTAATTTACAAGTCACTGCACTTGGAATATTTAGGTTTTATGTGGTGTGCAATGTAAGGGTGGAATACCATAGTGTCAAAAGAGAGAATATTTTTCGATTAAAACACACCCGGGAACAGCAAGAAAGTTTACCAAAGAAGTTGTGGGAACTTTACTGATTTTATCATATATATTTCTGATGGTTTTCCCGACCTATTCACATATTTTCAAACTTGAAAGGTGACCTATTTCAGCGGCACGCGCCTTGAACATGTACACGTGAGAGTTGTAAGTAACAGGTCATCTCAAAGATACCATAATTAGAATAAAAGGTAAAGTACTTACAAAATATGTCATCTTGTAGAATGTGAATTGACAAATATATTATTTTCAAATTCGCAGTCCAAGTCAACGGAAAATCTCTGTCACAAACAATTTTCATGCTATAAATCCATTCCAACAATATCATTTTAAAAACACACTAGCTGGCCTTTTCATTAATTTAGATAATACAAATTTAGCTAAATTTTGTGTATTCACATCAACAGACAAATCCAACACTCATCCTAGACGTTATTAATACTCACTTCAAATTTTGATTAACAATTTATTGATACGGATGACAACACTTATGTAATAAAATAAATATTTAAATTTTAATTGGATGCCCATGCAGTGGTGTTGCAATGCCATAAAACTGGTAATAGAAAGCTATCTGTTAGTGGCGGATCCAGAGGGGGGGCGTAGAGGGCGTTACACAATATCACACACCTATACCCCCCTCCAAAAAAAAAAAAATTTGACCCCCAAAAAATTACCCTCATTTCAAGTAAAAGAGCCCTAAATTTTCATAAAAAAAAAAGCAAAAAAAAACGCAAAAACACCAAAATTTTCTTACTCCCAAAAAATTTTTTTTTTACTTTGGAAAAAAACGTTATTAAAAACACCCAAAAAACAACAAAAAAATTCCAAAAAAAAAATAAATAAAAAAACCGGGAGAACAGGCGAAGAAAGAATTCTGTGGGATTTAAGAGAAAAAAAAATTAAGTGTTTTTCCTTAAAAAATGGAAACAAACGAGCGGAGCGAGATACACTCCGAATTACCAAAATATCCACATTGTGTTATTATATGTGGACAAACAGGATGTGGAAAAACAGAGTTTGTTCTTGATTTATTAGAAGGAGAATATAGTGGAGTTTTCAAATATATAGTCATACTTTGTCCAACAATTCAATGGAACAAAGCATACAAAAATCGTGAATGGATTGGTGATGTTAGAAAACCAAAAACAAAAAATCTAATAATTGTTAATCCTATTGTCAAAGAAGAAGAGAAGCTACAAGAACTACTAAGAATGTTCTTTAAAAAATATGCTGGTCATCCAACATTATATATCATTGATGACTGCAGTGCAACAAAAGAACTAACAAAGAAAAAAGATATGCTGTCCGAGCTTGCATTTTCAGGAAGACATGCGGAACAATCAGTGTGGGTCATTTCACAGAGATACAACTCTGTTTTAAAAGATTTAAGAGAACAAACAAAATGGTTATGCATGTTCTACACAAAAGATAGAGATAGTTTTGATAATTGCCTAAGAGAAAATGATGTTATTCCTACTTTGGAAAAAAGACAAAGAATAAAGGAAGAACTTAAAAAAAAGAAACATCGTAAATTAATATTAAAGACAGATCAACCTACTGATTATTGGTTACTTGATTAATTTTTTTAGCAATTCTCAAGTAATGCTTAAGTAATGCTTAAGTAATGCTTAAGTAATTCTTAAGTAATTTAACCAAAATTTTTAACCAAAATAAGCAAAATAATGCTTAAGTAATGCTTAAGTAATTCTTAAGTAATTTAACCAAAATAAGTAATTCTTAAGTAATTTAACCAAAATAAGCAATAAAAAAAAGCAATGCTGTTGGAAATACTAACAATTGCAACAAACACTGCAGTTTTATCATTGGTTGGATATGTTGTATTTAATTTTTTTAAAGTTAAAAATAAATTATATCCGTTTTTTGAAACGTATAAAATGAATGCTGAAGAATTATTAAGCGAGCAAATTGTGGAAAACATAAATATTGATGATGAAGCGAGCGAAGTGAACGGTTCCCTTCAAGAAAAAAAACGCGAAAGATTATCATCCGTTGTTGCTGGTGGGAGTAGTAAACAATATCTGGGTAAAGAATTACAACTGTCAGATATTGATAAAATGACAACAGAGCAAATAAACAAACTATACTGTAAATATGAAGCAAGATTGGGAGCTAGTATGACCAAAACATTAGGAAACTCTTTTATAAATTTATATGTCATGGGTGTATCAAAGTTTTTCAAAGTTGTTAATCCACCAATTTTAATACAAGACTTAGAGGAAGATCCTTTTATCAATAATGCTTTAACTAATACATGTTGTGAACTGTACTATAGATATGGAATGTATCTTGCTCCTTTTACTGCAATATTAACAACAGCAAGACATATTGAACCATTCGCTTCGCTCGATTTCCGAAAAAAAGATGAAAATAATGACATAAAAAATGATGAATGAAAATCCTGAACAAAAAGAAGTATTTAAAAAACCCAAACCAAAAGACCCAAAAAGAGTAGCTGCTGGTAAGAAAGGTGCAGAAGTAAGAATAAGAAATGCAGAATTGAGAAAAAAAGAAGTGGAAAAATTAAAAAAAGAAAATTCAAAAATCAAACAAATAACAAAAGATTCTGATACAGAAACAGATTATGAATCAAACGAACATATCCCTTCTGTCAAAAAACACTCCAGTTCCCTAGTTGATTACAAATTTGTACTTTTTCCTATAAGTATTGTTGGATTGGGATTGTTTTTTTACAACCAAAGTAAGAAACCAGAAAGAATGATTAAAGAAATAACAAAACCAGAAAAACAAAAGAAAGAAATTGATCCTTTTGAATTTAATTAAATTTAGTACATTAAAATGACAACTCAAAAAGACGGAAAACAAATAGCAAATATGTTATATCATGCTGGAGTGGAAACATTGTTAACAGTTGGATATGCAGAAATAGGTAAAAAGGTATTAAGGAGGCCAGCACCAAAGGTGGATTTTAATATGAATGATGTTGTAATGTTATCCATTGATATATTACTTGCGATAGCAACAAAAGATATGTTGATTAAGCAAGGTATTATACCTGCTGATATCATGAAGTAATTTTTGTTTTTATAAAATGGCAAGTGCTTTAACAATGATGCTTGGTGGGGCAATAACAAATGCTTTTGCATTTTCAGGGAGTAATTATTTATTTTCACATATGGGTAGTAATGCAAATGAAGAGAAAATAAGACATGATAAAGCTATAGAAAAATTAGAAAAAGCACAATCAGAATGGAATAAAAAAAGAATACAAAGATTAGATTTTATAAATGAACAATTACAAAAGGAACATCATGCGGTTCAGACTTTTGATGATGTTGACCAGGCAATGAAACTATACTATCGTGTCACGAATAAAAAATTAACTTCATTATCACCTAAACCTACATTAAGTGATTTTTATACTCCATCAGAAGACCAGAAAAATAGAGAGATTGCATTTGTTGTTGGTGGTATGACATTAACTGGTTTTATTGTTTGGAAATTAAAATAAAAAATAAATACAATTTACGTTTCTATGAAAAATTGGAAAAATAAGAAAAAATTGATAAAAATTAGAGTCCCTAATTTCTGTACTTTTCCTGGTAAAAACAGCAAAATTGCAGAAAAAAGTATGTACTATTCCTGTACTTTTTCTGTTTTTAGGGGTATAGAGAAATAAAATAAAATAAAAAATTAAATTTCAGGACATGGTTTTTCAAAAACATATTCATAAACTTTATCTGGTCTAATAAAAGCATCCCAACCAGGAGGAAATTTAGATAACTTTTTACCTTCAAACTTTTCCATTACTTCCATTTGTTTTGAAGTTAAAGGACATTCCCCATCATCTCTTAAACAACATATCTGATAATTTGATAATTTTATTTTTCCTAATATAACTTTAGCATAAGGATCATCTTCCTCAGTATAAGCGTCAATCATTTTTAATCTTCTATTTTTAAAAATAAAAATTTAAATTATATATTTTTTAATATCCATAAGGAAAACTTCTAATTAAATTTTCATTTTCACAATATACCATTCTTTTATCAAACATATAATCATAAGCTTTAACTTGTTTAACTGTTTTAAGTTGATGATCTTTTCCTATTTTTATATTATTATATGGAACAGTTTCATATTTTTCATTTTCATCAGTAACTATTTTTATTTTTTTATCTAATGTAATCTTTTTTTCTACTTCAGCATTTAATCTAAAACCTTTACAACAGCTAACTAGTTTTTCTGTATCTAGTTTCATAGAATAATCTTTTGGACCAGCAGATATAAATTGTTTTATATGATTAGCGTTATGTTTTGAAACAATTTCATCTGTTAAATCTCCTAATTTATTTCCCATCATACTTTCTATTTTTTTACAAGCTTCAGAACCATCATCATTATAAATACAAGAATCTGTATCCATGTATAAAACTCTTTCTTGAAGAATATCCAATAGTTCGTATAATTTTAATCTAGCATGTGCTGTTGTAAACAAAGCTATATAAACATTTACACTTGGATTAGGTTTAGAGTATTCTTCTTTTTCTTTATATTCAGTTAATACAATATTTTCATCTAATATCATGGTACTTATATCTTTATATTTTTCATTAAATACTATTTTAGTTATATGTTCTAAAGTAAAACAATATTCTTTTTGTGTAAAATTATCTCTCATACCAAAATGTCCCCATAAATTATTTAAACATATTTTAGCTATAAATCTTAATCCTGAATTGTACTTAACTTTGTCAATATCTAGATCATAAGCAGTATTATCTATAATGTATTGTATTTTTGTTTTACATTCTTTATCGTTTTTACAATCATTTTTACAATATTTAGGATCACATTTACATCCTGAAGCTTCTTGTTTATATTTCATAAACGTATCTACATAAAGTTTAAATATATCTGTAGATGTTTTTTCAAAATGTTCTAGTTCATATATTTTTTGTAATTCAAAACCTTTTTCTATTGCTTTATCTATTTCTATTGTAGACCATGTACCTACTATAACTCTTTCCTCATCAGAATGTATACATTTTTCATTTTTAATATTTTTACATTCTTTACATCTTTTTATTTCATGTATTTTATCATGTTTATTTAAAGTAGGATCATCTATGTGTTTACATTTAAAAGATATTTTATTCATACATGTTCTACATAATCCAAAAAGTAATTTATGTGTATTATCACTAGTTAATTGTTTATAAGGTAAAACAGGGTGATACAATCCTTTAGGTGGTAATATTTTACATTTCATTATTCCGAAATAATTATTTTTTATATAATCAACTACAGATATTTCTGTAGATGTAATAGGATGTCCTATAGGATATTTACAATATTTATTTACTGATGGATACAGAGAACAAAAATCTACATATCTACCTTTTAAATCAGAAAGATTATTGTATAATTGAATAGTTTCTGTTCTTCCTCCATAAAATGCATCTCTTTTATCAATAGGTTTTAAATGTGGATCAACTTCAGGATATTTTTGTTGATCAAACTCACATTCCCATATTGTATGAATTTTTACATTTGGTTTTAGATAATCTTCAATAGTTTTAAGTCTTTCTTTAGTTTGGTTATATAACTCTTTCATAGTTTTTTTATTTCTATCTTTTTTACATATTTCTTCAGGACTATAACATTTTGTACATCCATGCCAATAACATCCAAAAAATTCATAAACATTACGCATTTTATTTTCTCTATCATAATAATAACCATCGACTTTATAACATTTATTATTAATGAATAATTTCTTTTCACCTCCCCTTTTAGCATGTTGAATCATTATATTATATTCTAAAGAAATATACTCTAACCATTGTATTGATTTTTGTGAATGTATTTCTTTAATTGTCATCTTTTTGTGAATTCCAATTGTTTCATTTGTCAACATTAATGTTTTAAATATTTTTGTACAACATTGAGCAATTGTAATATATTGAAATGGATCGATACAATTATTGGTTATATTTAAAAATAATTTTCTATATAAGGTACAACCTTTGGCAAGAATTAAAACATCCAATAGACAATAATAAAATATTTCTTTATAGAATTTAAATTCTTTTTCTTTAACTTTATTATACCATTCATCAAATAATTCTTTATTTTTAATTGTCATAGTATTATAACCAAAATATTCTTTATTAGGATAAATTCCCTCATATTTTTGATTCTCTGTTGTATTAAAATAATGTGGAAAATAACCTTTGTTACCCACAAATCCAAATGTTTTTGGGAAAGCAGCTAATCCACATAATGTAAAATTTATAGAATCTATGAATCTTAAATTTATTCCTTTAATAAATATAGCTGTTAATTTTAGTCCAGAAGAAATTATGTTATGTTCAATTTTATTTTTTACAATGTATCCTAAAATCGGTTGCATATCATAACCTTTTCCATAATGTGAAATAAAAGTGTAGTCTTTAAATTTATCTCTTATGAAATATTTACAAAAGTTGTCTATTACAGAATTTGTTTCATATTTAATTTTTTCTACATCACTAAAACAATCATCTATGTCTAATTCTAACAAGTTTAAATTATCAATATTGAAATCACATTTAAATACTTTTACATAGTTATTTTTAAAACAATAAATATTTTCTAAATCGTAAGCTATACAAAAATTCATTATATGTATTCCTGTTTCTTGATTTGCTTCAAAATCAAAATATATATATTTATTATTTTTTACTTGTTTTGGTACTGATGGTTTCATATAACATAAGTGTTCTTCATTACTTTCCGTGTATTTTTCATAACATATTAAACATATTTTTTCACCACATTTGTGATTTTTACCTGTATATGTTTTGTTACATTTATCACAAATATGTTGTTTTCTGATAGTTGTTACTGTATTATCTTTGCATGTATGTTGTTCAGTATAACCAATTAAACATACTTTACAAAACCTACGTTTAGCTAAAAATCCTGTTATATTTGTTATAGTGTCAAAGTGTTCATCATGATAATATAAATATATTTGTTCATTATATTCTTCATTACCACCATATACAATATATTCTGTACTATTTGATGCAAAAACAATTATCCTAATATTAAAATAATTTTCAAAAGCTTTTAAATCGTCTAAATCATTTCCTTCTTCTTTTATTTCTACTTCTGATTGTTCATGTAAATTTTCAGCAACTCTTTTTTGTAATGGTCTACCCTCTTTAATGTGTTTTAATTGAGAATCTGTAAAATCTTTTAATAACTTATTTGAAGCTAAAGAAGTTACAATTGCCCTTGATAAACATATTGTATCATCATTTTTTATTTTGATAATACTTCTTTTATTTATGACATCTAATATTTTTAAAGCTTTACCTTTTCCTCTTTTATTGGGTATAATAGTAACTTCAAAAATAACTTCTTCTAAATTTAATTCTTCAGCACTATTTAATAATCTTTCCATTTGATCCATGAATAACTTTTTAACTGTATTATATGTTCTTATAGGCCAGCTTTTATGTTTAGTAATTATGATTTCATGAATAGGTACTATTTTAATTCTTCCATTAGGGTAATCTTTTATGGAATAGTCTACCATGTGGTCAAAAGCATTTGTAAATGTTTCTTGTGTTTCATCCTTTAGACTAATTTTATAATTAAATACATAAATACTTGCTTTATGTTTATATTCTTTTGTCAAAACAAGTTTATATGAATCTTCTCGCTTGGATAAAATTTTATCCTTTTTTGCCTCCATTTTTTAAGAAAACATTTTAGTTACTTAAAAATGTCTAAAACAAATCTAACAAATAAATTAGCAGATGAATTACATCATAGAGTTATAAAATCTTTTCCTAAAAGACGTGTTTATGTTAATTCAATAGATCAAACATGGGCAGTTGATTTGATAGATATACAACAATATTCAAAACAAAATAAACACTATAAATATTTATTAGCAGTTATAGATGTTTTTAGTAAATATGGTTGGTTGATTCCATTGAAAAATAAAACAGGAGTAGCAGTGAGTGAAGCATTTAAAACATTATTTAAAGAAAGAAAACCAATGTATATTTGGTCGGATAAAGGATCTGAATTTTATAATCGACAAGTAAAAGAATTGTTAAAAGATAATAACATAAAGTTATATTCAACTGAGAATGAGGAAAAGAGCAGCGTGGTGGAACGCTGGATAGGTACAATGAAACAACATATGTTTAAATACTTTACTGCTAATGAAACTTTTAAATATTATGATATATTGGATAAATTAGTTAAAAATTATAATAATACAGTACATTCTTCAATTAAAATGACACCTGTTAAAGCAAGTAAATTAGAAAATGAATTAACCGTGTATAAAAATTTATATCCAGAAAAGGAAGAGAAAATTAAAAAACCTAAATTCAAAGTAGGTGTTAGAGTAAGAATAACAAAAAAGAAAGGTAAATTTGAAAAGGGTTATACTACTCGTTGGACCAAAGAAATATTTGTAATTGAAAAAGTTTTAAATACAAACCCTGTTACTTATAGAATAATTGATTTAAAAGGCGAAGATATTAAAGGTGGATTTTATGAACAAGAATTACAGATGACTAAGTTTTAAATCTCTAGGTACCTGTAAATATTTACAATGATCGATTTAGTTTATTTAAAAGTCATATCCTATTGAATTAAACACTTACTTTAGAAACACTTTTATAAAACCTATATAACAAAAGAAATTTAAATGCCTCAATTGCTTAATATGTTATCAAGGCTATAAAATATCAAGTTTCTTTCAATTTTAATGAGTTATCCATTTTAAATAATAATGATCCCAAGGATCAAATGATACAGCAATGATTATTTCAATAAAATACAACACTTCACATCAATACTTTAATATTTACTAACTTATTATCACAAAGAATAACAATACACCCCATTGAGCATTTTATCACATTAATAAGAGAAGATGAGAACTAGTATTGAATTAAATGATAATTGATAATTCTCTCCATTTTATTATCTTTACTCAAATAATCAATACTATGACTGAATTTTTAAATTGTAAGTGATACAATGATAGATGGAATGTAAAAATATCAACAGTTCTGTAATTGGATTATTGATTAACTCCTTAGTTGCAGTAAACACTTACTTAGTTACACTTTTACAAAAGTAAACAACTCCTTAGTTGCAGTAAACACTTACTTAGTTTCAATAAATACTTACTTAGATACAGTAAACAACTCCTTAGTTGCAGTAAACATTTACTTAGTTGCAGTAAACACTTACTTAGTTTCAATAAACAACTCCTTAGTTGCAGTAAACACTTACTTAGTTGCAGTAAACACTATCTTAACTACCTAATTGTGACATGTTCATATTCAAAATGGAATCTGAATTGAGAAGATGTAATTTAGTTAAAGTGTCGGATGAATAAGAAAAATTAGAAACGTTGTTAGTAAAACATAATAATACGATAAATTTACAAGATACAGAAATAAACAGTACAAAAAAGGAAATTGAATTGTTGACCGATAGAATAAACAAAGCTAAAGAAGATTTTGGTGATAAAAACAAAAGACGGATTTGGTTGAGATTAACAAGACAAAAAGTTAGTGCAAAGACTAAACTCAAAAAATTGACAACGAAAAGAACATACGAGAATGAAGAAAAAACTACATTGGAAATAAAAATAAGTGAATTGATTACCGAAAGGAATAAGATTGCAGAACTTGTTCGTCAAGACAGCAATTACTAGTAATCAACATTTTTAAATCTGCCATCTTCAAAATTAATTTGTGCATCCTGGATTACAAACAGATAAACATTTATTAATTTATTTGCTCCTGCTGTTTTAGTTATTTGGATAGTAATACCTTCAGAAGCATTTTCAATTCTTCTACCTGAACCGTGTAATGAGTTGTCATCTGTTGAACGTAAATCTAACCATAATGCATAATTAGTTGTAAGATATTTTTCTAATGTTGTATAGGATAAATTTAAATCCTTTAAAACTTCTTCTGTTGTTTTATTTCTTTTTGAATTTAAAGCAAAGAATTTATTTATTTCATCCCATTGTTGATATGCTTTCATTCCTTGACTGTATAGTTGATTTGGAACACCTTCTATTGTCATTTCTACTTTTGTTATGTTAGAATTATAATAAGTTTCGGTACTTGTTCTTTCAGGATCTTCGAACAACATTAGAATTCCTTTCATACTTCTAGCTGGAACATTTAAATTTATATTCCACAATGTATCAGATTTGTTTTTGGTTATTTTTCTATGTCTTAGTATTCTATCGTACAAAATAACCATCTTACCATTAACTTGTTGTCTTATCTGTCTTGCTAATTCTGCATCAGTAACCATATCAAATTCTAAACAAATGTTTTTGATTGTATAACTTGCAGATGTATCTGTTGATTTAATAACATTGCTATAATTATTAAATGTAAGTTCATATTCAAGTCTATCACCAAGACCTGCTTGATAAAAAGGCATATGAGTTTCTAATAGTTCAAAATCAAGTGGGATACAAAATCTTGCACCATATGCAGTTGCAATTGCTTCATCACCTATGTCTGATGCTTTATTATCTGCACCAACTCTGTGTTTTAACATGTTTGTTTCACCAATTCCTTGGTATGCCATATTTAAACGTTCAGATGTAGATTTCCATAAATCAACATAACAATGATAAATATCACTATCATCAATTGACATAATTTCATTTCCACTTATACGAATTGTTGTTTTTTTAACTATTGTTCTTCCTATGTTTTGATATATAGTTGCATTGTCGTCTGTAGATGTGAGTTCTATTTCAAATGCCAATCTGGTTGTTCCAGGAACAATAACATCATTATTGCTTAGATTGGGGAATCTCACTAATAGCTGTTGATTTTGATCAATAGTTGAAGGATTATTTGTTATTGATACACTTTGACGAATACCTTTCACACCACGGGGTTCTCTTATTTTTCTGTAAGGATTTAATTTGTTTCCGTATGCCGACATTTTTAAGGATTAAATTTGTTATAAAAATAATTCAATTATCACTGATACTAGAGTATTGATACATGTATAATTATTAGTCATACTAATAAAACTTATTAAATCTCCAGCCTTAACTTCAAAAGGTGTATAAAAGTTATTAAAACCGTGTGTGACACCATTACCCAAACTCATTTTGTAACTAGTTGACTTATCATTAACAATCATCTTAATGGCTATAATATCTGTGCTTGTTCTTAAACTTACTAAACTAATACCCAATATTTGTCCTGGAAAGTTCATTACATAATAACCACCACCAACACCAAAATTAAACTTTTTATTTCCATGTATTGGACCATCAATTCCAGCATATATACTTATTATTTTTCTGTCTGGTTTATTTTTAATATTATCAACTATATTTTCAACATTTAAAACTCTGATGCTTAGGGCAGCGACACTCCGATGTAAATTTTTATCCTTAGTATCCATTGTTTGAAGCTCACTCTTCATATTTAATATTTCTTTTTCTACGTTTTTTTTTTTTGACACCAAGTATGCTCATTTTATTAAATAAATTATATAACTTCTAAAACACAATTAATTGGTAAATGATTAATTATCTTGTTATTATTTTCATCTCTTATTTCTAATTTCAATTCTGTTATAACATCATTTACTAAACACTTATATTCCGGATGCTCAAATCTCGCTGTTATAACTTCACCAAACTCTTTATTTTCAACTGGAATAACAGCTAATAATTTACTTGGCTTACCATCAAGATAATTATGAGAAGTGCTAACTTGTTCCAAATGGATATATAATGATTTATGGATAGCAAAATCCACAAATTTGTTTCCATAATGTAATTCATTAGGTTCGAATTTACGTTTATTATTAAACCCTAACATATTTCCCAAACCCTTACTTATCCTTAACTCAGTAGTAGTGTTTAATGAAGCGATACCATTTGCTTCATTTACGGATAATACAATATTTTCTTTTTGAAATTCATCCACTATTTGTTGAAAACTATAATAACCATTCATAATCCTTTGCTGTTCCTCTCCGGTTTTTGTTATAAACCCATGATAAACATTATACCAACCTATGCTGTATCTTATAAATTTCAAACCAATACGTTTATTTCCATTTCTGTTATTTATGTATTGTTCTAAGTTTATTGTATTATCAATATTTGAAATAGTATGAAACATTTTTAATATAAAAAAATGATAACAAAAGAATTTAAATATAATCCTAATGTTTCATATAATCCAGGTATTAAATATTCTGAAAAAGATCATCAATTAAAAACAAATCTTGTAAATCAAACGATATTTGTAAATCAAAAAGAGAACTTTAAAACAGCTTTTCCTGATTTATTTCAAAACTATCAAAACCCATCAATACACACTAACGAACCATGGAATGCCTGGATTCATTCTTCATTTGATTGGTGGCAATGTCAGTTAAATTTTGCAGTTTGGTGTGCAAGTACAGGATGTGGTGTTTCTTATAATGATCATATACAAAATACTTCAAATCTTACAAAGTCTTTTTATATGTTTCATTTATATTATTGTATTGCCAGAATTTTAAAAGAACTTAAATCACCTTTACCAACAGATTCTTCTTTCTGTTATTACAAGAACCCATATGACAAAGCTGCATATCAGAAATTATGTGATGAATTTAATATTTCTCCAAATACAAATTGGAGACAAAAACTAGAATCATCATGTCAAGGATTAGGAAGTTTTGAGCAATATTATAAACCAAGTGGAGAATATAGACAAAGAAATAAAATTAAAGGACCTTTCTTTAGTACTCATGATACTATTAAGCATGAAAAAGATATAAGTATGGCTTGGACAACATTTATTTTAGATAACTCTAATGGGTTTACACAAGCAGGTATTGAACGTATTAATGAAAGTATTAAAATTTATGTATGGGCTTTGTTAGGTGCACAATCTCAAACAAAAACAAAAATTTTAAAAGTAGGAACAGGATTTGATGCACAAAAACAATTCTTAGCAAATGTACAAGATGTAATAAATAGTCCTATCGATTTACCCACCCAGATATCGAATTATGAAAATGTTTTAAAATATGCAAGAAGTAAAGTTGATTATGCTTATGGACTTGGTTTATATATGTCTCCCAGTGATATGGTTTTACAAATTGGAAGTATTGTTGGTTATAATAATAAAATTATAATTGCAACAGAAAATCAAACACTTGGGTTAAATGATGATTTAAATAATAAAAATTTTGATCATGTTGATTTTAAACCAAAAGAACCTGTAAAACCACAAGAACCTATAAAACCTGAAAAGCCTAAAGAACCAAAAATAGATCCAATAAAAAAAATTGAACATGAAGATCATGAAGATAATAAACAAGCAATAATATTTGTAAGTATTGTAATAGGATTTACAGCACTTTATTTTTTCAAATAATCTCTAGCAGCAGTAAACAATAAACTAACAACTAAAATAAGCAATGCCCATAAGTTGTTTGCAAACCAATTTACTACGTCTTTTGTTGCAGACAATAACCAAGAAACAATAGAACCTATAATACCTGGTAATGCAGCTGCTAATTTTCCTGCAAGAAAAGATAATAATTTTCCAAGATTTTTTAATTGTTTTTTTATCCAGTCTTGTACACCACCACCTTTTGATGGAGGAGAAGGAGAAGGAGAAGGAGAAGTAGTTCCACCAGTAAATGCTTCAACAATAACACCAATAATAATTCCAAAAGCAGTTGAAACACTAACTATTGTTATTCCTTGTTCTCTGAATAATGTTCTTATTCTTTCACCTAATGTTTTGTCTTCGTTTAACATTTTATGTATTGTTTGTTTAAATCTGTTTACTTGACTACGTAGTTTTTCTTTATTAATATTAATTACTTCTAGTCTTGCACTTCTCTCAGATTCCAATTCTCTTATTCGACTACTTATTCTATCTATTTGAAATTTATTATTGTCTTCTTTAGCTTGTTCTAATTTGGCATTTTCTTTTGCTAAGTCTTTATTTGTTTCATTCAGTTTTGCTAAATTATTTGCAATCTCATCTTCCGCTGTTGTAAATGCTTTTATTATACCATCCATCTCTCTTTTTGTCATTTTTGTTTGTGTTTCTTCATTTATTAAAGATGTTCCTTGTTCAATAAATGAAGTTTCTATTTCTTTCACATATGTTTCTGCATTACTTGCTGTTTCTAATAATTCTTGTCCTTCTTCTTGTGTAGATATTTCTTGTAATGGAATTTCTATATTATCGAG
Source organism: Mytilus californianus (assembly GCF_021869535.1). Taxonomy (NCBI): domain Eukaryota; kingdom Metazoa; phylum Mollusca; class Bivalvia; order Mytilida; family Mytilidae; genus Mytilus; species Mytilus californianus. The sequence continues at coordinate 32,030,560 of NW_026262581.1, forward strand.
TTCATTTAACATTCTCTGAAACCCTGCTCTACCTTCTCTTAAATTATCAGATATTGTATAATCATCTACACCTAAAACATCCCTGACAAAATTAACACCGTATTCTCTTTGAAGAGTGCTAAATTTATAAAACTTTAATACTCCTTTTTGGTAATATGTTAATGCAATATCATTACCTTTTTCATCTTTTACATATAAGATTTGTCTTCCCTTATGATTTTCCCCAACAAAAAAAACCTCTTCATTACGTATAGTTTCACCATTTTTTTTATAAAATTGTTTAATCATTTTTTTTGTAGTTTCTTTTTTACGAATTTTAACATCATTTTCTGATAAATCTCTTGATATTTCAAATTCCTTATTTATATTATTTTGAAACTCTTCATCATCTTGAAAAGACGTTTCTTCTTCTTCATAATCATCATCATAATCATTATTTTTAAACTCAGGATTATCAAACTCATAACCTCCTTCAGCCATTTTATTCATCTAAAATATTAGATAATAAACAATAAAAAGAACCTGTTAAAAACAACTTAAGATAAAAATAATTAAATTTTTTATTTAACATTATTTTTACATTTTTTACTAATTTTTCTTTTGTTTCTTCATCCATTTATTTAATTAAAAATTGATTCATAGTTTGGTGGATTTCCGTTATCAACTAAAATTATTTTATTAAAGAAAATCAAAGATTTTCCATTTTTTTTTTAATTCGTTTTTTACTCTATTTTCTGTTTCCTCAATTAGTTTTTTTCTTTCATCATCTGGTAAACTTTTTAAAATTACTTTTTTTTAATTTTTTTTCATCTCATTAAATTTTTCTAATTCATCTAAAATAAGTTTAAATTCATCTACACTTATCTGTCCGTCAGTTAAAGATTTTGATATTAAATCTTTTATGCTGTTTAACTTGCATTCTGCCATTGTTTTAATTTCATAATGTTTTTTTGATTTTGTTGTCAACTTTCTTCTAATTAATTTAACTAGACCTCCTAAACTTCCACATGCAACAGCTGCAATTTGTATGGGAAGTAAGATAGGAAAAGCTATTCCTATACCAGCTAAAACAACAGATGTCGAAATTAAACTTGTATCAACACCATCAGTAACATTAACTCCGCGTTTATATTTTTTGTATAGTGATTTACGTTTATCTCTCTCATTTATTAATGTTTTTTCTATTTCTGTTATTTTTTGTAGTCTATAATTTTGTCCATCTTCTATAGGTAATTCTGGATATAAATCAGGAGCTGTAGGTTGTTTCATTTTTTAAGGAAAAACACTTAATTTTTTTTTCTCTTAAATCCCACAGAATTCTTTCTTCGCCTGTTCTCCCGGTTTTTTTATTTATTTTTTTTTTGGAATTTTTTTGTTGTTTTTTGGGTGTTTTTAATAACGTTTTTTTCCAAAGTAAAAAAAAATTTTTTTGGGAGTAAGAAAATTTTGGTGTTTTTGCGTTTTTTTTTGCTTTTTTTTTTATGAAAATTTAGGGCTCTTTTACTTGAAATGAGGGTAATTTTTTGGGGGTCAAATTTTTTTTTTTTTGGAGGGGGGTATAGGTGTGTGATATTGTGTGGCGTTTGGGATAAAAATTGCATTTTTGTCTTTCTTCGTGTCGTTCGTATTGTAAATTTCAATAAATGTCCGTATATCTTGTTTACAACAAGAAATCTGTGAGGTTATTCTAACTAACCATACAACAAACGATAATTTTTCCATGTCCATTTTTTACTGACAAATCCCACATCAAATATATTGGTACATAGCTTTGGATCCATCCAATCATTTTATGATAGACATTTAATGGGGAGAATACGGCATCAAAAATGTCCAACCCTTACACTTTAACTGTAAGAATATACATGCCCCACATCAGGAGCCGTTGAATTAGTGCATTTTACACTTATTTTATGTTTTTTAGCCAAAAAAAAGTCAAAATTCTTTTCGCCTCGCTACGCTCGGCAAAAGATTCCATACTTCGCCCCCACTTTCCTAAATCCTGGATCCACCGCTGATCTTGATACATAGGAAAATGAATCTTAAAAAAGGTTAATTCTATAAATTCAATTGTGAAAAAAAAATTCACAATACCGTGCATTAACCCGGGGGAAAGTTGCCACGTAGAAACCCTTATATAGAATGTATGATATCCCGTAGGTATATAGTGAAACTGATAAAAAAGAAATCATTTTGATGTTAACAGTTTACTTGTCACATGTCTTTTCTGTGACTCATCAACCGTCCATCAACAAATATTACTTGATATTCAGTGAAATGATAACATGCAGAGTGTAAACAATTATTGTAAAAGCAGAGCAGCCTTAAATTCTTATAGTTTGGTCAAAGCCGATTCATAGTTTTACCGATGCAAGGATATTTTATATATTGAGTTGAAATGGCCTAGCGGTAGTCTGATCACTTCGAATGCAACACGCTTAATCAAATTTCGCATTAAATGCAAATTTTGCTTTATCCTTGCGGAGCATTCATAAAGTATTTAAAACTAAAATAAGAACTATAATAGCTTATAATGGCGATTGAAGTCTAACTGTAAATATAAAAAAGATCGAGATGTGGTATGATTGCCAATGAGAAAACTCTCCAAAAGAGACAAAATGACACAGAAATGAAGAACTATAGGTCACCGTACGGCCTTCAACAATGAGCAAAACCAATACCGTAATTATCTTCTATATTCATTATAATTTCATAAAATTATAACAATAAAACCTGTTTAAGACAGACTTGATCATCACCGCGGCTCAAGTGATATCGGTGACGAATATCATTATATCATGACTTGTAAAGTATGTTTGTATTCGTTGCAAGCTGTTTATTTCAGTGGTAAATTTTGGTAGATTTTAAAAACGAACTTCGAGAGATATTTATCATTTTTAAAACAATGAGGGCACGTGTCACTGATTACACAATTACTCAGCCGTGAATTATCCAATTAACAAAATTGTTTGGATTATCCTTATTGCTTATGAAAATCATGTTATTAAAACAGTGTTTTGAATAAAATTAGATTATACACGTTATACGATATTTTGAAGTTGTTTAGGAATTGTTTCATGTTGTTAAATTTACTTTATGCGTTGTGCATTTATACGATTATGAAGAAAAAATAAAAAATCTCACTTTCACTGCATTTTAATAAAGTTTCTCTTATGATCTTTGCCTGTTATATATTTCTTGCATGTAGAGATATTTCTAGTATCACACTGCACGCATGGAGTGTGATACGAAAATGTTTTACGCAAAACTTAATTTCGATTATTAGAAAAATACCCAAATATGATGAATGACAGAAACTGAGAGGAAAACGGAGATAGATTCAATTTCAGAATTTATCTAAATTCCGTCAAGGCTTGTAATACTGGACCCGTATGCATCAAGCTACTTAAGTTAAGATTTGTTCCAAACGGACGGATGCATGCAATCATTTTGGCTAGTAGTCCATACATGAAATCGCATTAAACATAAAGGTCTCAAAAAGAAGATTTTTAAATCAAATCTAGTCCTCAATTCATCTTTTCATCCTTTGCAAGTGATTCGGACACTTTAAAACAGCGTAATGGTACAAATGTAACATGTCATCTGACAGATGCTAATTCCTTACAAAATACGGCATCTTAGAGAACAGGAATTAACAAATACACTATTTTTAAATTTGCAAATCCAATTCACACGGAAGATCACTGTCACAATCCCTGACCACTGATTCATCACCAGATTTAACACAGATCACATTCATACGATTTTCAAAATAGAAATATATTCCAACAATATCATACAACTTAGGCACGCATATGAAGCCTTTTCGTTATTTTAGAAATACGTATACAAAATTGTGTGCAATATTAATATTGTATATTTAATACTACTGTTCTGGCATAGATACATCATTCACTTATCCAAGACGTTTTTGAATCTCACTTCCAATTTGCAATTTGGATTAACTCTGTATTGATACGGATGACAACACAAGACTAAAGTAAAGGAATTTCAAGTGGAAGCCCAGTGGTGTTAATAAAAACAGAAAACTTTTCGTTTGTTACAAAACAATCTTGATACATTGGTAAGATAATACTGATTGATTAATTGTTGGTGTTCAACGCTACTTTCAGCACTATTGTGCCATATCGTGACGGTCAAAAAAGGGAGTTCCCCCCTCCCCCACCTTTATTTGTAACCTTACCTATTTTTTGATCATTTGTTTTCGTCCAAAAATGTATGAAATATTTGCTACTGGACATTACGCAAACATCAATCATGAATCACCTAACACATATCTAAGGGAAGCCTTCTATGCATGCATTTACGTGTTTAAAGGTTGAATAATCAATTAATTACAAAATATATTGTGTTGCCAAAAAAAAAAATAATAACTTTATAACATTTATACATTTAAACCATTCGTTGATTTATCAAAATTTTTGGAAATATATATAAGTAGCAGTAAACATAAAAGAAGAACTTAGAAGAAAAGAAATATATATATATATAAGCGTGCATTGTGGATGCAACATTGCAGATAATACTTTTTAAAAATTCATATTATAAAACTTAGTGCTTTTTTTGTATTTTTATATAGAAAATACTAAAAGACAAAAGAAAACCCTCTTCGATAAACAAAACGTCTTAAATGGCCATTTCATTTTATATTATTTCAGAATTTGAACATCTGTGTCCCTGGATCTGAACAAGAATTTGTTCAATCTAAATTGTATCATGTCATGGCATTGTGAATTATTACTTATTAAATATGATATCATGCTACATAATGTCATTTCCGTACTTGATATAAAAAATCAAATAACTATTTAATTAGTTGGCACTCGCCGATGTTGTCGACACGGTAAGTATGTTTATCAACGAATACGCGTTATCTCTGTGGTCAAGCGTAACCGGGAGTTTAAAACATGCGTTTTTAATTGGAAAGATAAAACCTAACCCGACGGTCCCTAGATAATTGCATATAACTAAATTGGAACTATTTAAAACAATGACAAATTCAATATAAAAAAATCTCTTCATACGAATTTTCGAGAATCGAAATTTAAAGTGTAAAATAATTAGTCGTTTTATTTCTATTACATGGAGTCTTTTTTTAAATAATAAACATTTAAGTGGTTGTCATTCTCTTTCGCTCTCTCTCTATGATGTTTTTGCAGACAAAAACAATTCGCAGAATTAATCTTATTAGTCAGACATTAAACTTTCTCTCAGAACTTTTTGCATTAAAATTTAATTGGATGAAATTCAATAAGTATGTTATTATTCTCATCACTTTTAAGGATAACCTTAATAATGTTTGATTTTTGACAGAATTTTATATATTGTAGAATTCGTTCTTTTTGTAGACACTTATACTGTATGAAGATGATTCGTTCCAACTTTTATGAAGAAATCACCGACGTTTTTCTTATTTAAACTACATAAATATACATAAAAAAAATGCCGTCTTTTTTTCTAAAATCAATTTCTTTTCATAAAAATGAATTATTAACAAAGAATTTTTACACAAATGTAGAGGCTTATTTTGTAACGAAGATATTTCAAATCTCTTTACCGAAATCTGCATATGTTTATCTTTTGAAACAAAAAAGTTAAGGATGTCTGTTCAAAGGACAGAAATGTCCAAGAAACCGAAATTTTAAGTAAATGTTGAAAATTTCGAACCCATTTATCTTTTAAATCTAGCACACGAAGATATGCTTTTTATTTCATATTCAAATTGATTGGGTAAGAAATCGCTTGAATGCAAACTTTCGTAAAAAAAAATCACCGTGGGATGAAAACTGTATCGTATGCCCATAATTGCCCTAAAGCTTAATGTCATCGGCAAATTATGAGGGTCTGGAGAGGGGTTCATTATTTCTGTATTCTATTATTTACATGAAGATATACTTTTTATTTCATATTCAAATTGATTTGGTTAGAAATAGCTTGAATGCAAACTTTCGTAAAAAAAAATCATCGTGAGATCAAAACTGTATCGTATGCCCATAATTGCCCTAAAGCTTAATGTCAGACTATGAGGGTCTGGAGAGGGATTCATTATTTCTGTTTTTTATTATTTTTATGCCATTTTTCTCTATTCTGTATACTTTGCCCATTATTCTTTATTTTTTATATTTTAGTACCTCTTCATTCTCCATCTTTTATTTGTTTGGTCATTTTCTCTATTCTTTATATTTTTGTCAACTATTCTCTATTCTGTAAACCCCCATCCACACCCTCGTGTATAAGGGAAGACGATAAACATTTTAGTATACATACCACCCGTTGTCACTTCTCACCTGACACAGGATTTATATATTTATTACGTAATACTAACGAATGTTATATTATCGATATAGAAAATTCAGTAGAATATAATCTGTATCAATGCACTGGCATGTTAAAGGTATTTTGATCTGACAAGAATACATTTGTTTATTTTATTTTTAGTTTATTTAGTTATATTTGTTCATGTTTTAGGTTAGAACAATGCACAAAACCATCGTATTTTCAAAAAATCTCTAAAACGTGCTGATTTTGGAACCTTTATCAAAAGATTGGTATTACTTAGCTTTTGGGGTTTCAAAAAATATCCATTTAGTAATCAATTTGTGGCTTTTTTATATTTATATCAAAATTGAAATTCAAGGCCATATTTGCCAAAGAGAACAAGGTTAACAATTACCCAAAGTGCGACATGCGAAAAGATGTTTCGTTTTCCCTAAAAAAATTAAAATATTGAAGTAACGAATCTTTAAAGGTTACGTCACGTTAATATATTTTGAATGAAAAGGTGCAACTGGATGCACCCCTAAACAAAAAATGAAAACTAAAATGGCGGGTATGCGTCAATCAGACAGCAATCCAACACAAACACAAATAAGTTATCTGACATCTAGAATTAAGAGGTTTAAGCATAACCTGTGCTGGTATCAACTTTCAGAGTTCTGAGTAAAATTCTATATACGCATGTAGGACTTTGAACCGTGAAATAAATGCATTCCCTAAACACATACGGGTCCAAAGACTCTTCTTATTATAATATAACGGTAAACGAGGATCTCAATGAGAGGAACAAGTTAAAGAAAAATGTTAACGCAGAATTATTTCCACATCAAGAAAATCAAAGAGGACGATCTCTCATTTAGTACGCAACTGTAACTAATAGATACATAGACAATAACACTAGTGAATGCAAATGTATGTACTGAATTTGAAACAAATATACTGCACATCTAGCTTTCACGCGTCATATCTGAGACTGCTATATGTGTTATAGTAGTCTCAGATCATACAGACCATCGCACACCATCGGACGGCCCACTGCACTTCGGTGCAGACCATCTAACTTCAGCGTGACAATCAGACTTCAGGGTCCCCATTGCACCTCCGACTGATACATATATATAAAATTGAGAATGGAAATGGGGAATGTGTCAAAGAGACAACAACCCGACCATAGAACAGACAACAGCAGAAGGTCACCAACAGGTCTTCAATGCAGCGAGAAATTCCCGCACCCGGAGGCGTCCTTCAGCTGGCCCCTAAACAAATATATATACTAGTTCAGTGATAATGAACGCCATACTAAACTCCAAATTGTACACAAGAAACTAAAATTAAAAATAATACAAGACTGACAAAGGCTAGAGGCTCCTGACTTGGGACAGGCGCAAAAATGCGGCGGGGTTAAACATGTTTATGAGATCTCAACCCTCCCCCTATACCTCTAGCCAATGTAGAAAAGTAAACGCATAACAATACGCACATTAAAATTCAGTTCAAGAGAAGTCCGAGTCTGATGTCAGAAGATGTAACCAAAGAAAATAAACAAAATGACAATAATACATAAATAACAACAGACTACTAGCAGTTAACTGACATGCCAGCTCCAGACTTCAATTAAACTGATTGAAAGATTATGACTTCATCATATGAATATCAGGCACAATCCTTCCCGTTAGGGGTTTAGTATCATACCATCATAACATATATGAGAAGAACATAACCCGTGTCATGCCAACAACTGGTTTTTAAATAAATGTGTTTAGTGCCGATGCAAAGACCCTATAAGTGAATCAATATTAACGCCAAAATATGCAATCTTTAATGACCTGACAACAGTATCGTAACTATATCCCTTCTTAATAAGTCTATTTAAAGGTTTTGTTAGCTTCAGAGGTGAATACTGACATTTTTGTGCTTTATAAAGAATATTTCCATAAAAAATTGGATGTGAAATACCTGAACGTATAAGAAGTCTGCATGTAGAGCTATATTTACGAATGATGTCCTTATACCGATGATAAAATTTAGTAAATGTTTTGACTAGTTTGTGATATCGAAAACCCTGGTGTAATAATTTTTCAGTAATACATAAATTTCTCTCGTTAAAATCTAAAACATTGTTACACTTCTTTTTACTTGATTTCAATAATTGCAAACACTTTTCATACCGATTTCCTGATAATGGTTTTTATTGTACTAAAGTATTAATTGTTATTACCGCGGATATTGCCCGAGGAAAATATGAGTTTATTTAAGGGTATACAAATCTTCATAGCTGATATATTTTGATGCTTATAATACAAACAAAAATATATAACAAACATTTCGTAAATTGTCAGTATATAAATTTAGCAAAAATTATTTAGAAATGAAGGTTTCAGCTCCCTCAGACTAAGTTGGCCTTTGATGAATTTAGCTCTTATGTAAAAATAAGGAGATGTGGTATAATTGCCAATGAGACAACTATTCAAGTAAGTTCAATCAAGAGGATGTATAAGCAGTTACATGTATATAAAGGCAATCGTGCTTAAAGTGTTGTTTTGTGAGGGGATCAAGACGTAGGAATGTGAATGAGTGGTTTATGTGTGCAATAATTTCGGCCTCCTAATTATAGTGTAAATCTGCAGTTGTTTCATGTAGTTGATATACAAATTATCACAAACCTAAATGGATAAGATGAACGAATTAATAGTTGGTTGTTTAACGTCCATTGGCAACTGTTAGATGGATTATTAGGGGAGAACATTAATCATGATATAATTATGAACATTGGCAATCATACCACATCTTCTTTTTTATAAGAACATACATGCATGTGTAGATTTTCGTCTTAACTGTAAACGACAGTGTCCCCGGGCGTCAAAACCGAATTTAGACTTGTGTAAATTTCTGAAACATACATTTCATTATTAAACCAATGTAAAGTGTTCCGAATTCACTCCAGATTTCTGATTTTATTCTCATTATGAAATCAAGAAGAAAGAATCATCAAATGCTCAGGCAAAACAAATAATATCGTTTTGAGCTATAAAGCCACAGCGATCCTTAGGTTAGGATACACACAAGACCTTACGTACTACATTTTATTTTATATGCCACAAAACGTATCTAGCTTAGTTTAAATTAAAATAAAGAACAGAGAATAAAAAAGTTGCTAAAGAGAAAATACATATCCGTGTTAATTTTGCCTCAGTTTGTTTATTCAAGTTTGACATCCAACTTCTTAATCCGCAATCCACATTCACCCGACAACCTTATATATTGTGTATTCTTGATGAAATACCCTCATGTACATGCATGTGACCACCAGGAACTGGGCAAATCTGATATCTTTCATGGTATTTATCAAAACCTAAATGATTGAAAATATCTAAGTAGAATATGAATTTGCCAAATAAGCGTTCAGAATTTTAATCTAGCATAGTTCAACATTGGAGAAATGACTCAAGTTGAACGTTATTAATAAGATGTCCAAAATATATATATACATGCATATTGCGATTGGTGCTGCAGTGTATCAAAGGTGTGAGTTCAAATCCCGGTGAGAGACAAACATTTGTCAGCTAAAAGATCTAATTCTTACACTAGTGGGTTTAATTTTCAGACTCAATTATAGACGTAAGTAAAGTTTTAACCCAAAATCGAGAACAAGAGATTTGATATTTGCTGTTTCAAATATATTGCAATTGAATAAAGATAAAGTTACATAATAGTAAACCCATTTCTATAACATCATGATACACATGTACAAGTAGATGAAAAAATGAGTATCTCGCGATTAAAAAAAAGTTTTCCAATCAGTTATGGTTATACAAGTCTGTAAAGTCATCTTACAAAATGCACTAAAGACTGAATGAATATCATCCGATTTAGAATTAACACACGTTGAGTGCACATTACACGATTAAGAATGAATGAACGTTGAGCGCACTAAACACAATTGAGAATGAATGAACGTTGAACGCACTTAACACGATTAAGAATGAATGAATGTTGAGCGCACTAAACACAATTGAGAATGAATGAACGTTGAACGCACTTAACACGATTAAGAATGAATGAACGTTGAGCGCACGTTGAATGGAAAACACACAGAATGATGAACGATGAGCGCACGCACGTTGAATGCACGATGAATGAACGATGCACGCACGCAGAACGGACGATGCACGATGAATGCACGGAAATAGGTCAGTTTGAATTTTAGAAGGTCTGTATATATACATGTTTTATTCCACGAGTTTTCCGATGCAAGAATATTTTATTAAATTTCATATTGATTTTTTTTTCCCGTTTAGCCTGAATGGAGAATTTAGAAATAAAGTAGGAAAATAGATTATAGCCTAGCGTGCTGTCGAAATATACCTTGTGCGCTAAATTGTAGAAAAGGGAATTTGGTCCTATAAAAATTACAAATACGAAAATGAAGAATTTTTTATAGTGGCGGGAATTTGTGTTCGATCTCTGTTAAAATACAAGGCACTTATTTTTGCTAATATTTCTTTAGTTTACATGTAAAAATCATTGCAATTTATACTAGTAAAAGAATATATTGTTCATACAACCTTGACCATAACAGGTCTCATTAAATCATTCTCGTTGCTCATAGTAAGCCGATAAAACGTTTGTTTGGTGTTTTGTTTTTGTACTGATAAATGAAACAACTCCAAAATTGATAATTTCGTATCAAATAAAATGTTGTCCCGAATAAAAACTGAAACTCAATTTAATGAATAAAAAAAAACCGAGTATTTGATTTATGTTCATGTCGTACGAAATAAGTCCACCGGATTTAGCAGATAAATAACTGGAAAAATTAATTGAACAGTAAAAGCTACAATTTAATCCATCACTTGGTGTATGTCGTCTGTTTGTATTGTAAACATACTGAATTCGTTTTTTTCCAGAAATATATCTCTTAAATGAGTTCAAGTATATATATATATATATATATATATATATAAATAAATCCATAGGGTATCTTGTGGTAGTTGAAATTATTCAGTGTAATCATTTAGAGTCCGTCGTCGACTGTCATACATTTCAAATTGTTTGCTGTTGGTCGTCTGTTGTTAATGGCAGTCGGCCCTCTGTCTCCAAATTTTAGCCCCCACTCAGGTCAATGACCAATATTTTTTTGGAAAGGGGGGGGGGGGTATTTTTTTCGAGATAAACATTTTCTTTACTTAAAAAAAAACCTAAACAATTTTCTTTGTTTTATCATTAAATTAGCAGATGTATACTCAAGTTAGATTGCAACTATAGATGTTGAATTAAAAAAATCATTTAATCTGTATGGTTCGGGTGACCCTACTTCTGTTTTAACACATGACGCCATCAATCTACACGACCGTTTGGAAAATATGCGGACGATATAATCCATGGCTAATTCTCTTGTGGGTTAAAGAAAAGGAAATTTATGCCTTGAAGTAGTAAAATATTGTCACCTTTCAAATTATTATTTTTATTTTCATATTCAGATCTTTAATTGTTTTGGTTTTATGTATTCACAATTTTATAGAAACTCGTGACAATTTAGAACTTGATATATTGTGTAAACACCTGTTTCTTGTTGAAGACTATACACGTATATGTTGCCCTCTTGATGTTCTTATGTTGTTTTTGTCGTTCGATTGCTGTCATATTGACGTGTAACCCACATCTCAAACAGTTTAAGTTCCGGTTGATTACTTTTTAACTCAACTTTTCAATCAGTTTATGACAAACTGAAAGGGTTATCGAGTTAATTTATTGCTTTCTTTCCCTCAAGCCATGAATATACTCAGTGGAAGATATATATATATATATAGGTATAAGCGTTGTCTATTTTTATATGACAAGACCACAGTGGCAACAATATCCTTTTAATGTAGAATTCTTTATAAAAAAACTATGCCGACAATGTTCAAGCATCATCGCATACAGGTTTGTTTTATAAGACAGCTGATTGGATAAAAGTGATACATTCCCACGCCTACATTAATCTGATGTCCAATCAAATGCCTCCAGAAACCTGTCAATAAAACAATTACTGCAAAAATTGATAAGTTAGAGATTTGATTGTGTATTCGATATTTGAAAAAAGTAAGAAAGCTTCTATTCGTTCAACATTAAATTGCGAAGAACGTGTCGTGTAACAACCCTCCCCCTTTCATGTTTACACCTTCTTATTTTAACACTATCTTTTTCAACGGAGAAAATATAAAATATAACCGTACTGCAAGTTTCTGAATTTTGCAAGAATTCTATGTAGCAACGTGTGATTCACGGAATTGTCATATTTTCAAGGTTTAACAGACCTCTGAAAGAAGTTAGATCATACAATTTTCACCAACCATGTGCAAAAAAAAACCCACCGAATTATATTTGCAAATTGGAAAAGATTAAGAATTGTTTTATATCCGTACTAAAAATCTTCCGTAATTATTTGAAATAAAACAAAAAAAAATATGTTTCTCTTTGCCTGAATGCAAACGAAAACAAATTTTCATTTTATTCTTTATCTATAGTTTTCAAAAGAGGAAAAAATATCAAATTATTAAAAGAAAGACTAACGATAATATTACCATTCAGGTAAATGAGTTTTCCATAAAGTAACTAATTCTTAATTCACAACCGTCAATGTACTTGAAAAACTCTGGATTCATTTTTGATATTTACCTGATAGATAGATAAAAAAAAAACATATCTATCAGGAAGTTCGATGGCAAAAATGAAATAATAAATGTGTTTTTTTTTGTAGACGAGTAGCAAATTGAAGTAGGAGATTTTGTTGAAAGAAAATTAAAATATATTCACATCTTTCTGAGTAAAGTGTCAAAAATGCAACAGTATAATTGTATTAATAGTAACTGATGACTATTTTATGGATTAAAGGATTATAAGTCGAACACGATACTCGCACAATGTACATAATTTAAAACTGGTTTATTTTTTTTTCTATGGATTGCATTCCGAAGTGCACATGCTTGGCTAAGATAGTTGAATGTTCAGCGAACAATATTACATGATATGCAAATGATATCAATCGAAAGCAACAGAGAAAGATTTAAGTTTTGAAATCAGAGCATTCCTTAAATTAAACATTTGAAACAGATTTTTTTAAGCACCAGCATGCATATTTTGATTATATAAATATAAAATTGAGAATGACTGATGTACTTATTATTCTATCTAACAATTAGCATTGGTAGTCTCGGCAGTTTTCTCTCCCTGAGTGCGGGAGGTCTTTTTTAGCGGACAGCGGAAAGAAAGTCACAGGACAGAAAGTTACAAATTTGATAGGACAAAAAGTCACATATAATTTGTTAACAATTGATTGATTATATAAGAGACAAATCTTGAAATAATTACTTTTTATTACATATTTTCTTTTTACAGTTTGTGAAATTGTTCATTAGCCTTGATAAATGAAGATTTATTAAATTTTAATCATTAGAAGGATATGTTTTTTGAAGCACAATGAAGCCATTTAGGCACCAAGCCACTTTGACATTTTGTTTTTGAAATGAGAAGTAACACGGGTGCTATATAAAACAAATCTGCTACGAAACAGAAATATAAACCGTAAACTAGATGTATAATTATGTACATTTTCTTTTTAATAATTGTTTCATAACTTATTCTATGTTATATTTTTCTATAATATAGTTTATTCTTTTTTTTTAGTTCTTGTTAAAAAAGACTTGATGCTTAAAAAGGTCAGAGAAGTATCAAAATCGGGTTTTATAGGTACCTATACTAAATATAAACTGTTACCTAGATTTTTGAAATATGCTTGCATTCTTGTTGCATTTATTTTGAAATAATGTTGTATAATTTGTAAATGTAATAATTTTATCCGGTGTATCCTTATATATGATAAAACATGGCAACATATTTCACATAACTTCCATGGATAAAACAGTCACAGCGTTGCACGGGTATTTATAATTATTAAGATAGTGTTTGACAGTCCGTTTCGGTTGAATGCTCAGATAATCCGTATATTAAAATGTAAATAACTTTCACCAAACATCTGTCATCTGTCAAAAATTAGAAAAATATAAAGTAAATAAGATACTCAGAATATATTTTCCTTGACTAATTTTATATGGGTAAGAACAATTATTTTAAATCACAGACGAAAATGTTTTTAAGAACATTTTTGATATTTATTACTAATCATTATATCTTTACAGACGGAACGAATAAATACTAAATTACTTAATGCAAGAAAGCACGACTGCAAAGTTTTTATGACTTGCACACTTTTCCGGTTACACCAGTTATTCTTTTCTTATATAACCAATTAAATGTTTACTTGAAATAACATCGGACAAAAAATGAAATGCAACTTTGCAAACGTTATTTAATTAATAGACATACAACATAACATTAAAAGACCACAAAAGAATACCCTCCATTCTTTTCCGATTTTATTCATGAAAGGGAAACAACCCCTAATAAACACAGAGAAAGTGTCGCCCGTTTTGTATCCGAATATTTAAAATCTTAACACGACTGAACACGATCTTACAAAGTCTAAACAGCATTTTTACCTTTAGTCTGATTTGATCTGAACATGGTCTGATCAAGTCTTAATCGGATGCAAGAACAATCTCTCTTGTTTATCTTGACATGACTGAACGGACTTAACACGGTATATCGTGACAGCGTCTGAAAGTCTGAAAAAGTCTTGACGTTTTTCTCTAGCAGTAAATCCAGTCGATTAAGACTTGATCAGACCAAAATGACCGTTTCAGACTCAAATATTGCTACTAGTGTTTGCCTGCTTTTCCTTCTTGCCATTCTTAGATATGAATAATGAAATAAATACTACTGTTATGATTCAAAATCAAACATAATTTATTAAAAGTTATATGATATAAAATGAAAATGACGTTGGAAACGCGCAGATTGTCCGTGAATTAAATTTAAGCAAAGTAAGACATTTAAAAAATATCAAAAGTGCTACAAGCCTCAAAGGAATGCACATTTTTAAATTCATATAAATTCGTTAAGAAAATAAATACATTTATTATGGAACATAATTTGAATAAGATATGAGCATGCTCTCAAAACTACTATCGGAGTATTAAATCTAGAAGAGGAATATGACATAACACCAGATTTAAGCATTTTTGATTTAAACAGACTCACGATGAATTATATGCTTTTATATGCAGCGTTGATTATATTAATCTGTGGTACCTTTCTCATGTGAGTATAAATAATTTCTTTGTTTAACCATATTGATTATTAGTTAGGACCTCGCGATGCTAGCAACGATGATAAAATTAAGCTTTTTGAATAATAATAAACATGATGTTAACAATAATATTGAGCAAAAACAAAAGATCCCCATGAAACACTATCGACTGTACGACAATATAAAAATAAGAAGATGTGGTATGATTGCCAATGACACGAATTTCCATCAAAGTTAAAATGAAGTGGATGTAAGCAATTATTAGGCAACCGTACGTCCTTCAACAATGAGAAAAACCCATACCGTATAGTCGGCTATAAAAGGCCCCGACATGAAACATATTAAACAATTCAATTGAGTAACTAACGGCCTAAGTTATAACAAACCAATTTACAAAATTACAAAAAAAAATATGACAGACATGAACCAACGACAACCGCTAAACTACAGGCTCCTGACTTGTGACATTCTAAAGAAAGATCTTTTTAGCAAGAATAACTGATATTTTTATTAACAACAAAAAGATTAGTTACATAAGGTGAAAATGGTGAGTGCCCACAGAGCTATATGCGGTTTGTTCTACTTTGCGTATCTAGGATTTCCTCAGCGTACTTAACTATATAAAAACATATGCTGATATGGTGGTGGTCATTTTGGTATTAATTAAACGGTTCAATATTAAACAATTTTCGGATGTTCATAGTTTATACTACGCTTCATATACGATTTTGGGACAATTCCTACAATGTGCATACTGTAGTTGTAACTTTAAATGCGTTTTCACATATCCAATAAATTTAAGAGAAGTCATTCTGTTTCTTTCGAACGTTAATCTTGTACTTTTTCCTGATCATATTAGCAATTACGATACAGATTTCTTAACCACGATTAAGCAATACCAATCTCAAATTTATAAATAGGGTAAATAAGTAATAATTTTGTTTTCCGTTTACCTAAAGCTTCTATCTATATATATTGTAAATGACATTTTGAATGGTTTGCACTTTGACAATCTTTAAGAAAAATCGCATTTTTAGAGACATTATGACTATAGTTACCTACCTAAAGAAAGTTCATCATTGTGTGGAATCTCTGAAGCAGGTTTATTTTTATAAATCTGCGCACACCATTTCTGTTTTACCTGAGATATTGTATCACAATCAAGAACTTTAACATGGTAACGCTGGTCACTATTTCCATTCAAATCTATTTGCAAAGTCTAATAAAAGAAAAGAAGTCCTGGAGTAACACATTTTAATAGCTTGCGAATACAAACCCCTTCTCTTCCATTAAAATTGTTCTTTACATAAAGATAGAATTGAAATTATCATAATGTGCATTTCTGATGATTATATTTTATTTGAAACGTTTAAAATTTTAAGTTATATAAAGCATTTCAGTTTTATCATAAATAGTATAATTACTTTATTGATGTACATGTTTCCACTCTACACTGCAATTAGAATTCACATAGACACCCCCTCCCCCTCGATATTTCATAACTGGAATTGCTGACCCGTCAGACGCACCTACGTTAAATATCTGAGGATATCACCAGCGCAGTAGTCAGCACATCTGGGCTGACATGAATTACCATTGATACGGTCATAATTATAAATCAACTCTTTACAAAACTAACAGTTTCTTAACGTTTTTGATTCGAGTGACACCGATGTGTCGTTTGTAGACTAAACGTGTGTCTGGCGTACAAATTTGTAATCATGGTATCGGTGATGAGTTTATTAACTTTTACGGCGTATGTGTCCCATTAATATTTTGTCATTTTTGCATCCTTTGTAACTAAATTAATAATAATCCATGGTCCTATGATGTAAAACATATATTTTCTACATTGTTTAATCATACATAAGAATTCGGAATATTTTAGTAACAGCAATTAAACCAAATAGTTCTTAAACATACAATACGATCTAACATTATCTTAAACTTTTAAAATATAAAACCCGTTTGAAATTAGAAAAAGTGAACTGACGAATAATAAATTAATTCAAAATTATCTTTAATGAGTGTTTTTCAATCTATCTGACCGAACCAGATTGAAGAGGCTGTTTAAGTACAATATTATTAATAGAAACACAACTTATATTTTACATACAAGAGTTTGATGTTCAATCCTTATTTTGAGAAGCTTTTCCTCTGCAATGGTGTTTTTTGAATTTGCCGTAAGTGCATCAATTGGTCCCATTTCAATAATAGTCTGTACTGCTTTGTATAACATAAACAGTTGCATACCGCTGTGTGACTGTAAAAAAAAAAGAATGCAAAATCGTTATTTATATGTAAATGACGAAAGGAATTTGTTAGGTTAATATATCGTTCTTCCCGTTTTCGATTTCAATTTAAGAAATAGACGTACAATAACATAAATAAACCATGATTATATTCTGTATTGTAGAAATGTTTGTTTAAAACACGAATAGTGACAACCGTTACGGTAATTCCGTTACGATATCTTTCTCTACATTAAGTGCATTGAAATATTATGAATATTGAGAATGAATCAATGAGTAAAAGCTTAAGTGGTATGCATATTTACATCATATCGTAAAGATAGAATAGTATGTACTTGCACAGAATATTATTAAAAAAATCAATATTTTAGAACATTTAACGTACCCAACCTTCATGAATAACGCATTATACAAATGCATTTAAAAGAATTGAAAGCAGACGGACACCAAATTAATTGCATGTCTTTTACATGTTTTTGAATACTTCAATACATACTATTAATTGTTTATACAGTCCTGTCTGTAACCAATTTACCATTAACCTCATGGTAATTGAATCTAACCTACAAAATAATAAATCAAAACTTTATGATGGGGGAATGTATGCCATCGAATTTATCACAAGCAGCAGATATTCCACTTTGCAAATACTCCTACAGATTTTAATTTAGTCTTTTCATAGAATACTAATCTCTTTAACATTCAGAAAGCTTTAATTTGAACGAGCAGTAAATTACTTGTGTATTATTGTAAGAGCTACACTATGAAGTACCTTTTAAATAAACTTTTCTGGTGCTTTTTTGTTGAGGTCCGAATACGGTCTATCAGCAAACAATGAACCAATCTACAAAAAAAAAATAATTAAAAATAAAACAGTATGTGATTGTACAAAGCTAAATGTAGGAATGGTTGACCTCATCCAGAAACAATCAGGAGAACTGTTATGTATGTAATCTGAGGCATTTTTTACATTTTCACCATGAAGCAGATTTTGACAGTTCAACCCTGAACAAATTTAGACAGTTTTATAAGAATAGATTCTGGCTCTGACTGCTCTATGCTAGAAACGTTTTTGGACCGATCTTTTCTTGATTAGAACAGATCCAGACAGGTCTGTTCTTGAAAATAACAGTTTTGGAAAATTGGACCATTAAAACCTTTTTTTGCAGTTCTTCAATTAAATGGTTTTGAATAGTTCTACCCTAGAACAAATTTTAGAAGTTCCATCCTAGAAAAAATTCTGGCAGCCAAATCCCTAGTAAAGTATTTGACACATAAATTTATTTATTAAAATAATTTGTATTAATCTGTTTTAATTCATTTATGTATTAATCGATTGTTCAGATTGTATCATAACTATTTGGAACTATTCTTGGGAATAAACATTGTCTTTTCTAAAAAAATATATATATATATATATATATATATATATTATTTAAAAAAGAATAAGACAGCTCAACTAATACTAAACAACAGTTGTCTCATAACACATGATAGTTTTATGTCGTGATTATCCCTACGAAGCTCATGTTTAAAACCAGTCACAAAGAAAGTTATATGAACTTGAAAAATCTAAATGTTATCAATGTTATTAAAATCTCAGTAAAATTTTCATGTTTAAGGGAATCAATGTGAAGCAAATTCACATAATTCAAGAGATGACCGTAACTTTTATTAGCACAATCGTTCTTCACATTTTCTTCTTTGTAAAATCACACTTTTTTTCTTTCAGAATGAAAGGAAAAGTGAGGTTACCGAAATCAAATAAATTGTGGATAATCAATTAAGCTTTTTATGATATTAAAATATAAAATTGAATTTTTAAGGGTTTTTTATTACACAAAAGACAAAAAGAAAAATCAATGTGAACCCTGTTTGTACTATCTACAAGTATTGGGATTAAAATACATATGGGTATTTAAACAGTTGTTGCGTCAGAATATTAGTATGGGTGTCCTAACATGAATACATTATTTAATGCACTTGAGGAAAAGATTCGCAGTTTGTACTAAATAATACACCGTTGGATATCACCAAATTACCTTAATTTACCTTATTATACAAAACTCAATTTGAAAAAGGAAATTGATTTATATTAATTTACTTCTCTTGCATTGTCAGCATATTCGGCTGTTCTAATGTTTGAATGAGTGACTCCAAGAAAAGCTTATTCGACAACAATATTTCGAATGTTTCCATTGCGTTCTGTATTCTGGGTTTCTTGTCAGTTGTTGTCTGCAATAAAACAAATGCTTTCAGTTTCCAGCCAAATCGACCATTATAAAAAAGGTTACATGTAGAATAGAACTAAGAGATCAATAATTGTCATTCGCAAAAAGCGTGTACTTAGGACCAAGCATGTGTGTACAACATCATCTTGGGTACAAATACAAAAATAAGTTATTCCTCATACATTGTCATATGAGAACCTCCGACAGAAATATACCAAGAGACATTCAAATTCATTAGTAGAAAACAAGCTGAAAACGCCATTGCAAAAAAGACAAACAACAGTATAGAATACACAATACAGAAAAATAATGTCATTATGACTGAGCAACTCGAACCGGACAAAAACCGGCGGTGATTTCAGCTGCACCGGAAGGGTAAGCAGATCCTGCTCCACATATGCATGATGTGACACACATCTTTATTTTACATTCATTTTTAAAGCTATATCTTTACTACCACATGTTGAAATTAAGGTTTCTCAAAGTTTGACAAATCAAAATCAACAATGAATCAAAATGAATTCAACAACTAGCGAAACTCTTCAATTTATAGGTGAAGAATAAGCGTAATTATAAGATTATGCGAGAAGAATTTAAGGAAAGCGCTACATACTGCATCTCAGTTTTTTATTTATATGGGTTGTGTCTGTCCCAGAAAGTCTGAATTGTTTTACAGTTGATCTCTGACAGTTGATGTATATTACCACGAGAAAATGTTAACGTACATTGCAGCGAGTGCAACTCAAACTTAAGTTAAAGAAACCCTTCTTTATCTGTCATAGCTGTACTAAAACCCTTTCGAGAAGATCATTGTCAGATTAAGCATTATTTTTTTGTGTTGTTGATTGAAGTAAAATATCGAAAATTAGTGTAAATCGTGAAACAGAACACAATACAAGTATAACGAAAGTCTTAATAAAAGCTGAATAAAACACGTGAGTTATAATGCAATATGCTCAGAACAGGGGCATGACCGTTGGAATACAATTACCACAAATGTTTACAGATTGCAAAATGCATATTATGAAAAATCACTTAAAATAACGTTTTTCCAACGTATAAAGTTTAAAACATGATATCAATTAGAGTGTTAACAGAGTACAAAATTTGCTAGGTTAACAATTCAATCAATTCAAAATCTATTCGATAAGTAACAAAAGTAACAAACATTTATTAGCCAATTAGATGATTGGCATGTAACAAAATGGTGATTGAAAACCCTGTTTTACCAGATTGGTCTTATTTTTTTTTAATGTAGAGCAAACACAGGAATCATGGTTTACCTATTTCAGTTGCAATGTTTATTTTTATACGCTATTTCTAAAATGAAATAGCTTTGCTACTATATGTTTATTTCAAAAGGGATACATCGTAAAAAAGCAGAAATAATGTTACCTCTGAATCGTGAAGCAGCGGGTTTGATTTAATGTCTTGGTTCGGAAAGAGAAGATGGAGGACATAGGTTTGGTAGTCGCAAAATGGCACTCTTGTTGTAACTAGTTCCGATTTGATGTCTCTAATATTTATCTGAGCATCAGCAAATTCAAACTATTGCAAGATAATTTAATAATATGCGAAATGAGAACCCAAATTGTGTGCAAATAAAAGACAACGGAAAAGACGGCTTGTTATCTCCATTGGTAAATTTACACTTCATTTATTAAGAACTTTACGTAATTCATAGCAACCTTTGCTAAATAATGTTTTCAATGATCTGTATTTATTTAATTAGTTATCAACAACCACACTATCCCTTTAAAATTAAAATGAAGAAAAAGAAATTCGGATAATCAGTTTTGTTTTGTTTTGGGGATTACTTATACATCCTAGCTTTCTATGTTTTAGGATTCAGAGTTCCCAAGGAAAATAAACCCAGAAAAGCGCGTTGGACGCATCAATTTTTTTATTTTTGTTTTTCCTTGCCCGTTGATGTGAATACCTTGGGTTGATTTCATGTAAACTCGGTCGAACATCATCAACAATAGGTCATACAATTATTTCCTTTCATCTCAGCTAAACGTAGAAAAAAAAGGATCAGTGTGAATCTTTTAAAAATTTGTAGTTACAAAATACAAAAATGAAATTAAAAAAAAATCCTTGAAACCCCCTCCCCTCCCAAACAAAAATCCTTGTATGTATTGGTTTGATTTTGGGACTTCAACGCTCTCCAACTTTTAGCTTTTTTGGGCTTTTTAACTCTTTGATTCGAGTTTGACTGATGAGTCTTTTGTAGACGAAATACACGTCTGGCGTACACAGTTATAATAAACATAAGGAGATAAGGTATGATTGATTGCCAATGAGATAAATATTCACCAAAGTTCAAATGAAGTTGATGTTAGCAATTAATGCAACCGTACGGCCTTTAAAAATGAGAAAACCCCCACACCGTACAGTCAGCTATAAAAGGCCCCGACATGAAAAATAAGCCTGGTATCTTTGATGCTTTTAGGTCTTTCCACTTTTCTGTGGAAAGACCTTTTGATTTTCTGATTATTATTTTTTTTTCTTCCGCCAAAGTTTGATCTTGCGTCAAATTCTTGTTTCGCAATATGTGGTTTAGATATTTTATATATAGTATCATACAGTTTATGCGCTTTTAAATTTGACCCTTTTTATCGAACAGTTTTCTGTGTAACAGTTATCTCCCCATTCACTGTTTATCTTGTGTGTGCATCTCCTTCGTAACAAAAAAAAATCTTTTTCTAAATTGTTCGTTATATACTCAGGTATTTTTGGCTGATTTGGATCGAATCGATCCGGCATAGTCTTATAGGAGTTATCTACCTTTACCAAATAAATTTGTCGTTATGTTTTAGTAACTCATAAACCGTTAGCCGTATAAACCTAGAGTCTTTTTATTTGAGGTTCTTTGGTCCTTACTTAGAAAATGAAGTCAAGGTTAAAGGTCAAGGTCATGTTCTCAATTTTGACTTTTGCTTGCTTTTGCATTTCCTCTGACACTTTTAAAGATAAATATAAAAGAACTAGTGCAAAATGTTTGCTTTAATGTGATAAAGATATGATGCATTTGGTCTAATACAATCTAATGACATCTTAAAGGAGTTATTGCCCCTAAAATGTTTTAATATAAGGTTGATTGATTATTACTTCAACTTGGTTCTTTATAAAGCCATAGGGTCTTTTACAAAATGTTGAGTGACATATGAACTTGGAAAGTGTCAACCTGAAGTGACCTTGAGTAAATCGGAAGTAGCCATTTTTGAACTTTTTTCATGGAAAAGTACATAGAAACCATATATTTTTTAAAAAGGCATATATAAACCTATCATTTGAAACCGGATGTGACTATCAATATACCGAAAGGAGCTCATTATCTCCCTTATTAAAGGCAAATGTATATATAAACTATATATATTTTTGGAATCAGTGTATATACAGCTATCATATGAGACCGGAAGTGACATTTTCTTCTAAACAGGAAGTTGCAAACTATCCCCTTTTTTCAGGCAAAGATATATAAAAACCGTGTATTTTTTAAATCTGTGTGAATAAAGCTATCATAGAAGACCGGGAGTGACATTTTCTAAATCGGAAGTAGCAAATCATCTACCTAATTTTAGACAAAAGTATATAGAAAGCATATATTTTCTTTAAATAAGTTTGCTATCATTGGACGCAAATAGTAATTTTGAGTAAACCGGAAGTAGCTTCTTATCAATTACTTCAAACATTGATGTGGAAAGGCCTTCAATTGTTCTTTGAACAATTGGTTTTTAATTTGTAATGTATTGTTTCTATTTCTACACACATTGGGAATTTCAAACCGTTCCTTTTCATTCGTTTGATATAGAAGTTATACTGAAAGAGTTGTAGTTTCTTGTTTGAAATGATGACGTACAAATTTACATTTATTGTTTTTGGCTAATGAAGAATATTTTGTTTTACTAATACTATAAAAAATGTAATCTTCTCTACTAGCTTTCCGTATCATTTCTTCTCTTGTCATCAGTTCCATTTTGAATTCTTTTACAACTCTTTTCTTTTTCTTCCTTAAAAAAACTACATCCGATACGCTAATGACAACAGCTGTAACCAATGTCGCAGCTAGAACACCAACTATGATGGCTAATATTTTGACATCTTCTTTGTATTTTAAGTCACCAATGTATGCTTCGATCCTTCCAACAAAAACCTTTTTATTCAAAACAAGTTAAACAAATGTTTAAAAGAACTTTTGATAATTACTATATATCGACTTAAAACGGAAATCAGATTTATATTGTTATAGACATATGTAATGTTATAAAACATCAATAACTGTATGTTTCAAAACAGAGTATTTTATCTCTGCACATATACATGTATTACAATAAATTCCATATTTTTTCAAAAAAGTAATACTTCAAAAACTGCCACAAACCGTCGAAATGTATATATTTCACTTGGAATAGGACATGCAGAATTAATAAAGTACTTCAAGATGACATTATATCGTCAAATAACTGGCAAAATTAAGAAAATGACAGTTCAACACCTAATTTCGTTTAACCTTAAAATGCGGGATTTTCTCAAACAATTCGTCTCCGAAGCAAATCGTCTACTTAAAAAAAGGTACATTGGTGGCATTGGGCTGTTTTCTGCTCTTTGGTCGGGTTGTTATCTCTTTGACACAATTCCCCTTTTCCATTCTCAATTCTATTGACATTCAGGTTTCTTTCTTTTAAATACATACATAATGATTAAACTTACAATAACATTAACCGTATTTACATCTGCTTGATCAGTCCTGGGTACTGATTTAGGTGGCAAACATGTGATTAATGTCATAGCAATATCAGTTATGAGACAACTTCCATCCAAGCCAATATGTATACTGTAGTCTTTAGGTCCGGCTCCATTTAAAATATTTGCACCCTATAATGTGATTTAATTGAAATATAAATTGAACAATTTATTCGGTATTTTTTTTGCTTGACAATTTTGGTTAGATATCAGATGATAGATCCTGACAAATTACGACCATAGTACAATGATGTGACTTACCAAGAACAACATGGACGAGAGAGAGAGAGAGAGAGAGAGAGAGAGAGAGAGAGAGAGAGAGAGAGAGGACAGTGTAATATGAAATAACCTCCAGCAAAATTATTTTATTGAAGATCATTTATGCAAAAATCGCACTTATAATGTTGTGATAGGAACCTTACGACACAATTTGAAACATTCATCTTCATTTTCAAAATGTTTTGCTCGCCATTTCGTGTTTGTAGACAATTATTTTGAGTAAGTTTAATATTGACTCTAACCGACTATGTTTGTCCCTGTACCAAGGGAATAGCAAAAAACGTGATATCAAATAAATGCATCTGAAAATAAGCCTATTATAAAAAGATTTTTTTTTATTTCCCCCTTAATATTTTAGTTTTTAGTTCCTGTCTGCAACAATCTTGTCAGTCCCTGTTGTTGATGTTTTCTTCATTATCTCAGTATTCAATTATTACTGTAATCAATTTTATATTGATTTCAGGATATTGTAGGTATTCTATCTTTAATTTGCAATTTGCCAGTATCCTGTCACAAAACCATCTTTACTTGCTCAAATGATTTGTATTTTGTATAACCACCCGATGACGACGTTGACTCACCGTTCAAACACGTTTAAATTGAACAAATTGTGTATATGATTAGGGGGGGATGCATTCAGTAAACTAATGAAAACATGCTGCACGTACTATATCCATAGTTTTTAAATTTACCTTGATTTGAATAGGAGACTCCTTGTCATACTCGAATACGCTTGGAAATCTTTCGAATGTTGGATCGTCCACATATTCTATAGTGACTGAAAGTATCAAGCCATCAAAATGAACATTAACAGTTTGATTGTTTGGCTGATTCTCTAATTTTGGTGGCGTTTCACAGACAGCTGAAGTATCTTCTAGTGCATTGCAAGGTTTGTTCTAATTAACAATATTAAATTAAAAAAAAAATGAATATCTGTTCAAGGTTAAATAGTTCAAAAGAAACAAAATATGTCCAAGCCTACTTTACATTTGGATGATAATGTATATAAACATTGTTAATAGAGATTAATTATATCAGGTTAATAAAAAATTAATAATCAAGAAAGGCTATTAGAAAACGACTGACATTCGCATATTGATACACTTTATGTATTTAGTTCTAGCGTTTTCAACTGTTTTAATTCCGTATGGTTTTTTTTTATTTGTTCAAGGTTAAATAGTTCAAAATAGATTAAATCAACAGAATAAAATATGTCCAAGCCCACTTTATGTTTTGATGATAATATAAACATTGTTAATAGAGATTCATTATATCAGGTTTATGAAAAGTAATAAATCAGAAAGGCTTTTAAAAAACGACTAACATAAAATCATTGATGCACATTGTTTATTTAGTTTTAGCGTTTTCTACTATTTCAATTCCCTATTTTCTTTCCGTTTTCAACGTGAGGGTAACTGAACACTCATGTAGATAAATTTAAAACATAAACATACAACTGTAACATAATTTACAAATTGAAATAGAATTCCATGCGACTGTCATATAAGTAAGAGGTTTAGCTAGCTATAAAACCAGGTTTTATCCGCCATTTTCTACATAAGGAAATGCCTCTACCAAGTCTGAAACATGACATTTTTTTTCCATTCGTTTGATGTTGTGTTTGAGCTTTTTTTTGCCATTTGATAAGGGATTTTCCGTTTTAAGTTTTCCTTGGAGTTTGGTATTTTTGTTATTTGACTTTTTACACTAACTTCATTAACAGTTCGACTCACGACAAGAATCTTTAATTAACCATCAATTACAAGTGTTGATTTTAGACATTTCTATTCGATATAGGTTATAGGTATATCGGAATCGTATATAACTCGTCAAAGACACGAGGCTTATACTTTGTTTAGCCAAACGCGGGTGTCAGTGATGCTTGACTTAAATCGGTAGAAAACATAATCAATTTAGATATAAGGAGCAATACAAAAAGCGCATTCAATCACAAGTATATTTAAAATCAACCCGCGTTGAAACTTTATGAACAATTTTTCATTGTACTTCAGAGAAATAATTCCTTCCTATACATTTATAAAACTACTTCTGTTGTGATTTGTTTCAAATAAACACACACATATAAATAAGTACGTTTAAACAAGTGACAACTCTACGACTGATCCATCCATTGGATCACCAGTGAAGGTGATTCACGGCTAAAAACACATATTATATTCATATTTACTCTAAATATCAGCACAACAATGTTAAATCTGCAAATTTTTGTTCTTCCCTCGCAGGGATTTGAACTCATGCTATTGGGATATCGTGACAACACCGCCTGCACTGTGTACTGTGCTCTAGACCACTCAGCCACCTAGACTGAACTAAAAATTCAGCTTTCGGTGGCCTAGTGTTACCTTTCCTCGTCAGTAGAATCTAGAGTTGTAACACAGTACATGATATATTAGGCATGAAGATGGAATTGATTGCAGATTAGCTAAATTATCTGTCATAAAGGATCGTAAGATGCAGTCACAGAAATAATTATTTGATAAGTACGTCTAAACAAGTGACAACTCTACGACAGATCCATCCATTGGAAATTGCAAATTTGCAGATTTAACATTGTTGTGCTGATATTTAGAGTATTTATGAATATAATATGTGTTTTCAGCCGTGTATCACCTTCACTGGTGATCCAATGGATGGATCTGTCCTAGAGTTGTCACTTGTTTAGACGTACTAATCAAATAATTATTTCTGTGATTGCATCTTACGAACTTTACGACAGATAATTTTGCTAATCTGCAATCAATTCCATCTGCGAGACTAATATAGCATGTACTGTATTACATCTCTAGATTCTACTGACGAGGAAAGGTAACACTAGGCCACCGAAAGCTGAATTTTTAGTTCAGTCTAGGTGGCCGAATGATCTAGAGCGCTGGACACAGTGCAGGCGGTGTTGTCACGATATCCCAATGTTTCGGCGAGGGAAGAACAAAAATTTGCTTCCGCAAATTTGCAGATTTAACATTGTTGTGCTGATATTTAGAGAAATTAAGTTTATATATATTTATATATTTGAATAATTTCATCGTCAGAACAGAAGTAAATGATTTTAAGGATATCAGTTTTTTTTCTTCAAAAACTCACCACTCTTTCAACAGTTATTTGTCCTACATTTTTTAACCCTTCACCCTGAATTGTAAATGTTGCGCCACCACTAAAGAATAGGACAAAATCAATATCAACAAAGAAACGTATGCACGTTTTTACAATAGTTAATACAAAAACCAAATAATTACTGTAATATGTATTGTTTTATTTCTTTGATGACTTCTTAATCTCAGCAAAAGAGTAAGATGTTGGATATACGCCAATTATACAGCAATCAAGCAACGGAATAAAAGCAAAACGAAGTGTCATCAGTTCTATATAAACGATAATTTATTACCAGCCTAGTAGCCAGTACTTCAGTTCTGGCATGTTAACTCGATATCTATTTATTTAAACTGGCTGTAATCATGGTAATAAAATTTCGAAATTTTTTGAATTCAGGAATGTTTCTTCCTTATTCAAGGCTCTGATCCCTTGTTCTAGTTTGGCTTTACTTTTGGCCCTTTTTGTTTTTGTAGGTCTTCAGATGTTGGTTTAGGTTTTGAGTGTTCACATATTTTGGCCTCGGACATCAATAAAGAGTCATTGATCGTCGAAATGCGCATCTGGTGAAGGAAAATTGGCATCGCTAATGCTACTCATACCAATGGGTCAATACCTTTGCTGGTGGATTGTTAATCCCCGAAGGTAACACCAGCCCAGTACGAAGTACTTGCAAATTCGCATATTGATTTATTACAATTTGCTGTTATTGAATTTCGAAATCATTTCAAATTGACGAATGTATCCCCTACATGCAGTGCTTTGAATACTTGTCCAGGTTTGACTAATTACCCTCTCTTGGTTTTATCAGCGCTTCAAAGTTTGTTTTAGGTTATGGACTTTAAAATGTGTCGGCCTCGAGCATCTCTGAAGTAACAGTACTTGTCGAAATGCGCAACTTGTGCAGTAAAATAGGTACCGTTAAATGTAATTAATACATTTCAAGATTTTATTATTTATTTCATTTTACATATTTACGTGTACTTTTACCTTTGTTGAGCTTTCGTTGATTTATTTGAAAGATTGAAGCTTGGATCCGGTAAATATTGAAAAGTTCCATCAAAACGTAACACGGTCAAGTCATCAATCACAACCTGCAATCGACTCATATTTCGAGGGACATCTGATTTGCCAGTCTTGCACTTGATGTGCTTTTCATTTGATATGTTTTCCAAAGCACTGTAAATAAAGAAACACATAATGATTTACAGTGAAAAATAAAATAGATGCAATTCCAAAAAAAAGCTCAAAGAAGTTGAAGCACAATATCAACAGAACAAAGTTTTGTTTTCGGGACGGAATGGTCGATTTTTTTACACATATGGAACCTATTGCCTTTATGTTTTTTTGTTGAAATGGGTGAAAGTTGTTGACATAAATAACTCATCACATACACCACACATATAATGAATGTATTAGATACGTAAATAAACATGAAATGGCAACTCAAAACAATGTCTTGATAGACACTTATTCTAAAAATACACTGACATAAAAAAATATATCTTTTTTACAACATTTAGATATGATATTCTGTCATAGGAATTCTCTATTAAATAGATAGACAAATTCATAAGACAGATTTCGGCTGCACTTTCAATTTAGAAAACAAGATGAAATTATTGGAAGATATTTTTTTTTATTGTTTTGATTGACTTCAATAAAAAAAGCATGAGACAGCTTAAAATATTAAAATAAGGACAACTATCCTTCAGAAACCAAAGGATATAGATGTTAGCATGTACAAATTGCCATACGATCTTCTACAATAGAATTAATCAACTAGATAAAATGGGCCATAATGTCAAAATATTAACCAATTCAAGTATGAAAATAATCGGCCTATATTAGCCTTTCCCGAAAATCATTTCGTTTAAGAAACTACAGGTCAGTATGTACAACATTTTCCCAAAATCGTTTGCAAACGTGAATATGAAACATTTTTTTAGCCGTGTCATGTGACTATTATTACCAGTCATTTCACACCAGATAATAAGTGATGACCCGGTTTTATGATCGGCCATTTGGACCGATA
This sequence comes from Mytilus californianus, assembly GCF_021869535.1. NCBI lineage: Eukaryota > Metazoa > Mollusca > Bivalvia > Mytilida > Mytilidae > Mytilus > Mytilus californianus. The sequence continues at coordinate 32,060,698 of NW_026262581.1, forward strand.
GACAAATACAAAGTTATACGCCTAATACGCATTTCATTATAAACCAAACTGTCTTCAAGAATCAACACCATAAGTGTTACTATACCTGCATAAAATAGGAAATGTATCGTCATAAAACGAAATTTCATATCTATTGTGTCCTTCAAAACCAATATCAGAACCTATTATTGTTACTGGTGTGTCTCCAGATAGGATGCCGTTCTTTGGTAAGAAATCTTAGATCGTAGGTTCCTGAAAGAAAATGCATAAATGGTTTCTTTCTATTGCTATTTCTAGTAAAGATTCTATTAAATTTTACTTACAATAAGGATATTTTATGAAATAAATTTAATCATGAAGTTGAGATAAATTCCATAAACTCGTTATATTTGGACTTTAAAACTTATTTAGTATCGATTTCTGTCGATCTTCTTTAAACTCTGTTCGACATTTTTTGTGTAAGACCATAATTATGTTAATAGAGTTCGTATAATGTCAACATGTACGAGTGTAACGTATTAATTGAAATATGCAAAAGCCATTTAAAGGGGCAGAGGGTATGTTACTGCTGAGAAATGAGAATTTGACAATTGGAAAGCGGATATCATTGTCATAGATTCTATATTGAAGTCGTTATTATGTTTCAACATCAAGGAGAACATCAATGTATGAAACAGGCCTTCTAATATCGGTAGTATTCCTAATCTTAAATTCACAGGGATAAAAAATTGAAAACAACACGTTTAATAATTTCATGCGTCCGAAGCGCTTTTCTGGATTTACCTTCATCAGGAACGCTATGCAAGCAATCACTTAAATCATCATTAATATATCTGAAACTTGGCAAATTGATTTTATTTTTGTCAATGAGAAAGTTCTGTTTGAATTCTACTAGATATGAATTAAAACATAACTCGACCAGAAATGGTCCACAATAAGTACCAATTTGAATACCGAAAAAAAATATGTTGTCGATGATAAAAATACAGCACTTTGATGTGTTGTAAAAATCATTTTTTCATGACTTTTAACAATGAATTTGTATTTAAGATTCAAATATTGGTAGCAAAAACACTGTATAACGAGAAGATGTAGTCCACCTTTCTATTGAGCACAGAGAACAGCAGTTTATAGCATATACAAGCAAAACTTAATATATTATGTTGTTTGAAATTTGGTTATTCAAAATTATAATGATTGTCATTTATGATTTTTGGACTCGATCTTCATAATCTTTCAAGAAGCCACTTTGCTTGACACCACTGATTGAATATACCTCAATACTATTTTTTAAAGGCCATATTTTTCTATATAGAAATTAGTTATAGGAAAATATGTTCAGTCAAACATCTAGACGACCCTGATATATATCGATCTTTTTAAGGATTTCTGTGAAGTTTAAGTTTCCAGTATATAGGCTGATGATTGGCAATAGGTTTCTTTTGTGAAATACAAAAAGAGAAGAACGAATTTGTCATGTTCCTTTATTTCATGACCGATGTAGGGTATATGTGAGATTTCGTGATTTTCTATGAATTCTAAATTATTCCAAGGTTTGTACTTACATGAGCCAAATGTGGAACAGGATCTGCTTACCATTCCGGAGCACCTTAGTCACCCCCGGTATTTGATGGGGTTCATGTTGCTCAGTCTTTAGTTTTCTATGTTGTGTTTTGTGTACTTATGTTTAACTTTTGGTCTTTTTCTTTTTCTTTAGGCATGAAGTTGTCACTTTATTTTCGACTTATGATTTTGAATGTCCCTTTGGTATCTTTCGCCTCTCTTTTATTCGGTAACGCATTTCAAATAATGATTTTTGCATTTTTTTTCTGGCTTCTTCAACACTTTTATTGATATTCGTCTAGCAATGTTTTCATGCATGTACTATAAATAAGAAGATGTGGTATGAGTGCCAATGAGACAACTCTCCACCCAAGTCACAATGTGTAAAAAGTAAACAATTATAGGTCAAAGTACGGCCTTCAACACGAAGCCTTGGGGCACACCAAACAGCAAGCTATAAATGAGCCCCAAAATGACTAGACAAGTGTAAAACAATTCAAACAGGAAAACCAACGGTCTAATCTATACTGCATGTATTGATTTCGTGTCATGGACGGATACCCCATATCCTTTGTTTTTGTATCTACAAAGTATAAACTGTTTATAGGGAGGAATTTGGAAAATCTTTAAAATAAATATACTGTTTATATATATATATTTTTTTTTTGTTTATTTAGTGATGGATCCTGACGGATAACAACCACAGTGTACCTAGAGGTGAATAAAACTCTGTTGTTGTGCATTTATAAAATAAGATAATAAAGGAGTAGGTTCAAAATTGCCATAACATTGCCTCTATTTCTAGACAGAATTTCAAATAACAAGTCATTAACCATTATCAAAACAAATATTAGCTAAAACATTTACTAAATAGGAAATTAAATGCGTCTCTTTTATTGAAAATTAACATTTTGACGTTCTTTTCATGATGTCACAAATAGCATAAAATACATTGTATGATAATGGGCGTTTTTGGGCCCTCTCTTAATACGTTTATTTATCGCCTTTGTATAGAAACTTGAGAAGTCATTTATCTTTTAATGTTCCAGGAAAAAGTATGTTGCTTAGCAACGGTTTTAAATTGAATAGTAAAATTATCATGTTTTCCGTTATTTTTCTCGTTTGAATTGTTTCATATTTTTCATTTCCGCTCCTTTTATAGCCGACTATTCGGTATGGGTTTCCTCATTATTGAAACCGTACAGTGGCCTATAATTGCTTACTACTACTCCATTTTAACTCTAGTGGATAGTTGTCTCATTGGCAATCACACCAAATTTTTTTATATACATCTTCACAAATTACTGCAATTGGAAATAAGATTGTCAATTTAAGAAAAGTTGAAACTGAAGTGACAAATTAAAAATCAGTTAACTTAATGTTTACCAACAACCTAGCAAACGAAATATTTCCTGGCAACTGTTAAACAATTTGTTCTTTAAACAATATCGGAACTATGAATGTGTAATCTTTGGACAATTTGTCTAATGTATCAAATTGTAAAATTTTGGCATTTCCGTCGTTCATAATCTTTTTAAGTTCCCTGTTTGCCATTATATCTTCGAGATGGGCTTCAACTTTTAAATTTCTAAATTCAAAAAAAAAGGGGGGACCAGAAATGGACCTTATTTTACCTAGACCTTTTGATTTTAAAAGAAATTCAATTCCCTTGATTTTATGAGCTGGAAACATACAGCGCATGCGTCGACCAAAAGATTTGTTAACAATAAGTGTCTTATAACAAATTATATGATTATCTGACGTAAATATTTAATTTTTCGAAGCCTATGATCTATGTTTCCTGTGTCATAAGCTCGTTAAAATCCAGACGATTTTGTTAACTATCATTAAAATCACTTTTTTGGTCTATTTGTGGAATAAATGATTATGATTTATAAGAAAAAAATGACAACAAATTTCATGTTTCACTTTCTTACATGTCTCAACTTTTTTATCAATAGACTTAATAGTCATGGCCAAAAATGGCCCTTAGCGAACTTACTCCTTTTTGTCAATTATAGAATCGAGAATAATGTGCAGCGTTTATGCAACTTAAAACGATAACTACTAAAGAGGGAGCACATTACCCTTCTTTAACATACCTTAAAACTGAAGTAAATACTATCGACATTGCTTTTATATCCATGTACTGAAACATATGTAATGTTTGACATGGAAGCTTTCCACTGACCAGTAACACAAGTCAAACTGTTCAAATATAAAAAGCAAGGGGTTAACAAGATGACAATATATAAAACATTTTGTTTTATTCTATATTTAGATAAAGTGTAGACGAAGTGCACGAGAAAGCATTTTCCGAATGGGAAAAATTGTTAAAACAGGCAGTATATAACCAAATATTACGATTCTTATATAAAGTTCAAATATTGTTAATAAGTATCGAATTGATATGAACATCTCTTAAAAGTGTAGTATTGTGGAACCTTTTCGAATGGATGCAAAGCTATAGTGCAGAGGGAAAACTAATACTATGTGTTCACATATTTAGCTTGTAGTTTTTTTCAGAGACGTGTGTCTGTTTTCCTTAATAATATGACCACGGTGTCGTCTGTTTTTCTTAGACTAATGATTTTATGTCTTATCTGTATCTTCGTCCTTTTTAAATATTATTGATATCGACAAGGCTGTGTTAGGGCTTTATTTATCAGGGACATGAGCTACAATTCATTCTTTATTAACAGCGTGTTTTATTCAATTGTGTAAAATTAAGCATGCAATCAAAAATTGTAGCTTGGTAAATACTTATCTAGCAAGCCAATAAATCAATTCGTATGGTCCGTGTGCATGCAAACTTTAATTTGATTTTAGCGGTGCATGTGCTGAACATGTCATGGGATTGAAGTAAATGTCCAATGAAAAATGAAACTAGGAAAGATTGCACTAGGAATACCAAAATTGTAAATTGAACAAAATTTCAAAGCAAAGGACATTTCATGAACCTCTAACAGAATCACAAGCAAATTGAGTCCTTTTGTGGTAGGTCACTGTCATTGTCATATTTGCATGACTAATTGCTTAAATATTATATTTAACACTTATACCACCGATGACATGTGTGTATCAGAACATTATAATGTAGATATATCGTTGGGACTCAAAATATATTATAAGTGATCACATATACATAGCAACTATCAATACATGAACATGTGTATCTTGTGAATTAATTTGAATCTATATTTCCAAAGAAGACTACACTTATTGTTAAGTTGAAGTATTCAAATTTGTGAGTAAAACACGAAGCTGGTTCATTATAAAAGCTAAATTTGGCTCACCAACAAAGTTTCAATATTATAATGAAAACTTGTCATGAACACATCATAATTATCTACTTGATTCATTTATAAGAAATATACTTGTATTAACTTTTATTTATCTTTACTTAGTATACGGTGTTTGGACTGTTACTTTGTGACATTCAACCCCTTTTAGATCAACAGATATATCATCATTGACATTTCGAAGGTATTTTCCAGTTATTGTCACTAATGTACCACCAATTATGGGTCCACTTGATGGATACACCTGAATGATGAATAATTAATAAATGTTGTCTAGCAACTGTTTTTTTTAATAGTATTTAGATACAAGAAGAGTCTTCTGATTTGTAAAGATACCAGTTGTGACATTTTGTCTGGATTTCGAATCGCATGGCGGAAGGTGCATGCATAGCAGATGACTCTCACCATGTTGACACAACCACAATTGCCCCGTTTTGGAGTTAAGGCGATTCCTTCCGTGTTTGTGCGCTTCCTCAATTTGTATTTTCATGTTGCATTTATAATGCTGTTATCTCAAATTTAAGACATGGAATCAGAATGTAAAAAATTCTAATAGTTTGATTTGATAATATCTTTCTATTATAAAAAGTAGTGTCCTCCATCTATAAATTTGTCTGTTTATGTGTAATACAATATCATTTCCATCTAATGCGTATGTGTAAAATTTAAACGCTTGATTGTCCATCTGTTGAAATATCCGAGACAGTATACATGATTGGTATTAATGATCCACTAGGGACCAAAGGATGTGAATGTAAGTAGCTATATGTGACTTTCCACAATGAGCAAAATTCTAACTATATGGCATGAATTGTAAGCAATTAGATGTTTTCATTTCGTCTAATTAATAACATTTAACCAACTTTTCTATCTGATTATACTGTTTTTGCTCTGTATAGAAGGCCGTACAGTGAACGTTAGTTGCTCAAATCCACTTCATTTAGACTATGTTGAAAGGTTGTGGCTTCCACACATCTCCTTATTTTATATACACCATTTTATATGTTTAAAATTCCAATAATATTACATACAAACTTGCTTTGTTTTTGTAAATGATTTTCGTGTCTTGAAAACGTCAAAATAATTCGGACTAATGATAATTTTCACACATTAGAAATATTAGTATTTTCAACTAACTTCTACAGTTTTTTTTCTTGTGTTGTACAGTTACATCACTGTCTAAGGCAATGAAGAGGGATGTGCACTTAGCAACATGTTAGATACATCGAAACTCTTTTTATTGTTTGTCCCAAGCAAAACAATTGTAGTCCAATTGTTGATATTGATTGCTGTCTATCATAATAGGTTGTATCCATTGTTCCATTTAAATAAGGGTGTCGATTTTGAATTGTTTGATTTATTTGCTGAAATAAAAAATATACCTAACAGCAGTTTAAAGTATTATATGTGTAATCCAAATGTAAACACATATACAAAATGGAAGAAGAATTTTGAAACATTAAACATTACAAATGGGAGTATGAATTAGTTCCTGTATCAAATATTGACAATTTGAAATTAAACAGGTAATTTTTTACCGGAATATATTTTGGTGATAGATAGGAGTCGATAGGGGTGATCTGTTGTTTCTAAATTATCAAACATCGTGTCAAAGACCTAGGAATCGGGAGTTTCTAGATTATTTCTAGATCACTTAATCGCTGACAATATTTCCTAAAGATTGGAATGATAACTTTAAACAACTAGCCATGCAATGATGAGACAGAGTTGGAGTAAAGTGATAGGTTTATAATCAAAATTGCGATTTTTGACATCTCCTTGAAGAACTTATCTGCGGTAAAGTAATTTCAGGTACTTTGAATATGTATAGGCTTATATTGCTATCGAGCGCTGACATCTCCATGCTCTATGTATCATACAATTTATACAGTCAATAAACGTGTTATTGATTTTATTTCAATTATTTAAGACTGATCTTAGATGTTAGACGTGTACCTGATGAATTTCTGGTGAACACTTCAAGACGTTAATCTCTGCAAGGGGGTTGTGGTAACATGTAGGATCTGAAACATACATCAATGACTATCAAATCAATATGTTTTCATTTTTCGCACGATATTCATCATTCTTTTGTCAAAAACCTTTTTATGAATAAAAGAGAGGAAACAAGTGAAAACCTGTCCCCGAAAATAAACAAAAATAAATAAAAAATCTTTTTTTCGTTTTATTTCAAATCTTAATTTCATAGATACAAGTTAAACCTGTAAGTATATATATATATATATTGATTTAAACGAAAGGACAAATTTCGTGAAAGACATGTGAGCATTGGAATTGAATATTTGAGGTAAATTTTTGACAAAATCTATCGAATTTTTAGACACCAAACTGGATGATATAATCATTGAAATTAAATTCAGTATCAATAAAAGATTTATACAAATGACATAAATCATATAAATGTGACTTATAATGTACATTACAAGTACAGAAATATGGAATATCCACAGGTAAAGGTATGTTAATGACGCATTACTTTACAATCATTAGACTACTGGGTCATTCCAGAATAATGCACAATCAAATCACCAGATTGTAAACTATGCTCCTTCGTAATTATTACGTATGTTTACTGATATAAAATGATAAGCATTATTTCTATGATCGTAGGAATGGCAACAACATGTACAAGTTTCAGAAAACAAGACGAAAACGAGAAATGCAATAATCGAATACAATAAAAGAAGAAAGTTGCAATGCAACGTTATAGATTAAAACTGTAAGTCATTTTTTTTTAATGTACAGATAATGAATATTTTCTTTTATATAGAGATTTAAAATTAATACTTTCTCTTTCAACAGTAAAGCTACATGTAACATTGAACTACTAGAATATTTAAAGGAATTTGCCAGAAAAATGATAGGGTATACCATGGAAACACAAACCTAGTTCTAGTTGTTTTTTTCAATTGGCTAATATCAACCATGATTATCTTAATATTCAAATGTTAAATATCAGATGTTTACAACAACTTTTGAGATATTCGCATATACAAAGAAAAAGAATGCCTTTGGAAAATATATATAAAATTAGGACAAATTTTAAACCCCCTTATTCATTTTTATACCCCTTTTTGAGTACTGTCACAATATATATGTATTCTATCGAGGCTAAGGTTTAACTTTATAAGCACTAACAACCAGAATGATCGCCATGAAATCATCTCTTAGTTCATAGTATAACATGACGTGACTTTCGTGACGTAGCGAGCCGCTATTTTGTGTCATTTTGTCCCATACATAATGCATAGGTGCTTCACTAAAGTTCAATTTTCTCATTAAACTGACCCGTTGTATAACGGTTGCAGCTATATCCTTGGTATTTGAACATAATTCTACCTATAAATGTTGGTCCTGACAGTTTAATTTTTTATTAAATTACGTCATTTCCCCGTTGACTCAATGGTAAATCTAGTGACCCCATGTCTACTTGTACATAAAATTCACGAATTCCGTAGATAAAAGTAATACTTTACAGCTATATTGAAAATATTTACACATATATCTAGCAATACAGGCTACTTTTAACAGTTTAAATCGAGGGGAAATTACGTCTAACATCGATTTAAAAAAGTGAATTTTTATGGATTTTTCAAAATTGCGCATATGTTTGAAATTGTTGCGTGTATTTTTAAGAATCGTGTATTATACATGCAGAATTTGTGCGTTTTCTGTTATCTCTTCGTTGATATTCTAATATTTTTTTTCTAAATTTCTTGATTAAAAATTAATTATTTCAAATGTGAAGGGAAAAAAATAGCTACCACTGAAATGTGTAAGAAAAAATTCCCTTTTTCTGTATAATTTATCGTTATATAGAAAAATAATATATTCTTTTTAGAAAAAAAAATGTTCTTCTCGAGAGAAAATAAACATGCACAACAATAGATAAATGTTCTGTACCTATTAAAGATAGTGCGGTACGTCTAAACACTACTAAGGAATCCTTGGTGCACTAAGGACTTACAATATGCCACAAAGGACTAGAAGGGGTGCTGTTACATGTATTTTTTTGTTTTCATATTATGGTAGAGATTGATACTTAATGCATAATTCCATAGTGCACAAAGGAGTCCTGAGCAGTGTTAAGACGCACCCTTAAGTTAATTTTCCTTTAAAGTTTCTATGACCAATATGACCAATATACGAACATATTAACTCAGATTTAGTTCATAATGTTACATAACAACAAATTGTCAGGTAATGTAAAGGAATCGTGTCAAACCAAAAGCCATTACGTGACATTAACATACTGTGTACACATGTATTTCCAGAGTTTAGTTTTAATGATATACAAAAGTTTTCTAAAATATACATATATATACTGCTCTTCCCCGTGTACACTACCGAAGAAATATATATCATAAAGAACTTAAAGAAAATATAAATATTATGAAAATTTCTTCGATAATTGGTTTTTACTTAAAAAAATAACCAAATATTAACATGATTAATGTTTCACGATAATTGTTAAAAAAAAAAAATTATTTATATCAAATATCATATTTAATAGATTTTTTTGGATTCATATAAAATTAAACGTTACTTAATTGCATATTATTCCGACCGTGCGAGGGCTGAACAGCCAGTCAAGGTCGTTAAACACTTCCAGTAATAATGCAGATTATTTTTGTCATTTATTTGTTTACTTCAATGTTTTCACCAAAATCCAGGCATTAAAAATATTAAAATTTTAACTTGTGTACAAAAAAATGTTATTTAATACATTTCAACATTGTGTTGATGAGGCATTGAAAAGAGAACGACAGAAGAAAAATAATCCCCTACTTTATAGACAAATTACGATCTATGCATGAGCAATTTACAAAAAAAAGCTTTACAAAATATTAGCATACACTTAAAAAGAACATTAGTCTCATTAAAAATGAGACTACATTAGCTTATATAGGCACAAAAATTAAGTAGATATGCTGACATCAACTTATGAGAGAATTTGAAAATTTTGGACAATCCTTGAATATGGTTGGGATATACTTAAAATACTATTTCAACCCATTAACATCAAATTAAAAACCGCCGAAACACTATAGTAGTGTATGGTTTATGCAAACAATACTAATATCTTACCTTAAAAGTGCCTAAATCCCTTGATTTAAATTTCAAGAGTCTTTTCTAAATTGAAATTTAGATTATTAAAAAACACAGATTTGATTCATTTAGAGATCAGGGAAACATGTATGTTTGAATCCACTCTATTTGGAATCATCAGTTATTCATAATTCATAATCTGTACAATTCTCGTTGTCGCCGACATTGTCGGTAACCTTTGCATAATTACATTTCGAAGAGAAGATATAAGTGAAACTAAGTCATGACTTAAAAAAGATAGATAAAACTTCTATTTTTTATGAATTTAAATCTCAATTACATAGATAAATAGGACACCAGTCCTAAAATTTTGTTGCAACACAACCCTACTGCGCATGTGTGAACGCCAACAAATATTAGATTATTGCATATTTCAATCCCTCAAGGTAACTACTACTACAACTCATGCGTTAATGATGTATTTAAGTGTTTTCGCAATAAACAATAACTTTGTTTTCATGAATAAAAAGTAAAAAAAAGTATGCTTGGATGAAACTTTTTGTTTCTAATATATCACAGTATGTTACCAAAAAAACAGTTTTATGTTAATGGAACCCAATCAAGCCATCCATCCAAAATAAAAATGTGCTGTTAAATTGTCTTTGTTAAGGCATTACCGACAGCTAATATTCCCAAAATTGAAACTGGATAAGTGAAAAAGAAAAGTGCAATGTCCTGTTTTAAGGTCACAAGGTCCACTGCAGTTTACTGGACACAGTTTAGTGCAAAGAAGCCCATATTTCGAACGGGGACAACCTAAAACCACATTAAGTATATAAACATATCTTGGTTATATCAGTCTGTCAAGAGTTCCAACAAAATGATCACTGTAAAAGTATTATGATTGTTGCCTAATTATTAGTTATTCAAACGGGCATCTTATTTTAATTAATGGTGTTAAAATCATGACATTAATTAATTATTATCTCAAATAGTCATGCCACGGTTTTATACCACTCAGGTTACAATTTGCGTTTAAAATGTTGCAATAGTTATAATATACCTTTAAACCAAAGCTTATCGGGTAAAACTAAAGAAGCCTCCAAACTGATTGAATATGTACCATGACATATACAAACATTTCAAAATTCCATTTTTGTAGATTTAAAAAGAACACTCACCAGCAATCCCAATTTCACACACTGCAGAAATGTTTCTCTGAGTAGGTGGAGCATAGATTATATATCTCAAAACAGAACTGATGTTGATCTCTCTTGGTAAAGATTCATTTCTATATATGATAGTTTCATTTCCTATTAAACCACTGGTGTTTGATGCGTTAATGATATGTATACCTTCTTGTGTATTTTTTCCTAAAACAATAACAATACGACGTTGTACATGTGATGCGACACTGAAAAATACAATCCGTTGTTTATTGTATGACTGATATTTTGATGATTTTTTTATTTGTGAAAAAAACAGAACCTTTTCAAATACCATGTATAACACCGTAAGGAAAGATTATTTCCAGTGTAAAATTTATGTTAATTTATGGATACCAACATTTAATAGATATTGCTATTTTTAAAATATCATTATTAATTTGCACTTCACGTTTTGTGATCAACGATGTTCGATATTTTGTATATTTTTATATAACTGATTTATGGTGAGAATTGGATATCGCTTAATGTCATCTCGAGTTATTTGATTTCAATGATAAAGCAAAACTCGCCAAAGACTTGTTCATTATTTTGAAATTAAATATTAGAGTTGATATTAAGCAAAATGGAGTTTTCACGAATTGTTAAACATATTTATCTTATGGATAACACACATGGTTTAAATAGTCTTTATGCAAAAACAGATACTCAAGACATTGTTCTTGTCTCTTACACCTAATTAAATCACACAAAAATAAGCATCTACTTTCTTGCTTGAAGATGCTAACAAAATTCTTGTCTAGCATGTCGTCTTTGTGAAAAAAAATGCATGTTTAAATGTAATAAGTGTAAAGAAATAATGGGAATTGCAGTTTCTACAGTAAAAACATCAACATTTTATTTATAATCTGCAAAAAGTGACATGTCTTATATGAAGAAATATCAACAAACATACCACCGAAAATAAGAATTATATTTGTCACAATACTTATTTCCTTAATGTCAATCTGTATCCATGAATACGATTTACTCATACTAGAACATGATGAAAAAATGCCGTCATTTACTTGACTAAACGGTTGACTACTCGTTGAATTCCTCGTGACGAATCCTGCAGATGCCAAGTTATCTGTGATCAAGATAAATTGAAAATATAATGCATAGTTTGTTTTCAGCAGATATTTCAGAAATTTTTTTTTCGATTTGAAACGCAAAAAAACATTTTAAAGTTTAAAATTAATGTTAATTTCTTGACAACAAAACTCAATATTTATTGATATTTTTATGATATCTTCATTAATTTGCACTTCACGTAAAACATTTGGAAAATTGTGCCATAATAAGGTTCGAATAACGCCTGAGTATGATTTAAAAACTATACGTTTGAAATCGCTTCCATTTGCTACAGCTCATTCCTGTTCGATTCTCCTTACATCCCCAAACACAGGAACCATTTCCAGGAAAGCAATGACGATCTATACAATTTCCTGAGCAGGAATTTGAGCAGTTAAGTCCCCAAAAATTCTTTTGACATCCTGTAATTTTAAAAAGTAAATTTTATTATTTTGTCTGTGATTCATGAAATTAAACAGTGTTATACATGTAAGTAACGGCTAGTCAATAGAAAGGTATGTGCTAAATTTGTGAGAAAGGACTTTGCTCCGAGCACTTAATGTTATAGTATATACCTCTCCATTGACTATCCAATTTTGCACATATTTAAACTCGAGTAATCTTATAATTGGTCTATCGACAGTTTATTTTGGCCGACTACTTGCTTCACAAATGAATCGAAACTAAGTTTAATGTTATATAAATTTTAACTGGTATCATAGCTGTCATATTTGTTCAATTTGTGATAGTGATATAACAGATATTGAGTTAATATAAATACAGCATACACGCGGTTTATATATCAATTAACGATACTCATCGATGATTTAAAACGACATTTGACTCCAGAATGAAACGATTGTATCTGCTGTATATATGTATGCTATAATTAAGATATATTGGTGTCTATTTCTTTATCTATATATCTGTTATCTTGTATCTGGTATATATGATGAGTTTCTTTATATAATAAGGTGACAAAATAGATTGACAGAAAGAAAATTTACATCACGAACATTCAGTTTCTTTCGTATCCGTATATCGACGCGAAGGATTTACTTGCAAGTACTGTAATAGTTCCTACTTATGTTTGGGTAGTCGTTGATAAGTGAGGACATATTAACATGTTGCCTTACACTTCTATTCCTTCTATATAATATAAGGCTCATGTAATATTTACAATAAGGATATCTGAATTCACAAAGTCGTGCTGCTTTATAGTTATATATTTCATAGAGTATTTTAAGTTGTATATTCAGTTCCTTCTATTTAACTTGTGTATGATTTCCTAAGAAATTTAAAATAATTAATTTATTTATTTTGACAAGCAATAAAGATTATATTCAGCTTAAATTACAATGGTACATGAAGATTCGTAATGCCAAAAGGTAATTGTACAACGCAAAATATTAGAAAATCAAAAAACAATACAGTGATTAAAAATTCAATTTCAACTGTTATTCTGTCAAATAATTGTCAATCAGCAGTAGACATTTCTTGATTGCAATGTCTTTATTTCTATAATATTGATTATTAATTCAGCTTTTGCAACCATTTACATTAAATGAACCTACAAAAGTATTGTATGTTAGGCAATAATTGAACAGCCATTCATAATCATTTTGCTAATGCACAGTAATCCTTAACTTGCCATTTATTGCAACGTAACACAGTTCAATAATTGGTCCAAATTTTGTTTCTCTTTTTGTATCGTAATGTATAACATATTGTCCGAGTTGATAACAAGGAATACTTTGAGTGATGTTTGGAAGATCTGTATCATTACCAGACTCGTCATGACAAAGGTAACCGATGGGTGGAATTGTTGATGTGTTAGATACACACAGCTTAAATCCACTCATCCGAAAGGCGACTATAAAAAAAAAATCAATTCTTATGCAAAAATCATAATCCATAAATTGTAAGAAATGAAAGAATGTTATGTTTGATAAGGTAAGTAATATTTAAAAACTATTTGCGTCGAGACAGCATATCAGAATGAATTGATTTGTACACTTTTCGTGAATTTCCGAAGTCCAAGGTTTGTATATACAGGTACTACGGGACCAACAATTTAAACATAAACTTTATCTCTAATTTTTCAATATACAACAATAACCAAAAATAATTTCAATACCATTTTGTTAGCTTAGCGAATAAATTCGTATGGTTACAACTGCAAAGAGCTTTCTTACTCAGAAGCGATGCTTTCGTCAAGAGTAAGTTGTTTAAAACAAAACACATAGTAGATCGAAAGATAAAGCCATACAAACAGTACATGTCGCATTGTGTAACTATTTTTGTTTTATTCATTTTAATTTTCAAGATAATATGTAAATGTCTATAATTCTTCAATCTTGGTTATTGATGGTTGATAAATGATGATCAGAGTCAATTGTTGATTATAGTTAGTTTGCATTTTCGTAGATATGTTATTGCCGATCATACATACAGGTGTATTTTACAGCTATTGTATATCTATAAGAGATATTAATATGAGTCAAACACGCTTAGCCTAGCCTTATGTTTGTCAAAAACTGCCATTAACAGAAAATCCTATTAGCTGTCGTCTAATGATTTTGATAGAAAAGCACAGCAGATATCCTTGATATTTTGAGCGTGTTTTAAATCCAATATGGTTTTCCTAACTTGCTTGCATTTGAGTTATATTCGCTGTTTTAGTCATGATATCCGATCGACGGTCATGTTATTTGGTTGTCAGATAAACGCAAACTGTATACTTTATGAATCATCAGCTAACCAAAGTTTTGCTTATATTTTAGAAATGATTCATAGAGGACGAAATTAAAAAAAATTATTTTACGATGACGGATGACGGAAGACGTATGCTAAGTGGTGACAATAGAGCACATGACATTCATAAACAAGTCTTAAAGAGCATATAATACGAAAATATAAAACAACAAAAGAGTTACATGTTGAAATCTGCTGATATAAATAGACATCGGAATTATAGATTCCTTACATAAATGCATGTGCAAGAAAGTATATGTGTACCATGTTGTCAAAAGGTAAATTTAAACAAAATTTTAAATACAGGAAAAAGAAAAGCAACAGAGCAATTTCCTCGATAAATATATCTACATACCAGAATAAGAATGAATATTTCGTTAGAATATTAGTTTGTAAAAGATTGAATTTATCTTTAATGTCATATTTTATAGGCAATATTTCAAGCCCTACACGGTTTCCTGGTGTCAGAGGTTGCTTTTGGACTGTATTCAGTTGTTAAAAAAGAGTTAATTACTTTTTCATCAATTAAAACTGATGACTTCTCCTTGTCAGCTCCATTTTTGTTGAATTTATCACACCTTTTAAAAATATGACATTGCAAACATTCTTAACGTTTATGAGATTGAAAAACCTAATATTCCAATATTTCATCCTTTAATTATTGTGTTTACTTACAGTCTTCTCTGTAGAATAGTGTAATGTCAGTGATGTATGCAGTGTCAAAAGAAAAATTAAACATCCACCATGCATACTCATTAGAACTATAAGTCTGTGTGTGTGTACAATAATTTTTTAGAAGTTGAAACATATTTGATATTGGTGGATATACAGCATATTCCGCATTACCATAAGATCCATAGGTAGAGCTTTGCGTAGCTGTGCCGAACGGAGTAAGGTTTTCTGTAAAATAAGACAAAAATGCAAAATAAAGAACCAAACATACTTTGTTCATGCTATTTTGAAAACCATAAAAGCCGTGGTGTTGTTAATATTGCATAATTAAAAAATCCGTCTTCCTTTTCTTTATTTTATAGACAACCGTTTTCCTTTTCTTCATTGCTTCGTTTTATAAGAATTCACTACATATTTATATTTTATATTTTACTGAAACATAAGGGTTATTGGTAACGTCTATCGCATATATTTAAGGAATGACTGTAATATTTTTTCTGTCTATGAAGAAATAACATAAAAAATGTGGTGCACACTGAATAACCCGCGTAACGGGTTATTTTAAAGTGTGCACCACATTTTTTATATTATTTCGAATAGACAGAAAAAATATATCAGTCATTTCTTATAATTTAATTCTAAATTTCATTTTAAATCGTAGTAAACAATGAAAAAACGTTGATGACGTCACGGTCACATGACAAAATTATGTCTATGAGCTGATAAACAAAACAGCGTCAGCCAATCAGAAGACGCGTTACATCCAAAATTAAATTATTGATACTTAACAACTTAAGAATAAACATTGTTTTAAAACAGACAAACAACACAATGATAACAAAAATGCCGGAAGGAATACACTTCGCAGAAACCCGAAATTAGAACAAAGAAGTTCAACATAAACAAGGGATAAACTATTGTCTTTGAAGGGTTAGCAGTTCCTGCTCCTCTAGTGGCATGTGCATTGACATGTCAAAAACTAGAGGCAAGTCGTTAAGCTAATACACGTGTAATATAAAACGTGAAAAAGGAAGACGGGATGTCAAATACAACCTTAATATTCTTCAAAACAGATCGACTTTTAAATATATTTGGCTTATCCTTATCGGCATACCATTTCTGTAATTGAAATATTTATCTCACACAGCAAATTTGACGACTATTCAATCAACAGAGTAAACTTTACTTTGGGGTCAATAGAATGCAAAAGTGTTCTGTTGGTTATCGTTTCCATTTTCTTCACCCTTTATAAGAAAACATTATGCTTTTTATTAAAAAAAATGTATTGGTGTAACAATTATAAGTTTGATGAACTATACAACGCCCTGTTATGAAAAGGGAATGGCGATTATGTTAGTGAACCGGATTATTTCCTGTACAAAACAACGACTTTTGACTTCGAAGAGGACAAACAATGTTGTCCTAATCCCACTGCTTGGATACAAATACATCTGAAAACCAGCTTCAATTTAATAAATACATTAATGTTAGTCTCCATATCATTGTCAAAGATGTTGAAACACCCAAACAAACATTAAAGTAAACTTACCATTTGTGTTAACGTTTGTTTTACGTATCCCACTTTTTTACTTAGGTGAATAGTCTACCTGGTTGTTTTTTTAGTAACACGTCTTGTGCAAGTTATATCAGTTCTTAAACAGTTAAAATTCTACATATCATTTGATTTTATGTGTGACATTTAGAAAAAAATAGAATACAAATGTACCATAGATTTTAAACTTTTAAATTGTTATACAATACACTGACACTTAAAATATACGAGTATTGAACCTTAATTTTATTTAAAATGTTATAACTTATGATATAGAAAGACAAATCGTGGGTGACTTACGTTGTGCTGTAACTGTCAACACAGCAATTTTGATAATAACCAACTTTAAGAACATATTAACTGTTTCTACATCGTAGTGAACATCTCCTTATGTTCATATTCTCTGCTAAAACATAAAAAATGTATTTAAGACAGACGGACAGATACCATAAACATACTAATGTATACACAGGCCAGAGTCTTAGCTTGTTTTGCCTCAAATATCAAAACTAAATTGACGAAAAAAAGGTCATTTATTCAATATCATAAAATGCAAAAAATACATTTTGCAAATAAAACATTTGACATAAAAGTTTATAATTAATATGAAATTATAATACATAATTAATCCGAAATTACATCAACTAAAATCATATCAATTGAATAAATGACAAAGAATAGCAAAGGTGGAGAGACAAATCTGCCACAAATCTACTCTTAGGTTGAAAGAGTGGATGCCCCACTCGAGGACTCTGGCGACGTGAATACAATTTATATATAACTTGTTAGAATTTGGAAGCATGACAATCACATACACATAAAAAAATTAACACTATATTTTTGTAAAACGTTTCCACATTGAAATGAAATATTAAAAGTTCATATATTTATAAACCTACAAGTATTACTTTTAAATTATCTCTTGCTGATAATCATGATAAAAGATGTAAATCTTAATCCAGACAGGACCACTGCAATAAAGTTACAATAATCATCACAATTAAGTAAATTTATTCACATTTCGTCCTACATCTAGACATTTAATAACATAATCCCCTAAATGTTTTAGTACAAACAATTTGTATTAGTACAGTAATTTAACAAAAACATGTTTGCCTCATTTGAGAGATCTTAAATAACTCTCCATAATCATTGTATACTGGACAACTAATAATAAGATGTTGTTCATCTTTAATCTTCAAACAAAATAAAAGAACATTTCTACAAAGCCCTGACTTCTTTCTATATATATGAAGTTTTATAGCTGACTCTTTCTATAATGTGATCATCGGCACTGATCTCATTTTACATTTGGCATTTCTCAATCGAAATTGTATAAAAATAGATAAATTTCTTAAGGAAAACAAGTTTTTAGTTTGAAATAAGTAAATAAGCGTCTAATTTAGAACTGTTTTACTCTTAGTTAATTTTTGTTGTGTTCCCAATTGATATAAAACTTTTACAAAGTTTTTGCTTAACTGATGACTTGATAAAAAAAGTTAAGCTTTACATCTGAATATTGAATATTCAGAGATTTTTAGAAATTTAATTAATGGATGAATACCAGTGTTCGATATTAATAGTAATATTTCATATTGATAATACCACTATAAAATTTAACGGGAATCTACCAAATGTACTTAGCACAGCTAAGATAGAGGACTTTTTTTTTAAGTATTGAATGCTTCTTTTTGTAAATTCATTGGGGTGTAAAAGCGTTGACCGAAGTACATTTTGTAAAAATGTACGCACGGTCAACGCTTTTACACCCCTATGAAATTACTAAAAGAAGAATGCAATACTTATGAATACATTTTTTCGCTATGATCATAAAAACACGATTACTATCATGTTTTTCTTTTATTTACCTGTTGCACTTTATTGTGGAAACGTGTGTCAACATGTATGTTACAATTCATAAACTTCATTTTTAAATGAAGAATGACGCGAGATTGCTGTTAGCCAATCAAAATTACGTATATTAATGAAACATACATCAAATGTAATTATTTGGACTTAAAATATACTCAATATATCTAGAATTTGATTTAGAAAAAAAAAACAAAAAAAAAACATTTTCTTCCTGGCATGCTGCAGAGCTAGTTTTGAACATACCTGTAATTTCACTTCCATACATTAAAAAGGGTTTTTATTGTATGGTCGTTATTGAGATTTGGATTGGATACTGAAAAATATCTTTGAAATCTAAATACAGATTTTAGTGATTTTTTGTATAACTTTTCTTTACTTTGCGTTAAAAGTCTATGAGATGTAAATGTTATACCTAGTAAATATTTATAACTATTAACACATACTCTAATATCTTTCTCGAAAGAGAATTTTTTTTTAAGTATTTACCAGGTTAGGTAAATATTATAACTTTGGTTTTTGATAGATTGACCTGTAAAGACAAGCATTTAGTACAAATTGGAATAAAAAAAAAATTAAAAGAACATGTTATAAATGTAATGCGTCCGAAGCGCTTTTCTGGATTTACCTTCATCAGGGACACTCAAAGCCGAATATTTGAAAGCCAATGATGTATAAATCCGAAACTGTTGAAGAACTTTATAATAAAAAATGACCTAAAATAATAGCCAAATCCTTCTAAGGCCAACTTTGCTTGAGAGAGTTGAAACCTTAGCTTCTTTATAATTTAAAAATTTTTAAAAAGTGTAAATTAAGAAAGGTTTGTTATTAATCATGTCAATACCGAAGTACTGACTACTGAGCTGATGATACACTCGGGGACTGATAGTCCACCAGCAGAGATATCGACCCAGTGCTGTAAAAAATGAACACAACACGTTATAAATTTAATGCGTCCGAAGCGCTTTTCTGGATTTACCTTCATCATGAACGCTCAAAGCCAAATATTTGAAAGCCAAGGTAATATATAACCATCAAGTCTTTTAATATATATAATTTGAAAAATTGCAAAATTCAATTAAATAGGCAACGCTGACAACAATAATAACATGATCTAACACCAGTTGCTGTATACATACCGGAAGTTAAACTGAGCCATAAAATTAAACAAAAACAATACAAAAGTAGCCTATAAAATTTTAACATTGACAGTCTTAATAATGTGTAAAGACATCAGGAGGGCAGGCAATACTGACCCCATCCAGACACCTATATACAATTTACATTTACCAAAAGCAAAGCTATATATTTATAAACTCGATAATGATCATAATTAAATTGAAAATACCATTTCTCATTACAATATTAAACGTAAACACAGGAACAATGTTTCTTCCTCGACAAATCAACAGATAGCTGTAATTGTAAGAAATAAAATCACAAACGTTTTGGCAGGCAATACTGACCCAAAACAGAAGCATAGCATTTTATTACTAAAGATCATATAAAAGTTGTGGCAGGCAATACTGACCCAAAACAGAAGAATAGCATTTTATTATTAAAGATCATATAAACGTTTTGGCAGGCAATACTGACCCAAAACAGCTGAAGCATAACATCTTATTACTAACTTGATCCTTTTTATTCTTAAAAATTCCATAAACGCATTCGACTTCAATCCTTGAATCACGGAGACGGGAATTCCATCCATTAGCTGCAGCAGAAGTCTTTATTCCAAAACTAGGTGCTGTATAGTACCGAGAGTCGAAACCAATTAACGACAGTGCCAACTTTAAAAAGGTTGTGAAATAAGAGAGTGCAACTGGTGCTTCAGACTTACATTGGAACTTGGGTCCAGTTGTGTATCCAAATGCTGATCGAAGACACCATTTGTAAATTAGTATTGACAAAAGAGCTAAAGTAGACTATTAAAGGATTATTTTTGATACAATTCGCACGTCCAGATCGAAATTCTAACATCAAAATTACGTATGTGTCATAAACGTCAGTGAAACAGCAACCCATTAACATTCGTATGTTTGTATTATTGGAACTATGATATACCACTGATATATAAAAGTATATGTAAGTTGTTGATATCACGCTTTGTTGACATTATCAAGATGCTTGATTTCTTGATTGACAACATATTTGTTACGTTTGGAGGACGTGTTTTTCAACAGACTGTCGGAATTCCAATGGAAACCAATTGTGCCCCTCTTCTTGCCGACTTGTTTCTTTATTATTATGAGGCTGACTTCATACAGGAACTTCTTAGGAAGAAAGATAAGAAGTAAGCAATATCCTTTAACTCTACGTTCCGCTATATAGATGATGCTCTCTCACTAAATAAGACAAAATTTGGTGACTATGTTGAACGAATCTATCCCATCGAACTTGAGGATACTACAGATACAGGTAAGTCTGCCTCATATCTTGACTTACATCTAGAAACTGACAATGAGGGTCGGTTGAAAACAAAACTTTACGACAAAAGAGATGATTTCAGCTTCCCAATTGTGAACTTTCCATTTCTATGTAGCAACATTCCAGCAGCGCCTGCATACGGAGTATATATCTCCCAATTGATACGATATTCCCGGGCTTGTGTTTCCTATCATGATTTCCTTGATAGAGGATTGCTGCTCACAAGGAAGCTATTAAACCAAGAGTTCCAAATGGTAAAGTTGAAGTCATTCCTTCGTAAATTTTACGGACGCCATCACGAGTTGGTTGACCGTTATGGAATAACCGTTTCACAGATGATATCGAATATGTTCCTTATGTCGTAACTACAATACCCTCCCTTTTCACGAATGTGACTTACCGAATTAGACTATTTACCGGATTTGTAATAACATAAGCAACACGACGGGTGCCACATGTGGAGCAGGATCTGCTTACCCTTCCGGAGCACCTGTGATCACCCCCAGTTTTTGGTGGGGTTCGTGTTGCTTAGTCTTTGGTTTTCTATGTTGTGTCATCTGTACTATTATTTGTCTGTTTGTCTTTTTATTTTTGGCCATGGCGTTGAAAGTTTGTTTTCGATCTATGAGTTTGACTGTCCCTCTGGTATCTTTCGTCCCTATTTTATTGCATATTTTCTTCAATTGGTGAAAGTTGTTACGTAGATGAATACCAGACTCAGCGCTCTTCATCCATGGTTAAAACATGAAATTAACAAAATTTAAATGTAAAATAATGAGAAAAACATACATTCTCATTATATAACAAACTAGATCAAACTCTAGAACAATAAACATAACACATGTTAAGGTATGATATGCGATAAATTAATTTTTTTCTTCAATCAATCAACCATAAAACATATATAGCATGTATTAAATGGAGAGTATGAACAGTAAACTATAATAATTGTATAATTGATAACTTATGTCTTGTCCATTGTTGTTTTTAATAGTAAAACTATTATAAGTTATAAGCAAACGACCTTACAATGCTTTAGTATTGGTATAAACATTATCAGTTAAGTTCATCGCAACCCAAAACTACATGAATTTTACTACTAAACATAATTTAACTAATACATAAGCAACATGTGTTAAAATACTGGCAAACATGTGAAAATAGCCATATTTATTAAAATACTGGCATTTATAGCGAATAGGCATAATTATAAAATAATTTGTTCCAAACCAATCACCATGACGAAATTAACAAAGTAGCATGATTTTCATGACGAACCATAAAAACAATTCCCACTACATAATAACATATTTGCAAATGCAAAATAAACAAATGATACACGTCCAAGCTACCACGAATTGTGCAAAAAACAAATACACAGAGGACATAAGTACAAGCAACCACGCCTCTGCAAAAACAAATACACAGAGGTAAAAAGTACAGGCAACCACGACCCCTGTAAAACAAATACACAGAGGTAATAAATCCTAGCTACCACGATCTATGCAAAACTAAGTACACAGAGGACATAAGTACAACCAACAACGCCCTCTGCAACAATTAAAATACCGTTCACATTACCAAAACAGGCAAAGACAAATTGGTTTGTAATAAATAAGCATTGGGTTGCGATGTAAGAGACGTGTCCTTTTTATACCGTTAACATAAAGCAAACAAGGTACACGTGCATACATTAAAATACTGACAATTATAGCGAATAGGCTAACATACAAAATGATTTGCTCTAAACCAATCACCATGACGATATTTACGAAAGTAGCATGAGTTTCATGACATAGCATAAAACAATAAACACTCGCAAATGCAAATACACAGAGGTCAAAAGTACAAGCAACCACGCCCTCAGCAACAAATTAAAATATCGTCCACCTTACCCAAAACAAGTAAGGCAAATCGGTTTGTAACACAATAAACAATAGCTTTGCCTTATTACTTAAACTGTCTGCCTCTTTCATATTAGAGTGTTTAAATGTAAGGAATAGTTTAATAATATCATATTTAAGTATGTAACTTTTCTTTCTATCATGTATGTTAATATTAGTATATATATATATATATATATATATATATATATATATATATAGATATATATAAATAAGTCTAAATTGAAAACAACGTCCAAACCTATGATTGCGTTGGATAAAAGCCGCAAACCTTAAATACAAATACAAAATTGGCATACACTCATTAACAATGAATGGTTAAGACCTATTTCATATATATATATATAAATATATATATTAACAAGTCTAAATTAAAAACAACGTTCAAACCTATGATTGCGTTGGATAAAAACTGCAATTTTTATATGTGTGCATTCAAAACTAATTTCTTGGTAGAGGGGTCTAAATACAACACAAACAACATTTTCCAAAAGACCAAAAAAGTGAAAAAAGTATATTTAAACAACACGCATTTGACTATCAGGTCGAACAACGGATGTTCTTAAACCCTGCTGACTGCCATTGGCGATTGCCAAATTAACGGATCACAAGATGTAACAAAATAGATCTTACTATTAATTTATTACCAAACAGAAAACAATAAACTTGCGGAAAAGATGGTATATGGCAAACATGAGGTGCAAAAATGTGTACACCATATCCGGATTTCGACAATTAATGTCTCTTCGGTGTATTAGGAATCGAAACGGTATTTGGAAGGCCATATAATTCACCTCAATTTAGGATCGACTCTTGAATTTTGAAAGAGTCAAAATAGGATGAACAGATCATATAAACCCGAAGGCAAATATAAAACAAGCCAAAACGAAAAAGTATAAACAAGTTTAAATTGAAAACAACGTTCAAACCTATGATTGCGTTGGATAAAAACCGCAATTTTTATACGTGTGCATGCAATTTATTTAGACCCCTCTGTATTAAGACCCCTCTAACAAGAAATTTGTTTTGCATGCACGCGTATAAAAATTGCGGTTTTTATCCAACGCAACCATAGGTTTGAACGTTGTTTTCAATTTAGACTTGTTTATATTTTTTCGTTTGGGCTTGTATTATATTTGCCTTCGGGTTTATATGATCCGTTCAGCCATTTATTATTAAGATCCATTTATTACATCGGTGATCCGTTTATTTGGCAAACGCCAATGGCAGTCAGCAGGGTTTAAGAACATTTGTTGTTCGACCTGTTAGTCAAATGCGTTTTGTTAAAATATACTTTTTCACATTTTTGGTCTATTGGGAAATGTTTTTTGTGCTGTATTTAGACCCCTCTAACAAGAAATTTGTTTTGCATGCACACGTATAAAAATGCGGTTTTTATCCAACGCAATCATAGGGTTTGAACGTTGTTTTCAATTTAGACTTGTTCATATTTTTTGGTTTGGGCTTGTGTTATATTTGCCTTCGGGTTTATATGATCCGTTCATCCTATTTTGACTCCTCAAAATTAAAGAGTCTATCCTAAATTGAGGTAAATTGTATGGCTTTTGAAATACCGTTTCGTTCCTAACATCACTGAAGAGACATAATTGTCGAAATTCGGATATGGTGTACAAAAACCTTTGCACTTTTTGTTTGCGGTATACCATCTTTTCCGCAAGTTTATTGTTTTCTGTTTAGTACTACATTTATTATTAAGATCCACTCGATGCTAAATCCTATATTTGTTTACATTGAATATTAATTGAAAAAGAACGGATAGCATTTTTATTGACAATTTTGAACCATGATTAATAAGAAAAAAAAAGATTTTTTTTGCTGAAACCACTCTAGTAACCTTCCTTTGACGATCTTCATTCAAACTTTGGCGATCTTCATTCAAACTTTGACAAGTGAGTAGATTTTACAAATGTAAAAGTTGCCGTTTTGCATATTCCCATTAAATCCATGTGCTAATATGGATCAGCAGGACACGGTTGGCCGTATCGTGCATTCTTATTACAAAAAAAAAAAATACATCATACTCCTTTTATGCAGTTGTCAATATGGACGGGTATAAGACGGACGAAATTTTGAGTCAGGCGTTAGATTTGGCAGAAGAGTCTGAAGATAACGCATTTTTTATAACCCAAAGTTCTTACATGTATCAGTTTAATGAAGGTAATCATAAATGTATTTTACATGTTACGGTTTTATCAAATAAGCCCCCCACCTCCTCTCAACATTAAACAAACATTCATATTCGAACATACCGAGGGATAGGTGTCTGGATTAAAAACCCGACGACCGGACACGCTTAACATACAGATTGCATATGTTTGGAGCCATCCAGGGTGGGTTTGGGGGGGATGGGGGGTGGGGTCCGGGGTTGTAATCTCCATATTTTTACGATCAATGTTTTAGGATGGGGACATATGGCTGGAACCCCCAATTTATCCTGGGTTGGCACTCCCTTTTAAAAATTGGCTGGATCCGCCCCTGGGTGCCATCATTTGTCTTAAGACTTAGTCCAAATGAAAACTATATGTTTTTAAGGTATAATTCAAATAAAAGTTCTTTACATGTATGTTCTTTAAGACATTGCCATATGGGATTAAAATTGTTTTTTCAACATGTTCAATCCAAAATAGAAGCTAAATATTTTTTTCGCTATTGGAATTTCCGGAAATATGTTTTTTAATATGTCTTGAAACATCTTGTAGTGAACACTATAAGTGATCTCTTGTGTTCATGCTATTAAAAAAACAATTTCTATTGTTATGAATAACAATGAAATGTGTTTTCGGGATGTAAAAGCAGGGGTTTCCAGAAACCCCGCTCGTCACACCCTGTGGTCAAAATCCATTGTTATTCGTAACAATAGATCTATTCAATTTACACTTGTTTCAGAAATAGAAACTATGATGTAAAACAATAGAACTTGGGTGTAAACATATTTACATTCCTCAAAACATTTAATAGGCATCCTGAATACATACCATACTAAAACATAACAATAAACGAAAGCGAATTTAAAAGTTACTTAAGAAGAAAAACATACCTTTTGCCAAGAATATAATAAAGTGTATAGTTAATATCGATCGGGAAGTATTACTCCTCTTAAGATGTCAAAATGTGATTGAAACCAATATTTTAACTAACAGCGGAAAAATAAATAAGTGGACACACACCATGTATTGTGATTAGACTTTTTTATCCATATTTTATTACACAACACCGACTTTTCCCCCCGAGTTATACTTTTAATGATGTTCACAAACGTATTTGTGTACCCTAGCAAACGAAAACGTTTTTTATACTATAGGAGAGGAAAAAAAATACAGGTATATGATTTTCTACAAATAACCGAACATTATATTGGACAGATGATTTTGTTTATATAAATTACAAAATTATAATAAAATTTTCAAAAACGTATCTTAGCTAATTAAAACAATTAAACAGATATACACATTGAAAGTTGACGTTTTACAAATCAAATTTGAATTATATATATGCATGGTATTATATAATAATCATATGCAACGTTCCCTACATTTTCCCTGGTGAGTTATAACTTTCGGACACATTATTGAATAAATATATGGTATGATCACTATGCTATTGTAACATAATATATCATCAGCTATCTCAACGAAAATAGATGTAATATTTGTATCTCACAAAACTAGCACAAATAATGTTAATTTCATAAAATAAAGATCATTATTAATAGTGCAAAAATCTTGTTACTAATTGTTATATTTAGTGGCGTTTTTTATAGGAATTTTATAGAAAATGTATGCTAATATTCAGAAAGGCATATTGTGCGGCGCACGAAGCCATTTTGCAAATTTCCAATGTAAATAGAACCAAATATAAGATACATGACAAATGTCATGTGCTGGTCTCATTTCTACTCTGATTGAACTTATTGAACTATTGTTATGTACCTTTGAAAAGCTCTCTAGGACGAAATGATATATTTTGTAGATTTTCGTCATTAATAAATCATTGTCACTTCGTGAGAACTACAAATGATGAAGAATCACACTAAACATTTCAAAGTTCTAGTGTACAGATACTGCAGACACTTTACCCTTTTTTTAAATGTTAATATGCATTTAACCATATGATGTTTTGAAATTAATTGTTTGAAGATGTAATTTTTTTGTTTTTTTCAGTAAATATTAATTTACCTTCTACAGCTATGTTTTTAGTTTAAGAGAATACTGAGCTGCTATAAAATCCATAACATTAATATCAATAGTTTAGAAATTTTCAAATGATTTATGAAACTTATCTTTCATCCGGTTTCAGACGTGGCAGTATTAATTCTTCCTTGTTGAATAAAACAATGTTGGGATTCAGCGATCATTATATTTTAATCCCAAGTGTTATTTTCATCGCTGTATATAACTTGTATTTTAAGTGTAGAATAATAAAAATAAGTATCATCGTTGTTTTCATACATTTTGTAAGATAAAATCGATAAAGTTATAGTTTTTAAGTATATATCTAAATATTTTCCAAAAATAGTATACAATATGTACATTGTACAAGGATTGGTATTTTTACCGTTTCACAACCGTGAATACATTGATTCATCTATTGGTATAATGTTCAAACTGTTATCGAAGCAGATATACCTCTCTTAAAAGCTATAGTTCAGTCCGTTTATCTATTTTAATATGAAGATAACTAAGGAAAATTTCCGTTGATCGAGTAGACTTCGGTTTCGTATTGTGTCAAGATTGGTAAAATGTATACTTTTAATGATTTTGTCACTACACAATATAATGAATATTTACGGAAAATCAATATTACAAAGGAACTAACTGCTTCAAGGGAGAGTGTCAAGCATTTTATTTACAGACAGTTATAACAGAAAAAATCATATGTATTTTACTTTGCATGTATAATCTGGTCGTTTCTAAGTTGGGAGGGACTGATTAATTGATTTGTGTTTGCTTGAAGTTGCAATGGCAATTATTTCATGCATGATCAGGACGAGAGAAAAACCTACAAGAAATGCAATAAGTAGAATCTGGAAGGTAGGTCGGCCAGAATAACGAGTTAAACATTTGACTTGTCATCGGAAAAAGAGGGTGTTAGATGAGGAATTTCACGAAGGGTTAAAATTAACCCTACGAATTTGATTTTTTTTTTAATCAGGCCAAAATACTATTCACATAGAAATAGTTGTGATATAACTAATAATACAAAATAACTTTTTTTGGCACATCACATGAAAATGATCCCTCACGTATGCAT
The DNA here is from genome assembly GCF_021869535.1 of Mytilus californianus. NCBI lineage: Eukaryota > Metazoa > Mollusca > Bivalvia > Mytilida > Mytilidae > Mytilus > Mytilus californianus. The sequence continues at coordinate 32,089,340 of NW_026262581.1, forward strand.
TATGTGTGTTGTAACGTCAGATTCGGTCAAATTTTCAATAATTCTTAACATGTTTTAACATGATTTGCTTTGGCCGCCACCCCTGATCCAGGACGTTTTTGTGTCTAGGATTCAATATCATAATTGACAACTGTTGGCTACAGAACATTTTGGATCCTTTTTTGCCGCCAAGGGTTTCATCAAGATTTTAAGTCCGAAAAATGCACAACAACGGCATCGTTTTTTGACATTATATCCAAAATGTGCTGACTGTGAGGCATAGTATGTACTCGAATGAAGAGATTTGTAAAACCTAGTAGTAAGGCTTTTGAAAAAGATCCATTTAAGAACCAAAATATGGCCATTTTGATATTTTATGATAAAGTTGAATTGGCCTTAAGTGAACCTTGTCTTTTGTCATAGAGAGTTTTGCAAAGTATCTTTAATGCAAAACCAGGATGATATTCTCCCATCACGAGAAATCTATATTTTAGCGTCCTAATCTAACGACTTTTATCTGCGTGCCCATTCGACCGGACTTGACTGCTAGTTATACCATTTTTCAAATTACAAACGGATGCCTGAAATTGAGATGTGGTCATATTTCTATACCCAAGTCAAGCCTTAGGGTTTTTAAGTTTGGCAATATATGAGTTACGTAATTTCTTAAGTCAATCATTTCATCAATAATGTGCAATCCTACAGTATGGTACAAGTCAAAACAAAAACATCGTTACTACTATACATGTTTATCTTTAGCAAAATGTATTGCATTGAAATAAGTAGAAAGTGATAAAAAAAAAGAAAAGTAAAATAACAAAAATACCGAACTCCAAAGGAAATTCAAAACTGAAAGTCTATTATAAAATGGCAAAATCAAAAACTCAGAGACATCTAACGAATGGAAAACAACTGTCATATTCTTGACTTGGTACAGGCATTTCCTAATGTAGAAAATGGTGGAATAAACCTGGTTTTATCGCTAGCTAAACCTCTCACTTGAATGACTGTTGCATAGAATTCCATTATATTGACAACAATGTGCGAGCAAAACAAACAGACATAATAGGAAAAAGACGTAAAAAATCGGGGTACAGCAGTCAACATTGTGTTTTAATCTTAATCACTATAAAAACAAATATCTGTTTCAACAAAGAAACACAAAATGGCATATAGACAAAGTACATAAGCAAAAATGAAAGACAAACATTCAAAATTGACCATAGCACAATAACACAATGGCGAGATGTATAAGTACCGGTCCACGTCATATGTATATAATCAAAAATAGATAAACAGTAAAGGTTAAAAATATATACAAAGACAAAAAATGGGATTGTAACACGTAATTACGATGATAAACAAGTACCTAGAATCTATACTTCAAGACCATCGTGTATTATTTGTGAAGTTGATACGGAATATTTATCAACAAGGTCTTGGAATCTTCCAATGAACTTTTTTAGAAACGGGAAGAGACGTTCTTTGATATAACCTTGGCTCATTTTTGCTTAAACACTGGTGACGTGAAATGAATAAAGCTTGAATTATCTGTTATTTCCTTTATGATGATGTTTTCTTGAAAGCGGTGGTATGAAAGTAGCGTTCGTTAATTGAGACTTGTCAAGTAGGAAAGTTGAATATGTCTTGTCTGTTATTTTTTTTATTCTCTAAAAGCTTTGAAATTTTTATTGTACATATGTATACCCTATAGATTAGAAAATAGCATTTTGTTATTTTCAAAATCGCTTAGATTACTTCAGTTATTTTTTTTTAATTCTCAGATCTTTGAAATAAAGTCAGATGAGTGAATCTTTGCATAGTGTATGGTGTTTATTCGCACTACTGGTAGCTATACAGCCATTTTCACATATTAGATTTTAGCGAAGATACATTTTGTTGGTGGAATTCAAACTTATTTTATTTTCTATCTGTTTCCAAGGTAGCGCGTCACAGTTATGAAATATATATCAAAATTGAACCTTAAAAACTGTTAACAATCCTCTATTACAGGCTCTTTAAAAAATAAGCTTCTAACTGTAAGGAACTAACAAGTGCACACGTATGTAATCATTCTATTCCACAGATGTGATTTCTGATGTTTAATGTTGTGAAATATTCTTCTTTTTTTCTGTATCCATTGAAACATTTTATATCTATTTGCAACATAAACCATAACTTGAATGAAATGTTACATTTGTCATCACAAGAGACCCACGGTAAAATCATTTCTTTTGAGTTAATATACAGCATTGGTATCTAACAACAAAAAGATCAATATTTATTCAAATCATGTAATTTGCCTCATTTCTACAGAATTGCATCACAAAGTTCGTAGAATGAAGGGAGAAGTTAACATTGTAATTCACGACTTTTGTCCAGTATGGATATGAATATAGAGACGGCAAAATGGGAAATAGCCGTTGCAACACACGCAATACAACCTTGGTGGTCCTTTTACCCCACTTTGATGACCATAATATTCTTCAGTTATCTAAAAGTGAATTTTATAACTGTTACAGTGATTTTCCCATTTAAATAAACGGAATTGGAATATGCAAAACCTTGATGTAAAGTACGTGCTAAAATATTTGAACATTTTAGGAACTGTATATTTTGAATTAACTTAGAATAAAGGGTGTGTCATACCTTATTCAGGAATTTAATCTGAGCTGATGCTTATCTTTTGATTCTTGGGGACAACAAATATATAGGAGACATTATTTCAAATCTTATGAAGAACATTTCAATGTAAGTGATATAATTATAAAAATATCTTTTCTTTTTAAAATGTATTTAAAAAGCGACAATTCACCCATATGGTTATGGATTTCCATTAAAAGGACTGTTGTATAATGTAGCAGATATATTAACATAATTAAGTGGATGGTAGTCATTTTGAAGATACTACAATTTCGTAAATGTATATTTATTTTGGGTTACTTCCGGAATACATGAACGATATATTAAAAAATCAAGTATACAAAAAGAAAGGAAAATGTATTACGTGAACAAATGTTTATACTTTAATTGTCTCTTCAAATATCTGATCATACATGATAAATATCCGCGTGAAACATTTCAAAAATTGACTAGACGCGGTGAAAGATCCGTCTCCTTTCCTTCGACATTTTGATATCATAACGCGGATTATGATAATAACAGGAATTTTGTTTTAAAATTAAAACCATTCTGGATATTGAATATGATACATTGAAGTCAGGTTTCAGAGGGAGACAAATATTGGTAAAGTTGAACTATATTGAAGATTAACTGATTTCATAAGTTGCTATGATTGGAAATGGACAAAAAGTAACCTTTTTTAATAAAAAAAAATACAAAAAATTCGTTCATACTTTTGGTGAAGTATTCTATAAAAATTTGATTTGGTCATAATTTTGCTTTCAGGAAATATTTTAAATTCCGAAGCGTTATGTTTTAATGAAAAGAGCACAATATGATATGTTTTCGTTCACGAGAAGATTCTTTCAAATACAAAATTTGCATCCAACTTTTTTCAGTGACAAATATATGATTTCAAAAATTCTTAAATTACATTCAAATCGTTTAGGATTTTACTAGATACTATTGGTGTTGTTGTAAACCTCGCAAACACAGACCTCTGTATGCCTTATGTCTGTTTTGAAAATACTTTATACATACCTAAAAAATCAACAATATAAAAAAAAGCTTTTATGTGTTGTATCTAACATAAATTGTACTAAACACGAGTTATGTTTCATAGATGACGACCAAGCAGTCGGTAGGAAAAAGGAATAAGAAAAATACCGAACTCCAAGGCAAATTTAAAAAGGGGAAGTCCATAAAAACTGACAACGTCAACTGCTATCAATCGACGGAACAACTGAAAACAACTGCCATATTCCTTACTAGGTGGAGGCATTCTCCGAAGAAAATGGTGGGTTCAACCTGGTTTTACAGGTAGCTAAACCTCCCACTTGTATGGCAGTTATTTATAGTTCTATTATATTGAAAACATTGGGTGAGCAACCCAAAGCAAGGAATGTGACAGTTTTTATCTATTCTATCCATTGGTGGATTTTTCAGGTTTTTAGGACTTCCCCCTTTTAAATATTCCTTTGTGTTCGGTATTTTTGTTATTACTTTTATGATAATTCTAATATTTTTCTTTCTGAAATTATATCCAATCCCTACTAAGCAGCCGTTCATGACTCATGTAAACAAAAGTATGAATATGTGGTCTGGAAGTCAACATTATTGTTCTGTCACATTTATTTAGTAGAGTTATCTTCCTTTCCCCACATTTCATTTTTGGTTAATTTTCGGTATGTTTCACTCCCCTAGATTACATGAATCGATAAGACCCGAGTAGATAAAAAGGAAAATGGCACATGGCCCGCAAGAGCCGCAAAGCAATTTTGGGAATAATTCAATTATTTGGAAATCTAGTGGTCCCCCACAGAGTAAGTTTTATTACCTGCCTGATATACTCATTTATTTGTATGTAGATAAGTTTTGTGTTATAGATTCTTATTATTAAGGTTTTGTGCCAATTCATAAGCCACTTGGTTGTCTGCATTTTTTTATATGCATTTGTGTTGAAATAATTTGCTACTTTTTCGTACATTTGTGTATTGTTAGATATTTTTCATATCAGTTAAGATATTAGGATTAGGCACATATCATGTATATTTTTCGATACTGTGTAATTGGAACTTTTCGTACTAAAGAAATGGCTAATTGAACCGAGAAACTTCTTCTCGTAACTTTCGTGCATCCGTGCACATTTGGAGTATTTTGCGACTTTAAATAGAACATCTAGGCCTAGGATATAGTAAAACTTAGTCTATGTCAACGGACAATCCGCTTAGGACATATTATTAGTGTGATTAATTTTGTTATTGTTGATGTTATCTTTTACTTTGGCCTTGTTGTGAACCGAACATGTTGCAACTACAAATTCTGCTCACCTGGACACAAAGGTGCATTTAGGAGCAAATTGATAAATTTGAGAAATATATTTTTTTGTTTGTTTTGAACATTTAAAGCATAATAAGTGATTTATTCATTGTTTTGCATTACTTGTATTATGTTTAATTACAATACATGTTAAGAAATAACTTAGGAACAATTACTTATGATTGTTTATTTTTTTGTAGCTTTTTACCTTCTCCTGGGAAGTTTGTAGTGAAATAAAGAATTACAAGAAACATTTTGTTAGTCATTAGGCATTACAGTAAAAAGTCTGACGATTGGACCAGCATATTATGGACACGCCAGATGATGTAGAAACAAAACGGCTGAGAACACTTACAGTTAAGGCAATGGAAAACTATAAAGAAAGGGTTCAAGTTTATCATAATAAACTATTAGAAAAAAGACAAGCAGTCGAGGAATCATTAACCTATCTGGAGGAACAAACAGGAGATATACATGTTCTAGGACAGGTTAAAGAAACTCTTGTGGAAGTACTTAACAATTATTATAAACTTTGTAAGGAGTTCTGTGAATACTTGGCACCTCAAAATACGGAACAAAGTAATAGTGAACTATTAGTACAAAAATCTGTGTTTCAAACAATAGCTAAAGAAGTAGATCAGGCAATTAAATACATTGATGAGCAAACACGTCATAGTACCAAGATTGAAACAGAGAATAGCACAACTGCACATCTAGTCAAAGAGGATGAGCCTCAATTAACAATTAGGAATGGGAGTCCAGTTCATCATTCTAGTCTTCATAGTTTTTTACATGATCAAGGCAATTCTAGTCATAACATTCAAGGACATAAGTCACATTCTCGTTCTAGTCATAAAGCTAAAGGTAGTGATGGAGGTCGTTCTTCAAATTGCACTCACAGTCATTCTAGTCAGGGAAGTCACTCAAGCAAGGCAATTCTTCTAGACAAAGCAGCTAGAGCCGAGGCTGCCAAGGCAAAACTTAAATTCATAGAAGAGGAAGAGGAATTAGTAAGGAAACAAAATGAGTTAGAATTAGAAATCCAAAAACAAAGATCGGAACTTAAATCAAACTTAAACATTTTGAAACATAAAAGAGAGATTGCAGAAGCCGAAGCGGAATTAACAGCAGTTAAGGAACTTTTAGAGGAGGAAAATGCTATTGATAACAATTTGAAGGACCAAGGTCTTGATCTACCTCAATCAAGCCCATCAGAAATTGTCCAAAACTATGTTAACAATCAGATACTCGATGTAAACAAAATGAAACTAGTCGAAACAGATAAAGTTGTTGGTCACAGTCTCAATCCAACTGTTAAGGAGTTCGTACCTAAGGACAATGTTGTAATTCAACCAATCACTAAACAAATTCAATCAAATGTTAAAGGATGTGCACCTCAAAATACAACGGAACCAACTAAGTTTTATCCATCATCAGGTGTTATGGACTTAACTAGGTATATTATGAAGAAAGATCTTTTGATTTCAAGATTATCGACATTCGATGACAAACCTGGACGATATTGCAGTTGGAAAAATAGCTTTATTAACATACTTAGAGAACTGGATGCAACAGATTCAGAACAGTTAGATCTTTTAAACAGGTACTTAGGCCCACAGTCAAAACGACATGCAGCAAGTCTGAGAGTTGCTAACTCCCACAACGAAAATCAAGCTGTTGTTAAGATTTGGCAAAGGTTGGATGAAAGATATGGGGTGCCAGAAAGTATAGCAGCAGCAATCAAGGATCGCCTTGATCAATTTAAAAAAATCAACAATACAGAATATGACAAACTTTATGAATTATATGACTTATTGGCTGAGGTAGAATCAATTAAAGAAAATGATATATACAGGACAGTCCTATCATTTTATGATTCATCATATGGGGTGAATGCAATCGTAGGAAAGTTGCCAAACTTCATCCAAACAAAATGGATGGATCGTGCTAGTAGGTACAAAACACAACATTCTGTGATGTATCCGCCTTTTTCAACGTTTGTGGAATTCTTACACAGCATGGCAGTGCGAATGAATGATCCAAGCCTTAAAATCCAACAATCAGATAGTGGACGAGACAAAAAAGTGGAACGGAAATATGCTGGGAAAAGGACTCCCGGTCAAACTGTTTTGAAAACATCAATTGAAAGACAGAACACTTCGGCTAATCTGAACTTAAAATGTCTTATTCACGAAAATGGCAAACACAACCTTGCCGACTGTAAAGTATTTGTTGAGAAACCGTTGGAAGAAAGAAGAGAGATTGTAAAGAAAAATGGAATTTGTTTCAAATGCTTAAATGGAAAGCATTTAGCTAAAGATTGCAAAGCAAACATAAAATGTGAGAAGTGTGGAAAAACGGCACACTGTACAGCATTTCATTTTGAACGTCAAACCCGTGAAAATAATGGCGGGGAAAGACAAGTTGAAAATCAAACGCCAGATCAAATAAGTACAAAATGTACTGAAATTTGTGATGACTCTGCTGATCCTACTTCTTTCCAAGGAAAGTCTTGTGCAAAGACACTACTAGTCAAGGTTTATCCAGAAGGTAAACCAGAAGTAAGCGTTACTACTTATGCGATCATCGATGATCAGAGTAATAGGTCCTTAGCCTGTTCAACATTTATAGATCATTTCAATGAAACCACAGAGCCAGTCGAATACATGCTAGCGTCTTGCTCAGGAAAAACTGTTCAACATGGTCGTCGTACTACAGGGTACATACTCGAATCTTTGGATGGCACTTCACAACTGAAGTGTCCATCTCTGATTGTATGCAATGAAATTCCTATCTCAAAGCGAGAAATAGCTACTCCTGCAATAGCTAGGCACTACAAACATCTACAGGATATAGAACAGTTCATTCCAGAACTTGATAGGAATGCTGAAGTAATGCTCCTCATAGGACGGGATGTGACCGCCGCTCATCACATTTTAGATCAAAGAATTGGCAAGGACAATGAACCGTATGCACAACGTCTCCGTCTAGGATGGGCGATAATTGGCGAAACATGCTTAGGATTAGTACACACTTCAGATACAATCACAGTAAACAAAACAACAATTCTTCCAAACGGAAGAGAGACAAATCTCAAACCATGTGAATATGGTTTCAGAGTGAAAGACAAGGAACCAGATATTGGTAGTACTGTATTCCAACAAACTAGAGAAGATGATACTTTAGGATTATCTCAAGAGGACAAAGAATTTCTGATCGTTATGAATAAAGAATTTCACACATCAGAAAATGGTCGTTTATCGGCACCTTTACCGTTTTGGAGAGATAGACCAAAACTTCAAAACAACTATCATCAGGTAAGACAAAGAGCAGAGAATCTTAGTAGAAGCTTCAAACGAGACCCCACTAAACAACAGCATTTCGTAGAATTTATGAAAAAGATATTTGTAAATAATCACGCAGAAGCAGCCACTCCGGCTAGAGAGGGAGAGGAAGTTTGGTATCTCCCAATCTTTGGAGTTTATCACGCAAAGAAGCAATCAAAAATCCGAGTAGTATTTGACTCATCGGCTAAATACAATGGGATTTGTTTAAATGATATTCTTATGAAGGGACCGGACTTAACAAACAACTTAGTTGGAGTACTATTGAAGTTTAGGAAGGGTAAAGTTGCCGCAATTGCAGATGTTGAACAAATGTTTTTCAATTTTGAGGTCAATGAAGAACACAGGAACTACTTAAGATTCGTATGGTTTAAGGACAACACTGTAACAGAACCACTGACTGAATATCGGATGAAAGTTCACGTTTTTGGGAATTCACCTTCTCCAGCTGTAGCTAATTATGGTTTACGCAAAGCTGTTTGCGATCACACAGATTTAGGCACATGTGATGATGTATGTCATTATGTGAACAACAATTTTTATGTAGATGATGGTTTGGTGTCAGGCGACAGCCCTGAGGAAATTGTAAGTCTCATCAAAAGGATTCAAGAAGATTAATAACAGGTGGTAAAATCAGACTGCATAAGATAGTTTCGAATAGTAGTGAGGTAGTAAAGAGTTTTGAAACAAAGGATTTAGCTGAAAGCATTACCGAGATTGACTTTAATTCAGAGTCTGCATGTCTACAGAGAAGTTTAGGTTTATGTTGGAATGTTGTAAAAGACATTTTCACCTATCAGTTATCTAAAGAGGAGAAACCCTTTACAAAAAGAGGGCTGCTTTCAGTAATTAACGGAATATTTGATCCGTTAGGGTTCATAGCTCCTGTAATCCTTGGCGGAAGGTTGATTATGAGAGAAGCAGTACAAAACAGTTCATTAGATTGGGATGATCCGTTGTCCGATAATTTACTCTCTGACTGGCAAAGATGGAAACAGTCCTTACAAGATCTTGAAACATTAGAGATAAGGAGGTCATTCACTAGTCAATCATTGACCGACAATACTAAATGTGAATTACACATCTTCTCGGACGCATCAAAGGAGGCGATTTCGTCTGTTGCCTATATCCGTACATTTGACAAAAATGGAGACTCGCAACTAGGTTTTTTAGTAGGAAAGTCCAAACTGGCTCCGTGTCATGGACATACCATACCGAGGCTGGAATTATGTGGAGCTGTTCTGTCAACTGAATTAGCTACATTCATTCAGAATGAACTGAAATTGCCATTAAGTTCCACACACTTTTATACCGATAGTCAGGTAGTACTAGGGTATATACACAATGAGAAAAGAAGGTTTTATGTGTATGTCAGCAACCGTGTAAGCAAAATTTTGAAAGATTCTGTCAAATCACAATGGAGCTATGTACCAACAGAGTTAAATCCGGCTGATCATGGCACACGGCCGTTAGAAGCAAAAAATGTAGGAGACTCAAAGTGGTTATTAGGACCAAAATCATTTATAGATACTTTTCACAAATCCGAATGCACTTCATTTGATATTGTGTCACCTGATGAAGACCAGGAAGTTTGTCCTATAGCAGTAGAGTCTATGAAAACATCAATATCACCTATTAAAACCTTAGGAGTTAGTCGGTTTGAGAGATTCTCAAAATGGTCAAGTTTAGTAAGAGCTATATCTTTGTTGAAAAGAAAGATTGTGTCTAACAATAGGAGTAAAGTAGATACTAAGGCTACACAGACTTGTGTAAATATCAGAAAAGAAGCTGAAGCACTGGTTTTGAGAGAGACTCAGTCACAGTATTATTCCAATGAAATAGATTGTTTAAAGAGTGGTAAACAATTACCCAAAAACAGCAATATTATTGCACTTTCTCCCATACTTGATTCAGAAGGACTATTACGATTAGGCGGAAGACTGAAACATGCAAAATTAGAAACTGGAGAAAAGATGCCTCTCATCATACCAGGTCGAAGCCATATTGCTTCGTTGTTAATAACACACTTTCATGAGTCAGTGCACCATCAGGGACGCCATTACACAGAAGGTGCCGTACGCGCCAATGGTTTCTGGATAACCGGAGGAAAACGCCTTATCAACTCTATTTTGCACAAGTGCGTACAATGTAGGAAACTCCGAGGAAAGGTAGAACACCAGAAAATGGCAGACCTGCCATCAGATCGTCTTACACCAAGTCCTGCGTTTTCATACGTAGGTGTTGATACATTTGGACCATGGTCTGTAGCCACAAGACGAGCACGTGGAGGTGCCGCAAATGCTAAACGATGGGCAATAATGTTTTCATGCCTTGTTACTCGTGCCATCCACATTGAGGTTATAGAGGAAATGACGTCATCCTCATTTATTAATGCCATGCGTCGTTTTACAGCAATAAGAGGACCGGTAAGAGAATTTAGATCTGATCAAGGTACAAACTTTGTAGGAGCAGTAAATGAACTTTCACTTCTATTTAATGATGAAAATGTTCAGGGATATCTGTCTAAAAAACAAATTGTGTGGACATTCAATCCACCCCATGCCTCACACATGAATGGTGCATGGGAACGCATGATTGGACTGGCAAGAAGAATTCTTGATTCAATGCTAACGGACATTCAAGGAAAGCCACTTACTCATGAAGTTTTATGCACATTAATGACAGAAGTTTGTTGTATCGTCAATAGTAGACCGATAATTGCTGTGTCAAGTGATCCTGAATCGCCTACTATTTTGTCACCAAACACTCTTTTGACACAGAAAATTAATAGTGATATAGAACCGTATAATTTTGATTTTTCTGTGAAGGATATGTACAAATCGCAATGGAAACATGTACAAGTTTTAGCGAATCAATTTTGGAAGCAATGGAACCTACAATACTTGCATAACCTCCAAACTCGATCAAAATGGCCAATTGAAAATCGCAACTTACAAATTGGTGACATTGTGCTCATGATTGACGTTAGTTTACCACGCAATCAGTGGCCAACCGGAATTATCGATGAAGTATTTCCTAGTAAAGACGGATTAGTGCGCAAAGTATCAGTGCGTGTGATAAAGAATGGGGAACCAGTAACTTATACCCGTCCAATAACACAGCTTGTACATTTGATGTCAGATTGAATTTTACAATTAGATATGACAATTGTATTATAAGGGTTAATTTGAGTACTTTGATTTATTTGTCTTAAAGTTTGTTTAAACATGCTTTTATTGATTAATTTTTCATATTTTTTAGGGTTTATTTTTTGAAAGAAGTGATTTTACTTGTATGTAAAATCAGGCGGGGAATGTTCTGTCACATTTATTTAGTAGAGTTATCTTCCTTTCCCCACATTTCATTTTTGGTTAATTTTCGGTATGTTTCACTCCCCTAGATTACATGAATCGATAAGACCCGAGTAGATAAAAAGGAAAATGGCACATGGCCCGCAAGAGCCGCAAAGCAATTTTGGGAATAATTCAATTATTTGGAAATCTAGTGGTCCCCCACAGAGTAAGTTTTATTACCTGCCTGATATACTCATTTATTTGTATGTAGATAAGTTTTGTGTTATAGATTCTTATTATTAAGGTTTTGTGCCAATTCATAAGCCACTTGGTTGTCTGCATTTTTTTATATGCATTTGTGTTGAAATAATTTGCTACTTTTTCGTACATTTGTGTATTGTTAGATATTTTTCATATCAGTTAAGATATTAGGATTAGGCACATATCATGTATATTTTTCGATACTGTGTAATTGGAACGTTTCGTACTAAAGAAATGGCTAATTGAACCGAGAAACTTCTTCTCGTAACTTTCGTGCATCCGTGCACATTTGGAGTATTTTGCGACTTTAAATAGAACATTTATTATTATCTAGGCCTAGGATATAGTAAAACTTAGTCTATGTCAACGGACAATCCGCTTAGGACATATTATTAGTGTGATTAATTTTGTTATTGTTGATGTTATCTTTTACTTTGGCCTTGTTGTGAACCGAACATGTTGCAACTACAAATTCTGCTCACCTGGACACAAAGGTGCATTTAGGAGCAAATTGATAAATTTGAGAAATATATTTTTTTGTTTGTTTTGAACATTTAAAGCATAATAAGTGATTTATTCATTGTTTTGCATTACTTGTATTATGTTTAATTACAATACATGTTAAGAAATAACTTAGGAACAATTACTTATGATTGTTTATTTTTTTGTAGCTTTTTACCTTCTCCTGGGAAGTTTGTAGTGAAATAAAGAATTACAAGAAACATTTTGTTAGTCATTAGGCATTACAATTATGGTCAAACTGAGCAAAATGACAAAAGAAAATGATATTCTTAACCAAAAATTAAGGAAAACAATTGAGTCATATCTCAGATTAATTTATTGAATTGATTGAAATCTAACATATGTTCAGTTTATGTCGTCTGTTGTCGTTTGTAGGCATTCATATTTTGATTTTTAGTAGATAATTAGAAATACGCCACAATTTTGTTAGAGACTCTCATTTTAAGAACACACATTCAGCTGTCATACTATGCATATCAGTAAAAAATATATTTTTGTTAAATGACCCTAGCATTAACCTGGTCCTCTTGTCTTTCATATAAACTCTTGCGAAATTATTTTATTTATATGCATTCCTCTTCATTCCGACAACTACTGAACAAAACAAGGTTTTTACAAAAATTGTGCACATTTTACCTGAAAATATCGATGTGCCTTTATACAAGCTTTCAAACTCTGAACATCGAAACAAAATAGTTATAAAACACAATGTTATAAGACCATATGTTACCTCTATAAATGTACTTCATTTAACATGTATGCGTCGTTGTGTTGCTGTATTGTATTGTTGGCTTTCTTCCGAAAACTGTATGCGTTTAGAAATGCAAGTGCCATACACATTAAAAATATTCAGTGCAATTTTCAATATCCATACATAACAACTGATATTTATTTGTTGAATTTAGATCACAGGATTGCTGAATTACTTTCTTTATAACTTGTGGGGAGTAATATATTAAACACAAACTATACAGACTGGCTCTTAAGAATAGATTATTTCATAAAGGTATGAAGTAAAGGAAATTATCATTTTATAATTTGAGTGACCATTCTCATTGACAAATTTCCAGATTCGGTGTTGTTTCTCCACAATCTCTTTTGTTATGTGTGTTTTTTTATGGGTTGCTGTACAGTTGACGTATACACCTCATTTCGTTTAAATTATATGAAAAATAAAACCCATTCCATCAACACGTCTGCTTAAAACTTCATATAGAAAAGTATCACCTTCTCAAGGGTATTTAATTGTTTACTCTTATGTAAATTGATATAAGAAGATGTGATATGAGTGCCAATGAGACAACTCTCCATCCAAGTCACAATTTTTAAAAGTAAACCATTATAGGTCAAAGTACCGCCTTCAACACGGAACCTTGGCTCACACCGAACAGCAAGCTATAAAGGGCCCCAAAAATGACTAGTGTAAAACCATTCAAATAGGAAAACCAACGGTCTAATCTATACAAAAAACGAGAAACGAGATACACTTATGAACCACATCAACAAAGTACACCCACTTGTTATGTTCCGCGAAAACGAAAACACGCAAATATTTTTTCCCAATTCAGGAACACGCTGATAACCGGAAGACAATTTCATTTTCTTCTCGGCAAATCTAACTTCAAAACGATTGTCATTCTTGAACAGATAAAAGAGATATTTCGAAAAAGGGGTTAACAATTTGTATTCGGGGGAATACATATCTCTATTTCTGAAAGCAATGTTGAAAGATGTTAGACCGAATTGCCAATGTTTTTAAAGGTTTTGATGAGCAATTGTCTTAAGAAAGTGATTGGGTTTTGGTCGATATGGTTGGATTGTTTTCTTATGTGTTTTCCCCGTATTGGTTATCATATAGAGCTGGAGCGTGCTCGTTTGGGTTTCTGTCCTTGATCTTTTTTACTTTTGTTAAGATATGTTTGGGCACGCCAGAGATTTGTCCATTTGCCAACATTTTGGTCAGAATATTTTAGAGGGGTTATTTCCTTGGTATTTATGTTGGATAAGATGTGAACTATTAAAGACATTACATATTTGAAGCCATTACCCATTATTCTGGCCTTTTGACTGTGATATGATAGCTTTATGAATACGAAAAAGTAACTGACAAGTAGACACTATCATAATTGTGCATGTATAAAGTACTACAACTAAAGGGTGATCCATATTCTTTATTTCTAATTTTACAAGGTATGGTTTATAATAAACAGGTAAAAGCAATGCACATTAGATCAACCAAAAACGGTGATACTAATGCAATTTTTCATCAACAAAATTTTGTCGTTTTTTCATACACCCCATCAGAACAAGAAAAGGTCCGACAATGTTTACTACAAGTGATCAAGGAAATATATTTGTTGGAACAACCCAAACTAATTTTCTTTTCGTTTTGATTGCAAATTTATCAGTGCAAGGTATGCTAGCGCTCCGTCTGGTGCCAAGTTTTTAATCTTCGGTAATAGATTTCTTATGTAAAACATGAAGTGTTGCAGAAAGGCAATATGGCGGCTATCTCCTAAGTTACGATATTTTAATTTTCCATTTGATGGTTAATAGAAGCCAATAAACAAAAATTTGTTTATTAAAATGTGCAAATATATGGGTTAAGAATTATAAGGATTAAACACTTTTTTCTAGAGATTACTGATGTGTGATCTGGGTCGCATACTCACAAAGTTTACATATAGGTCCCGAGGACTTTTATTCAGTTTTTGAGGTAATCGCCCCCAGTTTTCACATCAATAACCTCTAGAAAAAATTGGTTTAATCCTATAATATTTTTGAAAACTATTACCTGGTGATACGCGGTCTACAAAAGATTCGAGAAAATAAAATAGAACCATACACAATAGCTTCACTATTTCCACAGTAACTTAATACTATTTGTACGACTTTGCCCCCAGCAGAGCTAAAGAAAAATAGTACAATAGAGGGTGTTACACGGACTCTTTTTATGAAGTTACATGGACACTTTTTATGAATAGAGTCACTCGTGCATTCAGTGAGTTCATAGGCACTTTATCGTACACCTTGTGACCTAATTACCTTGTTTTATAAATATAATTTATAGGAAAAGTGTTCATAAAAATTATAATTATAAAAAAAGCTAACTATGTTCCAAAATGCTGAAAATAAAGAAAGTGTCTACGAAGTTACTGACTGCAAGAGTAACTGCAATCATAAAATGTTTCCATGTACAAAGTTCTCGTGGGTTTGCTTAGCAGTTAAGCTGAAATCTTTTTAATCGCCTAAATCGAACTATACGGAGGATTTTCCACATCGAGGCATATGCTTAGTGGAATTGTGATAGCACAAAATCAGTCTCAACGTCATTTTGGATATAGGGATAGAAAATGAAAAAAATAGATTGTGTCACGTGATCAATACTTGGGTCTACTCGAATATCACATTACTGTAATGAACATGGAGTTAAACAAACAAAAACAAAAAATTATTTTGAAAATAAGTGGATAAAAATATTTAAACGAGACAAGATAAATTATTTTTCATTGAATGTTATTCCCCATCAAACAGAGAAACATCTTTTTTTATGTTGAATTCAGTTTGTCTGACTACTGTTCCTTATTGCATACGTCGTTGAATTTCTAAATGTCTTAAAACTGTTATTCTTAATTTTATTGTTTACTTCTTTTTTGTTTTGTTTTTTGTATTTTGTTTTTTGTTTTTTGTTTTTTTTTGTTTTTTTTTTTTTTTTTTTGGGGGGGGGGGGAGGGTATGAGCCGTGGAAGGGGGAACTCCCCCCCCCCCCCCCTCACTTTCAAAATACCGGATGGAGAAGGCAAAACATATTTCTTTGACTTTGTTTGTTTGTACGTATGTATGCTTTTTTTTCTTGATGTGGAGGAGTATATATAAATACAGGACGTAGAAGCCAGGAAAGGGGACCATAACTGCATTACACACTTGCAAAGATGAGGGGCAAAACTATAAGACCCCCCCCCCCCCTCCCCCCTTTGACAATTTATTTTGTTATTAAAATATAAAGTGGCTACTCAACGTTTCAATCTACTCCTACTTCACTGATATGTATCAAAGGAATAAGCAATGATTTACATTTTACTCGCACATATCTGATAGAATTGAGTAGCGCTAGTGTTAACGCAAAATACTAATTTATAAAAGACTAAATATCTACAAACATCGTGGTACATAAACCGGTATGCAAATTTTTTGTGTTCAATCTTTTTAATTATGAAATCGTCTTAAATGCAAAATGGATTATTTTCTAATTGGAAACTTCGTACAAGTCAGATACAAAACAAAAGTAACAAAATAAACGGGATGGTAACAACCAGCCGTATAGTTTTTCTGCACTTGCTGACTGCTCGTGCAGAAAAACTACCGGTATACGGCAACGGTTGTTACTAGCCTGTTTTTCTGTTACCTTTGTACTGTATCTAATACTTATTTTAGATATAACATGTATGATATTGTTATGTGTTGTGTTATGTGCTAGACGTACAGTATAGCGCGCCACTAAATTGTAACGTTACTATCGTTGACATACTTCCTTTATCTTTCTCAATACATTCATCAAACTAGCAAGACGTCTGGTATTTTTTGTTCATGCCATTATACGATATCTTAGCCACTATACGCAATATTGGTGCCTTGACCAGATGAAATAATGGAAGCGAACTTGAAAGCCGTGCGAGCGGGACACAAAAGTGCAGTTACGAAAGGAAATTGAAGAAATTCAGCAAAGTTCCGACGCGGATTATGAGGAAATTTCATTGTTAATTGAAGCTGTTACATAGAAGAAAAGAACTTTAGAGGACATCAACGAAAAGATCTTAGAGCAAACTTTTGATGAAGATGTAGCAG
Source organism: Mytilus californianus (assembly GCF_021869535.1). Lineage (NCBI taxonomy): Eukaryota > Metazoa > Mollusca > Bivalvia > Mytilida > Mytilidae > Mytilus > Mytilus californianus. The sequence continues at coordinate 32,106,525 of NW_026262581.1, forward strand.
TGGAATTACAGGACTCAGATGAGTACATGTTCAATTTAGAATATAAACTTCGGCAAATTACAAAATTAGCAAAGTCATTTCAAAATCAGAATTTACCCGCAAATGAATTAATTTCATTAAATTTGAACCCTGATGCCGATAGTTTTATACCGCATACACAATAAGTTCCATCGACATGTATTAGCCAACCCTCAACAACAGCAAACCAAAAATTAACACATACCACAAATTCACGCTCATCGTCTAGCACTAACAGCGAGTTTCACAAGCTACCAAAGTTAAATTTGACTATATTTACTGAAGATATATTAGATTGGCAATCATGTTGGGACTCCTATGAGACAGCGATCCACACAAATCCTACACTGAGTGATGTACAAAAAATGAACTACTAAAAGTCCCTCTACAACGCGAAGCGTTACAAACTATAGCAGGCTTTTCAATGACGAACACAAATTACGACAAAGCAATTTCAATACTCCAGGAAAGATACGGACAAACTTATAAAATCGTCCAAACCTACATGTAGGCCTGACTTGATTTACAGGTCTCCAATTTATACAATTACCAGCCTCCGTAATTACTTTAATAAGATAGAAACTTACGTAAGTGGTCTCGAGTCACTCGGACAGACAGAATATACGTATGGATCACTACTTGTTCCTGTTATTTAAATAAGTTACCTGCGGAGATTTACATTTTCTCGCGTTTCAAAGAATAGCGGGAAACATTTGTATTAACGATGCGTATGAATTTTCTAATTTAGTCACGTGAAAATTTTCATGTGCGGGAAAATATTTTGAAAGCCTTCACTTTCTACCCAACAGTCGTAGTGTCAAGATGGACACCGGGTTAGATTCTCCAATTCGAGAAGCCATTGCAAACGAGGTAAAAAGTGTCATCGCTAGTTCTCAGCAGGACATGTTGAACAATATGAGCGCAATGATGGAATCCAGATTAAATCGTTTACAACCCAACATTCAACAATCACAGTTTGATATTTCCAACGCACAGATCACCAAAATAGAGGAAAGTGTATCAGACAATTATATATTTCAAAGAAAAGGGAAGGAAAATCAGTTTCGGCACCGTTTGAAAGTAATGTCCAAGTTAACTGAGGCCCGTTCCTTGCTTGATACTCCTGATGTAGCCGCGGCAAAGGACAATATATCAGAAGGTATAGACTTAGTTCAAGAGCGCCAAAAGTTAATAAAGTTAGCGGATTCTTCCGAGTTAGGATGGCGTGTAGTTCAAGAATACATTACTAATCATATAGCAGACGATTCTGAGGACGAGAAACGTATGAATAGAGCCCAATCTAGAGCTGAAAGAAAGTCTAAAGCGGAAAAAGCAAAAAAGCGCACAAGACCAGTTCCATACAACAAAGATAGGAGCTCTGAAGACAAGAACTCAACCTACAAGACTGGTAGATGTTTCACTTGTGGGGAGAGAGGTCATTGGAGTGACAATTGTCCAGAAAATAAGAAGTCCAAGATAAGTACATTCAATTTATTACCTTTAAATAGCGATTTGTTATCATCTGAAACAAAGATAAACAATATTCGTTTTGAACATACATATACTATTTTACCTTCTGTCGTAACGAGCAAAAACAAATCACAAAACAAGAATGTAATGACTGAACAGTTCTCAACTGAAACTGTTTTATACTTACTGGTACAGGTAAAGATCAGATTAAATAAATGGAAATTGATAACTGATAATCAATACATTCTTGACGTAATCGAGAACGGTTACAAAATACAGTTTAAAACAGAACCTGGCCGTATAGATATTAGAAATAACAAATTTTCATTAGACAACAAGGATTTTGTTTCATTAGAAATTTTAAACCTGTTGAAAAGGGGCTGTATTTCAGAAGTAAGCACTAAACCGTTAGTCGTTAACCCTCTTACGGTAGCTTTCAACAAATCGAGTTAACCTAGACTCGTCCTTGACTACCGTCACGTAAACCCACACTTATTTAAATACAAGTTTAAATACGAAGATTGTAAAGTTGCTAGAGAATTGTTCAATGAAAATGATTTTATCTTTAGTCATGATTTTAAATCAGCATATCATCATTTCGAGATATTTAAAGAGCATCAACAGTATTTAGGGTTTTCGTGGCTTTTTGATGATACATTAAAATATTTTGTGTTTGCTGTTCTGTCGTTTGGAATTTCAACTGCAGGATATATCTTTTCAAAAGTTTTGCGAAAAGTTGTTAAAGATTTTAGATCTCAAGGCAAGAGAATTATTATGTTTTCAGACGACGGTTTGGCGGGCGAAAAAGATTTTGCCACTGCTTTACAGTGGAGTAAACAAGTTAAACTTCAATTAGAAGATTTGGGATTTTTAATAGCACATGAAAAATTGCACTGGTTTCCTTGTCAACAATTAGATTGGCTCGGTTTCACATGGGATACCAAAAATGGTAACATATTTGTCAAGGAAGAAAGAATAGAGAAAAATTGAAAAATATTTGAATTTTGTTTTGTTTCAAGTGACTAATGGAAATATTATTTAGATCTAGATTTCTAGCCAGTATTATTGGTCAGCTTATTTCCATGTACGCCGTTTTTTGGCAATGATGTACGTAGAAATACTAGATTTCTTTATGATTGTGTTATGTCAAAAGCCAGTTGGAAAGCTTGTGTGAAAATAACGCATGAAGCTTTAAACGAATTGATATATTGGAATCTTCACTGTAGAAATATAAATACAGTAGGTGCTAAGATAAGCACGGTAACAGTCAATACTTGACTGTGAATTTTTTTGTGACGCCTCAGATGTGGGCATTGGTGGTTATATTACACCATTTGCTGAGTCTCATTTTGAGAATATTGAAACATTTGTTAATTGGACCGAATTCGAAATGGGTGAAAGTTCTACATGGAGAGAGTTAGAATGTTTAAGAAGGGTATTAAACGAATGTGTAAGAAGGATATTAAACACATTTAAAAATGTCACTGAAAACAAAAAAATCAGAATTAATTCAGATAATGAGAATGTTGAGCATATTTTAAAAGTAGGTAGCAAGAAATTGAAATTATAATCAATTTCTACTTCTATTTTTGATTTTTGCAAAATACAAAAGATTAACTTAACACCTAATTGGATACCAAAAGCTGAAAATAATGATGCAGAGTATTTGTACCGCCACCTATCTTAATTACTAAAACTCTGAACAAATTAAAACAAGACAAAGCAAAAGGAACACTAGTTGTTCCTGAGTAGACTTCTGCCCCTTATTGGCCTATTTCACAAAGAAATGGTGAATGTTTTGATTTCGTGAGAAATATTTATTATTTACCTCAGAATAATTGTATTGTCAAGGGGGCAGGGAAAAATGGTGTTTTCAAGATAGGGTTGCTAAAATTCAGAATGGTGGCTTTGAAGCTCATGTTTTGATTTAGTAATTATTTTTTGCAGGAATAAGATTGAGGCAGAATGTCGGAGCAGCTGTGGAGGCAAGTGGAGTTTCTAATGACAATATTCTTCATGATTTAACTGGAAAGATGTCTTCATTTCTCCTTGACTCAAGAAGTACTAATACGAACAAGACGTACTTTTCTAGTTTCAACAGATGGAGTGTATTAATCAAAGAACATGGTTTTAATACTTTACCGGCTGATCCTATTCACATTGCATTGTACATAACTAATTTGATAGACAAAAACTGTTCTCCAAATGTTATTATTTGTGCTATTTATTCTTTAAAATGGGTACATGACCTGAATGGTTTTGCAGACCCTACTGATAATTCTTTCGTTAAATCACTACAAGAATCGGCCAAAAGGTTAAACGGAAAACCTGTCAACAAGAAAGAACCTGTTAGCATCGACATGATTATTGAACTATGTGCAAAATTCAAAGATTCTAATGATTTATTAATTGTAAGAGATTAAGCTATGATAGTGTTAAGTTTTGCAGGATTTTCCGTTTTGACGAGTTTATTCTTTAAAATGTAAAGATGTTACTTTGTATGATGAATTTTTGAAATTATTTATTCTCATAGCAAAACGGACCAGTATAGACAGGGTAATGAAATTTTGATTGCAAAAGGGAAAACTATAGCATGTCCAGTCAGTATTTTCAAAAATTATATTCATTTGGCTAAATTGAATCTGAATTCAGATTTGTATATATTTCGATTTATATTTAGGCATAAATGTATAGCTAAACTTATTTACAAAAATAAGAAAATAAGTTACACAGCAGCTAGAGAAAATATATTGAAGAAACTGAAATTAGTCGCACCTACGTTGAATTTAGGTTTACATTCGTTGCGTGCTGGTGGGGCGGCCGCTGCTGCTAGTTCAGAAGTTAATGAAAGATGCATTAAAAGGCATGGCAGATGAAAGTCTGACACTATCAAAGACGGCTATATTACTGACACTTTAGAAAAGAGACTTTCTGTATATCGGAGCCTTGGTTTATAGACGCTTCTAGCCTATCTATTTATAGGGAAGAAATTAAGGTAATACTTACATTTTCCCACGTTTCAAAGAATAGCGGGAACATTTGTATTACCGATTCATATGAATTTTCTAATTTAGTCACGTGAAAATTTTCATGTGCGGGAAAATATTTTGAAAGCCTTCACTTTCTACCCAACAGTCGTAGTGTCAAGTTTATTTCTACATATTTTAGATAATTATGTAATAATTTTTAGTTTTAATTCATATTTTTGCCCATGATTAGTTGTGATTTGTTTCGAATAATTATATATATCTATATCATTTTTTTTTATACTGTCCAAGTATACCTCTTGAGACGGTCTTCCGAGCATTGGGTTTTGGACACAGGTTTCGAACTTTTTTCCACTACATATTTAGTTTTTGATGCAGTTTGACCTAGTTAACTCGTTTTAGTTGGTTGTTCCTGGCCGGCGGGATCGTCGATGATAGAGACTTTGTCATTATTTGGTATTTAACTTAAAAAATACAGCATACCAGCATTCAGTCATCATTTATAATTGTAATGATTTATTTATGTATTTATGCTTAAGAGTTATATTCGTGAATTTACTAAAATCCGGTGTCCTTCAAGCTGTCTGGGTTATCGGCAATATGAATACTAGTATATTGTTTTGTTTTATGTAAGCCTATGTATTGATGGGAAAAAAGTGATGGTAATACACGTCAAAATTTAACACGAGAACACATATCCACAAACTGGACATTACATGATTTACACAAAGCGCTTCTCGACGAGTTGAATATTATTGAAGCCGGAAAATTACCGGATAAAAGAATAAGGCCACTCGCTACCGCTACCTTTTTATCTAGTACGAAGTCACGTTCAAACTCAACGTTCGGAAAACCCGAAAAGTCAGTTTCGGATAAAAAGCTTTACATTATTTTGCATTTTTTGACACGAAAATGGGCATATTGCCGTTCATTGCACAAAAATCACAACCGTTGATGCACGTATAGCTGTTATAAAAAGAGAAAGGCTAACTGTTTAGGTCGTCATACATTAGCTGACTGCAAATGTACAAGTACATGTAAGAAATGCAACAAACGTCATCATACAAGTATATGTACTAAGAATAACAGTGTGGACGAATCACATGAACAAGTAAACAAATATAATTGTAAAACCGTATTACACTCCTCCCTCGCACCACAGAAAACTTCAAATGTTATATTGAAAACCGCTGTCGCTAGCGTGATCTCAGGAACTCAGTCAACGGATGCAAATATTTTACTAGACGAAGGAGCACAGAGGTCATTCATCACAGAAGCATTCGCCAAAAAACTAGATTTAGGTATAAACGGGACCGAAATAGTTCATCTTTCTGGATTCGGAGAGCACAACAGACAAGTTAGCATATGCAACGGCAACGATTTACTTACAAACTGACAATGTAGAAAACATACCGCTCGATGTACTTATTATACCTGAAATAGCACTACCGCTGCAAATACACATGAAATCAGTAGTTGACATGAGACATTTGCATCGGTTGAAATAAGCACATCCAAATATCGAAGATGAAATGTTAGACATCAATTAACTTATTGGAGCAGATTATTACTGGAGTATAGTTGGAGATAAAATCATTAGGGGTAATGGACCGACTGCCGTCGAATCTTAATTGGAATATTTACTTTCTGGACCAACGACAAGTATTAGAGGATCAAACAGAAATTCGATATTGAACTTTATTGTGTCTCATCAAGCAGAGGAATGTAATCTTACAAAAGTTGGGAAATCAAGTCCCTTGGTATAGATGGCAAGAAAACTAATACAGAACTAGACGAATTTCAAATGATGTATAAAAACTCATCAGTGTCATTTCTTGACAACAAGTATGTCGCCAAACTACCTTGGAAAACCGAGCATCCGCCATTACCGACAAACAAAGCAGTAGCCTTGCGTAGGACAGAAAATGTTATTAGACGCCTTAGTAAATTATTACAAAAGTTTGAAGAAATCAACAAAGAACAGGAAAAGCGAAGGTTTATGGGTCCGTGTTTATTTGCGTCCATTCGTTTTTCATTTTGAAATATCAAAAAGAAAAAAAGAAAAAAAGAGAGTTTTCATTTTTCGTTTTTGGTTTCTCAAAAACCAAAACGAAAAACAAAAGTGTTTTCATTTTTCGTTTTTGATTTCTCTAAAACCAAAACGGAAAACGAAAGTGTTTTCATTTTTTGTTTTTGATTTCTCTAAAACCAAAATGAAAATCAAAAGTGTTTCCGTTTTTCGTTTTTGATTTCACTAAACAAAAATTTTGTATTTAATTTTAATTATTTCTCGTTTTATAATGTACAATGTTCCTTTCTTGTTTCACAGTCATTGATAGTAAATAATGCCAAGGTAAACATCCCGGTGTTCTGTCAACATAATGTAGACAAAATAGACCGCCTGACTTATGAATTGAACTACGGTGATAAATGAATCAAAGCCTTTCAAATTACCTTGTTTATATCTTTAACGAAAAATAAATGATTATATTTAGATATTAAACGAATCATAAATTTAAATTGTACAACATAATATTGTATAAAGATGGTACAAATAAATAGATTGATTACAACATCACATTAACAAGGGAGGTTACTACTTTTAAAAACTTATAAGAAAACTACCCCGGTCGTTAAAGTATACATGCACAGTCACTGTGGTTATCAGATCTTTAATCGAAGATAATGTCGACGGATGCAAGAGACTTTATCAATCTGAACAATAAGAGTGCGTGATCTTTACTTTTAAATTTAGAAAGGTTGATCTCAGATGATTAGAATTCATGACCAAGGTCCATTATACGAACATTCAGGACGATAATGTGTTTTGCTTGATCAATTGATTGAAAAACAAATTTCCGCAATTTCACAATTCAAACCGGGATTAGCATTCAATCATTTTGCCATTCGGAGCCTACTCGGTATTAGTTTTGATTATTTTTGAAAGCTATATGGTGACCTTAACTAGAGCCTGGGTGTGGATGGGAGTTTACGGAATAGAGAATATAGGGCAAAACATATGAATAATAGAGACAATGGACTAAGAAATAAAAAAAAAATAGAATAATGAGGTGTTAAAATATAAAGATAACAGAATAATTGGCAAAAAGTATAAAGAAATAAAGAATAGAGAAAATGGCCTGAAACACTGATTAAAGAATAGAGAAAATCGGCATAGAATATCAAAGAATACAGAAATGAAGAACCCCGTACCAGACCATCATCCTAGTTGCCTAAACCAACGTTATTTTGTCTCCGGTAGATTGTTATTGATTATCATACGTTTTGTTTTTATTTCTATGCCTATCAATTAAGACATGAGCTTTCATAATTTGACAGCTTATTACATTATAAAAAAAGACTAAGTCGAACATCACTCTGGATTTTTTCTCAAGTGGACCTCAGCTACCTACCCTACCACACCATTACCGAAAAGTTAATTTTATAAAACATCTACGGCAATACTAAGTGCAAAGGGAAGTTGGGTAGCTGAGGTCTATTGGAGAAAAAAATCCAGGGTATTATTCGTCTTAGTTTTTTTTTTTAAGTAGGTCCAAAGTTGTAGTCCGCGGACACCAAACCCCACCCTTACCGAAAATTTAATAAAAAAAAATTCTAAGGCAATACTTTTGTCCGCACTAAGACAAAGGGAAGCTTAGTAGCTGAGGTCTACAGTAGAAAAAACACAGGGTATTTTTTTTCTAAAGTAGGTCCAAAGTTGAGGTCAGATACCCTACCCAACCCTTACCGAAAAGTTAACAAACAAAAATTCTATGGCAATACTTTTTTCCGCACTATGTGCAAACGTAAGCTAGAGACCTAGCGCCTACTTATTCAAAATTCCCAGTTTGGGTATAGCAGGGATTATTTTTTAAAGCTAATAAATAATTTCCTTGCCCACCATACTTTGTGTACAAAAGTACAAAAAATAAACCTTTCGTCCAATCATAAGTAAGCGAAATCCACTGTTTCAGAAGTAGAATGTTTTGTCAAAACAGTTTTGTGTGGCAAAAAAAAAAGTAAAAGCACGAGTGCAACTTTTTTTTCTACTAATGCAGAACAATTGTTACTTTTCATGAACTATTTGATAGGATGCCGAGAATATGGAGAGCTATTTCACACAATAGTGCAATTTTGCCAACATTTAAATAATTTCATAATTATTTACGATTCTATATACACTCAAAAGTGTTGACTATTTGAAATGTAAAGCGTGCAGCACGCTGTGTGATGTATTGAAAGCGATTTATATTGTATTTATATGATTAATGAACAAGAAATGAAATTTTGAAATTCATTGAATAGTGTCTTTGACTGCTTAGATATATATTAAAAACTGATAATATAGTGGTTATATATTAATAAAAACATTTGAAGTACGTTTGAATCTTATGCAACATTTGGGTTTATATAAACATCTGAAAACTGGCTATGAGCGAAGTGGCTGCTAGCGAGTGGCTGCTTGCTTGAACCTGGTCTCACAAACTCCGCATTTTCATTCACGTCTTCACATTACAGGTTTCAATAAACGTTTAGTAAATTATGTCAATTTGAAGAAAATGACCCGTATTATGCCAACAACTGGTTTTAGAATTGTTTAGTTTATTTCCGATGCAAAGACCTTATAAGTGAATCAATATTAATACAAAAATATGTCATCTTTAATGATTCCTCATGGGGTTTTTGATTATGTGATTACTTGGCCGTTTTGTTTAGTGATTATTTGATTACTAGACCAAATATTTCATGATTATTTGATTATCTAGGACTGTATTTTAGATTAATCGATTACCAAGTTTAAACAATAAATTTGTGAATATAGCATACATTTAAAATTTGGCTTGAAAGACGTTATTTTTTTTCGCCTCGCTCCGCTCGGTAAAATTGTTAAGAATTAGGTCCGAAGATTAAACGGTTTGTCATACAAAAAAGTTATATAAGTATAACGAAATCCGAGATATATCTTTTAATTAGATTGGTTCGTCTAATTAAGTATTTTTATCTTAAGTAAATTTACTAACTTCTTTAATAATTAAAGGATTTGAAATAGAATGTGTCCATAGTACATGAATGCCCCACTCGCACTATCATTTTCTATGTCCAGTGGACCGTAAATTGCGGTCGGAACTCTAATTTGGCTTTAAAATTAGAAAGATCATATCATATGTAACATGTGTACTGAGTTTCAAGTTGATTGAACTTCAACTTCATCAAAAACTACTTTGACCAAAAACATTAACCTGAAGCGGAACAGACGGATGAACGGAACAACAAACGGACGCACAGACCGAAAAACGTAATGCCTATAAATGGGACATACATTCACAAAATGTGCTGAAATTGAATGAAGGTCTTGTAAATCTCAATTAGACCATAACAGGCATATCCAAATAAAGTTCCCTGAAGTCACAAACAACTTCCCTCACTTGTAGATCTATTTCCACTACTTCTGCAATATTGTATTTATCAATAATAATATAAGTAGAAATTGTATGCATGCATGTAAATTAAAAACGATCAGGGTAAACTTATCAATCCTTTAAATAAACTTATTTTAAAAGGTTACCATTTGAACACTGTAAATAGATCTTTGAATATTGTTTTTATTGGTATAAATATTAATTTTGTTATCAGTAACTGAAAATTATACTACATATTATTGTTATACTCATCAAGGTACTACAATCTGTTGATACCTATGATTTGGCATTGCACAAGGTCATGCCTTTCTCTGACTGTTAATGACGTCTTTACACTAAATCCATTGGATGTTGGATGTGTATTGATTAATATTTTAGTCTAAGATACATGATTTTTGTATTAGTTGTTATTGGCTTTAAACTAGCTGTCAGTACTGCGATTACTCTCAGATCTGTACTTTGTGTCCTTTTTTGTTTGTTAAGGATGTATAAATACCCTGCCACGTCTGGTCTGTGCTTTTGTTAGATGTTTTTTTCTGTTTTGTATCGATCTGATATGTTAAGGCCTTTTCAACTGATTTTTATAGTTTGTTCTTATGTTGTTCTGTAACAAAACTCGTCCCAGGTTAACGGGAGGTTTGAGCGCTCACTTGCATGTTTTACCCCGCCACATACTGTATATACCTGTCCCAAGTTAGGAGCCTGTAGTTCAATGTGTCGTTTGTTGATGTCTGTCATATTTGTTTTTCGTTTTATTGTGTTATAAATTAGGCCGTTTTTTCTCAACTGAACTGTTTCATATTTTTCATGTCAGAGCCTTTCATAGCCGACAATACCCTACTGGTTTTTTTCTCATTGTTGAAGGTGGTACGGTTGCCTATATATAATTGCTTACATCCACTTCATTTGAACTTTGGGGATAGTTGTCACATTGGCAATCATACCACATCTCCTTATTAAAATGTTGAGGGGGGAGGGGGGTTGAAATTTTTATTTCTTAGGAAAGTTCCAATGTTTTCCTCCCAGGTCACCCAGTTTTAATTGGATATTTTCTCATTTTGCTGTGCCCTTGGATTTGTGTTTAAGGCCAACCAGAGCTTACTGCCTGTTGGTGGGTAGTTGAAGACCATATGGTAAGTTCTAGGTGTCTTTTTGTGTATTGTATATGGTGATTTGGTGATGTCTTCATGCCATTGTCTCATTACTTTATATAGACAGCTTATCAGTCAACCATATCTATCAAAGACGACAAATGATGGCCAAAGCTCTCCTGGCCTTTTGTATAGTCAGGCGAGAAACAAGATATAAACGGACTTGGCTTGGTATAAACATGTATATTTAGTTAATTCGTATAAATTCAAGTCATATTAATATTTCAAAACAACATAAAAATATAAAAGTGTAAACAAAATTTTTTAATAAATCTTGAAAATATTATTGTGTTTGTGTGTGGCCATGGATAAAGGCATATTTTTCAGTCTGGGTTAAAAAAAATTATTGACTTCGGGTACAAATCTCTGCCCCACCCCAGAGAATCAAATGGTTGCTTCCTTGGGAACAATAGAGATTGAAGATGTTGAGAATGAAGATCAGGTAATAATTGTATGTTCTGCGGCGACGTTAAAGGAACACCAATCAGTCAATCGATCTTTATGACTATGGCTTCAGTTGTGTAATATTCCTTGTTGTAAAAGTTCCTTTTCTGCTTTGTGTAGACTTATTAAGACTTGGAATAGATCTACGATGACTAATGAACGGTCGTGTATGGTTTGGCATTTTTACATGCCTACCGATAATAAAATTGACAATGGAAATGGAGAATATGTCAAAGAGACAACAACCTGACCAAAGAACAGACAACAGCCGATGTCCAGATATGATACGATGCTACCGGACATAGAAAAACCTGTCCTTTTTTCATGGAAAATTAAACTGTTACAGTAAATAAAAGAATACAAAACTAGCTCTTTTTTCTGTAAATACAAATAAAAAGCTGACATGGGTGAGATTAAAGCTAGAAATTCCAATTTCCCAGTTCACTTAAAAAGACCATATATAGATATAAGAAGATGTGGTATGAGTGCCAATGAGACATTTCTCCATCCAAGTCATAATTTGTTAAAGAAAAACCATTGTAGGTCAAAGTACGATTTTCAACACGGAGCCTTGGCTCACACCGAACAGCAAGCTACAAAGGGCCCCAAAATGACCAGTGCAAAACCATTCAAACGGGAAAACTATGCAGCGGTATAATCTATATAATAAATAAGAAACAAGAACACTTATGAACCACATCAACAAACGGCAACTACTGAACATCAGGTTGCTGACTTAGAACAGGTGCAAACAAATGCAGCGGGTTTAAACGTTTTAATAGGTACCAAATTCACTCTTATCCGAAACAATAATGTAACATATGACCTTTAATATTGAAGGGCTAAACTTGCATTGAGCCGTGTTAAGGCCCTAAAATAGAAAATAAAGAGATGTGCATGGGACAAAATCGCACACAATACATAGAAAAAATACAAATTATCAATGAACAGGGCTTTTATTTCTGTTCTTCATCTTGAAAGTAGCTGGAGGGTCTTCAACGAGGAAAAGAACCATTCATACCCTGAAAACAACAGCCACACAATTGGTTATGTGGATTACAATGTTTTGCTATATCCTACACCCTGAAGTTTTTTTCTCCAGAAGACCTCAGGTACCCAGCTTCCTTTTGCACCTAGTGCTGACAAAAGTATTGCCGTAGATTTTTTTATTAACTTTTCGGTAATGGTTTGGTAGGGTGGGTAGCTGAGGTCTACTTGAGAAAAAATCCAGAGTGATGTTCGGCTTAGTCTTTTTTTTATAATGTAATAAGCTGGCAAATTATGAAAGCTCATGTCTTAAAGGAGACATGACACGATTTTCAATTTGTGTTTCAAAATGTTTATTTATACTTAACTTTCCCCAAAAATACATCGATAGCAATATAAGTGTCAACTATTTAGGAAAATTTGTATTTTAATGAGATTTTAATTCAACGATTTATCGACCTGTCAAATATGCATATTTCCATCCCGGAAGTCACTCAGAACGAGGTTACTACGTCAGTGGTTACATTCATTCATATTGACATATGGGTACAGCACAAATTTAGTTTCGATTATTATCCAACAAAACTCATGACAGTGATAAACAATGATTATGTGTGATGCCGATGGATTCAACAATATAATTAAAAAAAATATTGACATGATATTTTCTGTTTTTTGAATGACATGCAGACTTAGAAGGTGTAAAGATGGGACTTTTTAACAAGCCCAAGCTACACTTCTTTCCGCCCACTTAATAAGGAATTCAGAGTTAGGGTATCGGGTGCCATGCCATGAGTTCATCATAGGTCACATGTATACGGTACAGATAATGAGTTTCGCAACTAGGTCTCGTTTGAAGTTGCAAACTTCAGGTGTCACTCCACAAACAACAAACAAATGGAAGTTTTAACGACCTTGACTGGCTATACAGCCCTTGCACGGTCGGTTATCTTGACTCCACATGGGGGATTGATAAGACATATATAGTGATTACGCAATATTACTTCATAAGCTCTTTGTGTACATCCTGGATGTTGGTTTTGCCGAGGGCACAGGTGAGATTGGAATATATTATTGTTGTGTACAGTAAAACAGGTACAACTACCTGATCATATATGTTTAATGAATACCTGTAGTACGACCATACAATACCCTATGCACTACCAATTAAATAGAATGACCTTATTTTTATTGCTTTTAAGAATATGCAGATATAAAAAGGTTTATAACAGATGCATTTTTAATTGACTTCTTGAGATGGAAAAGTAATATTCTTGTATGCTGCAAGTCTATAACTTCATAAGAAATTGTTAGACAAAAAGCATAAAAAGCAAACAAGGAAATGATACGAGAATGTGAGTCATAAGTCTTTTACATTCTTTTTCGGACACATTCCCTATTTCCATTCTCATTTTTTTTTATATTGAACATCGAATATAATTATTGACAACTATTTAGTTGGTAAAGATTCAGATGATGAAAAACATTTCTTTTTAAAATGGAAACTATATTAATAAATGAAGAAAGTGTCGTTTACCGTACGGCCTCCAATAATGAGAAACCCTATACCAAATATTTGGCTATAAAAGTTCTCAACGTGAAAATGTGAAACAATTTTAACGATAAAACTAACTTATTTATAACAAAATAATTTCCGTAGAAAAAAATTGACAGACATGAATCAACGCGACAACCACCGATCTATATATATAACTGATTTAAGAAAGGCACATTCAAAATGTGTCGGTGGTATATGTTTGTGAGCGCCTACGGTACCCTCTCCCCCTCCCAACGTATGACAGTGGTCTTACAGCAGTACATAAGAACTATAAAAACCAGTCTAACGCAAAAGGTCCGAGAATACAGTTATCGTCCTTTGATTTTCGTCCCTAGTGTGGACAGTGTGTTACTTGCCATTTTTTTTTATACCCCTTCCAAATTTATTTCTCCACGTTTTATGACACAAATAGCAAGTAGGGGGGGGGGGGGTGAAATGACACTGTCAAAAAAATTTGGGTCATGAATTTTAAAGTAAAGTAGTGATTTGGTCCAGCTGGAAAATGTTAAAAATTAGCACTTCGGAAGCTGTCAAAAGATTTCAAGACCCCCTTAACATAAAATTGTCCATGTTTTGAGTTGAAGCCAATGAAGTTTTCTATAATTTTGATAAAATTTGTCTCAAAAGTAGTACAACACACTGTAAAAAAAATTATTGAGAAATCGCATGTGGGATTTTTTAAATTTTCATTTATTGTCTAAAAGAAATGCACTACGAAATAACTGTGTACTCGGACCAAAAGATCGGTACGAAGTAGAGAAACCACTAACGTTAAAACAATAGAGACAACGCACAAATACTGTTAGCTAGATCAAACAAAGCCAAGTACAGCTAATACACAACTCATGTTCTTGAAAACTGAAGTATGTTACATGTAAACATTTTCTTTCTCAGTCCGATTGAAAATCTAACATCTATTCAAATGACCCCTTTTAGAAAAAAATATTTTGAAAAAGAACATTATGTGTTGCGAATATTTTCCTTGACTCAAGCTGGTAACAATAAACAAATTGATTGCTAAATGATATTTGGAAGAGACGGGTGGAAATAAGTGAATTTGAATTTACTCTGTGTAATTTCTTAAATTTGAAGTTAGATTTATAAGGGTCTGGATGGAATAGCATACTTTAGAAGTGTAGTATATTAATTATTTCAACATAAGATAGTTTTTCTTATAAATGTATGATTTTAAAAGGTAAATAACATAACACGTGACTAAATCACACTACAGGTGCCTTCTTACCTTTCACCTGGTCAAGTATGCTATAGGTGTCAATATTTATGTTCTTATTCAATACTTCAAACGAACATATAGCATTTACAAAGTAAAAACTCAACACAGTTTTTGGTTATCAGCTCGCCCCGACAGCACAGAAAGCTTATTTTTATTATAAACAATAAACAAATGTCCAATTTGCTGTCATCGACCGCTGCCATCACATATAAACACAATCTACAATAGAAAAATGTTCTATAAGTTGAAGAAAAAATCATTTCGATTTACATACATGTATTTTATCAACTATTTTCTACATAACATACTGATTCACATTCCTATGAAGTCTTAATAAAAGGGGTGGGTGGGTGGGAAAACGAACCTTTCTGTCGGATAGGCGAACCTCGAATGACAATTCTAGATATCTTATTATAATTTTAGCGCTAAAATTCTAGCATGAAGTTATCATGATTGATATAACTTAAACCGGTAATAACTTACTGATGGTCCAATCAAATTAAACATAAACATGTTTTGATTTAAACACACGTGTTAAAAGTAAACAAATACACGTGTTCCCGAGTAACCTTTATAAATACATTTATGTTCTTATTCAATACTTCAAACGAACATAAAGCATTTACAAAGTAAAAACTCAACACAGTTTTTGGTTATCAGCTCGCCCCGACAGCACAGAAAGCTTCGATTGATAAAGAAAGGGACATAAAGAAAAAGGGGGGACAAACAATATAAATTACAATCCTAAATTCTTAGATACTGACAATCTGTTGAGTATACTCTCTTTAACATAACCATCTTTGGCTTTATCACTTTTCCATCTCCCGTGTTTCTTAAACAACCGGTCATCTATTCCAGCTTCTGCCGCGGCAGTAGCTCCTCCTGACCTCAAACTATGTAAGCCAAACTGTTTTTTATCAAGACCTAAACTGTCAAGTGCAGATAACAATAACTCTCTGGCTCTGGTGTAAGAAATATGACTACTCTTTCTAAGTTTGTATATATTCAAAGATTTACAATAACAAATAGATCTAAAAATAAAATCATTCGATTCTTCAGGAATGTTAGCTAACTTTAGATAACGCTGAAGTACATCTACCGGGCATGTAATATTCCCTGTTTTTGAAATAACAACATCTTTCCCTTCCCTATATACATCAGTTTTACTCTTGACTAAATGAAGTGTAAGGTAAGTAGGGGAAAACTGTATATCAGACCTTCTCAAGTTAGCTAACTCGGAGAATCTTAAAAAGCCAGCATAGGCTAATAAACACATACATGCTATTCTTACATCTTTTAAATTACAAGTATTATTAGCATATTTACATACAATATTTTTCAAAATATGCGGTGTGATAGGTTCTTTTTTGACAACTGAATGACCTATTTTTCTATGAGCCCCTTCAAGAACAGATGCAACTAGATTATTTTCACTGGGATCAGCAACGCCAGCTAATTTATGTGCCCATTTTATGGCGTAAAAAGCATCATTTAATTTTGAAACCGATTTTGCAGTTTCAGACAAATGAATTAAATATAAAGAAATATGTAAATGAGATGCTGGCAATGGTGAAAAAGAATATTGACTAGTCCACTTACACCATGAATTGAAGGCATATCTATATTTCTTCTGAGTACTCGCAGCCTTGGACGAAAGAAGGAATTCTGGTAACTGTTTGAACAAACTGCTGAGATCATTATTAGAGGCAACTTGTGAATTAAAGTCTGACCAATGTCCTACTGAAAAAATATCTGAAAAACGTAAAATTGCAATAACATTTTATATACATATACAGAGGACGAATTATTAGCATATTTCAGATTTCTATACACAGTAAAATATAATATATATTCAAATATTTCAACGCCAGCTACAATATCTTTATAGATACTAGGGCCATAAACTGTAAAACAAATTACCATGCCTGCTAAAATATCATTATAGATACTAGGGCCATGTCAAATAAAAAACCAAGCCTGCTACAATATCATTACCGATACTAGGGCCATGTCAACATAAACACCCATGCCTGCTACAATATACATATACTAGGGCCATGTCACAAACAGACCATGACTGCTACAATATATCTATATATATATTAGGGCCATGTCACAAACAGACCATGCCTGCTAAAATATATCTATATATATTAGGGCCATGTCTAAGATGCATCTAGCAAAACAGCCAAAACTGGCGAACCAAACGGTTCAATTCCGAATATCGTATTCTTATTCGAACCTTGCTTATAAATACCATCAGTATTTTTAAACACAATAACATCTTTTACGTAATCTTGATAAATCAGATGTTTATCGAATATCAAAGGCCAGAATGCAGCAGAAATCCACTTAGGCACAACTAACGTGCCTCGAGCTTTACAAGCTATAATGTGTTTAATCGATCGTATCACAAGATTAATTGGTGGAACTAGCCAATTATTTTCATTGGTCCAAACTTGAGAAAATGCATCAACTGCTTCAGAATCAGGTTGCCAAAATAAGGAGTTAAATCTCATAACTTTTCTATTTTCGACACTTGCAAACCTGTCAATCGAATAAGGACCCCACATATCATTTAAAAAATTGAAAAATATATGTGTGACTCCCCAGTCCTCGAAATCAACCATTTTGCTGATATAATCAGCCTTTTCATTTTCTTTTCTGGGAATCCATTGAATGTCAATTGATATTCCTTTTTGAATGCAAAATGAAAAAATAGATTTTGCTATAACATGAAGATTTTCTTTCATACTTCCCGAATTAACAATTTTGACACAATTTTGATTGTCAGTAAACCACTTTATAGTTTTTCCTGTGAAACTATTCTTAAAAGAAAAAAGGGCCAACTCTATAGCTTTCAGCTCTCTCCATGTGGAGCTTTGTACCGTTTCACTACATGTCCACATCTTATGGAAAATCTTATTTTCTAATTCAACGGTGTATGCACCAGCGGCAATATTACTAGCATCTGAGTATATGACAACAGAAGATTTACTGTAATGACATAAATTACGATAGTTAATCATGGTGACATTTTCTAACCAGAACTTTAACTCTGATAAAACCTCGACGGGTTTGTACCCTGTAATGGGAATATCCCACCCAATTCTACTTTCAATTTCCATGTAACAGA
Organism: Mytilus californianus; assembly: GCF_021869535.1. Taxonomy (NCBI): domain Eukaryota; kingdom Metazoa; phylum Mollusca; class Bivalvia; order Mytilida; family Mytilidae; genus Mytilus; species Mytilus californianus. The sequence continues at coordinate 32,124,930 of NW_026262581.1, forward strand.
ACTTTGACATAATTCTAGCCACATTTCCGATTACGGGAGTCATAGAAATAATTCTACCTACAACCTGAGCTAAAGATCTAGCTGTAACATAGGGAAATTTAGCCAAAATTACATTCAATGAGAAAATCAAATCGTCAACTCGACGTTGAGTAATAGATAATTTGTATTCTTTCGAGTTCCAAACTATTCCCAACCATTCTAACTCGGTAACAGGTTTAAAAACAGACTTCTCCTCGTTAATAAGGAAACCAGCATCAATCAAAGACCTTTTTACGAAGGACGATTGCTCATTACATGTATTTTCATCTGGACTCATGCCAAATCCATCATCTAAATACAAAACAACTTTTATACCGTTTCCACGCCAAAATTTTACTAGTGGCCTCAAACATTTAGTAAAAATGTACGGACCGGTAGTAATTCCGAAAGCTAAAACAGTATAGCAATAAAATTGACCTTCCCACTGAAAACCTAAGAAAGTCTGTTGCTGTGAGCATATGTCTAAGTGAAAATAACCAGATTTTAAATCAAACTTAAACAGATACATATCTTTGTCAAAATATTGTATAGCTAACTTCCAATCCTCAAATTTTATTTTTTCGCGCTTTATGTGTTTATTCAATTGACTCATATCTAAAATAAGTCGTTTCTTACCGGACTTTTGAGTAGCAACACTCAATGGATTTACCACATATGGTTGAAAAGGCACTTTAATTACGCAACCTATTTGAACTAATTCTTCAATTGACTTTGTGACAAATTCAGTATTCTGCCGTGCTGATCTATTATTTCTGTGGTACATTTTAAAAGGTGTATCTATAAATGGAATAACATAACCATTTTTTATTGTATCAAGCACAAAAGGACAAGCACCTATATTTTCCCAATACTTTACATGACAAGCTAATCTACCTTTCACCCCTTTAAATTTATCATATGACTGACAATTTTCAAAATATTGAACTTGATCTAAAAAAGATTCTATATAATCGTTATCAACAAAACATGTAGAAAATTGGTCATTAATAGTGTCTAAATACTTATCATTCACAATGACTGGAGAGTGACGTTCAGGCCCTACTTTACTACTTCTGGTAGGTTGTGGAGTTGCTGTTGGATGACCTGAGACTGGCGAGAAGAGGACAGTTTTTTCTCCAGTGGCCTTGTTGCTTGCAGTAGTGGCACGTGTCGATTGAGCAAGGCTCACGCCTTGCGAAGCTCCCACGAAAGGGCTGTTGCTGATTACGTTGATAATGCTGAGCGTAAGCAGGGTTACCATAAGATTCCGCAGGTTGTTGACGAGGCGGATTTTTTGGGTAAGGTTGCTGGCGAGATTTTGACTTCTCCTTGGAGGTACGGATAGCTCTGGTCTCAGCTTGTCGTATCTTTCTCTCATCTTCAGAATCTGAAGCCACGGCATTGGATTCGTATTCCCTAACGGTTCCCCAACCAGCAGGGGAAGCATCAGCTATGCGTATTTTCTTATTACGGCTTTTGATCTTATCAGTTATGTCAAGAACTAATCTATAGGCTTGAGTATTGGAGTTAGGGATGAATTTTGAAAGTTTATTAACAGTGTCTAATAATTCCTCGTTAAAGGTGTACTGAATTCTGTTTCCTTCCCCCTTAAATTTTAGAGTGACGTCCTCCTTAATTTTTCTCTTAAGGCAATCTTGTTCTTGTATGAGTTCAGATTTCAACTCACCTAACTTGCTGTCTAAAATTGTCTTAAAAAGCTCTACAGTATCTACCAAATCAGACGACTTATCAGCTGCTTTATGAATATTAGGTGGCGGTAAACTATTATCTCCTTCGAGTAGTATGTCTTCATTCAATTCCAGACGTGGAGAAGATTCGGACATTTTACCAAGTGGCGATTTAAGAAAAAACGAACCTTTCTGTCGGATAGGCGAACCTCGAATGACAATTCTAGATATCTTATTATAATTTTAGCGCTAAAATTCTAGCATGAAGTTATCATGATTGATATAACTTAAACCGGTAATAACTTACTGATGGTCCAATCAAATTAAACATAAACATGTTTTGATTTAAACACACGTGTTAAAAGTAAACAAATACACGTGTTCCCGAGTAACCTTTATAAATACATTTAATCACTAAAACAACAGCCTCCAATAAATGTTTTGTATTGTGTAATTTTATACATTAGGTGAAGACACCGATGAGACGTAAATAAAATATTGAATTGAATTGTCATAAAAGGGGGAAAGTAATAAAATTGTTAATTGAATATCCTAATGCAGAAATAGTGTGATAAAGGATTTTCACTATCCTTTGTGTGATGTATTGTTTCCAACCATCAAAAAATATAAGCATAACTGTTGGTGATAATTTATACATATTAAAAGTCTCTATGTAATAAAAAAAAAATTAAAAACGGACACTTTGCGAACGCCTAATTTTACTTTTACTATCGTTTTTTTTTCTGCTTCTGGCGCACACATAATTATAACATTACCGTAACAGAGAGAGAAAAAAGAACAATTTGATCATCAATAATTAGAAATTTATATTTTCAATCATGATTATAAACTAGTTTTATTTAAATGAAAAAATGCAGAAAGCGGTCTATTAAATTTATTCATCAGACAAACCAAATATGTATGGTAACAATTCGATCGGTATTGTCTGAAAAATCGTAGTTTTTGGACTCTTTGCATGAAGAATTAATATCCTTTTCTTGTTTTTTTTTCACATACAATGTCTTTATAGTTTGTCAGTAATCGAGAAAAGTGCTGTCAATACCGTCCATAGTGTATCGACATCGTCCAGTTAAGAGACATTTTCCCAGCTTGAAACCACTGACGTAAGCACGATCACGTGATCGTTATCTAATTAAAAATCATTCTTAATGACAAGCGCTGGATTCTTTGACCAGAAAAATGCTGATTTATCAGGTTTTTGACCAGCAAAATTGTACAAAACATGTTTTAAGACTAATATTTATTAATTAAATAAAAAAAAAAAAAAATATATAAAAATCGTGTCATGTCTCCTTTAATTGATAGGCATAGAAATAAAACGAAAACGTATGAAAACCAATAACATTCTACTGGAGACAAAATAACGTTGGTTTAGGCAACTAGTATGATGGTCTGGATGCGTATTTCTTCATTTCTGTATTCTTTGAAATTCTATTCCATTTTTCTCTATTCTTTAATCAGTGTTTCAGGCCATTTTTCTCTATTCTTTATCATGTTTATTTCTTTATACTTTTTGCCAATTATTCTATTCTTTTTTTTATTTTAACACCTTATTACTCTATTTTTTTTTAATTTCTTGGTTCATTTTCTCTATTATTTATATTTTTTGCCCACTATTCTCTATTCCGTAAACCCCCATCCACACCCAGGCTCTGGTTAAGGTCACCATATAGCTTTCAAAAATAATCAAAACTAATACCGAGTAGGCTCCGAATGGCAAAATGATTGAATGCTAATCCCGGTTTGAATTGTGAAATTGCGGAAATTTGTTTTTCAATCAACTGATCAAGCAAAACACATTATCGTCCTGAATGTTCGTATAATGGACCTTGGTTATGAATTCTAATCATCTGAGATCAACCTTTCTAAATTTAAAAGTAAAGATACGCACCCTTATTGTTCAGATTGATAAAGTCTTTTGCATCCGTCGACATTATCTTCGATTAAAGATCTGATAACCACAGTGACTGTACATGTATACTTTAACGACCGGAGTAGTTTTCTTATAAGTTTTTAAAAGTAGTAACCTCCCTTGTCAATGTGATGTTGTAATCAATCTATTTATTTGTATCATCTTTATATAATATTATGTTGTACAATTTAAATTTATGATCATGATGATTCGTTTAATATTTAAATATAATAATTTATTTTTTATTAAAGATATAAACAAGGTAATTTGAAAGGCTTTGATTCATTTATCACCGTAGTTCAATTCATAAGTCAGGCGGTCTATTTTGTCTACATTATGTTGAAAGAACACCGGGGTGTTTACATTGGCATTATTTACTATCAATGACTGTGAAACAAGAAAGGGAAACATTGTACATTATAAAACAGAAATAATTAAAATTAAATACAAAATTTTTTTTTAATGAAATCAAAAACGAAAAACGGAAATACTTTTGATTTTCATTTTGGTTTTAGAGAAATCAAAAACAAAAAATAAAAACACTTTCGTTTTCCGTTTTGGTTTTAGAGAAATCAAAAACGAAAAATGAAAACACTTTTGTTTTTTTTGTTTTGGTTTTTGAGAAATCAAAAACGAAAAATGAAAACACTCTCGTTTTTTTTTTTTTGATATGTCAAAATGAAAAACGAATGGACGCACATATACACGGACCTTTATAGAGAAAGTCGACACAGAATTAGTTAAACCAAAAACCAAGTTACATTATATCCCTCATCATGCAGTGAAGACAGATTCCGCAACTACACCCATCAGGATCGTGTATGACTGTAGTTGTAGACAACCACCGGACACCGCCAGCTTAAATGATTGCTTACTTAACGTGCCTCCAAAGTTGAATGATGTAACCGCAATACTTTTAAGATTCCGCATGAATAAATATTCCGTATGTACAGATATTGAAAAGGCCTTTCTCAGTGTTGGAATAGATATTGAAGACCGGGACGTCACTTGATATTTCTGGTTAAGCAATCCAACAGACCCAAGCAGTTGTATTACGACTTAAAAGATTAAGTTTGTATTATTCGGAGCCACCTGCTCACCCTTTATATTAAATGCTGTTTTATCAAAACACATCAACAACCATCAGACAGAACTTACTGACAATTTAATGAGAGATTTGTACGTAGATAATATTGTTTCTAGTTTTAATTCCGAAGATGAATTGTCACAATATTTCAAAGTTATTCGCAAATTATTTACAGATGGTGGATTCAATTTACGTGCATGGGCATCAAATAACAAAGCTGTTACATTAACTTGCAGAATCTGAAAAAAGTTCTCGACACAGCACAGGTAATCAAAGAATTAGGCTTGCGTTGGACTACAGATCACGATCACAAAGGTATGCTGAAAATATACTAGACACTAAAATAGACCTCATCACAAAACGCGAAGTACAAGGAGAATCGTCTAAGATTTATGATCCACTCGGGATCATCAGTCCAGTTACCGTACGAAGTAAAATGTTTATGCAAACACTTTGGGGCAAACATATGAAATGGGACGAACCATTGCCTGATCATATGAGAACAGAATGGGTTGACATCAGACGAGATATTAATGAACTACAAAGACTGTTATACATCGTCATTACTTTACAAATTGTTCGGATTCTAACAGAGACAATGTGATACATGTATTTATGGATGCTAGCATGAACGCTTACTGAGCTTGTGCATATCTCGTTTCGGAAGGAAAAAGTTCACTTCTAATGTCAAGAAATCGAGTAGCAACGTTAAAACAGCTAACAGTACCAAGACTAGAACTAATGGCTGCAGTAATTAGAAGTCGATTTTTTCTCATATTTTGACTCATATTAATTTTAGTCGTGTCATACTATGGAGCGATAGCCAAATTGCGTTGAGCTGTTTGAGTTCGAACAAGATGTTAAAACAATTGTCGCCAATAGAGTGAAAGATATCAAAGAACTGACAGAAAAGTTTACATGGAAAATAAAGGCAACAGTAGTATATCGCTGTTCGAAATTCATAAATACTGTCCAAGTGAATCTTATCCCGCCGATTTACTATCAAGAGGAATAACAACTCAAAAGACTAGAGACAACGTGTTATGGATGAACGGCCCTGATTGGTTAACGAACAAGAAAAAATGGCCTGAATGGAAAATAGATGAAACGCAAATTATGTCTACATTTGCTCAACAAGAAGTTAAGGTTGATACGACACAAATACTGAATACGCACGGTGTAACACAGAAAATCAAAAACGTAACAGATTTAACTCATTCAAGAAAGTTTTGAGAGTTACAGCTTACGTACAAAGATTTATAGCTAATTGTAGATCAGGAGAAAAACAAACTGGAAACCATAATACACAAGAATTACAGAATGCAACGTTAACTTTGATACAAGATGTACAGCAAACACACTATTGTGACTTGAAACAAAGCTTACAAATAGGAGAGACCAAGACTTACAAACTTAGTTAAACTGAAACTTTATTTAGAAAAGGACAACTTGATTCGTTGTGGAGGACGGATTCATAACTCACCATTGGATGAATTTCCTATATTGCTACCTGCAAAAGATAAATTAACTAAACTCATTATAATGGATGCTTACATTTCACATTTACACTCAGGACTGTCAAATACCGTCACACTACTCCGTCAGACATATTGGATACCGAGTATACGGCAAGTTGCGAACTGTATATTACGCAAATGTGTGACCTGTAAAAAAGTTTAAGGCCGACCGTATACAGCTCCAGATGCGCCACCCTTACCGAAGGACAGACTACGAGAAGCACCGCCGTTCACAGTAACGGTAGTTGATTTTACGGGTGCTCTTGCAGTGAAAACGACGATGGAACTACTAGTAAAGCTTACATATGTTCATTTACATGTGACAGCACTCGCGCTGTGCATCTAGAAGTGGTGGACAACTTCACAGAAGAAAAATTTATCTTAGCATTTCGAAGATTTGTAAGTAGAAAATCATTACCGAAAACGATGATATCCGACAATGCTACTACCTACATTGCAGTCGCTAAGCATATAGAAACTCACACGATCAGCGTCACTTACAAAAAAGTTGAACAACTATGGTACAAAATGGACATTTATACCAAAACGCGCCCCGTGGTACGCCGATTTTTGGGAAAGATTGGTAGGAATAACAAAAGATTGTGTCAAAAAAGTTTTGGGGCGTTCCCTTATCAACATAGAACTTCATAAGACAATTGTGACTGAAGTTGAAACTATTCTGAACGACCGTCCACTAACTTACGTCTCGTCAGATCTTTTAGATGAACCGCTAACGCCATAACATTTACGTATACGTTACGGACGAAGGATCACAACACTACCATACCCTGATAATAGAGATTTTGAACAATCGACGTATGAGATGACTCGTAAATCTGTGAATAAACTGTCTCGGTGGAACATATTCAATAGTTTTGATACAAATGGAAGCACAAGTATCTTACCTCTCTTCGAGAATATCACCGAAACACCGAGAAGGACAATCAAACAATCACCGTTGGAGATGTTGTACAAGTGTACGAAGAATCACCGAGGACAAAGTGGAAACTAGCTGTAATTGATCAATTGAACATTGGAGGTGATGGGAAAACGAGATCTGCTGTAATACGGACAAAAAATGGACTCACTTCGCGTTCGATTACAAAATTTTATCCTCTTGAAGTGTCAGCAAAAAGAGACTTTATAATAGACAATACATGTGATATCAATTATCCTCTAAGTTATAGAAACTCAAGCCGTAAAGCTAAAAAGTGTTGATATGGAGAACATTAAGAAATGGACAAATGGAAATAATTCTTAATTTAGAGACTGTAAAATGCAATTTTATTTAGTTTTTCATAGACATTAACTCATTTCAGAGAACTTTAGAGTTTTTCAGTATTTTGCAAGTGTCACATTATATTGTAGTTTAAATATTTTTAATTTCATCTCTTGCACGGCCCCAGGATGTTGTGAAGTCCGCTTCTTAGACGTACAGTATAGCACGCCGCTCAATTGTAACGTCACTATCGTTGACGTACTTCCTTTAGTTTTCTCGATACCTTCATCAAACTAGCAAGACGTCTGTTCTTTAGTTCTTGCCATTATACGATATTTTAGCCACTATACGCAATATTACGTTTAAGGGTAATAGTTACGTCTAATTGATTTGTATATATGATGTTTCATTCTTTTATTGTTTTGCTCCGATAGTTTATTTCTATTTTCACTTTTATTTTTGCGTTCCAATACTCTGGGCTGCACTGTTGTGAATATTTATCATGAACGAAAGGAGAGTGAATATAAACTTTTTCTATTTTAGGTATCTCTTATATGTATGTATATTATTGTTTATGGGAAATATAGTTAGGAAAGGGTTCGTTCTCCCTGTTTGATCAGTGGGTATCTTGACATGTGACCACCTTTAGTTTTTCCCAAAATATCGTGTGTCCCGTTTTCTCCCCTGCTTGCTCTATTTACATTATGGGTCTATATTGTAGCAGGATATATTTACTAAAGGGTTATCTTTGATAAGCCCATATCTCCCATTTCTTCCGACAGTTTTACATTTCTATTTGCGCCATTTTCCATGTTATTCCCGTGGTAACTTCCGGTTATCAAGTCCAATAATATTGACGGAGATGGCCTAGTTTCCAGAACCCCGTATTGTGTATAGATATTTTTACATCAATAACAAAGTTAATTTACCAATAGTAACGTACTCACTTTCCGTGTTCCTGCATTTCCTCAGTACAAATGCGTCTGTAGCAGACAATATGGGCGGTCCAAAGCTCACGGAACCTTTTACTGGTTCTAAAACCATAACCAGAGGAAGCACACCGCACCTATTGGATCTTACAACACATGACCATTACCAGGTTTACATAAACCTCGATTAAATTTATATTTATGACCTGACCAAGTGAACTGTTTGACTACAAATACAACAACGTTTTCCATGTTTACACACGAAGATTAATGTCCAAGGGGGATTCCTGTCCTCTGTTTTCGCCATGGGCATTTATTTATGATGTTTATTGATACTTATGACTGAGTCATTGTTGAAACTTATAAATGTTTTGTTATAAATCATCTTGCTACAAATTTAGAAACCATTAACTAGACTGCTCAGCTAAGCTACCGAGTTCTTTGAAAGTTACCATCGCAGTTTCACAATTACCAGTGAAAGTTATTGTATCCATTATTAATACAATCACACACACACACACACACACACACACACACACACACACACACACACAATGTTTAAGCTTCGTAATGCTCGACCATGAGCGGTAAAATATCAAGAAAATAGAAAACATAAATAAGTTTTTTTTTTAATTAATAAAATTATTATTTAGCTATTTAACTATAATATAAATAAAATAGTTACATAAACATACCACAAAAACTATAATAGGTCGGTCTTTCAGAGCGAGATACCCACATTTCCAAAAATAAGAATGTTTAAACTAATACTAAATTTGATATGGGAATACCTCCCCCCCCCCTTTTCCCCCAAATAACTACAAATTTATACTCTAAAATATGATAATTCTTTATATATTTTGATACTTATTAGACATTTCGAGTATGTCAGTTATTAAAGAAAAACATATCATAGATAAGGATAAATATTTTGTACGCCAGACGTCTACAAAAGACTAATCAGTATCGATCGAATCAAAATAAATTATACAGGTCAAATAGATTACGAAATTGAAGAGTATTGGGATTCCAAAATTCTGAAAGGTTTTGCCAAATACAAATGTACAGCAAAAGCAGAGTTAGTAATATAATTTAACATCTAAACATTCCACTGCTAAAATCAATATAGTTGTTGATTTTTGTCTTTAAAAAGCCGAAACTCATGATCAATCAAGTATGCTGACGTACTAGTAAAAGTCTAAGTTCCCGTCGATATAAATAGACATGAATATGATAACATGTAAAACGTACCAGTTGACAAACAAAAATTATATCGGAAAACATATGAAATATAATGATATTAAGAGATATATCATTTCTTTTGACTACACTTTCTCAAGCATACACGTTTTAGCTTAAATATCAGCGAAGCAAGCAACGGTCACTTACGACATCAATTGGTACAACACAACTTAAATGAACTGCACAAGTTATCAAAATGTATTTATTCTCGTATTCGTAAGCAGATGAAATTTATATATTGTATTCACATTCACGAATTTACGAAATTTTCTGTTTCGTTTTCCCTGATCCTTACTTTTTATGTTCAGTTCAGTTCCGTCTTTTAGAAGCGTATCAGCCATTTTGTATTTTAAAAAGACGAAATTAAACGAAAGTGAGATAACAATCTGTCTTATAGTATGTACAGTTATCGGTATTTATTTCAATTGGATTTAAATACATAAGTTTTATTTTCGCTGGAATTATCTCATGAAGATAATGATGAAACATAGATTTCCAATGAAATCGGTAAATATATTATAATGATAATACAATAAGAGATATGATAAATTTGCACATGCCATACAACTTTCATCTTTTTTACAATTTGACTTTATTTGATAAATTATCGACTCACGTCCATTTATTCGACAATGACTAAAACATCCATTTAAGAAATCTATGAACGTCATTTGCTTAGATGAGAAATTGTTAGCTTTGATTGAAGTTTACTTTGCTTCCAAAAAAAATTTATAAACAGTTTCTGTGATGCGAGACATATTCCTTTATTTAAGAATCACTCGAAAATTCCTCCATTAAATCTATGACTTCCTCGAGTTTATTTGCAAATTGTAGGTCTTTACTTTTTTCCATGTCCTCAAAATCATCAATAATCTAAAAAAAAAAGACAGTATATATTTGTAAGTTTAAGACCGAACCGATGAAATAAGATCCTTACAAAGTTACAAAACACGGACCATTTCAAACAGTTCCATCTATTAACTTTAAAAAACAAGTCTTTTATAACTAAAATTCTTCAAAAACCTCTAGCAACAGGAATAATACTTGTTGATTTTTTTTTCTGACACCTTACATTATCTTTTTATACATATGTTAAATGAAGACAATTTACGAAGTCTTACTATTGACTTGTCAAATTATGACTAAAATGTTTTCAAATATTCACAAAACTAACAATGATTCTTCAATAATGCACATTAGGAAACGATAGATTAGAATAGAGCACTTAAAATATTGTGTAAATTGACCTGGCTTATGTTTGCTTACTTCAGATTTATACTTCCCAATAAACAAATTATACAAGTGATGAAGAGTAGATTGTCGACTGAACTTCAATTCTGCTTTCTGTGTCTGAAATGAATAAGTCAAAATGTTTGTCTACCCCATACAGATGACAATATCATATAACAAAAGTTAGATTTCATTTTGAATTTACACGCGCATGCAATAGAACCTACGCTAAAATGTAGTCAAGTGACACAAAGGTGATTTGGTATACCTTTGTAATTATCAAGATATAGCATAAACGTGAATGGGACATGAACACAACAAAAAGTAATGTAATATATATCATATTAAAACAATGTTTGTACATCACAAAGTATCCATCAGATTTTCTCAATGAGCATCTGAAATCACTGATAAACATGTAGAATTGATAACATAAAATAGAACTATAATTACATTAGATATTTCTGCTAATTCACTCCAGAATTCTTGATCATTCACTGGCTCTACTCGTATGAAGAAAGGAGCGATGAGTTTTCTATATCTTGGTATATCTTTATGGAACAATAATTTCTGTGGTGGTGACTCCTGTTTAATTTCATGTAAAAATATAATTACTCATGCTTCCTTTGAAACAGAATTTTAGCAATAATATTTGCGTGCATATATTTTATTTGAAATGTTACTCTTTCATCTTACCGAAAAATCGTAATTTGGCAATGTAACCAATTCAACAATACAGTTATTCGACATTCGTTTCAGTGCGTTTAGATTGTGGCAAATTCTTTATGGCATCATCTAAGTAAATAAGTGAAATACAACAGCATAAACTAAAACTGTCTATAAATCAGATAATTCAGTTAAATAAAAATCTGACCTTGTTAACTTTGTGGGCTGTCTGCGTAAAGCTTTCTACAAACACTTGTCTAAGAATGTCCAAACATGGTTCAACATGACCAGGCACATTGACATCGAACAGTATGTCTGGTTTTCCTATCAATGGAGCCCAAACTCGCGCGGCATAACTAAATTAGAAAATACAAAATTAGAAATTAATATCTACAGTATTAAAAATAAAGTGCGGAACACCTAACATGATGTTTCATGTTCTCGGACTGAAAACAAATTGTTTGTATCATGATGAAATAATATAGTTCATCAAGTATCTTCCTAATAGCATGCACATATACTGGGTAAATAAAAAATAAGTTAGATGGATTTGGTCCCTTTTCGTTTGTCCTTTTTGGTCATATAACTCTTCAACTCTTTCGTTTTTTTACATCATTGGCTTTCAAATTTTTGGCTTTGAGCGTTCCTGATGAAGGAAAATATACTAAGTACTTCGGACGCATGCAATTTATAAATGTTATTTTGACATTAATATAGAATAAAAATATATGTTGTAGCATAGCGTAAGAGAAAGAAACTTTAAACCGATATATTTCACCGTTAAACAGATGTATGTGTGTCTAAAATTCACTATTAAATTTGAAAAATAATCTTTATTGAAGCTATATGCTTACATGAATAAATATAAGGAACACTCACCACTCATTTTTCCATGCTTGTAGAACATCGGACTCAATTTTATAGTCGTTTCCCAATTTATCTAACATGCAGAGGAAGTATCGAATTGATATGGACAGTGATTGAGAGTCTATCAATCCCTCAAACGTTGAATCAATGTAGTCGGTAAGGAGCAACTGGAGATAAGTAAGTGAATATAAATGCAAAGCGTTCCAACTACATGCTAACTGGAATGTTCTGTTTTGCTTTTCTCAATGAAACCGACGATGAAAGGCATCACTTGATTTTAACTTGCTTTTTCATATATATATATATATATATATATAGAAGTCTATAAAAAGGACCAACCAGCAAATTTACTATGTACCGGATCGTCTAGAATAGACGATACTGTGCAGATAAGGAAAAAAATTATATAAGTCTAGAGATTTGCACAACGATACTAATATAAGATGGTATTATACGAAGATGTTGTTAATAAATCGTGTTGACAAATATTTCGGCTTAACAAATAGCCTTCTTCGGTGTCAATTATTTTATTGTTAAAATAATTGACACCGAAGAAGGCTATTTGTTAAGCCGAAATATTTGTCAACACGATTTATTAACAACATCTTCATATAATACCATCTTATATTAGTATCGTTGTGCAAATCTCTAGACTTATATATATATATATATATATATATTTATGTAAGCATCAGATCTTTGTCCAGCCTCAAATCTATGTCCTTTCCTCAAATATGTGTCCTATTCTATATGGTGTCATAAATGAATGATCTTTCTTTTCTCAAATCTGTGTCCTTTTCAACAAGTCATGCATTGTCACATGTTGACGTCAGAAATAATTTGTTGTCAAAGATTTCACATTCGAATTAAATCCACATCAATTAAGGCCATTGAAAAGTACACGTGTGTTGATATATGAACTAGAGGGGTTCGAAAGGAATAAATTACTCTGGGAATAAGGGTGACTAAACCAAGGAAAGAGAAGAAGAGAACTTAAATAGAGTGGAGTACAAATTAGGAATATAATAGAAAAAAGTTTTGAGAGATTTTCGTTAGGGGCTTACGGGATGGAGGGAATGGGGAGAAGAAGGAGGGAAATAGGAATCAGGGGAACGCCCAAATCTTTAATGCTAATGGTTAATGGTTAAATAGATTCCTGACTTTTTTTAGTTGAAATTATGTGCTTTGTCAAGCCCTTTCCAACTGATTTTTTGTTGTGTACCAGATTAGATAGTGGCTGAGCACTTCAACCCCTCTGTATTCTTTCTGTGACTGTGTAAGTCACGTCACATTACTGCAAACTAACCTTATGAACAAGACACGAATTAGAATGAACAAAGGATCAAAGATTTGAGTGTCCAGACGTCATGGGATAGAGATTTGAGACATAACATAGATTTAGCTCTGCAATATATTATCATCTTTGTGGAACACATTTTACCTCAGGTATTTACGGATATTTACGGAACGAATTCATAAAAAAATTTAAAAAAAACAATAAAAGATCAGAGTGATTTAGATTATAGTTAAACTTATGAAACTATTGTTAAGGATTCAGACTCGACCGCAACAGATTACGACTAGAGAGAAAGTTAAAAACAATATACATCCTCAACGATTTTTCTTCGTTTCGAAAGTACTTCCGTACTTTAAATTTCTTATATATGAAAACATCAAGAGATGAAATGTTTGCTCAGTCTCGGTTTTAATGATATAAGGTATTTTTGAATACTACAGGAAATATGGATGCAGATGGAATGGAATATCAAATGCGTCTTTCACCAAATAATCAAGGTTGACAAAACATGGTACAATATTTGACATTGGGCAAGCAGATGTTACTCTCGACCTCGGACAATTCGAACCTGGGATAAATCAAATAGCTATGTCGAGTTGCTTCGAATTCAACTTATTAATGTTCGACTGTATGACTTATTGTAATGTGGCTATGTAATCATGGTGTTTTATAATGTATACAAATGTTGAATATTTTTAGATAAAATCGTAAAATGAAAAAAAAATTAAAAAAAACATTGCAATTTTATATTGATATAAAGATGGACACAAATGGAGTCCAGAATATTTGACATTTAGATGTAAAATCGTTAGTTTTGTGTCGAGCCGTTGACCTTGGATTCTCACATTAGTGATTCTGTTCAAAAATGTGTTGGTGATTGTGTCACAGTGTTTAAAAAGTGCAATCATGAATATTATCATATACATAAAAAAAAAGTCTTCGGTTTGTCTATGAGAAGTTCGATAAAAGGACCGTCGTCGAGTCGGAAACAATCTTTGAAATTATGACCATTCGGAAACAGGAGCTTCTTCAACTATACAAATTCTCATGTTAACACTACCCTTGGGAATACAGTGATGTCACTAGACACAATATAATTGTTTTTATCATACGCTCGTTTCCTGCCTAAATTTCAATCGATTTAGATTTATCGTAACTAAAATGTAGGAATAAACAGTGTTGGTTTATTCTTACCCATAGGGTAAAAGAAGAGCTATTATTGTGACTTTTCAGTTTGCAGTAATACCGAAAGATCATCTGCATACGCGAGTAAACGACTTTTTACATATTAGTTGATTAAACATTCCAGGGAGTGTATTACTTTTAATAGTTTCATTGATAGATGGTTGGATTTAAAAGTTATTGAACGAAGGGTTCTTGCTGGTAAAATTCCGACAACAGCCAGAAACAACTTGTTTAGACTGGGCCGGTTTATCTTGTCCATTGATGTACCAAAATCCTTAGCATAAAGACTAACGATATCATTTGAACGAGAACCAGAACACTTGTTCACGTTTCAGTGGAGTTGAATGATAACTGGTCCATTATATAAGGCTTTTGTTTGCTAACTTTAGCTTTAAATTAAAGGGGTTTATCATTTCAATCTTACCTTTGTATGAAATAATCGATTCAAAAAGATGTCACCAAAGTCAGATTCTCTATTAGACTTTATGTCATCCGGAAGATTTGGCTAAAATATATGTAAAGTCTCATATATAAATGTACGCAATAATATGTGTTATTTTTTTAACTTACATCAAACAAAAATGTATAACTATTTCATTCCGAACACGAAACAAAAAAGAAGAAAGATAAGACTGTTGTCTTGCCCGATATATAGAATATAAACTGTAAAATGCATTAAAGTTTCAAACGGCATATTGAAGGGTCTATAAAAATCATCAAAATATATGAAAATAAAGAATTCAACAAAAACGGGGAACAAATATGTGAACAACCCAGTGATGAGATATGCACAACTACTAAATGGTGTATTTAATGTCAAGTGAATTATCAATGATCTGTGAAGAAAAGTTAAAAGCTGAAACGTTAGTAGAAGCGACATACTTTAGCAAAGAATTTACTTAATGTGAGTATCGGACGTATATGTATTCTAAAATGTTATTCACGAAATAAAATATGACACTTGTTGCACGAACTGTCATGTGATAACATATTGAAAATCGGTAAACTGCTATCGCCTAAATTTATCAATTGATCATCAATTGGTCATTGAGGTTAACGTTAGGGAGACCAAAAACAAACCTCTAAAAAACCATCAATGCATATATGAATACAGAGTGGAGAGGAAAAAAACCCCAGAATAACGGAATAAGTCAGTAAATATGTCAGATATGTTAGTAAAATAGTATGCATTAAGAAGTCTCTTAAACGGAAAGTTATTTAATTGGTTATCATTAAAAAGCACCCACCCTTAGTATATGTCCTCAACTCATAAACTAATCAGGATATCAATTTACTTACTGAAAACGTTTCTTTTAGAGAAATATATTGACAAGCTTGACATTTTGACTGGGTATGAATTCGCATGGCGAATGATATATGCATACCATACTCTTACCTTGTCGAAGTTCCCGGTCTCCGTTTTGAGTGTATGCTATTCAATCAATGGCCTTGATTTATCATAAATTTTCTAGTTCATGCTATCTGTCAATAAGACAGACGACTAGAAATATATGAAATAAACAATGATGTTACAATCAATGAATAAATGATAATGAGTACAAAGTAACATGGGGGAAAAAACGAGAGTGAATCGATTAATTGAGGATTAAATGGGAAAGCTGTTAAAGTGATCATAATGTAATTTTGTCATTAATAAGCAATGCAGCTGAGTACATTAATTCTTAATTTATAAACAAAACAGGACATCAATTTACTTACCGAACAGGTTTCCTTAAAAGAAACACAAAACTAATATAAAAGAGGAGCAGGCATTGCAAAATATTTTATAGTAGGTCTTTTGATAGGATATATAGTAAAGTAATAAATATTTTTGGATGAGTAAAACTATGATAATTGGAATAAAATGCACAAATAATGAATTAATCATTATATGTAAAGGGAGAATTCATTAAAAATTTGTATTTAATGTAAAGGGAGACAACTGCAAGGTATTACTCTTAAACGGAAACATGTTTACATAATGTACTCTTTTAATATCTAGAAAGTTCAATATGTACATATTGAATGCACAGCTTTTAAGGAGTATAGCTCTTTTCCAACACAAAAATGCACATCAAAGAATACATCAACTATATAATAAATATTTATGAATTAATGAAACCCAAATGTAATAAGTCCTTCAACAGTCTTGCAGTTTTGAAATTCGAAACTTATATTTTATTTTTGTATTATTAAACGGGAAGAAATTGTTGAACCTCCGCAAACATAGTTTTGTAACATGAATAAATCTGTCTGTCCTTCCGCGTATCTACCGATGTGCATTGTAAGCGCAACTTCCCCCTAAACCGCTGGGCAGATAGTTATGAAAATTTCCACAGTTGTATAACACTATCTGATGATGTGCAGAAAGGATTATTATCCCTGTCTAACTTATTAATGATGAGAAAATAAAATCTTTTTTCTTTTTTATACAAATAGTATTGTACGGCCGTGTATCCTATTTGGGTTCACTCACTCACAGATTCAGTCTTTGTCGAAAAGTAATATAAGATATCCTTGAGTGATATATTTCATAACATGGTTATTGTCAATACTCGTGAGCGTCGTCGTCTTCTTACACTTTTTCGATAACAATAAAAGATGGGTCGAAACTGTAAAATGATAAGCAATGCAAAGTATATTTTTGACATGTGAGCTAATCAGGCTCTTATGAGACACTAATTCATTTTTGGTAACTTGCAATCTTAGTTTGACGAAGAAAAAAAAACTCTTATCCGAAATATGCAGGAACAATATTTTCTCTCGGAAATACATAACAGACTAAATAGCTGCTTATGAATATAGTGTAATGTTCTTCTGCATTGGAAAACTCTGGAAATAAGAGTATAGTGTAGTGTTCTACTGTATTTCAATACTCTGGAAATAAGAGTATAGTGTAATGTTCTACTGCATTTCAATACTCTGGAAATAAGAGTATAGTGTAGTGTTCTACTGCATTTCAATACTCTGGAAATAAGAGTATAGTGTAATGTTCTACTGCATTTCAATACTCTGGAAAGTGAGTACTCATTTGACGTAAATTCGACCAACAGCTGTTTTTTTTTAAACTATAAAAAATGCAATTCCTCCGCCCCCGCCAAACCCTCGGCCCAAAGAGACGACTCACTATATAGAGATACACTCAAACTTATTAACACGTAATTAGATTACAGATTCATTTGACAAATTAAGCCTTTAATAGCAAGAAAACATTTTAATATTTATTCTCTGTGGATACTACTCTCAAATAATTTTGCATTTTGAACGGACAGTCGTGTGGAGAGGATAAGTCTTTTTGAACTCAGAACCTGTTTTACGACACGTATTAATTAAGAAACACTAAATCATATAATGATAGGACTATGCTATACTTATTTAGACTATACCTTCTGCATCCAAATTGATCTGGCTTTAGTCTGCAATTTCTCATGTCAATATTCTTATCTCGGCAATATTTTATAAAAGAAAAGTATGTTGCAGTGAAAAGAGAATAGCTGCGATGCTTTCGATTGTGTCTTCTTTCTTTTCAAAAATAAACATTGTTTCTTGTAATCTGGGGAGGAAAACTGCTAACATCATCTATTTACACATATAGACATAAAATAATGACCCCTTGAACTGACAATCGTTTGGACAGGATATTTCCTATATACCTCCAAATTGTTTGCAAGACATGTGAATATACAACACATTTAATAAAAACACCATAAAGACCGAATTGTCCCTTTCAGGTTATACCTTGATCTGAATTAGTCAAAAACATTTAGCCTGTAATTTTACTTTTTATGTTCTTACACTTATCCCGGAAATATGACATAAATAGAAAATAAGTGTTTCATGGAAAGGGGTAGTAGCTATATATGATGCTGTTTGTTGTCACTCTCCTTTCTGTTCAAATGTGACACAATATTGTTTCTGTTATTCTTTGCAACTGCTCACATCACAATTTTTGAATACTCAACAGTTCTAAACGGGCAGTCGTTTAGACAGGGTGATCTTATATACCCTCAAATTCGTTTGCCAGGCGTATACAAATACCATACGCAGCTATACAAGTCACAATAAGAGTCGATAACTCTAGCGCTGCAGATCGGCTGGTAAAATGTCGATAAGTTCTTACATTTAATTATTTAATTATGTGCACTTTATCTCTACACCAGGTCACATTTCGATAAAAATGTTGTCAAATAAAGTAACCAAAAACAAATAATAAATTGTCCAAGAAGACCAAAATGACATAGAAGTTTACAACTATAGGTCACCTTACGGACTTCAACAATGAGCAAAACCCATACCGCATTGTCAACTATAAAAGGCCCCGAAATGAAAAATGTAAAACATTTCAAACGAGAAAAACTAGCGGCCTGATTTGTGTACAAAACCATGAACGAAAAACATATATGATATACAACACCTGTTTATAGGCTCCTGATTTGGGTCAAGCAGATACAGAATGTTAGCATGTTTAGAGTTTACCATTACCTGAACCGGTATTCTTATCCCGGAAATATGTTATGAAGTTGAGTATTTGTTGCAGAGAAAGTGGTTAGTAGATGTGATGCTATCAGTTATACCCCTTTCTTTTCAAAATGACACAGTATTGTTTCTTATATTCTGTGCAAACTGCTCAAAAGGAATACAAATTCGTGATAATTATAGATTATAACATGCCCTTCTCCATATTAGCCCTGGTATCATCCCGATACGTCCATATCAGCCCGAGGCTATAGCCGAGGGCCGATATGGGTCGAGGGATGTTACCTGGGTCAATATGGAAAAGACATGTTATAATCTATTTATCACATGTTTAACTTTTGCAGAAAATGGAAAAAAGTTCAACTATAACGATTAAATTAACCATAACAGGTAAAATCTAAAAAGATTTATCACATTTTCAATTATTTTTTTTTTTCGTTTGCTGCATACAAATTTATTGTAACATTTCCCTTTATTTTTGAATATGATAATACACAAAAGCGAGAATTTGGCATAACTGAACCTAAATCGATAACAGTTGGTTGGACATTGTTACAAGTGGCCATTGTAGCAGAATTCTTATAACTTTCAATACAAACACCGTCATTGTTCGCCATTGTCGTTAAGGACGCAAGACGTCACGTCATTTGGAATCAGGGCACAATAACAAATAACCACTTTTTTGCCCCGCGCAGCAATATGAGTAGGACAATTTTGCGGTTATTGCATATGCAAAACCCAATGTTTTCGTAAGAAATATGTGATAGAGGATTATACAATGCTTGATAAGGATTTTAATCCGTGATTACGATCATTCGAATTCAACGTAGATTTTAGGTGGTCCTAAATGCATAGAGTATGTCTTTCTTACAGTAATTATAGGAATGCTTAATAGCAGACAGACAAAGACCTTTATTAAAAGTAATCGGTTCGAGTCCGTTTTACCGGTATATAAAAGTCAAAATTTAATGTACATATACAAGTTAGCGCCGCCAACTTTCAGATGATCTGTACATATACGTCTTACTTTCCACTTTTTTTATCAGTAGCAAGAATATATATCCAATATGAAGGAGAACAATAGGGGATAAAAAGTAACTTTAAAAGTGAGTAAACGACTCGATTCCGTTTTTCCGTAGTAAAGTTTGCCGATAATTTAGTAATGTACCCTATAAACATGCAATTCATTCAGAAGCAAATTTGTGCTAATGTTGAATGACTCACTATGACTTTGAGACTTAGAACAGCAATAAAAACACTCATCCGTTATGATTTTATATCTCAAATTAATATCAATATCCTTTCTATTTCATCATTAAAAACAATCAATTGTATGATATATACTGAGAAAAAAAGTTTAACATCAAATAATTTTAATATCATATTCAAAATTTAAATATTCTTCTAAACATAACAATAAACAAACTATCATAACAAAGAAAATCAACCAAAAGACTAAATTCTTAATCAACAGATACATTTATTAAAAATATATTTCCGCAACTTTGTAAATTGTCATTTCAAAAGTTTTTTTAATGAGATATATGTTTCTAAACTTTTTTTACTCGGTAGTTCATGAAATAAAGCAAAAATATATACTTACACTTTTCATTGGAATTTTTGCTTAAAAATCGTGGAACATTAGTCAATGAATTGAATTAAAAAACGTATACAGATAAATAAAGTACATTTCAGAAGTTTATACGGCCAGTCCGATAACTGTAATAACATATTATTTATGTAGATAATTCGTATATGAACTTGACACCTGTTAGAACTTTTCGGAACGCAAAGGATATTCAATTTACATCAGATAACATTTGTGTTCGAAACGAGATGCTAGATTATAAGGTCGTTAATGGCTCTTCCGTCACTTTTATTTGTTTAAATGTTAATTAACAAGGACTGAATGGTAACAGATTTATTTGGTTCAGTTGCACATACGCCTTATTTCGATACATAACAACAACGAAGGGGGTTAAGAACTACGGTGAAAAAATATTTGAAAACTGTGAGTTTCTGCTGCATCAGTAATATTTAAATTCGGTTTGTGATAATGTTCGTAATTGAAATTGAGGTTGTCCATTTAAGATTTAAAATCACTGGCTGTTGATAAGTTTTATTTCATCGAGTGAAAGGTAGTATAGGATCACTTAGAATTGTTTATTAATTCGTCCTTTTCATGTTAGGTTATAAACGTATGCACAACATATTCTCTTATCGACAAGTGATGTCTAGTGTCAATTCCTTATTTCTTTGATTTTATTTATTCGATATATATCTTTTTAACAAAAGTACTTATTTACAAAATCATCAATCCCCTCCCCTCCCTCCATTTTGAAATTGAAAACGGTACCGCGAATGTGAGCTGGTTCCTATTTTAATTTTTTCTTAGGGGTAACAGATATAGGGGAGACATTATTTTAGATCTCGACAGCTTCTATTCTTATTTCAGTATTAGTTCAATGAAAAGATAACTAAATTTTAAAATATACATAAAAATGACAATTCATCAATATGATTTACCATCTCAAATAAAAGAACTGCTTATTAAAACTTGAAGACATATTTTCTTCATAAAATTAAAATTTCCAGGATAAGAGTATTTTGTAAGAGTAATTTATCGGCATAAAAGTAATTCCCGGATAAGTGTATGACAAACATACATGTTTTGTACTACCAGCATTTTATGATAGTATAAAGCATGTACTGAGAATTTCATGTCATATTAAGAATACACAAAAAATTAGAATATTTTTTGGAATAATGTTATAAGGACAATCTGCAATAAAATAATTATCTTTAATTCTATGGGACTCATGAGCATGTGAATTAGAACATGCAGAATGACATATCGTTAATAGCAACATTTATCGAAAATAAAAGATAATTAATATACATGTACCAAGTGCCATTTTTGTGTTTCAGAAACCTCGCCTTCGTCATTGCTTGACATCAGTAATGTAATATCCTCTGATGTAACACTTTCAGTTCGAAATCCTGATGAATTAGCTGGAAAATTAAAATAAGAACTGAAGAACATTTCACTAATACAATATATAACAGTTTAGCAGAATACAAGAAAAATATAGTTGCTGCATTTCAATCTACTATAATAGAATTAATAATGGAAACGGGGAAGTTCCAAAGAAACAACAACCCGAACAAAGAGCAGAAAACAGCCCACCGATTGGTCTTCAACGCAGCGAAAAAAAAATCCCATAACCGGAGTCGGGCTCCAGCTAAACCCCTAAACAATAATGTATACTAGTTCAGCGAAATTGAAGCCTAACCAAACTCCGAAACATATAAATGAACCAAATAAAGAAAAAAAAACCACAGAAGACTAACACAGATAAATGGTTCCTGACTAGGGGCGAAAATGAGGCAGGTTTAAACATATTTTGTTAGATCTTAACCCTCACGCTGTACCTCTACCTACGATATTTTACCAGTATTAAAATCGACGGCGTTTGATATAGCATCTGACAAAAAGGTATCAAGAATGTAATGTAAATATCACAAAACACATACAAACTACAACAACTCAAGTCTGGGCGATAACACAACTGAAAAGGGTATCTATGAAGTAATTAAAAAAGTGTTTGCATAAGTAATGTTTTGAAAACTTTCATCTAAAACATACAAAAATATTTACCATATACCTCCTCTTCGTCAATTTGCTTGTACATTAGGGCCATTCTACAGTTATCGCTAACCTTATAATGTTTTAAGGTATTTAGACATATCAGTCCATTGTTTCTGTCACTGGTGTTGTCTATATCATTCAACGTAAGTTTGCCTGCTTTTCCTTCTTGCCATTCTAAGGTATGAATAATGAATGAATACTATTGCATGTACTATTATGCTTCAAATCGTATAATATCAAAAGTTATTTGAAAGAAAAAGAAAATGACTTTTAAAACTCACACGCTGTTGATGTATTGTATTTCACTAAAATAAAACATTTAAAATAAAAGAACAGAGTTCCAATGTCCCCCGCGTTGTACATATTTTATCTATCCAAGGGCAATAACTAAAAAAAAAACACTTTTTTTGTTGTTCTTTAAAACAGTTTATAAATAAAAAGTGTGCGCGAGGGACAAACAAGTTTTTGTTACTGTATACTAAAAAATTAAAACAGACCTTAAAGGGCATTACTTATAGTAAACTATAAGTTTTATTCAAAATTGTACCTGTGAGAGCGCTAACGAGGCCATTTAAAAAAAAAATAACATTTCCAAGGGTCATAACTCTTTTAAAAAAAGTCGATCGTCCACCATTATATAACTTGTTCGAGATATTGCTGATATAAACCTATAGTATAAGTTTAATACAAATCTGGCAAGAATTATACCTGTGAGAGCGCTAACGAGGCCATTTTCCATAAATATGATATTTCCAAGAGTCATAACTCTTTTTAAAAAATACGATCGTCCACCATTATACAATTTGTCCGAGATATTGCTGATATTAACCTATATTATAAGTTTTATAAAAATCTGGCAATAATTGTACCCGTGAGAGCGCTAACGAGGCCATTTTCCATAAATTTAGTATTTCCAAGGGTCATAACTCTTTTTAAAAAAGTCGATCGTCCACCGTTAGAGTACTTGTCCAAGATATTGCTAATATTAACCTATAGTATAAGTTTTATAAAAATCTGGCAAGAATTGTACCTGTGAGAGCGCTAACAAGACCGGACGGACACGGACGGACGCCCGGCATTTCCATGTCCCCCGCAACGCGTTACGTGGGGGACAAAAAAATAAAAGTGCTAAAGCCTCAAATGAATGCCAAAATTTCATATTCATGAAAAATGTCATTTAGAAATCAAATACATTTATTATGAAACACAATTTGTATAAGATATGTGCATTGATCTCACAACTACATTCGAAGTGTTTAAGCTACATTCGCATTAAAACTTGAACAGTAATATGACATAATACTTGCTTCAAGCATTTAATTAGATGCTTGTATTTGTAGCGTTGAATGTTTTTATCTACAGTACGTCATCATGTGAGTACAGATGTATAACCATATTAGTTAAAAGAAACTTTGAATTAATCATTCGATAGGCCCACACGATGCAAGCAAGGATATGATATAATTTAAGCCAAAATTGCTTTCCGAATGATAAACAATAATGATCTTAACAATGATATTAAACAGTAAAAAAAAATCCCCCTGAAGCTCCATTGACTGAACGACAAGCCTTGTTTTCTAAAAAAAGATCGATTTAGATAGAAAAATGGATTTCTTTTATTAACAACGAAAAGAAAGTTACATAAAGTGAAAATGTGATATCCCACAAAGCTACACACAGTCTGTTCTACTTTTTTTTTTATCAAAGGTTGTTTACGTATCATTTATATAATTAAAACATATGGTGGTTGTCTTGTTGTATTAATCAAAGTGTTATATACTAAAATTTATCATATGGTCATAGTTAAGACTACGTTACATATACAATTTAGAGACAATTACCAAAATGTGGATACTGTAGTTTTAACATTAAATGAAGTTTCTAAAGTTATATATAATATATAATATAAGTAAAGTCATTCTGTTTCTTTCAAACGTAAATCATGTACTTTTTTCACATGATATTAGCAATGACGATAAATAAAGGCAACAGTAGTATACCGCTGTTCGAAATTCATAAATCGATTGAGAAAAAAACAAATCCGGGTTACAAACTAAACATATTCAAACACAATTCAGCAATATCAATCTCAATTTGTATTTTCTACATAAGGAAATGATATGACAGATGTTTTCCATTCGTTTGATATGTTTGAGCTTCTGGTTTTGCCATTTGTTAAAGGACTATCCGTTTTGAATTTTCCTTGGAGTTCGGTATTTTTGTTATTTTATTTTTTATAAATAGGAAATTTAAGTAATCATTTGTGTTGTTCCTTTGTTATCCGTTTACTCAAACCTGCCAGGGTAAACGACATTTATGAATGCTTGGCACACTTTATGAAAAATCGTATTGTTATGTATTGTGGTTATAATTACCTACCTAAAGAAAGTTCATCATTGTGTGGAATCTCTGAAGCAGGTTTATTTTTATAAATCTGTGCACAACATTTCTGTTTCACCTGCGATATTGTATCACAGTCAAGAACTTTCACAGGATAATGCTGGTCACTATTTCCATTCAAATCTATCTGTAAAGTCTAAATAAAAAAAATAAAAAAACGTCATAAAGTGACAATTAATAATAGCATACTAATACAAATCCCTTCTCGTCCATTCAAATTGTTCTGTACATAAAGATAAAATTGAAATGAGCATTACGTGCCTTTCTGATGATTATATTTTATTTCAACACGTTTAAAAAATCAAGTTTAATAATACATTTCAGTTTTATAATAAATAATATAATTACTTTATTGATATAACTGTTTCCACTCTTCAGTTTAATTGAAGTTCACATAACCCCCCCGATATTTAAGAACAATAATTGCTTAACCTGCAGACGCATTTACGTTCAGTTCTTATTTTGTTTTGAAAGTGTTATTTCCTGAATTATTAAGTTTCATAATTATGTAGGTTTTTTTATCGACTATTTTATGTCTGTTCGACCGTTCTTATACAACGTGTAATCAGTCTTTCTTCGATCCTGGTATCGTAATGACTTTATTTACATCCACTGAGTCGCTGCCACTGCTGGTCGATGTATCCACCCTGAGTGCATCACCAACACATTAATCATCACTTCTGTGCTGACATGAATTACCAGTTATATGGTCATAATTATGAACTAACTGTTTATAGCCGGCGAGTGACATTTTCCTAAAAGACTCTTAGTTAAGGACTTTAATGCACCTATCTAACACACGGCTATATTATATATCATTCGAAAGCTTGTTATCTGTACGTTCTGTTTTGCTCGGTGGTAAAATAAATCGTATTGTGCAATTTCCGTTAAAACAAGGTCAAAGGTCAAGTATAAACATTCCAAAATGTGTGCAGAATCAAACAAAATGCCATTTTCTGGTTATTGTATGATACATATTTTTCAAAATATCATACAAGTTTCATAGAACGGGATACACTAATTATAGATCAAACAAAAACTAAGAGGTTAGATGCGCAATAATTATACAAAATGGCAATTCCTGAAAAATCCTCCAAAAAGTAGACAATGCTAAAAGTAAAATATATCTTATGTGATCGATATTTATACGACAAAAACTAAAAAAAAATGTAATGGTTGCTAGGCCAAGGAAATGTTTTGCATAATTTTATAATGCAACTTATGTATAATGTTCTTGCAACAGCCTTATATTGAAGGTTTTGCAGTTGCCCAAAATAATACTGCCATCTGCGAAAATAGATCATATTGCTTCTATGTGTTAATCGATTTTGTCAATATCAGGAAGACAAAAATTTTTTTTTTATAAATTTAGAAGAGGTAAATAAATTTCGAAAAGAAACATACGATCTAAACACAGTAGAAATATGTCTTTTCGAAGTCGAGCTTATTTACCTTTTGAAGTCATATTGAAATGCCAACATTACCTTTCTCCTAAATCGGCGGCAATATTAAAATGAGTTATCTACGTTAAGAAGCATTTTGTTATCTTTAGCATGATATCAAAGAACTAGAAATAACGCTGCTGCTTTTAAGCTTAAGAAAATGTAAGACATGTTAAACGTGGCCAGAAGTTAAATCTTGTTAATTGTGACTTCAAATTACTTGTCAGTTAGTGAAAGAAAGAAAAGGTTCTTGAACAGAGAAATATTTTTAATGCTCATGAATAACGTAAACGGAACTAGTTTTATTGCACCATATGCGCATTGGGACAATTAATATCTCTTAAGTGATTCTCGAGACCACAATATATAAAAATCTAAAACCTAATACAAAGGACAAAATTAAAGCCAAACTAGGACAAGGATTTAGAGCTACAAAATGTATGCACGAAGGGTATTCTATCTTTCGCTATATTAATTTGAAGTCATTTTTAACAAAGCAACATGCATACTATTTCCTTGCAATAGTGTTTTAAATAGAAATTTAAAAGCGAATATTGTAAAGAGTATTCATTTGAATATTTAAACGGTAGTGTTCGCTTTTATATTTCGTCGTATAGTTTTGTGGACTGCTTTTTGTTTGTTTTGTTTTGTTTTGGTCATGATGATATATGAGTTAATTCGATTCATGATCAAGAAGTGGAATAAAAGCCCTGTTCATTGATATTTGTTTTAGTTTTTTCAATGTATTGTGTGCAATTTTGTCAAATGTACATTTACTCTATATCGTTTTATTTTCTATGGGTTGAGATTGTTCCCGTAGTATCCTTTTTACTTTAAAGACACTTATTGCAGTAAAGAAAAAATAGCAATTTTACATCTCCCATACACCTGTAATGCAAAACCATAGCCCAGCAAAGTTTGGCTCGTAGTCGTCCAAATATATATCTATCTTTCACAAATTTATTTGTCACATGCAGTTTAATCAGCAACATCTAAGCCTTTTTTTCTCGTGTTATCTTCGTAGGGACGCGCGATTGATGAATGGATGGCTGCATGTCTAACATCAAATTGTAAATTGAATGCATATTCAGGACGAGAACATGATAATGTGATATGAATATAGAACCTTCTTTGTACTGGGCAGTATTTTTCAAACGTGCTAGTGCACATGATGACAGTCCGGAGGAAGATATGTCAACCTACCCAGAAACTCTATTCTGAATCCGGGCAGATCAGACTTTGTTCTTACACTTTATTGCCGCGTGCTTTACGGAGAAGCAGCCAATACAATTTTCCAAATATTTGATTTAACCAGCCCAGGGATCAAGCACACTACCTAACACACCAGAGACAAGCACGCTACCACAAATGATCGAAACCAAAGCAACATCGATGGCTTAATATAGATATAAGAAGATGTGGTATGACTGCCAATGAGACAACGATCCACCAGAGACCATATGAAATAGACGTTAGGAACTATAGGTCAAATAATGAGCAAAGCCCATACCACATAGTAAGCCAAACTAGACCCTGAAATAATGACAAAAATAAAACATTTTAAACGTGAAAAACTAACGGCCTGATTAATGTACAAAACAATAAATGAAAAACAAACAAGATATACAGCAACACACGACAGTCACTCAATTACAGGCTTCTGACTCGAGATAGACACATAAAGGATGTGGCGGTGTTAAACATGCCATCGGGCGCCGAACCTTCCCACTGACCATAAAACTGTGGTGCAACAGCACAACACAAGACCAAATTGTACAATACATGAACACAAAACCAATATGATAAAATTTGACCGTAATATACGACAACCCATGAATAACAGCACCTGAATTGGGACAGGCACATATAGAATGTAGCAGGGTTAAACGTTTTAACGGGCTCCCTACACTCCCGCTATCTGGGACTGTGGTTTATAAGCACAACATAAGAACAAACTATACAAATCAGTTGAAAAGAGTACTTGCAGTTATTGAAAGCTAGTTCAAAGCCTACTTGAATACGTTAAGAGCAACAAAAAAAAAAAAAAAAAAAGACAAACACATCAACCTTTTAAGGGAGTTTGGACCTTAGTCTCGTAATAATTTCTCAATTAATCAACAGAGAATTTAAGAAAGTTTGAATGACAGTCAAACTTACTGCAACGTGTCAATTATCAGTTTTTTTTTATTAGATTACAAGTGTTCTTAGTTCGGACAGGCCGAGTGATCTTTACAATGTCTAGTATATGATAGTTTTAACATATTTATCTGTCATCGATGAATTTGTGAATTTAAAGAACGAGAACAAGGCATACTACAGTTGAAGCAGCCAAGAAGACGAGTTTTCTAGTTGTAAAGACGAATGTCATAAAAGATAAGAGAAATCTTCTAAAATTTCATTGTTTATTAATTTTATTTTTATTTATTTGTGTGTGCATTTCGTTGTATGAATAACTTTATATAGATAAAGGTTTGTAATTTCAACATTCAACGTTGATGAAGAAATGAGTTTTTTCTTACAGCGTAGCAGTTATGATCCATATTGAAATATCCGATTTTAAGTTTCGCCCCCTAAATTACCACAAAAAACATAATACCAGAATGTGTTATTTGCTTTCAATGTTTTCCCATTTTTTGAGAATTGTGTTTTTAAACAACCTAATATTGACAAACAGTGGTAAACAGCTATGTTTTTGCAGATGGCGGTATTTTGGGCAACTGCATGGGTTGTTATGAATGGCTGTCCAGTTAGTATAAAGCGGGCTTGTAGTAAATTGATGTTGTCAAAAACTTCTTTGTCACTAAATAAAGGATCTAATTGGGTTTTAGGTATTACCAGACGAATCACAAAATTGTTTTGGGGGTTTTCACTCACTTTTATCATTTTTACAGGATTCCAAATAACAAGGTGCTCTCTATGGAAAACACGTTTTGAATACATAAAAGTCCGCATAATAAGTGACTATTAATCTCTTTTCTAAAGGTTTTTCTATTAGCATACATTATTTCAATATAGAAAAGACAGAATCTGAAAGAATGCTGACATCTTGGAAAATATGAAAATGTTCGTCCTTGACCTTTGATCTTGATTTCATGGAAATTACACCGTACGTATTTCTTACGACCGGGAAAAACAGAAAGTACAGATGATCAGCTTTCGAATAATATATGATCTAGCCGTGTGTTAGGTGCAGGGTTTCCGCTGGCGGCTCCATTTTCGCATTTTCCGTAAAAATAAAAATTGTGGCGATTAAAATTAATTATTGGCGAAAGAATTATAACGGTTCGTTGTCCATCTTGTTTATATTTTTTCGGGTTTCTCGGACTTTTTCTCTGATCAAACAATACTAGGATTTCACCTTGAACTCGTCACGCGTTACGATTTTGATAGAAAATTAATAATCAGCTGATTGCATTTTAATATATCTATCGGCAACAATGGGTTAGTTAATAAAGGAGTTTATTGTGTTGTTTAATGAAATTGTGTGGTTAAATGGGTTCACCTGTCACCTAAAGGATTTTTTACAACTTTGATAGAAATATCGATAATATCTTGAAGTGGGTACTTCAAAATCGTTTTATCAACGCACGTGTTATGAGCATAGTTTTACGTCTCAATGTTTTTAACGATGGTACGTGAAAGAAAACTGTTGTTATGAAATTTTCAAAAGAAAATTATCTGACTTTAGCCTTTATTATTCAAGTAGACGGGAAGTATCCGACAAACTTATGAAGATGAATCGCGTGTCCTCAGAAGTCAAATATGATGATTTCCTGATTTATATTGCAATTTTACAGTATCTTTTTAAAAGTTTAAAAATAATGTTTATGTAATTTTGCGAAACAAATATTGATTTGGCGAAAGAGGTGGCGAAAAAGAAAATTGACCCAGGGGAAACCCTGGTGTGGTTGGTGCATTAAAAATTAATTGTTATGGTTAATGTCACTCAACCATTACAAAACGTACAGTTTCTTAACTGTTTTGATGTGAGTGTCACTGATGAATCTGTTGTAGATGAAATACTCGCCTGGCGTTTAAAATTGTAAGCCTGGTATCGTTAATGAGATTATTAACCTTTACGACGTAGGTGTTCCATTAATATTTTTTTTTCATTTTTGCATCCCTTTTAAGTAATTCTTTTTAAAATTGTTTAATCATAAATACAAATTCAGAATAATATCAATTAAACTGATTGATTCTAAAAAATACAATACAATCTAAAATTATCTAAATCTTTTAAAAGATAAAACCTGTTTGAAATTAGACAAAACAAACTGACGAATAATAAAATAATTCTAAGTAAACTCTAATGAGTTTGTTTAATTCGTTCTGGGTCGAACCAGTGTGAAGAGGCTATGAAAGTACGATATTATTAAAAGAAACATTACTTATATTTTACATACAATAGTTTGATGTTCTATCCTCATTTTTAGAAGCTTTTCCTCTGCTATGGTGTTTTTTGAATTAGTCGTAAGTGCATCAATTGGCGCCATTTCAATAATTGTCTGTACTGCTTTGTATAACATAAACAGTTGCATACCGCTATGTGACTGTAAACAAGAATGAAACATCGTATTTCAAATGAAAATGACGAAAGGAATTGTTTAAGTTTTTCCTATTTCGACTTCAAATTCTGATAATAAAATTTAAGAAACATATGTACAACCCTGATTATATTCTTTATTTCAGAAATTTCTTTTTAAGACATGAATAGTGATAACAATTATTCAGTTTTTAATTAAAATATTGAGAATACAAAAAGAAGAAACATACAATCTGCTGCGTCAAACCTTAAGTAGTAGTCATATTTACATATCGTAAAGATAGAATAGTATGTACTTGGACAAAATAAGTGAAAAAAATCAGTATGTAAAAGAATTTTACGTACCTAGCCATCATGAATAACGTGTTATACAAATGCATGTAATAGAATTGACAGTAGACGAACACCTAATTAATTGCATGTTTTTACATTTTTTGGAATTCTTAAATACATACTGTTAATTGTTTATACAGTCCTGTCTGTAGCCAATTTACCATTAATCTCATGGTAATTGAATCTAACCTACAAAAAATTAAATCAATACTATATAACGGGGGAAATGTTATGTATGCATTTTAAAATATCACAGGTCGAAGATATTCTAAGTCATAAATACTCATACAGAAATTAATTTTGTCCTTTTATAGCATAATGTTCTCTTTAACATTTGGAAAGCTTTGAACCAGCAGTACATTACCTGTGTTTATGTAAAAACCACACTATAAAATACCTTCTCAATAAACTTTTCTGCTGCTTTTTAGTTGAGGCCCGAATAATATCTACCAGCAAACAATGAACCAATCTACAAAACAACACATTATGGAATTGTACAAAGCTAAATGTAGCAATGGTTGACTTCAACGGAGCAAAAGAAAAATAGATACAGCTCGTATTACAGAGTCTCAAAATAAAAATATGTCAGAAATTAGGAGAACCATTTTTTTTGAGTAATCTGAAACATTTTTGACAGTTTTATAATGGATCTGTTTGCCTGTCCCCTGGGCAGATTTTGACAGTTCTATAGGAATAAATTCTGGCTCTGACTGCTCAATGTTAAAAAAGTTTTTTTTTATCTTTGATAAGAACAGATCAGACAGTTATATTCTAGACAAAAAAGTTTTGGACAGATAGACCCTGAAACATTTTTGATAGTTCTACACTTCAATGGTCTTGAATAGTTCTACCCTAGAACAACTCTAGTAGTTTTATCCTAGAAATAATTACGGTGGTCAAATGCCTACAAAAGTTTTGGACAAAACAATATATTAATTAGAGAAATTTGCATCAATCTTTTAAATTCATTTATTTATTACTCGGTGGTTTGATTAATACATGCATTTATTCAGATTTGATCATAAGCATTTAAAACTATTCTTTGGGATAAACATCGCTATTTCTAATTACACACACACACATATATATATATATATATATAGTATTAAATTTATAATTAAGATCCATTTATTACATCTGTGATCAGTTTTTTTGGCAATCGCCAATGGCAGTCAGCAGGGTCTAAGAACATTTGTTGTTCGACCTGTTAGTCAAATGTATTTAGACCCCTCTAACAAGAAATTTGTTTTGCATGCACAAGTATAAACATTGCGGTTTTTATCCAACGCAATCATAGGTTTGAACGTTGTTTTCAATTTAAACTAGTTTATGTTTTTTCGTTTGGGCTTGATTTATACTTGCCTTCGGGTTTATATGATCCGTTCATCCTATTTTGACTCCTCAAAATTCAAGAGTCTATCCTAAATTGAGGTAAATTGTATGGCTTTCCAAATACCATTTCGATTCCTTACATCACTGAAGAGACATTAATTGTCGAAATCCGGATATGGTGTTCAAAAACCTTTGCACCTTTTGTTTGCGGTATACTATCTTTTCTGCAAGTTTATTGTTTTCTGTTTAGTATCAAATTTATAATTAAGATCCATTTATAACATCGGTGATCCGTTTATTTGGCAATCGTCAATGGCAGTCAGCAGGGTTTAAGAACATTTGTTGTTCGAACTGCTAGTCAAATGCGTTTTGTTAAAATATACTTTTTCACTTTTTTGGAAAATGTTGTTTGTGCTGTATTTACACCCCTCTAACAAGACATTTGTTTTGCATGCACACGTATAAAAATTGCGGTTTTTATCCAACGCAATCATAGGTTTGAAAGTTGTTTTCAATTTAGACTTGTATATATATTTATATATATAAAAATTATAAACAAGTCTAAATTGAAAACAACGTTTAAACCTATGATTGCGTTGGATAAAAACCGCAATTTTTATACGTGTGCATGCAAAACAAATTTCTTGGTAGAGGGAGTTCTAAATACAACTCAAACAACTTTTTCCAAAAGACCAAAAAAGTGAAAAAGTATATTTTAACAAAACGCATTTGATTAGCAACGGATGTTCTTAAACCCTGCTGACTGCCATTGGCGATTGCCAAATAAACGGATCACCAGATGTAACAAAATGGATCTTAAATAATAATTCAATACCAAACAGAAAACAATAAACTTGGGGAAAAGATGGCATACCGCAAACAAAACGTGCAATATATATATAATATATATATATACAAGTCTAAATTGAAAACAACGTTCAAACCTATGATTGCGTTGGATAAAAACCGCAATTTTTATACGTGTGCATTCAAAACAAATTTCTTGTTAGAGGGGTCTAAATACAGCACAAACAACATTTTCCAAAAGACCAAAAAGGTGAAAAAGTATATTTTAACAAAACGCATTTGACTAACAGGTCGAACAACAAATGTTCTTAAACCCTGCTGACTGCCATTGGCGATTGCCAAATAAACGGATCACCAATGTAATAAATGGATCTTCATTTTAATTTAATACTAAACAGAAAACAATAAACTTGCGGAAAAGATGGTATACCGCAAACAAAAGGTGCAACGGTTTTTGTACACCATATCCGGATTTCGACAATTAATGTCTCTTCAGTGATGTTAGGAATCGAAACGGTATTTGGAAAGCCATTAAAATTTTCCTCAATTTAGGATAGACTCTTGAATTTTGAGGAGTCAAAATAGGATGATCGGATCATATAAACCCGAAGGCAAATATAATACAAGCCCAAACGAAAAAATATAAACAAGTCTAAATTGAAAACAACGTTCAAACCTATGATTGCGTTGGATAAAAACCGCAATTTTTATACGTGTGCATGCAAAACAAATTTCTTGTTAGAGGGGTCTAAATACAGCACAAACAACATTTTCCAAAATATATATAATTATTTCCTTGACTGCATCTTACATTAATTTGTAGGATCCTTTACAATAGATAATTCAGCTGATCTGTAACAATTCCATCTTCATGCCTTATATATCATGTACTGTGTACTAGATAAAAACTGACGAGGACAGTTAACACCCGGCCACCGAAAGCTATATTATATAGAGCCTAGGTGGTCGAGTGGTCTAGCGCGTCGGGCATTGTGCAAGGCGATTTGCTGCCACGATATCTCAGGAGCATGAGTTCGAATCCATGCCAGGGAAGAACCACAAATTTGCTTGTGCAAATTTACAGATCTAACATTGTTGGGCTGTTGTTAAGACGAATTATATATATAATACAGTACATGATATAAAAGGCATGAAGATGGAATTGTTACAGATCAGCTGAATTATCTATTGTAAAGGATCCTACAGTTAATGTAAGATGCAGTCACAGAAATAATTATATTATAAGTACGTCTGAACCAGTGACGACTCTACAACAGATTTTATCCATCGGATCACCAGCAGTGATGGTAATTCAAGGCTGAAAATACATTCTGTATATATAATTCGTCTTAACAACAGCCCAACAATGTTAGATCTGTAAATTTGCGGAAACAAATTTTTGGTTCTTCCCTGGCCAGGATTCGAACTCATGCTACTGAGATATCGTGGCACCAAATCGCCTTGCACTATGCCCGGCGCGCTAGACCACTCGACCACCTAGGCCCGACAAAAGTCAAGCTTTCGGTGGCCAGGTTTTACCTTTCCTCTTCAGTTTTTATCTAGCGTCGTAACATAGAACATGATATATAAAAGAGGGACGAAAGATACCAGAGGGACAGTCAAACTCATAGATCGAAAACAAACTGACAACGCCATGGCCAAAGATAAGAAGACAAACAGACAAATTTAGTACAGATGACACAATATTGAAAACTAAAGACTAAGCAACACGTACCCCACCAAAAACTGGGGGTGATCTCAGGTGCTCCGGAAGGGTAAGCAGATTCTGCTCCATATGTGGCACCCGTCGTGTTGCTTATGTTATTACAAATCCGGTAAATAGTCTAATTCGGTAGGTCACATTCGTGAAACGGGAAGGGTATTGTAGTTACGACATAAGGAACATATCCGATATCATCTGTGAAACGGTTATTCCATAACGGTCAACCAACTCGTGATGGCGTCTGTAAAATTTACGAAGGGACGATTTCAACTTCACAATTTGGAACTCTTGGTTTACTAGCTTCCTTGTGAGCAGCAATCCTCTATCAAGGAAATCATGATAGGAAATACAAGCCCGGGAATATCGTATCAATTGGGAGATATATACTCCGTATGCAGGCACTGCTGGAATGTTGATACATAGAAATTGAAAGTTCACAATTGGGAAGCTGAAATGATCTCTTTTGTCGTAAAATTTTGTTTTCAACCGACCCTCATTGTCAATTTCTAGATGTAAGTCAAGATATGAGGCAGACTTAACTGTATCTGTAGTATCTTTTATCTCTAGTTCGATGGGATAGATTCGTTCAACATAGTCACCAAATTTTGTATTATTTAGTGAAAGAACATCATCTATATAGCGGAACGTAAAGTTAAATGATATTGCTAACTTCTTATCTTTCTTCCTAAGGCATGAAGATGGAATTTCACAGATCAGCTGAATTATCTATCGTAGAGGATCTTACAAATTAATGTAGGATGCAGTCACAGAAATAATTATATTATAAGTACGTCCGAATCAGTGATAACTCTACGACAGATTTTATCCATCGAATCACCAGTGATGTTAATACAAGGCTGAAAACACATTCTGTATATATAATTCGTCTAAATAACAACCCAACAATGTTAGATCTGTAAATTTGCGGAAGCAAATGTTTGTTCTTCACTGGCCGGGATTCGAGCTCATGCTACTGAGATATCGTGGCATCAAATCGCCTTGCACTATGCCCGGCGCGCTAGACCACTCGACCACCTAGGCTCGACAAAAATCAAGCTTTCGGTGGCCGGGTATATATATATATATATATAATTGAGAATGGAAATAGGGAAAGTCTCAAAGAGACAACAACCCAACCAAAGATAAAAAACAGCCCAAGGCCACCAATGGGTCCTTAACACAGCGAGAAAATCCCGCACCCGGAGGCGGGCTTCAGCTGGCCCCTAAACAAACATGTGTACTAGTTAAGTGCAAATGGACGTCACACTACACTCCGAAACATATAAATGAACTAAAATTAAAAAGACATACAAGACTAACAAAGCCAAGAGGCTCCTAACTTGGGACAGGCGCAAAAAAGCGGCGGGGGTAAACATGTTTTGTGAGATTTCAACCCTCCCCCTATACCTCTACCATGTAGAATAAACAAACACACAGCAATACGCACAGTAAAACTCAGTTCAAAAGAAGTCGGAGTTCAATGTCAGAATAGTAACAGAAGAAACTTAGCAAAATGACAATGATACATAGATTAACAAAGTTACTGACATGCCAGCTCCAGACCTCAATTAACCTGATTGAAAAATGATATCTTCATCACATGAAAATCCAGCACAATTCCTCCCGTTAGGAGTTTAGTATCATACCATCATAAAATTTAAGAGAAGAACATAACCCGTACCATGCCAACAACTCGTTTTAGAATAAATGTGTTTATTTCCGATGAAAAGACCCTATGAGTGAATCAATATTAATTCCAAAATATGCCATCTTTGATGACCTGACAATAGTATCGTAACTATATTCCTCCTGAATAAGTCTGTTTAAAGGTTTGGTTAGCTTTTGAAGTGAATGACGACATTTTTGTGCTTTGTATAGAATATTACCATAAAGGATTGGATGTGAAATACCTGAACGTTCAAGATGTCTGCATGTTGATTTATATTTACGAATGATGTCCTTGTACTGATGATAAAATCAAGTAAATATTTTGACTAGTTTGTGATATCGAAAACCCTGGTCTAAAATCAAATACGTTGTTATATATATATATATATATATTGAGTATTGTTAGGATTAATGACACTGACGAAGGCTATTTGTTAAGCCGAAATATTGGTCAACACGATTTTATAACATCATCTTCGTATATTACCATCTTATATCAGTACCGTTGTGCAAATCTTTAAGCTTCTATAATTTTTCCTTATCTTCACAGTATCGTCTTTTCTAGACGATCCGGTACTTTAATTTGATGGTTGGTCCTTTTTATAGACTTATATAACCTGCAATCAATTCCATCTTCATGCCTAATATATCATGTACTGTGTTACAACTCCAGATTCTACTGACGAGGAAAGGTAACATTAGGCCACCGAAAGCTGAATTCATAGTTCAGTCCAGGTGGCCGAGTGGTCTAGAGCGCTGGACACAGTGCAAGGCGGTGTTGTCTCGATATCCCAATAGCATGAGTTCTAATCCCGGCAAGGGAAGAACAAAAATTTACTTCCGCAGATTTAACATTGTTGTGCTGATATTTAGAGTAATTATATATATATATATATATTATTAAAAAAAAAAGAATAAGACAGAGCAAATAATACTGAACCACAGTGGTAATGTAAGTTTAAGGTGGTGATTATACATACGTAAGCTCAGGTTTAAACCCAGTTGAAAGGAGAGTTATGGTGTAACACCACTAATTCGGGCCCGGTCAGAAAGCACATACCAGAAAGCAGTATATATTTAACACAAAATAGTTCCTACGCATGGGTGAAACTATCAAACTATGTAGAATATTTTGGTAATTTTGGTATCAAATGAAAGCTGAATGACTGGTGATGATTGTAGAACACTTTTTGACTTATGGTTTTGAATATTAAAAAAGATTGCATGAAATTTAAAAAGGAGGGTACATTTGCCTGTATGTCAGATCTGTTTTGGTACATTTAAGGTGTTGCTTTGACATGCAATAATTGTCACTTTATTTGAAATTAAGACATATAATATTAAAATATTTAAAAAAAATGAAGATATAACCTGTACTAACATACAAAATTTGACTGATTCATATCCATGGAAAGAATTTTTAAACCACGGAAAAATGAAGGTTGTATTGATGTTTTGAAATACTTAGATCATGTAGATATATATCCTTCTATTGACGTCATTTGAAAATGTTCTACAACCTGCACTTTTGACCTTACAACAGATTTGGACAGATCTAAATTGGAGCAGATTCTGCAGTTATTACCTGAAACACTTTTGGATAATTATACTTTAGATCATAGCCGTTAACATATTCGAAAGTATTCTAGGGTAGAACTTTTCTGTGATAAAAGTGTACTGGTATCATTTAGATCAGTTCTTAACAATTGTTCTTACAATTAAGAGGAGTTACGCCAGACCTGTGGTCAATCAGTTGTTAAAACAGTACACACACAAAAAAAAGCATCCCAATGATACGTTTTTTACTCACAACTAACAATTAGTATAAATTGTATGTTTAAGGGAATCAATGTAATGAAAAAACATCTATATCATTTAAACTCATGTAAATTCACATAATGCAAGAGATGATCACAACTTTGATAAGTAAAATAATTGTTCTTCACATATTCTGTCTTGTAAAAGAAACATTTTTTTTCTGTCTTTTAGAATGAACAGAAAAGTGTGGTAATCGAAATCAAAATAAACTTACTCAAAGAACAGTCTCATATTTCCAAGCAAAGAAATCGACAAAACCGAAGAGAAATGAGCCCTGAAAGTATAAAATGAAAACTAGTTTAATATCCTTTATGGTCGACTTCAATTAAATCATTATCAAAAAAATATACAAATTGCATTACGTCAAAAAAAGTGGATAAGTAGTTAAGCTTTTCATGATACTCTAATAGAAAATTGAGTTTGCATTTTCATTACGCCAAGACAAAAAGAAAAAAGCAAATGAACCCTGTGTGTACTATCTACTGGAATTGTGATTAAACTACATATGGGATTCAAAAACACTGGTTGCGTCAGAATATAAGTATGGAATGTCCTAACATGAATAAATTGGTGAATGCACTTGAGGTAGCGATTTGCTGTTTGTACTTAAAAGCAACCCGCTGAAAAACCATCAATTTACCCTAATCTACCTTATTATACAAAACTCAATTTGAAAGTTGAAATTAAATTTATATTACTTTTCTTGCATTGTCAGCATATTCGGCCGATCTAGTGTTTGAACGAGTGACTTCAAGAAAAGCTTATTCGACAACAATATTTCGAATTTTTCCATTGCACTTTTTATTCTGGTTTTCTTGTCATCTGTGGTCTGCAATAAAAAAAAATGTTTTCAGTTTTTGCCAAATCGACCATAATAAAAAGGTGATATGTAAAATAGAGTTAAGAAAATAATTGATTGTCATTCGCCAAGATCGTGTACGCAGGACTAGGCATGTGTCCACATCATCTGGGGTAAAAATTTAAACCTTTTGCAATATGATAGATATAGACTATGATTTCAAATTTACTCAGTACAATATTATTTCTTCAATTACTTTAATTTTGCAAAAGAGAGGTGAAAGATTCAAAAGTGACATTCAAACTAATGAGTAGAAAAAAACTGACAACCCAATGACAAAGATCAAAAAACGATCAAATATTCAAACAACACTATACAAAACACAATATAGAACTTCAGACTGAGCAAAACGACCCCCCCCCCCCCCCCAAAAAAAAACCACAAAAAAACCATAGGGGATCTAACGTATACCGGAAGGGTAAGCAGATCCTACTTCACATGTGAAACACATCTTCATTTTACATTCATTTGTACTTTTATAAAACTATGTCTTTATATGCATATGTTGAAATTTGGGTTTCGGAAAGAATGACTAATTAAAAACAACATTAAATAAAAATGAATTCAACAACTGGTGAAACTATCCATTTATAACTGGAAAAAAATCTAATTATATTAAACGAGTAGAATTTTAGGGAAGCGCGACATAATGCATCTTAGTATTTATATGTATCTATATGTATTTTGTCTGTCCCAGAGAATCTAAACAGTTTTACTGTTAATCTCTGACTATTGGTGTATTTCATCACAACAACAGGTTGAATTGAGAGTGCGTCTAAAAGTTAATAAAAAGAAACCATTCTTTTTCTGTAATAGCTGTACTAATACCCTTTCGAGAATATCATTGTCAGATAAAACATTATTATTTTGTGTTGTTGAATGGCGTAAAATACAGAAAATAGTGAAAATCGTAAAACAGGACACAAGACAAAGTACTACGAAGGTCTCAGGGAAAGCTGGATAAATACACGTGAGTTAGAATACAATCAGCTAGGAAAAAGGGCACGACCGTTGGGATACAATCACCACAATTTAAAGATTGCAATTTTTAAATTTGTGTTAATAAAAAACAGCAGAAAATATGTTACCTCTGAATCATGAAGCAGTGGGTTTGATTTAATGTCTTGGTTCGGAAAGAGGAGATGGAGGACATACGTTTGGTAGTCGCAAAATGGAACTCTTGTTGTAACTAGGTCCGATTTGATGTCTTTAATATTCATCTGAGCATCCGCGAATTCTGCAAAATCAAAATATCGCACGATAATATAATAATTTGAAAATGAGAACCACAATTTTGTGCAAATAATAGGCGACGCAAACGATAGTTTTTTAGTTTCATTGTTAAATTAACACTTCTTTTATAGAAATTCACATGATTGATGGCAAGTTTAGCTAAATAACGTTTGCAAATAACTGATATTTATTTTACTAGTTATCAACGACCACACAATCTCTTAAAATTAAAGGGAAATAAAAAGAAATTCGGATAATCAGTTTTTTGGAATTATTTATACATCCTAGATTTTTAAGTTTTGGGATTTAGAGTTCCCGAAGAAAATCAATTCAGACAAACGAGTCGGACGCATCACTTTTTTCATTTTTATTTGTTCTTGCACGTTGATGTGAATACCTTGGGTTCATTCATGTAAACTCTGTCGAAATTTTTCAATAATAAGTCATACAATTATTCCCTTTAAAGTCAGACGAACGAAGATAAAAATAGGATCATGGTGAATGTCTTAACAAATGTAAAATTTCAATTAAAAAGAAATTCCTTAACAAATACACCCCTCCCTCTCCCCCCAACCGAAAAAAATAATAAACTCCCAAGTACGCACAGGTTCCATGCTGAACAACAGCTATATGTTCATTTCAAGGGATATTATATCAATCAATCAGTTAGTCAAAGATCTGATCGTATTTTCTTTTTGTTTTCCCTAATCAAATAATTTAAAAACTTGTTCTGTGATTAACCTTTACCAAACTTTGTATTGTTTGCAATACTATGGATTATTTACCCAAAGAATATATTACTTTAGGAGTATTTGACAAAAGCTTTTTGTTATGTTGGGTCCTCAACGCTCTCCAACTTTGTACTTTATTTGGATTTTCAACTCTTTGATTCGAGCTTCACTGATGATATAAAAAAGAAGATGTGGTATGATTGCCAATGAGATGATGAGTTTTTTTGTAGAGTACACACACATCTGGAGTACACAATTACAAGCCTGGTATCTTTGATAGCTTTATTTGTATACTTTGTTTCTATTTCTACACACATTGGGAATTTCAAACCATTCCTTCTCATTCGTTTCATATAGAAGTTATACTGAAAGAATTTAAAAAATATATGTGTGAAATGACGACGTAAAAGTTTACATTATTTGTTTTGACTAATGAAGGATATTTGTTAATTAATACCATAAAAACATACAACCTTCTCTACTGGCCTTTCTTATCATTTCTTCTCTTGTCATCAGTTCCATTTTGAATTCTTTCATAACCCTTTTCTTTTTCTTCCTTAAAAAAACTACAGCCGATATACCAATGACAACAGCTGTAACCAATGCCGCAGCTAGAACACCAACTATTATGGCTAATATTTTGACGTCTTCTTGGTATTTTAAGTCACCAATGTATGCTTTGATCCTTCCAACAAACACCTTTTTGTTCAAAACAAGTTAAACAAATGTTGAAAAGAACTTTTGATAATTACTTTATATGCATATCAAACAGAAATCAAATTTGTATTGTCAAAAACATAATTATGTAATGTTATAAAACAACGTTAATGGTATGTTTCAAAACAACGTATTTTATCCCTGCATTACAATAAATTCCTATTATTTTTTTTTCAAAAAGTTATACTTCAAATTCTGCCATATGCCCTCGTAATGCATACATTTTGTATATTAAAAAGAAAAACAAAGGATATGGGGTATCCATCCATGACACCTCAAGAATAAATACACAATAACTTTAAAAATACAGAAGATCATACATATCAAGCACGGGGAAACTTTCTACGGCTAAAAATACAGAGGAGCATACATATCAAGCACGTCTCGTTTCAAATAGCAAATTAATAGAATTAATGAAGTATTCTTACTTGACACTATAACTTAAAAAACTCGCAATAATAAGAAAACATCAGTTCAACATCTCATTTACTTAGAAGTTAAAATGTTTGATTTTCTATAAAAGTTTAATTTTTTACTCAAAATGTCTGTTAGAAAGAACACTTCCCTCTTTACTAATAAATGTGTCTACTTCAAAAACCGTCACCGTGACATTCAAGTTTCTTTCATTAAATATATACAATTGTACTTACAATAACATAAACAGTATTTATATCTGTTTGGTTAGTTCGAGGTACCGATTTTGGTGGCAAACATGTAATTAATTGCATAGTGATTTCAAGATTAATACAACTTCCATCCAAACCGATCTGTATACTGTAATCTTCAGGTTGGGCTCCGTTTAGAATGTTCGCACCCTAAACAGGAAAAAAATTCATTTTATTCATAATAAAGATTTTAAATTAAAAATCTTTTATGGTTAACTGTTTATGAGAGAGAGAGAGAGAGAGAGAGAGAGAGAGAGAGACTGACTGTTACATTAAAATTATCTTCGGTTACTTTAATATTACTGACGTAAAGTGCATGCATGTATGCAAATAAAATTCATTGAAAATGATAGCAACCCAGCTTTACTATAATTGTTTATTTGAAAAAACCTTTCGGACTTTTAGGTTCTCACTGTTCCTCAGCTTAGTACTTTATTTCCCATTTCAACTATTGTGATTCGAGCGTTACTGATGTGTTTTTTGTAGACGACACGCACGTTTGGCGTACACAATTATAAGGCTGGTATCTTGGATAAGTGTATCTTATTGATTTTAATAATGTTTCAATTGTCATAACCAGTTTGGAGACCATCTTTGGAAGTCATAATCATAATTACAATGACCAAATTCTTTTGCCTCTGAGTCATTTGCTGAACGAAATATGTTTCATTCATTTTGCACATCTTTCCATAAACTGAATATATGCGGAATTTTTAGGTTTCTCAAATAATGTTTAATTCCTGACAAACACGTTCTTGACAGTGACCATTGTTACTTTGCTCCATTATCTCACAAATCTTACTACACTTGGCTAGTACATTATTTTGTTTTAATAAATCGGCCAATGACTGTGACTCACCATTCAAATATATTTCAAATTGAACAGAATGATTCAATAATGTATAGTGGCATACATTTGAATGAATAAAACAAAAGTAAAGTATTTATTTTCATAGAAAAGCAATATATTTAAAGATTTACCTTGATTTTAATTTTAGATTCTTTGTCATATTCGTATACGCTTGAAAACTTTTCAAATGTAGGATCGTCTACATATTCTATAGTAACTGGAAGAGTCACACCATCTAATCGAACATAAACTGTTTGGCTGTTATTCTGATTCTTTAATTTTGGTGGAGTTTCACAGACAGCTGAAGTATCTTCTGGTACATCGCAAGGTT
Source organism: Mytilus californianus (assembly GCF_021869535.1). Classification (NCBI taxonomy): domain Eukaryota; kingdom Metazoa; phylum Mollusca; class Bivalvia; order Mytilida; family Mytilidae; genus Mytilus; species Mytilus californianus. Next base: position 32,169,385 of record NW_026262581.1, read on the forward strand.
TATCCTAATAAATACTATCTATAATCAACTAAATATTGTAAAATTTAATGAGTCACTTCAAAAAAACAAAAATATAAAAAATTCTTTTGACCTGACTAGTCTTAATAGTGTTAACAAAAACATTATGCTAAAGGTTGTATCCTTATTATTTGTCTTAATCACAAAAGAGGGACGAAAGATACCAGAGGGACATTCAAACTCATAGATCGAAAACAAACTGACAACGCCATGGCCAAAAATAAAAAGACAAACAGACAAATAATAGTACAGATGACACAACACAAGTCTAAGCAACACGAACCCCACCAACAACTTGGGGTGATCTCAGGTGCTCCGGAAGGGTAAGCAGATCCTGCTTGCGCACCCGTCGTGTTGCTTATGTTATTACCAATTTCGGTAAATAGTCTAATTCGGTAGGTCACATTCGTGAAAAGGGAAGGGTATTGTAGTTACGACATAAGGTACAAGTTAACTCTTACCTTAAAATAGTTCTTCATGTGTTTGATGTCTGATAATACGAATACTATTATTGTTAGTCAATAATTAAAGTTTTCGGTTTCTCATTTAACTAGACATTTGAACGTTAACATTGGTCACATATCCAGATATCCACGTACTTTTATCTAACATTATTAGATTTTCACGCATAGCTATGAAACATTGCTAGATATGATAAAAAATCGTGCATCGTGTGAAAATTGAAAGCAAGACAGTCCGCTTCGGTTGATTCACGTTATTACTCATTGTATTGAATTCAAACGTTTTGGACTTTGTTCACTCTCTTTTTTTAATTTTAAAGATGAAGTTTTGAAAATTACTTAAAACATAGAATGAGTTACAACAATATTCTAATAAACATTTATTTCTAATAAAGTTAGAAACAGTCGGGAAACTTAAATTGTTTACGTATTTTTGAAAACAGCTTTAAAGTTTTTAAAAAATAATGTTATAAAAGTCACATAATTTTTCTTTTTAAAATTTGTACAACAATTTTCCTGTATTTTCGAGAAATGGTCTGACAATGATTCCATTAACAAGTACAACGATGATGAATTCATTGAAATGTGAGACGTTTTGATCGACAATATATGTTTTGAGTTTGGTGGAATGTTATTTCAGCTGAAAACATTCCAATGGGATCTTTTTGTGAACTACTCCTTACCGACTGGTTTTGCACTCATATACAGAATAAATACATCAATTTAAAAAAAAAGTATCTAGCATAGTTCATGTAGTCCACTTTCAGATATATTGATGATGGTCACTTAATAACCCGAATTTCACCAGATGCTTAGATCTCATGTATCCCAAGAGAATTTGAAATGAAGGATACCACTGAAAGAGAAAGGTCTTCTTCAAATTGAAATCTTATCATCTATATTTACACAGATGGACATACGACTTCAATCTACAATCTATGACTAACGTCATGATTTCATCTTTCAAGTTGTTAACCATTAATCAGCAGTAAAATACCCTCTGTTCGTATGGCGTTAACTTATTTCAGATAATACATTACGCTCGTGTATGTTTACCCTATACGGACTTCATAAACAGGGGTTGTGCCCCTTCAAAAGATTTATGATGAGGAAGAACGACTGAAATAGACAAATCCCAAGTTTTATAATCAACATCACACATTGGGTGTTGTGTCAGTTTTTCAACTCACTAGCGACATGTTTTCGCGGTCTACGATTTTAGATATCAGTATAATTGTCTGTTTTGCAATTTTACTGATTGGGTCCCATTACCGAATATGACATTTATTCTTAATGTTAATTCACATAACGGGTGGTCCATGCATAACAGGAGGCGATAACACTGTCCCACATCCGGTTTAGCACTTTTTTGAGTTTATGTGATTCCCTCAGAGCATTTTACCATGACTTGTCTCTTTCTAATTGATTAACAAGATTTGAACACCGATAAACTACTATTGTCTTAATGAATACATTAAAATAGCAACAGAGAGTTTTGTTGACTGTAACATTGTTCTTGAGTGCTATGATCCCATAAAGGTTACAATTATATTTGGCAAATATATATTTGATGTAACTATGCATACTAATTATACCAAGGTTCTCTGTCAACACTGTTCGATAAACATATTATAGGTCCGAGAATTAGACAATTACCGGCTACAATCAAAACAAAATTATTGTTTTAAAAGAGAAAAACTGATCGAGTGTAGGTATTAAGATATTGATTTATAAGATTTGATTACGACTGCGATGGCCGTGAGCGTGTACACGTTTGGATACAATGATAGATCGGCACATTTTTAATTAAGTTGGTTCAAAAGACCAGTCTTTGATGGGCTTCTTGTTGCTCAATCTTTAGTTTTTTTAACACACAAAAAAAAAATTATGATAAAAAAACACACACACAATAAAATGCAAAACCATAACGGTAGATATATTGGATGAAAATAAATTATGTAAAACAAAGGCCTATTTTTACAGAAATTGACGATAAAACGGTTGAAGAGACAGTGTATGCTTTGCGTCTAGGCTTTATGTCTTATTTAAGTGTTAAAGTGCTTTACCTGCATGCACATTATATGATGAAAACACTCGCCGGTTTGATTCTTTAAAATGACATTCGTTTTCGAGAGTGAAGTGGTTTATAAATACTAAGTTAGAAATCAAGTAAACTTTAATTCACATGGGATCCTCTAAAGTTATCTGTAAATTAGCACAGTGAACTTACATCAGGGAATAATTAGGATGACAGTGGAATATACCGATGCAAATAAATCTATCATAAATTCAAGCACACAATGTCATTTATGGGAACAGAAAGGTCATAAAGAACTACGAAAAATAAAAAGATGATTTTGAGACATAATTAATTAAAATGAATAGTTATTTGTTCGATACAAAGACTGTTTTTTTTTTTTGCTATTGAATCCTTAAAGGTCCTTATATAGATTCGTTACACGGTGGGTAAGGTTGTCCTGCGAGAGAACGTTCTGTGCTGATGATTCGGTCCTGACTCATTAAAAATATGTAAACAAAGACGAAAAATGACGAATTTTGACGTTTTCTCGCATAAAAAATGGAAGGAAACAGTTGAGATGTTTAAATTTTGTTTCTTATGGGTTCATAGGCAAACAATTACAAATGTGACCCTCGAAACTGTTTCAGTAAGCGTAACACAAAATTGCTCATTTTTAGAAAAATCTAGAACTGATAAATAAAACAAAAAAGCTCATGGAGTCCGCTTCCTATACCCAAATCCACACGACAAAATTATTTTGTGAAAAACCTGTGCAATTTATTAAAATTGTACATTTTCTCAGTTTAGACATGTCCTGACTCTGTGCTGGTGGGTCCTGATACGGTGCTGGTGATTTTGGGTAAACAGTTGGTTATATTTGAAACAAACGTTACAGAATCAATAAAATTGGGCAGATCATTGTATTCAATCGGATTTGTGACTCCTTTTTTTACTTTTGTGCATCCATGTGCCTTTTTAATAAGAGTTTTCAAATAATCGTAACTTATATTACATAAAAGGGCAACATCTTCCGTCCAATATCAGATGAGAATGCATCTAATTAGAATAGTTTTATTTAAGATATTAAATGTCCTTGAATTGATGATTCTCTACATAATATGTTAATTAAAACAGTTTTTAAAATGTGCTTAAGGTTACGCGACATGTATATTATAACGACAATAAACGTTTGACTGGTTTATTTCAGTTAAATATACGAGGTTAGATGATCTTACTACTGGTGCCTCTAATTTCTTCCTCAATATATACACTGTCTCCAATACATTTCGACTGGATAAAAAAAAACGACCTAGACTTGCTTTTCATACACGACCGATAAAAACTTACTAGAATGGAACAAGATGTGAACAATTGCAAGTCAAAGTATGACCCTCAACAACGAGCAAAAACCATAACGAATACTAGCTATAAAAATCACGGTAAACGATTAAAAAATGAAGACCTTCGTCCTGGTTTAAAATACAACTTTGAACAAAAAACAAACATGACAGATAGCAAGCATCGACAACCACTGGTTTTGGGCACTCGTGACAGTGCTTAACATGTTTGTTTGCGCTCCACACCCCACCCAACACCTCCTCCTTTCCTCCTTCATTGGTACAGTGGTGCAACAACACAACACTTAGCACACAAAATAATAACATGAAGACACAAATTATTGAACCACGAGTACTCGCATCTACTGAAAGCTAGTTCAACTAATAGATAAACCATGTTCTCTTAGATTAAAATCTCTATCGGTACACATCAAACAAATTTCGCAAAACTTAAGTATACATTTTAATTTTTGTTTTAGCAAAACTTTAAAACTGTGCAGTGAATCTTCTGCTTACAACAGTTATTGTCATAAATATGTATACATCAGACATTATAAAGGCATGTGGAAGATACTAAGTAGTATTTTACAGTTCAATAAAAACTTACTAGAATGGAACAAGAAGTGAACAATTGCAAGTCAAAGTATGACCTTCAACAACGAGCAAAAACCATAACGAATACTAGCTATAAAAATCACGGTAAACGATTAAAAAATGAAGACCTTCGTCCTGGTTTAAAATACAACTTTGAACAAAAAACAAACATGACAGATAGCAAGCATCGACAACCACTGGTTTTGGGCACTCGTGACAGGGCTTAAAATGTTTGTTTGCGCTCCACACCCCACCCAACACCTCCTCCTTTCCTCCTTCATTGGTACAGTGGTGTAACAACACAACACTTAGCACACAAAATAATAACATAAAGACACAAATTATTGAACCACGAGTACTCGCAGCTACTGAAAGCTAGTTCAACTAATAGATAAACCATGTTCTCTTAGATTAAAATCGCAATCGGTACACATCAAACAAATTTCGCAAAACTTAAGTTTACATTTTAATTTTTGTTTTAGCAAAACTTTAAAACTGTGCAGTGAATCTTCTGCTCACAACAGTTATTGTCATAAATATGTATACATCAGACATTATAAAGGCATGTGGAAGATACTAAGTAGTATTTTACAGTTCAATTTATTGATCATAAAGAGATGGAGGTTGCATGGAGGTTAACATAGGATAAGAAGAAATTGATAGTATTTTTGGCGAAAGACTTTAAACCTTCTTTGCATTAAATTCTGAAAGTTTTCTTGTTGCCGTAAATTGTAAGATCCTCAACAAAATATTAATAATTTGTTGGAATGAATAAAGGTTTTATATCAAATTTTCATGGACTTTGATCCACTTTTTAGCGCCCACCCTGACGAGCCATGCGAGCTGTCGGTATCCTGTTTCACCTACCGCCCGTAAACTTTCACATTTCCATCTTTTTACCCAAATCATACGTGACAGGATTATTATCCTAGTAACCGGTGTTACCAATGTAGCGGACATTTTAAGTTAAAAAATTCCACAATACTATATTCATTTTGTGTGTCAATTTGTTTAGACAAAACAAAACTGCAAAAACTTCGAATACAAGAGAGTATTTTTTTTAAATGTCATTATTATCTGTCGATTTCTAGACCTATGCATAGTATTTATTTCAGATGACATGGATTTCAAACCCTGGTGACTCTGCTTCTCTTCATATATTCATATTTATCGTCCTTCCCTACGCCTATATTAGCCTGCTCAGTCGCTCGGTAATTCTCGTATCACGGCTTTGAGACGAGAGCATGCATTATCAGCGACATCACAATGTCTGAGGAGAAGGTATCAGCGACGTCACAATGTGAGAGGAGACTTTATCAAGCTTGCTTTCGTCAAGCGTAAAACTGTCTTAAGGAGGGGAAAACGACCAGTTATAGAACGATAAACAGATAACCGGGTTTTCTTCGTATAGATATCGTAAAATATCTGCCGCTCGACACAATGTGAAGCTTTTTCTCTCGTTCGCTGCGCTCACTCGCCAAACAGTTTCACATTGTGGCTCGCGGTTGATATTTTACGATATCAATGTGTAGAAAACCCAATAATCTACACACATATATAAATAAACAAACTAAAGGCTGCAACTGGTATTTTTGCATTTAAAATGATTCATTGCAACAAAAATATTTGTATTGAATGGAAACTGTGTGGTTAAAAATCTTGTATTGCTGATAAATGTTGCTGGACCAAGTTTTGGCATCTGATCTGAATTTTCTGAAAAGTGCAAGGTAGATAGACATTGGCCTGATGAATATTTTTACTCGGTAAGTTTTGCTCTAACCATGCTAACTGCTTGAACTTTTGCGATATAAACTAAAAACTCGAATATATTTTAACAAACAGTGGTCATGTTTGTTGATGAATATTGTTTTTCCTAGATTCACTCAGGAAAATTCATTTGGTAACATTTGGTCAAGCAATTTCAGAGAAGATTGTTTTTTTAATTACGGACGCCAAGTCAATAGCTCACACGATCCCTTGATACAGAGCGAAACGGGTTGATAACCAGTTGAAATTTAACCAAGTTTTGTATATTTGGATTGTTTAAAACTGTTTTTATGGCTTTTAAAAGTTAAATGTAGGTGTATAATTTAAGATTTTTTGCATCTTATATACTTGTTTATACTCAATTGGTAGTACGAGATATTGTAACTTTTGCACATTTAACAAAACAGCCGATTTCGGTAGGTGCAAATACTTCTGGGTTTTTAAGATGCATAAGCATAAATTCAACTGAAAAAAACATGCACGAAAAGATAAAATATTGATCTTTAAAAGCATTAATTTGCATCTCTGCCCCCGGCAACAGTATTTTTTTTTTTGGGGGGGGGGTCTAAAAATAGGGAATTATCTTATCGTAAAGAGACAGTCGAGTACACATTTTACGTTCAAAGCGTGTTGGAGTTGATTGTTTTTTCCTGAAAACGTATAAAATAAAAATAAAATGTTTGATATATCTGGCTTTAGATTCGATTTTGTCTTTATATTACGGCTACATGTTAATATAATAATACTGAGAATTCACAGTACTTGGGTGAAGTGAAATACCTTTGTAACGAGTCATTACTACAGAGAAGGTGTGTTTGAAACACAAAAATTAAAAGCTTCGTGGCGGTGCTATTACAAATATTTAACTAAAAATGTATTTCTTAGTCTGGTATTTTTTTTTTTCGTTCACTCTTTTTTCACTCATTTTCAATTAAAATTTAGGCATATTTTATTTTCATTCAGGAAATATATTTAAAAATAGAAAATTAGGACACATCGTTCACTTACTCCCCCTTAATTCTTTATCAAAAATCGTTGACAACAGACTTTACTTTTGGATCTTTAAAATGCATAACTTAAAAAAATCTTATTTTTGTGTGTGTTATCTAGGTTATTTAGTCTTCATTTTCTGACAAATTCTAGACTGCCCTTCCATGAAATATTTAATAATTTTTTTGAATGTTTCATTGAACTTTCCAAAATTACCCCTGACAACCGTTTAGACAATAATTGTATGTTGACCAGAGACTTAAAGGTACAGCAAAAGATGCTTAATAGCTAATAGATACATTTTTCTTTTACAGTACAACTTTTAAATCTTACGGGAACCCCCCTTCCCCTCTTGGAAAAAGTTAAATGGTAAAATTATCAACTGCAGTAATAAAATTGTTCCTGATCATCTGCATCAAATTATTTTTTATTAACAATTTTAGAATTTCAAAACTATTCCAAGCTTAATAACTTTCACCATGACTTCCCTCTCCCTTATTCAAAAAAAAACAACCCGCAATATTATTGTCATCCTTTTAGTAAACACTAAATTGTTACAAAAAAATCTGATTTTAGCCGCTGAGGACACATGATTCTTACGCGCAGAAACAAGGCTGAGATTCATTTGGTTGAATAAAAAGAAAATTATCTACAGTATCGTACAAATTTGTAAGAGAAACAATATCCAGGATGCTTAGTCTACACAGAATGTATTATCTAACCTCATCTAAGAAACGTTCAGACTCACCTGATAGTTTGCCGTGATCAACTTAGGTTGTGTTTGATTTTCATATGATGAAGACATAATCTTTCAATCAGTTTAATTGGGGTCTGAAGGTGGCATGGAAGTAACTGTTAGTAGTCGTTTGTTAATTTATGTATCATTGTCATTTTGCCTAGTTTCTTTAGTTACCTATTCTGATACGGACTCGGACTTCTTTTAAACTGAGTTTTACTGTGCGTATTGCTGTGTGTTTGTTTATTCTACATTGGCTAGAGGTATAGGGGGAGGGTTGAGATCTCACAAAGCATGTCTAACCCCGCCGCATTTTTGCGCCTGTCCCAAGTCAGGAGCCAACTGCCTTTGTTAATCTTGTATGTTTTTTAATTTTAGTTCATTTATATCCTATGGAGTTTAGTGTGACGTCCGTTTTCATTGAAGTGGTACAAATTTTATTTAGGGACCAGCTGACGGTGGCCTCGAGGTGCGGGATTTTCTCGCTGTGTGGAAAACCCATTGGTGTCCGTCGGCTGTTTTCTGCTCTTTGGTCGGGTTGTTGTCTCTGACACATTCCCCATTTCCATTCTCAATTTTATTAGAAAAAAAGTCCTTTATTCTATATTTATTCTCAATTTTTATGCAAAACCTTTTACATTTTGATTTTTCGGGTCATTGTTGAAGGTCGTACGGTGACGTTTAGTTGTTAACACCTATTTCATTTGGTTTCTGATGGAAATTTGTCCATTGGCAAACATACCAGATAATCTTTTTTATATAGGTATTGGATATTTTACCCGTATTTTGATAGTCACACGTAATCCCGCAAATAGTATGCATATTTTCTTATCTCAAAGGGGGGCAAGAGGGGTTCAATTAACTGGTCAATATATTTTTTGTTCTCAAATCAGATAACAGTAAATTTAAAATATTGATAACCGATAACAGCATTTTAAATCATCTTAAATGAGAAAACAGTGAATTCAAAAATCAAAAAACAGTAAACAGGGGTATTATTTTTTTTTCATAATAACAGTTCACAACAATGTCAATTTTAAGAAAACAGATAACAGCTAATTAGTCAATTACAGTTAACAGCACATATATCTTCAAAGTAACAGTTAACAAAAGTTTTAAAATGCCAAAACACCTTAACAGACACCCCCTCTCAAAAATCAAATAATAATAAAAAAACAGACTCAACTTGGCTCATATGAAATACCCACCAAATAAATGCTAGGTATATTTTCTATCAATTATACAAATTTTCTGCATCAATGATCTTGAATATTTGCCACTTTTAACCAAAATATAAAGGCACATATCCAGGTCATAGGTCACAGAACCAGGACCGTTTTTCTAATCACCAGCACATCGTCAGGACAATTTCGTTTGGCGAATTTGCACGACTTTTTCAATCAAAAAATCGTTGTAATATTCCTCTCATTGTACTTAGGAAGTATCAGAGAAAAATTAAGCAACAGAACGGTTGTTTAATGGCCGTTCTGGTACAATGTAAACAAACCCACCAGCACAGAATCAGGACCAACCAGCACGAGTCAGGACCGAATCACCAGCACAGAACATTCTCTCGCAGGACAACCTTACCCACCGTGCGTTATCTGCTAGGTATTTTATATTCAGAACAGACCCTATACTATTTTGATGATCTCGTTGTATATGTGTACTTACCACTCTGTCGACAGTTATTTTTTCTACATTCTTAAACCCTTTACCACGAATTGTAAATGTTGCACCTCCACTACGGAATAAGAATAAAAACATTCGATATATAAAACAAAGAAAAACTGCAATTTGGATATCATATAATGACAATTACTGTTTAATTCTCCCCTACCATTATAAAAAGGAGGGTATACTCCAGTTATACACCAATCAATTTACATCTACATTATAAAATATATAATGTCTTTTGATACTCTTATCTCAAATCTTCTTAATTTATTGCAATTGCACATGCTTGATCTATTTGTTTCGATAGTTTACTTTAATTGATACTACAAGCGTGTTACTTTTCGAGTTCATCACGTCTCAAAAGTGTCCGTCGTTAAATATGTAACAGCTTAAATTTGAAAAATAAGGCGTTTACACGTTTATTTTGTAGCAATTTTAACACCGCCACCCTGTTCACCTCCGAGATAGTGATTTGTGCATTTGCAACATGTTATGTAATAAGGGGCATGTCATAATGGATTCAGCCATACTTAACAAAATTATTACACGAGTTCTCAGACATCCCTGAATAAAACGGGCTAATAGGCAACTCTCTTGTCTGATGAACGGATCATTTGTTTATCTAGTTGAAAGTATCTAATTAATGAGTAGGTATATGTGAATAATCTGTTGTTTGACATTGGATGGTCCAGCGCTCAACATGGCACGCATTGAGAGGTATTTCGAAGTAACACATTGTTCTTCGAATTATGCTTCGAACTGTTGGCAATGCTCTCTTTCGAAAGGCTCGCTAAACTGTTATTCAAAGAAATTGTTAAAGTAATTTTAAGTCACAATACTACAGCTTTGTCGTCAGTATAAATCCGCGAAAGATGCTTGAAAAATGTGAATTCAAGTACCTGTCTTTGTAAAAATCATGCAGAGGGTGATTCATGCCATGTCACAGAAGTAATTTGTTTGGCCCTATATCATAAGAACTTTGGTAGATACGTAAAATTCTGTCTTTATTTTCCCTGTATATTGCCCGTTGCTATGGTAACCATCAAAACAACATTTTGCCTGAATATGTGAAAAAAGACCCTTTTGAAAATTTAAAATAAGGGAATTCAAAGTCCCATGGAAATTCAGTTAATCAATAAAAACAATTAGGGTTTTTACATTGTTAATAAACAAAACCCCAAACTATTCAAAAACGTTAAAATTTTGAATTTACCAAATAGTTTGTTTCCATAGCAACCATTTAAAAATGTGTTAAAATTCGAAAATGAAAAATTTCAAAAACTCCTAAATTTTAAATCTGTTTATCTCCCAAGACCAACAATACCATGACATTTCATTGACCATTTTTTTAAGACAACATTCCATATTTTCATAAAAATAAAAAGAAAGTCATGCGTTTCTTTTTCTTTAAAAAAATAACTTTAGTCAAAAATTGTCAATTTTCACCAAAATTCAGATTGCCAAACAGATGAATAATCAAACATTTTGAACTTAAAAGCTAAATCATTCCATTTATATGTGCATTTCTGATACAAATTTAGTAATTATAAATGAGAATATATTATTGATAGAGATATGTTGGTAGAGAATGAAACTTTTCTCTCTGGGCATGGTGCCCCCCCCCCCCTTTTTTTGAAAAAAAATCATTTTTTTTCAAAATTATAAAATTTATCAAAAATTAAAAGAAAGATGGTATTTAATTCTGAACATTTTGAGCATTGAAGCATGAAATTTCTTCAAAGGGTTAAGGCAATGATAGTACCTCCTTCTCCATTTTTAGATATTAGATTTTTTTTTCAGAAATGGGGAATATGCCAAAGAGACAACAATCCAACCAAACAACATAAAACAGCCGAAAGGCTGATGACTGAATGAAGGATTGCTGCGTCCCTAAATACATGAAATACACTTGTTTTGTGCAAATTGAAATTTTTAGATGCTTTTTCATGGTCTTTAAAATTAGCCTCTGTCCAAGTTTTATTTCAGTCTATGTCAAAAAAACTTAGTCTCAGACTGTTTTTAAATTTTAACTCTAAACAAGAGGCTCTCAAGTGCTTGAATCGATCACCTGTAATTTTTTGGTTAAATCTTTCATCAATGATTATTTATGCTTTTCAATATATATCAATGAGTGGCTTAAAAATTCTATTTAAATGTTCTTTGTATCTGTCATATTTTCTTAAAAAGCAAAAAAATGCATTTTACCCCTATGTTCCATTTTAGCCATAGTGGCTATGTTTCTTGAATTACAAGGACATAAAATACAAAATGTATACTAAATACTCCCAAGTTGGGCTGAAATTGATTTAGCAGTTTCAGGGGAAGATTTTTTAAAGTAAGCAAACTAGATGAACAAATTGTGAAAAAAATCTTTAAAGGGCAATTACTCCTTAAGGAGTCAATTGAAAATTTTGGTCATTAAACTTTTTTGAAGATCTTACTTTGCTGATCTTTTTTGATGTCTACAGTTTATCTTTGTCATTAATAATATTCAAGATAATAACCAAAAACTGCAAAATTTCCTTATAATTACCAATTTAGTGGCAGCAACCCAACAACGGGTTGTTAGATTCATCTGAAAATTTTAGGGCTGATAGAACTTGACCTAATGAACATGTTTACCTACATCAGATTTGCTCTAAATGCTTTAGTGTTTGAGATATAAGCCAAAAACTGCATGTTACCCCTATGTTCTATTTTAAGCCATGGCGGCCATGTTTTTGACAAAATAGAAAATAAAACACAAACTTTATTCTAGATATCCTAAGGATCATTCAGCTTAAGTTTGGCTGGAATTGGTTCAGTGGATTCAGAGGAGATGTTTGAAATAGTTAACACCTGACGGACAACGAAGGACGCCAAGTGATGGAACGGTGAACTAAAAACCTACGTCCGTTCTATCAGAAATATACTGAAAATGAAAAATAAACAACTTGTACCCTCGAGAGCGCTAACGAGGCGACTTTCCATAAATTTTAATATTTTTAAGGGTAATAACTCTGAAAAAAGTCGCCTGGCCACCAATATATGAGCTGCGTCGGATAGAAATCGACCTTATGCAAGTACACATATACGTGTACATGTATACGACTTGATTAATTATGGAACATTCAAATACGAAATAAAAGATAAATGTCAGTCTGGTTTGTAGGGTTCTTATAACAACTCAATTTTCAAACAGTAACAGACTTTCCGTAGAGATTTTTCATCCCGATATAGGTTAACAGATATATTGATATTAATGTGCATAAGGTCGACTTCTATCCGACGCAGATCATATAACTTGTTTGTGTTGTTGCTTATATTAACCTAAAGTTTTAGTTTCGTAAAAATCTGACAAGATTTGTACATGTGAGAGCGCTGCAAGGACCGGACAGACAGACAGACAGACAGACACACTGACAGCCAGATCGACACAAGGACGGACGGCAATCAAAATTTTAAGCAGACCATGTTTAAGTTTAAAAATTTTAAGTTCTAATATTGATTATTATTTTTTTTGGCCAAAAAAATAAAAAAACAAAACATCGGTCTTTTGTTTTAAATCAGTGGTTTTGATAAGAAAATAACACCCTGTAAAAATTGGACCAATGGGACAGTTATTAAGTTTGATACAGTGTTCCAATTTCATTATATATGGAAAATTAAATACTTTGCCTTGTATCGTTTCTTTTGTTGACTAGTATACTATTGCGCAGAGTCAGATTATGTACACATAATGGCTGTTACTATTTACTTCCCATGTAATTCGACATGTATCGCAATCTTTATGCAAAAATTTATTTGTCACTATGTCGATTTAACTGTGTCAAAATTGAAATTGAAGGAGAACTACAGAACCGTTCTTTCTATTCTAATATATAATGAATCTAACTGATGAAAAAGAGCTTGAAATAAATGCGGAATGTGCCCATTGGACACAGATGAAGCTCCCGCTTGCATATCATAAAAGTTATAAACGGACATAACTGAAGAACGGTAAAAGTGACACTAAGCAAACTTAAGTTAGAGAACATAAACCAACTTTGGGACGTACAATGGTAAACCTTAATGCCCCCTCCGCCACGGCAGGGGCATACAAATGTGTAAATATAACAATTGATAAAATTGAGCAAAATTCCATGAATGATCTTTGCACATGGTGGTCCTAAGGTTTTGAGAATCAAAACAGTATATACTAGTTAGATTTGTTTTACAGACAATCATGTTATGCTCATTGTTGAAGGCTGTACGATGACCTGTGGTTGTTCATTTCTATGTCATTTGGTCTCTTGCGGAGAGTTCTCTCATTGGCAATTACAACACATCCTCTTATTTTCATACAGAGACTTAAATGTTTTTGGAGTTCAATATTATTCTTTTTCACTAACAGCATCAATCCCAGGCACGACAACGGGTTATGTGTATTACCATTGTTTTTCAAACTTCTGAGAAGAGGGTGGTAAAGGGTTATTTTCGTGCAACGTGTTTTGCCATTTTTATTTTACGTACAGCCGTGAAAAAGGTTCGTTATTCACCGTATTTTCGTGAAATCGGTAAAAAGATCAACGTGCAAGAAATTTTTAATTGTTCGTTCATCGTGAAATGGCAATTTAATTTCGCATTCTTCCGTGCAGATACCCCCCTTTACGCTCCTCTGAGAAATCTTACATATAACTATAGAAGTAATGTTATGCTTAAATTCTTAAATGCTTAGTTCACAAGTAAACACAATAAGATTCTACATTTTTTTCAACAAGTTTTATAATTTTGAAAAAAATGATTTTTTTTCCAAAAAAAAGGGGGGGGGGGGCACCATACCCAGAGTGATGAGTTTTCGTTTTGAACAAGTATATCTTCATTAATCATATATTCTAGTTTAAAATTAACAAATGTGTGTCAGAATTGCACATACAAATGGAATATTTTAGCTTTTTAAGTTCAAATGTTTGATTATTCATCTGTTTGGTAATCTGAATTTTGGTGAAAATAGACAATTTTTGACTAAAATTATTTTTTTAGAAAAAAAAAAACACACGACTTTCTTTTTATTTTATGAATATATAGAATGTTGTCTTTCAAAATTTGTCATTGACATGTAATTGCATTGTTGGTCTTGGGAGATAAACAGATTTAAAATTTAGGAGTTTTTGAAACTTTTCATTTTCGAATTTTAACACATTTTTAAATGGTTGCTTTGGAAACAAACTATGTAGTAAATTCAAAATTTCAACGTTTTTGTATAGTTTGGGGTTTTGTTTGTCAATACTGTAAATATACTTATTGTTGGTATTTATCAACTTCATTTCAATGGTTCTTTAAAATCCCTTATATTTCGATTTTCAAAGACTTCTTTTGTACGTACTTTGGCAAAATTTTGTATGGATGGTTTCCATGGCAACCAAGGTTCAAAAGAAAAAAAATAATATATGAAACTTATTTTCATACCATACCTTCTTCATAAAAAAAATATAAAGACATTTGAAGAGGGGTCATGAATCGCCCATCAACAGGAACCTGCATGATTCTTACGAAAACAGGTACTTAATGTCTTATTTTGAAATATGTATTTTAATTATTTTATTATTTAATTACCTACATGTATCAGATATCCGCATGTTCCTGTTACACCATTGTTTCAAATGTATTTCCGTTAATTTTATTTTTTAGGATGTAATTCTTTACACTACATGATAGTGTGATAGAAGTCTGGATAATTGTACATTATTTTGTCATACATATTATTTTGATTTCTTTCTTTTATTGAGATGACAAGTAGTTTATCTTTTAATCACTGAAATAACTTAATCGGTCATTCTGTATGTACCACAGCTGTTTCATTTTATAGCAAGGACATACATTTGCTATTTGAAATTCAAATTAACATAATCATGATAATACTATTTGCATCTCATGATTGAATTATTTTTACATTTTACATGTTAAATATCTATTCGAACACTTACCTCTGTTGTGCTTGCACTGATTCATTTGAAAGAGTAAATGTTGGATCTGGTAAATATCGAAAAGTGTCGTTAAACGTTAACAGTGTCAAGTCATCTATTACAACCTGCAATCGACTCATATTTCGAGAGACAAGTGATATTCCAGTTTTGCACTTGATGTTCTCTGAACTGATTGTATTTCGAAATGAACTATAATAAATAAATAAATAAATCTTGAATACCAGTTCTTTTATGCGTTGAAGACCGTACTGTGACCTTTAATGGTTTACTTTTATAAATTTTGACTTGGATGGAGAGTTGTCTCATTGGCACTCATACCACATCTTCTTATATCTATTTGAAAAAATATATGTTATTCAAAACTATAATCACAGTGTCGAAAGAGCAAATGTTGTTTTGGTGAAAGGAACGGTCGTGTTTCCACATGGATACTATGTGTTCCGATTAAAATAGTAACAACTGTTGCACTAAATAACTATGTAATTAACATATCATGCACGTAACATACATTGATTTAAGCATTAAACGGCGCCTCAATACAACATTTTGGTATATTCGATTTTCAAGTTTCAATTCTGTAAATTACAAAATGTGAAGAAATTGAAATCAGTTAACCAACCTTGATTGCATTTGCCTGGAAAAACTTTCTTACAACTAACTACTGATCAAGCAATGTAGGCCATGTTTCTATATTCATGTATAAAATTAAAGATTTTTTTTCCTTTTCGATCGCATAAGTGAATTATGAGAAATTATACAAAAGTAATGATGTCTATTTTCAGAATTTTTTTTTTGTTGAAGACTCGTATCGCCTTTTTTGTAATTTCTGCATGTGTGATTAACTTCCGGTTTTTGTAACGTGAGTGATGACCAGAAATTTCGACAATGAGAGCCGATAAAACATATAGATGGTCAAACTGCTCATACGCATACGTTTCTATACAAATTGTATACAAGAGTAAAGGTCACAAATGTTACTATACCTGCATTCTATACGAGTCGTATTATCATAAAACCAGATGTTGTATCTATTGTTTCCTTCGAAACTAATATTGCGACCTGTAATGGTAACAATTGTGCCTCCAGATAAGATACCTTTTTTGGGTGCGAATTTGGAGATCTCAGGATCCTGAAATAAAATGCATAACACTATTTCTTTCTATTAGAGAACACCATAAATTAGGTCATTAATTGTATCATATTACATGTTTTGTGCAAAAAAGAAGTACATAAACTGCTCTTAGGTAAGATGTTTGATAATAATATAAACAGTGTCTTCTGCTATGTTTTTCTTTATTTATGTATTAACTATATCAGAAAACACGAAGAAGTAAACTAAATTGAGCATCTTGCGAATTATATCAAATTTAGTATGTAAAACGCTATTTTCGTTAATCTTTTATATAGAATATAAAATGTTTATAAGTTGTAATGATTATGGTATCAATTATTGAGAAATATTCATAGCTTTCATGCAACTTAACCGCTCGTATAAAAACAGAACCAAGAATAACCTTCTATGAAATACCTTAAAGGTGAAGGAAAAGTTATTGGAATTGCTTGTATTACCATTTACTGAAACATGTATGATGGTTGTCGTAGATGCGTTGCTTTTTTCAGTAAGACAAGTCAAACTGTAAAAAAAGCAAATCAACAATATAAAGATTTATCAAAGATTTCGTTTAGCTAGCGTTTATAACTACATTTAGCGAAGACTAAGTGAAAGAAAATGTTGCGTCCGTATGATTAAAATACTTGTTCCCATTAATTGCACCCTCTGCTGCTCAAACTGTAGTAAATAACATTATATTACGATTCCCTTTTTATAACTTTGTTGTTTTGTTAAATATTCTGTCAATATGTATTGAATTCTGATTTTGTATGGCATTGAATACACACTTCTTTTTAAAGTGTTATCTTGTGTTACCTCTTTAGATCGATGCAATGTTACAGTGCAGAATGAAAACACGCTAAGGTCAATGGTATAGATGTAATATTTTTGGTTTATGTTGCTCAGTCTAATGTGTTTTGTGTAGTGCTTTGTGGATTGTTGTTTGTATGTTTGCTTTTTTCGTTTTGCCTTGTTGTTGTCTACCTTATAAAACTAATCATTTAATAGCCTCTTGTTCAATGTTGATATTTTTGTGTATTGTTTACAGCTAGGCTTACTAAATACTAAAACGACGGAAGAAATAACTCAGTAGGTCGAACACATTTTATATGGTTAAATTAATGAATAGAGAAGCTTTACATAGTCATGTTTTAGTTAATGTTATATTCTTACTTCCCCTCACAGGATTTGGTCCCTTACTTGTTTGGAAATCCCACAGATTTGTATATTAGGCAGTATGATAAATGTCCCCGGATCTTGATTTATTATTGCAGCACCTGATATGTTCTTCGGTTATTAGGAATATTTGTTAAATCTTAACGTTAACCTTGACGCATAATTAGAAGATGATTGATTGATTGTTGGTTGCATAATTAGAATACAAATGTTAGTTAAATTTAAAAAATCATACACAAAAGATAAATATGCAAGTGAAAAAATTTCGTAATCATTTTAAACGCAAGAACACAAATCAGTTTATTATGTATAATAGCACAGTATGTACATACTTTCAGATCTAGAGGACTGCACAAACATTGCATTAAGATTTATTCATCGAAAAGAAGTTGGATGGTATTGACTTTTCTAAATTGATATTATATTGTTTTGCATATATTTATACATGTTATCTTGTCTTCTAGATTCGAATTTTCAGTTCTAAATACCGTTGAATAGAACGTAACGAGAGGTTTGGTTACAAATGATACAACTATAAACACATTGATCAAAGGACAAGGACATATACAGCTACACATTGTACAGTTAATCTCTTATTTTTCCGTCAATATTATTTAGTAACCAGTAATTACATGTTTGTCTTATAGTTCTGCCTGAAACATTAGCTCAACAGAATATACATTTATTCTGAAAGCATCGCTGCATGTATGTTTGTTTGAAACAAAATGTTTATACTGTTCGTGTAATGCATTTCACTTTGTCTTTCATATATACGATGAGTATAAGTTGTGCAAATTATGAATTGAACATAATTTAATTTCTAAAAGATATTAGTAGTAATTGTATGCAGTGGTCCTTATCACTCTGGTATTTGCATCAATACGTGTGTCAGTGTAAAACATAAAACGCTGATAATAAGTGAACATAGGAACATCATAACATACTTGGGGACTTAGAATCTACTATAAGCGGAAAAAATACAAATACATTGTAACCCTGTCTGAGGTCATACAGGACATGAATTTACTTGAAAATAAAAAATAATGAGATGTGGTATGATTGCAAATGAGACAACTCTCCACTAGAGACCAAATGACACATAAGTTCACAGCTATAGGTCACCATACGGCCGTCAACAATGGCCCAGAATGACAAATGTAAAACAATACCAAACAAGAAAAATAACAGCCTGATGTATGTACAAAACAATGAACGAATAACAATTATGACATACAGCAACAAACGACAAACAATTGAAGTACAGGCTCCTGACTTGGGACAGGCATATACAGAATGTTGCCGGGTTATACATGTTTGAGGATACCTAACCTTTCCCCTAACCTGGGACAGTGTTGTGGCAGCACAACATATGAAATAACTATAAAAATCAGTTGAAAAGGTATTATCTCATTAGATCGATACAAAGCAGAAAAACAAGTTACAAAAACACACCCGGACGTGGCAGGGTATTTATACATCCCCATAACAAAAAAGACACTAAGTGCAGATTTGAGAGTACTCACAGTAACTGACAGCTAGTTCGAAGCCAATAAAAAGAAGTTAAAAGATCAAGTTTCTAAGACTAGAATATCAATAAGTACACATTCATTATCAAATGGACTTAGTGTAGGTTGGAGTATATACTAGGTTTATTGAACTTTACTTAGAATGCGGTGTTTGGACTGTTACGTTGTTACATCGTAAACCATCAAAGTCAACAGAAATACTATCGTGCACGTTTCCAATAAATTGTCCAATTATTGTTACCAATGTACCACCATTAACTGGTCCACTTAATGGATTCACCTGTGTGAGATAAATTTAAAAAAATAATTATTATTGATAGATATTTAACCGTAGGATCAGTTGGCACAATATTAAATACAAGTTTTATTTTCTTTTGATAAAAGCTTTATGTCATAAACAGTAAAGTTCTTATATCCTAAATGTATCCGTTATTCCACACACAATCTTATTTTCATTTGATTTTTTATATGTGATATAGAATTTGTGTATATGTTTAATGACTTGAAATCCGCTTGACTACTCTATAAATGTAAATCTGCTGTTAAGTGTATACTAGTATATGAAACAAACAATATCATTATACTGCTTCACGTGTTATATAAAAATAAGGAGATGTGGTATGATTGCCAATGAGACAACTATCCACCAAAGTTCAAATGAAGTGGATGTAAGCAATTATAGGCAACCGTACGGCATTCAACAATGAGAAAAACCCATACCGTATGGTCGGCTTTAAAATCCCCGCCATAAAAAATATGAAACATTCAAATGAGAAAACTAACGGCCTAATTTATAACAAAACAGTTTACGAAAAACAAATATGACAGACATGAACCAACGACAACCACTGAACTACATGCATACATTGTACTTCCTTGGTGTAACACAGTTATAGAGAAAGAACATAGATTTACGAATTTTGAATTAAGCGTGAAATTTTATCCCCGAAGAATTCTTATGAATAGGTATAATAGTAATCTGTATTTTGCAAGTAGTCAGTATACCAGAGAGCTAAAATATGGAGTTTTAGGGTTGTTCATTGCCATTACATACTCGCTCATAGTGTGTCATAGTGATTATGAGGCTCACTTTCAACACTTATTCATGTAAAGATGAGAAATAATTTGGGACGTTGAGTAAATTGAGAGATATTTTAATTTTAAAAAAACAAGTCCGTTTTCTCATTTAAGTAATGATCCATATGGAAAGAATTCATCGATTTAGAAAAGAATAGTTTTAAATTAATTGCTATAAGAAGATGCTATCTACATTTTCTATTTATCATGCAATTTAATATATTAATACACATTTATCATTTTTAATTGTTGACTTCTCTAAAAAGGTAAGACGTGCACCTTATAAATTTCTGGTAAACACTTCACTACATAATTGTCTTCAACACGATGGTAACATTCTGGATCTGAAATACAAACCACTGACAATCAAATTATTATCAACATTCTGTTGAACATTTTTAACCCATGAAAACAAATAATTTTAAAACTGGAATCAGAGATGTCTTCAAAATAAAGTGTTGTGACATAGTTTCTGTCATGAAATTGTCTTTATCAAAGAAGGCAAAACACGCATTCATAAAAAATTAAACTTTGTGAAATAAAATAAAATCTAATAAAAGCATACCAGTAATATTAAAAAGTAAAACGTATTTTGACAAACAGTGAACTACCAAGGAGACATTCAAGCTTATAAGTATCATTTTTGAATGTATTGTTTTGTGTGGTTCGTTCACTTTTAAATTCAATAGAAACAGTAAAGTAGATATCAAATCATATACTGATTTAGAGATAAAATGCTACAAGTATGTGTCTAATCACTTTTGTTTTACCATCCATTAATAGAATTAAACAGCTGCCTTTTTTTAAAATTTATATATAAATCTTGTAGCGAACAAAAATGCAAAGTTTGCTGCAACGAAAGACAGATGAATGATCTTTAGTGGCAATAGCAAGTTTACAATCGTTACAAAGCATATGAAAAAAGGCGTTATACCTTTCCTTTAAACTGGTTTCCCTCTGTTTAAAAGAGTAAATTCCTTTGTACAGCTAATCGCAACCAATAATGATTTTCATTTTTTTTTGGCTGGAAGTTATTGCAATTGAAATGGACGATTTTTTATTTTTTTTGTCATTATCTTATAAGCATTTCTTGATATCTATTCAAGTATTTTGTTATTTTTTCAATTGTTGTTAGTCTTGTTAGTCTTTAAATGTTTCTTTTGTCATTTTGATTTAGTAGCATGATAGTTCAAACATATCCAAATGCTATATACTGTTCTGATACAGAACGCTTTATGAATTCAGAGATTATCGACTATTTTAGTAAACCGCTTTAAATTTTTTCATTTTCTCAACATGATTGAAAAATATTGTTTACACAACATCTTTGTTTATATTCATTTTTTTTTAATTTAAATTCAATACCAGTTTTCATATGTGACATTATTTGGAATTAAACACAAGTCATATGCTGGATCAGCTCCTTATAATTATTATCTGCTAATTACAAGATGTTACGCTGGCCAGATGGTTCAACGACTCACTACTCCATGTCTACAGCAATCTAACTCAACACCGTACAGTACAACAAGTCAATGGTTCGCGTCAGCATGCACTCCAAAACCCATTGTAGATAAGGGAGTTTTATGTCGCGCAGACGTTCGAGGACCCTGTATCCGAGGTGGTTGGTAAATGAGTATTCGTTTGTAACAGTACTAACAGATATCTGTTGCAGACCACCCTGAACAGGCTTCCTATAGACATTTAGAACATCCACGACTCATCCACCCGTAAAACATCGACGTCATTACCAGGCTGCCAGTCTGATCAACAAGGCCCTGGAAATGACCGTTGTGAAGAGCAGCACTTCAAACCAAAATAGTCAACATACCAAATCATCATACGCAAAACCAAAATGGGCGCCTTCTTTTCCAACTTGACGACAACAACAAAAACAATTTTGATGCTCATCAAACGCCTTATGGCACCGAACCGACCATACAAAGGCTTACCAGCCGGTCACGGTAGTTAATTACCACATAGTAGTATGTAATAAAACAAAGGAGATGTGAAATAAATGTCAATGAGAAAACTATCCAAAAGTGTCCAACAAACTTGGATTTAACCAATTATAGGTCACCGTACGGTCATCGCCAGTAAGAAAAACCCATATAGTATAGTCAGCTATAAAAGGTCACGATATTACAAAATGTGAAACAATTCAAACAAAAAACCATACTTATTAGTAGTTATTGGCTTAAACTAGATTCAGTAACTGCGAGTGCTCCCAGACCTGTAATTTGTCTCTTTTGTGTTTTATTTAGTTGTAGTTGTCGATGTGATGAGTCAGAATGTTGTGGGGTTAACTTTACCTAAAAATGTGTCTTGTGTCATAACTGTGTAATATTATTTTATGGTATGTTTATAACTTTAGTTTTTAGTTTTTCACAAGTACACCAAAAACAAGCTTTCAAACTAAATCATCATATCTATTTAAGAATTGAGTAAAAGTTTGCAGTAATTTGTGCAAACAGAGTAGTTTGACTAAATTTTGATAACATTTTTTCCAGGGCATTTTGAGCACCAATTACGTCTATTATTTAATAATATACATAGGTATGTTAATAAGGGGCAACAGATCGTAAATCCATTTTAAATATACAAACAAAGTAAAAACAACTTAGATAATCACATGAACTCCCCAAAAAGCGATACTGGTTGCATCAACAGCGTCTCTGTCCTGACATGAATCCTGCTTTGTATTCAACACCCGCCATACGAATCAACTACCTTAAATGGAAACAAGGTAACTACACCGGATTCAATTTTATGTCTCCTCATTGATCATGTTGATGATCAAGACCACACTTTTGAAAATTAAATAAAGATGGTAAACATCGGCACCAAAAATGATGAAAAATATGACCAAACCTGGACAAGGAATTAGAGAAATGCTCGAGGGAGATTCATTCCTTTTCTTACTTTGGTTACAGCAAAATCATTGAAACAAGACACGTATTGTCATGCCACTACCGAATTACTGGCATACTGGACTGATAATACCCTTAAGGACTGATAGTTTAAATGTTCCATGGAAGATCTTACGAATTAACATCTGATTGCATCGATGGCTTAGTATACATTATAACACTATTTCTAAAGTTATATTTTACTCCAAACAGAATGCCAGTTACAATTTATATTATGGATCTGCTGACGTTTTATAGTCATGTACTCAGTTTATCTAATGAAATATATTAAAGTCGTCCATACCAAATTCACATGTATCTCCAATCCATCCGTTTAAACAGCCATATGTACAATGTCCAGTTTCCAAGTGACATGGTCCACTACAGTTTACCGGGTATAGTTTAGTACATAAAAGTCCAAATTGCGTAGGAGGGCAACCTAAAACAACGCGCATAACATCAAATATTGATATCATTTTGTGGTACCAATCCTTCAGAGTTTTCAATCACTTATTAACTCAGAAAATATTATCAACTTTGTTTTACTATAGAATTTAACAAATTTTATCTAGCAGTTATTGATGTGTTAACTGGAGCGATTAACTCACAAGCTGAACAAAAGTCCGCAGGACTTTTATGTAAAGTGTGTCGTAACTAAGGAGTTAGCCACTATATTGAATTTCTGAAATCTATATTTTCGATTAATGCAGTCGAATCTAAAATGAAATAAAACTTACCTCAAACACTTCATTTCAATCAGATATAATCCGAATTAGAAGCGTGCAAGTAACAGAATAACCTTCAGCATGAGTGTGTTCATTCGTATAACGTCATGTTTTCCATGACCTTAACGCACCAAAATCATACATTAAACTTCGCGGATTTTTTTTTAACTTTAATCTTCTACATTCTCCAAGCTTATAAACCAATAACGTATATTACAGTAAAATGTATCTGTTTTCTATCTCAACTTGCTTGGGAATCCTGGATACAATAAGACTAATAATAAGACTAATAACTGATCATAGATACCGAGATTAAAAATTTGTATGACAGACACGCGGTTCATCTACAAGAGACTCATCATTGA
Organism: Mytilus californianus; assembly: GCF_021869535.1. Lineage (NCBI taxonomy): Eukaryota > Metazoa > Mollusca > Bivalvia > Mytilida > Mytilidae > Mytilus > Mytilus californianus. The sequence goes on from NW_026262581.1 coordinate 32,193,819, forward strand.
AGCTCGAAACAATAAAGTTAAAAAAAGGCCAAATAGAGTACGAGCTGAGAAGCAATATAAAAAGGACGTAAATGGCAAAAATGTTTTGGCAAATACAGCTTAAGTATGTAATCCATATTATTTCGATGAGTTTAAAGTTCTGTAAATACATTTTGTAGTTGATTTATAATGATGGCCATAATAATGATTATTCATGTCAACACAGAAGTGCTGACTACTGGGCTAGTGATACCCTCGGGGAGAAAACTTGTGCTTGTTTCCAGAAACAATAGCCTGCAGCAATACAAGGAAACTGTATTATTTGTTTTCAGGAAAGTAAAAACATTAATGTCCTCTTTAGATGTCATGATGAAATATTCTAATTTCACAATTACATATATGTATTATCAAATTCTTTAAACTGTTCTCTAATTACACATTCAACAACAAAAAAATCAGTGATTACTAATATAATTCGGAAGCCATAGCAACCGTTGCCATGGAACATAACAAAATGAAGACGCGCTTAATTTTTTTTCTTCTCAAGACTGTACATTAAAATAGGTATCATTTTTTTTAAATGTTGAAAATTTAAATATAAAAATTACGGAAATGAAAAACAATACCTAAAAATGGAAGATATTTTAATATTCTTTAAAATTTTACAGCGTATGTTCTCTCTTGTGTTTTCTCGGTTTTGTGTACTGATAATTAACAAAAGATTAAAGATTGGCCCTGGAAATATCTTCGGCAAATTGAACCCATCATTAGATCCGGTTTTTTTATGTTACTTGTAAATCATAATCATAACTACTGTGTATTCCTGCTTATATGTTCAGGTGATGTTCATGTCAAATATTGCTTGTAATTAATGACATATCCCCACTGCTACTTATACTACGACGGGGGTGTCAAACGAACTTGACTACACATGAGGTTCTCGAACTGATGGCCATAGCTTAAAATAGGTGTTGATGCGAAAGTATGTAATTGGTCAATGCAATATGTGTATAGTTAGTCTGCTCAAATATGGATAAAAAATTACCCCTTTCCTTTTGGTTATGTTTATATCAAGATGAGATATTTATATATGTATCATTGGTATTTTGTTCGTTGGGAATCTTACTTCTAAAATTATTTACAAATTCCATTGAATACAATCTTTTTTGCACAAAAATGATAACACAGTACTGTTTTTTGTTCACTGCCAAAATCTCCCGAAATATACGCGAAAACACATTGACTTGGTTGCCATGGCAACAATTCCGTAACATAATTTCTCAATCATCTGGTCTTTGTTCATAATTGAATGACTAGGCTCTAAATTCCTTGATCATACGTTTCAAGTTGAAGTTGTCGAATATTACATGGAATTGTTAATTAATCTTTTAAATAACATACCATTTCATGACATCTTGATATTAATTTTAATGAGAAAAGGTAAAAATTCCTCCCATACGAGTGCCTTACAGTCAAAGATGTAATAGGGTTGTATCTATTGTAACCTTTTCTTTGAAAACAAAGACATTAACAACCATAAATGCAAACAATACAAAAATCCTTGCGTAAGGCTTGTTTCCTTGATTAAGAACACCTACTTTCAAAAGCAAGTTGAGAGAAATTTGTTTTTGTTTTTAAAGGAATAGAATATTTTGCTTCATGATATGCATAACTTCGGACTTTATTTTACATGTTTTAGTCTCGACCATGGTGGTTCCTTTTATTAAATAATGATCGACAGATCATAGTCTTATTTTACTTATACGGAGATTTGCTAGCGAACCTTTCAACACTATGATGAAATTATAAATGATTTGTATCTTCTAGATAATTGTATGGGATAGTAAATCGATAAACTTATGTTGCCATTAATCACTTACACAAAAAGTATTTATGTGTATCGATGCATATCAAATTCTCTAGATTAACTAATATCATTTCAAACTGTGTTTGTGTTCAACATGTTCAATACAAAACTCACCAACAATCCCGATTTCACATACTTCAACTTCAGAATCATCATTAATCGAAAGTTCATAAATCAAATATCGGAAAATGTTGTCAATCATGATATCAGTTATTCCAGTAATATTCCCGGAATATAAAAGAGTTCTATTTGTCCGAGAACCAGTTATGTTTGAAGCGTAAATGGTATGGTTAACTTCCTTTGTAGTGTTATCTGAAACGAAAATAATTGAAAGCCATAAATATTATTGTGTCATGGTTTTATGTGTTTGACTTTGGAAATATATGTTCTACAAATCGTGAAGATGTTTGAAGGGAGGAGCAAGTATGTAATACAACTTCCACTCAGTGACGTAATACAGCACAATAACTTCCATTTTTTTGAAAGTACAGTATCAAAAAAGTCATTAGTACTTCAGAAATGCTTCCAATTGAAAAAAAAGAAAAAGAAATATGTTGCTTGTACAAATTCGTTTTCTAAACAAAGCTCATCTGGAAAACAAATCTCAATTAAACATTAATAAATTAAGAATATAAAAAATTATATACATACGTTTGAAAACATGCAAGTCTACATTGGCTAGAGGTATAGGGGGGGGGGGGGGGGGGGGTTGAGATCTCAAAAAAACATGTTTAACCCCGCCGCATTTTTGCGCCTGTCCCAAGTCAGGAGCCTCTGGCCTTTGTTAGTCTTGTATCATTTTTAATTTTAGTTTCTTGTGTATAATTTGGAGTTTAGTATGACGTCCATTATCACTGAACTAGTTTACATATTTGTTTAGGGGCCAGCTGAAGGACGCCTCCGGGTGCGGGAGGTTCTCGCTGCATTGAAGACCCATTTGTAGCCTTCGGCTGTTGTCTGCTCTATGGTCGGGTTGTTGTCTCTTTGACACATTCCCCATTTCCATTCTCAATTTTATTTTCTCTAAATTTTCTAAGTTACGAAAGTGAGCAATGATCACTTATCGTAATTAATTTTTTTTATCATTTCTTTAAAAACCAGAGACAATAAAAACTAAAGTGTAACCCGCATAAATCGTCGAAATGAAATTTGACATCGGTAATCCATGTTGTCCAATATTGAAATTTGAAAAGCAATGTTTGAACGGTTCTCAATCTATAAACAGAAATAAATTGTACCAACTCCTTTAAACTGCCGGCCTACTTCCAAGAATTGATCAACATATTTTCGTTAAGTAAACCTAATGAAAATTTGAATATCATCATGGCAATTCTAGTTTTTTACAAGGAGTTTTATTATCAAACGATGTATGCAAGACTATTTTGAGAAAAAAACAATTGAAAATTATACATATCTTTGTCAAAATTACATTGAAAGAGTGGTCGATATTTTTCTGCGTAGACGCCTATTGGCAAAAATTCCACGTGTTTTATTCAAGACAAACTTTAAAGACGTCGTCAACAAAAAACAATGAATGGCTTTAAGAGTATACTGTATCATTTTCAGGAACTATTTTAACTGCATATATGCGCAGATCTTTCGGTGAAGACAAATCCAAAACTTTCTGCACGGACGGTGGGGAAAATTTCATGAATATGTATATGATACAAAACAAATAAATTGAGATCGATTCGAACACACCTCGAAACGAAAGGGTTAAGAAATCACAAATTAAGTGTTGACTAGCTAGTCTTCACTAGGGATGAGCTACGTGGTCATCTACACATGATTACAAACAATCCTCTCAATTATGACCGTTTTCTGTAAAACGGGCAAAGAGGAGTTGCGATAACAAAATTTTATTTAATCCATCAACATATGTAGAAAGTTCCATAATTCTTGAAAACCTGATGAAATTTAAATTGCATTATGAAAATGGTTCACTTCACATCATGGTAGACTCTAGAAAAAAGTATGAGAGCACTCTGCAAAGTGGTCGTAAATGATTTGCATTCACAAAGTGGCATTACGGGATAATAGATACACAAATTATCAAAGTCCGAAAACTCCTGTACAAATTGTCAAATAAAAATGACGGTTAATGGGGTCAACAACACTTGATGTCTAAAAATTCTGCAATGTTTAAGAGCTTACTATCAAATGGTCTCAGAGGTCTTGCGTTTACAAGGTATAACTGTGACAATTTATACTCCATAAACATTGTTAAAATCCTATTACGCCCTTAAAATGATCAAATCAAAATGACAGTACATGTATAATATGGTGAACTACACATGATCTCAGGCAATATAATAAAGTATAACACCTTCCTGTCTATAGTCTTAGATCTAGAGTTATTGCGTTCACATGCCACTGTTGGTGCATATTTCATACCAAGGGCATTAACAGCCCTGTAATCAGCACCTCTTTGTTTACATGCATTATCATTGATATAGTCATAATCATAAATCAACTGTTTACAAACCTTTGACTTTTACTACCAATCTTTTACCACAGAAAAGATTACCTTGCCTATATTTGGCATAACCTTTCGTAATTTTTAGTTTTCAATGTTCTTCAACTTTGGCCATTTTAACGTTTTACATTCGAACGTCACTGATGATTCTTTTGTAGACGTAATGCTCGTCTGACGTACAAATTTTAATCCTGGTATCTATAATGAGTTTATTCACAATGTGTTGTTTCCACACATCACCATCATAGGATTAAATAAAAATGATGGTCGATATTATCAACTATACACAATGGTAAACAACAGTACAAAGTATGAGAGTTTTTCTGTCAAATGGTTGCGTTTACAAGGTGCTATTGTTACAATTCGCCAAAAAACGGTCAAAGTCTCATTACTGCTGTAAAATTCACCGAATCACTCTGGTGGTTCATTATGGTCAGCTACGCATGGTGGCAACAGAGTATGAAAGCGTACACTAAATGGACTTAGAGGAGATGCATTCACAAGGTGTCACTGTTACAATACCCAAACACACTAGTCAAAGTCCCATAACTCCCGCGAAATGTGCTATTAAATTCACGATATAGTACTGTCAAGAGAGTATGACAAAAAATAATCCTACCAATTATGAAAGCTTTTTTGTCAAACGGTCTTTGAGTATTGATATGTTTCGGACGGACAAAGACTATATATACTATACCATATCCCCTGCGGCGCTACGACTGAGGAATGAAAAGACAGGGATTATATTCTTAATTATCATAAATGTTAAGCAACGAAAAGCAAATATTCATGATTTGACTCCTTTTTTACTTATTTTAAAAAGTCAAGTCCATCCCAACACGTTTGTTTTTAAAGATACTATTTAAATATTTGTGTTAAAGTAGTATAAGGGTCGGGTCGTCCGTCATTTTCAGATCGCAAAGAAGAACAAAGCAATCAGCTTGAATATTGAAATGAATTCGATTAAATTAAATGCAAATCTTTAGTAAGACTAATTACAGAAATGAAGACAACTGTTTGATGTTATCTTATTTCAACGACTGAAGCACATTTTTTTAATTGTTCGATTTTTTATTAACTTGGAGTAATAACAGGAAACAAGTCGTTATTGAGTCGTCAGCAATTAAAGATACTGCACAACAGAGAAACTATGATATATTTATAAAGGTGTGCAACGATACTGATAAATGAGGATTGTATACGAGTAAGATGAAGGGATGTATAAGAGATAACTTAAATCATCACATAGGAGATATCATTTTAATGTATGGATCCCGCATACAAAATGTATATATAATCTTCGCTCGTTTTTATTAAAATTGGAAAGAGTTAAACAAGGCTAAGGAATTATTAGACGAAACTGAAAAAATATATACGGAAAATAACAAATTATCTGGTTCGAGTGTGTTGCTTAAATCTTTTAGTCTGGTGCTAGATGTGTTTTTTGTTGTTGTTATTATCCTTCCCAATGTTTTTAGTCTTGAGTGGTCTAACAGTAAGTACCCTAGAAATGTCTGTTTTCTTGATACGAATTAGGTTTTCAACAGTTACAATATAGAAATATTCTGATAAGGCAACATTTTATTTAATAGTTCAATTCCTCTTAAAAAAAACCACAGACATCCAGCAGGACTAAAGGAGCAAAAAAATTTAATGAAACTTGAATTAAAGAATAATATATAATTTTTTGCCATATAAGTAATAAAATAGAATGATAATGAAAATAACATATTAGAAATGTTATGCGTTTTACGCGCTTTTCTAAATTGATCAGGAACGCTCAAAATCACTTCTTGACAACTAGGTATAAACATAAAATGAATGCAAATCATAAGTGAATATTTTTTTTGATCGGACGAAAATATTGATATGAATTATCGAACAAGAACAAATCTGTAATTCAGGTTTAAAGAATAACTTAAAAGATTGTAAATGGCTGCACAAATTTAGAATAAATCAAATACAAGAAGCTAACTGTATTTAAAAATAAAAATGCAACTAAATATATATACGTTTTACACTGTGAAATATATATAATGTAGAAACAACTAACTTTAACAAATGATATATATTTTTTTAAAGAAAACGATATTCTCTTAAGTAAGAGTGTTATTTTGGTATTTGTATAACACATTATATGTGAAATGTAATGTTTACTATAAACATACCACCAATAACCAGAAATATTTCTGACACAAAACTTCGTTCCTTAATGTCAATCTGTATCCATGTTTCAGGACCATAAATTTTGGAACACGATGAAATGTTTCCATTATTTATTTGACTAGCAATATGACTTCTTGTTGAATTCAGCGAAACTAAACCGTCAGCTGCCAAATTATCTGTGATAAGAAAGATAAAGTAGAATAATGCTGCGGCGATTTCCATAGTGGTTTCTTTGTGTTAACAGATAAAGAGTTGATTCCACTTTTAAGGATTTATTCCTTGAATGCATACTTCCTGTGATCTGCCGACAAAATACTGGTACAAATATGTTGGCATTCAGAGAATAGTATCTGATTAAAATTTAATGTTGTCAAAACATTAAGTAAATATAATTTGTGCAGGTAAGCTTAGTCTTCCAATTAAAAGTTCAGGTAAAATTACCATTTTTCTGTTTGCAAAATTTTTTATTTTGAAGGAAGGGTTAGAAACGTTTAGCTCTTGTTGACAGCTCAATGGAAATATATAAAAGATAACTATGATAAGAAATGTATATGTTTTCACGTAACTGTTATGGATACCAATAATTGGTGCAGTCCTTTGTCGCAAATCTTTATTTTTTAGAAATATTATTTGCAGCATTTTTTCCCATTATGTATCAATTACGACAGAATACGGAATTCATTTGCGCCAAATAACTGTATGCATATTTATCAAATGATCGATGTTAACTGATAGTTATCTTAGTCATTCGCAAACACTTCAGTGAATAAATAAGTATTGTTGAATACAAAAGCGTCGATATTTATGTGGTGGTGTTGTACAACAAAAGATTATACTGATGAATTTGATGATGATCATGGTACACGCAAGTTGTTTCGTCACTTGCTTTCATTTCGATTTTGTGGTATTTTTCCAAACACAGCTTTCAATTGAAAAGAAAACGGGGAATGTGTCAAAGAGACAACAACCCGACCAAGGAGCTGACACAGGCCAAGGCCACCAATGGGTCTTCTACGCAGCGAGAAAATCCTGCACTCTAAGGTGGGCTTCAGCTGGCCCCTTAACAGTAATGTATACTAGTTCAGCGATATGGACGCCACACTAAACACCAAAAAATAAAAATGAACCAAAGTTAATAAAAAACATACAAGACTAACAAAGGCCAGAGGTCCATGACTTGGAACAGGCGCAAAAATGCGGCGGTGTTAAACATGTTTTGTGCGATCCCAACACTCCCCCTATATCTTCAGCCAATGTGGAATAAACAAAACAGCAATACGAACAGTAAAATGAGTTTAGTTATAATCCCAGTCTGATTTAAGAATAGGAAAAAGAAGAACTAAGTAAAATGACAATGATCAACGTAAATTAACAAAGTACTACTAGCAGTTACTGACACGCCAGCTCCGGACCTCAATTAAACTGATCGAAAAATTATACCTCCATCATATGAAAATCATGCACAGTCCCTTCCGTTAGGGGTTTAGTGTCATACCATCATATATAATACGAGAAGAATATAACCCGTATCATGCCAACAAAAGGTTTTAGAAAAAAGTGTTTATTTCCGATGCAAAGACCCTATTAGTGAATCCAAAAATTAAAAAGATGCCTTCTTTAAAGCACATATAAATTAAGCTCACATATATTTAAAATTTACAGCATGAATAGTCACATTTTCACAACATTTACATTTTTAAGTAACACCCCATTTCGGACATTAAAAAAAAAACATCTATAGATGCAACTGATTTCATTTATTTGTTTCAATTTTTTTTTTAAAGTGTTTATCCATTTTCCTTGTTATTCCATTCTATTTGATTTTTTTTTTCATTTTGACAAACGTGATATTTTTAATGTGCAAAATGTGTATCTTTTGTATATCCTTTTTTTCAAAATAACTAAATTTTGATCTAAAACAACACCCATTCACTAAAACATCATCTATTTTATTTATTTTGTTGGCATTCGAGGAATAAATAGTTTTTAAAATATAAGCATTCGTGGAATCAACCTTTTAAGAAACAGGAAACATTTCATAATAGAGTAATAAATGGAAAGTTGAATGAAGTTTCCTGAGTAAAATTCTTACTTATTTCTTGACACACAAAAATTGATAAATATTGATATTCTTCATGTTCTTATACTATTATTAAAACTGAAACGTCATATATTTAGATCAATTGTGTTCCATGATTTGTATAAGATTTTGATGATTTAATCACAATTACGATATAATAACGCATATATTTGATAAAAATATTTATATACATGCGTCAGCGGGCTCTTTCAATGGTTGTAGGAACAAAGTAAAGGATGTCTGACTTGCAAGCAAATACTGAATACCCAGACTTATAACAGTCAATCCACTGGTACGAAATACACCATATCTTTGCAATGTTACTTGCAAAACTACAAACACTGTGTATCTTCAACAGTGTAAATGTGGTAAACAGTATGTTGGTGAGCTAGAACAACGATTTCACAAAAGTATGAACGGCCGTCGTAGTGACTATGCATGTTAGTCAACCTTCCACGCAGTCGACATTTGATATTCCTTGACCACACTTAGGTAGATCTTTATCGACTTACTTTCACCAGCATTGACAACAGCACTGCTTGGTCTAGGAGGAGAGAATCACTCGGGCAAAGATTTTGGATAAGAAAATTAAAAACGTTGGCACCAAATGGGATCAATTAAATCGCGCAGTGCTACCCACCGCAGTTGGATGTGTTAGTTTCATTTGGGATACATAAATACGCAGCCTCTTTTGTAAATATTAAAAATTTGCGTTTACTTTGAATTTTTTTAATTATACAAGCGTGGTTCGGTTTTAATTTGTATTACGTTCAATATTGTTTTAATAATATCAGAATAAATTGATAAGATTCATTTTACATCATACTGATGAAGGATATCTGTTATCTGTTATTGATACATTGTTACTTGTATTTACTGCTTCCATTTTTGATATTGGTGTTGTTTTGTACACTTTTAAGGTTTATTTATATATACATCCAATTGCTCACATTTATTGCAGTTTCTTCCAGTTCGATTTTCCATGCAACCCTCACTACAAACTAAAGTATCTACATTGCAAATACTATTTATACAGTTGCATCCCCAAACACAGGAACCATTTCCCGGGTAGCAATGCTGATCTATACAATCTTTGGAGCAAGGTGTTGAGCAATTACTTCCCCAAAATTTCTTCGGACAACCTGAAAATATGAAAACAATGCAATGGGAGGGATTCATTTCACAATAGTGCTTATTTGAAATAAACAACATTTGAGATCATTGCTGACATAAATCAGCGATTAATTTGTCTATATTTTTTATTGAAATATGCTAATTTTGATGCAGAGATGCAATTCGTCTGTTGACCTTTTTATTGAAATTCAATGAAGTAATTACACCCATTGATAAAAACTGTTTTATAAATACAGAATACGTCATGATTGATTTAAATTAATACATTTGGCTGTATAAGAAGAAGTTGTAACTCAAATAGTTATTTTTTGTTATAAATATTAATGAATGTTCAATATTTTTTTTAGTTAGTTATCAAGCAAGACAAAGTGCGTTGAACCAATAATTTCTCTTCTATTTTGTTAAATTAAATAAGCAGTACCAGTTTCAAGGTCTGATATGAATTTGACACAATATTAAAGAATCCAATTTATGCTACATATTTAAGGAGCTGATATAAGCGAAAAGAACCAAAACTAAGAAGTGCATACATGTAACCCTTTTTGTTTATTGTTTATAACAAACTGAAACAAAGCGATGATCAAATAAACTGATTTATAAGATAACAGTGTAAAAAAACGAAAGACCAAAATGGAACGTTTTACCATAGAGGAGTGTATACATGAATTAAATCTTCCCATTGGAAGTTAGAATATTTAGGATAATTATATCAATGCAGTGGTATTAGACCATACATGTACATGATGTCCTGTCACAATTTATCAAAATCTTTTTTAAAAGAGAATGTATGATGAGGTTACTTTATTTGGCCACTTGCATTCGAAAATCAAAACGTACAATAATGTATTATGAATATATCAAATAACATGCTTTAGATGTGCATAAGACATTATCAAAATAAGAAGATGCGGTATGATTTCCAATGAGACAATTATCAACCCAATTGAAGAAGAAATAAGCAATTATAGGTCACAGTTCGGTCTTCGACAATTTGAAAATACAAACCGTATAGTGGGCAAAAGACCAAGGCATGAAAAAATACAATTTACGAAAAACAAATATTGCACAATAACCAACTTCAAGTTTCCCACTGAACTGCTGTAACCGTTTGTTACAGAATGTGGCGGGATAAAAACATGTTTGTGAGCGAAAACAGGCTCCAAATACTTAACCTGCTGGTATATGAGATACGGCTCCGAACACTCACACAATGAACTTAGTGGATATCGCACTTTCAAGATATGAATAGCGCTTGAAGAAACGATGATGTGCGATGGTCAGAGAAAATTTGAAGTGTTTTGATATCGTTTTAAAAACGTTCAATGTAAAGAATTAAATTAATAAATATGATTTGTAAAAAGGAGTAACGAAACCACATAAAAAAAAAACTATCAAATGCATTAATATACACAAGAATTTGCATTTCTAAAAATAAATAAATGATGTTTTGAAATCATCAACGTGAGTAGAAAGTTATTATTGTAGCATATAAAATATGGCGGTATCCGTCTTCCCTAAAAAGATGCAAGATGAAAAATTCTTAAAATTGTCATCCTCATTACAAAAATATTACCTCACTTAACATGCTGAATACCTTCATGTATCGACACACGTATTCAAAATGCGTTAGCAACATGTTAACGCACACTTTTCTTAGAAATAATGTTACTTGTTAATTTGTTTCTATATTTATGAAACGTGTCCCGATATAAGGCAACATATTTATAACTCAGAATGCATGTCGTTGCAATCGAAATTTTTAATGTGTAAGCAAATGTGCCAAACATCTATAAAGTGATAACAGTGTTTTTTTTTACATTATGTTTATAATTTAATTGCTTCAAAATTTACCAATGTATGTGATATCGACAGTAATTTGTAATTATTTTTCAGCAGGACATACATTTGTAAACTCTGCAAGTTTTTGTCTTACTATGATGTTCTTCTGGATGTTCATGGCTTTACAATGACAATATAACTGTATACTGTTCGCTACATATACTCATGACAATGCACAATAATGCTTAACTTACCATTGATTGCAACGTAACACAATTCAACAATTGGTCCATAGTGCCTATTGTCCTCTTTAGATCCTATATCATCGAAATATATAACATATTGTCCAATTTGATAACAAGGAATACTCTGATTGATGTTTGGGAGATCAGTACCAGGATCTGCATAACATAGGTAACCGTCAGGTGGAATTGTTGATGTGTTAGCTACATACAGCTTAAATCCACTCATTCGATGGGCGACTGCAAAAGACTAAATCAATTATTATGCAAAATAAAAAATCCGGCCATTTTAAAATTTCACAAATTCAGTTAAATGACTTTTAAAACCGCATGTACAAATATTGAATCTAGCTCTGGAATCTTGAAACACAAACTTTATCTATCACTCATGAATAAACAACGAGCGATAACAATCTATCAAATAAAAAAAATAAGAAGAATGATTTGACTAGTCCAATGTTTGTATATACATCAAAATAAATTGCACAGGATCACCAATTTGAAACACACAATGAATCTGCAATTTATTAATATACAACAATACTAGAAACTTATTTCGATATCATTCTGTTAGCCTAGCAAATTAGCCCTTAAAGTTACGTATTACAAGGAGCTTTAATTTCTTATGGAGGGGCAATAATTTCGACAACAATGTGTTGTTTGTAATGCAACACAGAGAAAATAAATAGAGAAAACTTTCCCTTGCAAAAAACTAGTTGGCACATTGCGCAGTTTGTGGATCTTGTATAAGTGATACTGTTAGCTGCTTAGTTACAATTCAATTACTTAAATTTTAAGAAAATTGGTAAATCTCTAATCATTAATCATTTCTAAACGCCAATTATTTATTTCAGTTAGTTTGGATTATCGAAGATATTTGATTCTCGACCATGGGCGCCCGTTTAAGCTGGGGTCACACATTTACGATTTTAACAGCCATCCTTTACAGGACCATTCCCGATTGAAATTCGTCAAAAGTCTGATCAAGATCCTGTGAATCGTAGCTGGAAATTCAAACCTTAATCAAAATTTGTAAAAACAATTATTTAATCACGTCAATAATCAAATATTGTTCAGGAAGCGTCCTAATTCAGCCATTTCCAGCTGAAATTGTCCCGATTATCCCGTTCACAATCCGATTCAGATCCGATTTGTATCTGTCGCATGGTTAAAAAAGACCGAATCTGTCCCGACAGCGTCCCGATTCTACCGAATGTGATCTGACAGAGATCAGACAGTGACCAGACAGTGAACCGACGCTGAAGGAAGATATCCGTTAGAAAACGGTCGCCATTTTCGGGTCAGGTAACGCAATCTAATCACAGTCTGCTGTACCGCATTGCAAATGGCTTTGTCTGGACTCAGTCGTATTGTGTTCTGTAATTGTCGGAACGTGGGTATCATTGCCGAATTTCGTGTTAATAACGGGACTGTTCCGGAACGGTTTCGGCAAAGTCGCTTCGCATTCGGCAAGATCTGGATGCGATCTGGACTCAATCGGCAAAAAGACAGCGATGACAAATTTCTCCAGATCATGCCCGTTCCAAAGGACACCGTCCAGAAAACACAGAACATTGTTACGATTTTGATTCGATACAGCAGAAACTGTCACGACATAGTCACGATTGTAATCAGACTAGATGAAATCGGCTGAGTTTCCCCGAATGTTACGGGACGCACCTAACTGTCGGGGGTGCTTGGCTGACCTCTAAGGACCATTCCCGATCCGTAGGAATCTGTTACGAACGTATACGACTGCGTTCAGATAATGATAGGACATTCCAGATCATTGAGGATAGTAATCAAACTTTTTCACTTTTCGTATCTTGGCGCTGTCTGATCTCAAACGAGAGCCATAATCGACACTGTGTGAACGCCACATTACAGTTTATTGCTATTTAAACTTTCTATAGGAGTTATTTGAAGATTTTGATAGAAATATACATCATGTGTATGACATTTTAGGAATTTTAAAATTCATTACAGTCAGAGTGGTCATGTCAGTTGGTTGTCAGACAAGAAAACAAAAATGTTAGACATTGAGAATCATTTATGCAGTGTTACGCTAAAATTGGTGAAATGATTTTTAGAGGAGAAAATTTAAAAAGAAGTTTACGATGAAGAGCGACTGATACCAATTGGTGACAATAGCTCACGTATTCTCACAGATCAGGTTTAAAGGTCATAAAACAGGTCAAAAATAATCATTAATTGGTGGATTATACCTCAAATCAGATATAATCCACTATTTGACATATAATGAGATACACCAACTGAGGTATAATGCAGTTTTCATCCCAAAAAAATTTAAGAGATATTGGAGCATCTTTTTGGATTTACCATAACAAGCTTTGATGGCCACTTAGTTATGACATGAAATTGAATCTGACACTTCGTGCTGCATTTTGTTAGAGAATCACAAAAACTAATATGAACCTCCTGTTCATACTTATATATTCTGAGTTTTCATTGTTATGATATTGTAACTGTCATGCTTATTTAGTTGGCCTAATTTGTTTTGTGTGGCCTTGTTATATGTTTACATAATATTTATAGTTGTTTACAAAATAATCTTGTAACTGTGCAGTTTATAAATCACTGGAACGATTAAAGAGATTTATGGAATGATTAGAACTTTCTATTTGACTTACATAACGATTCCAGAATGATCATAATCTACGATGTGTAGTTCAAACTGCTATCGTTTCTAGAAGTTTTTGTTCTATAATTTTCTAGGAGTGTCCTTTCTACAGTGTTCTAGAGATTTCCGTGACAACTATATATATATATACAGACACTAAAGGTAAACTTTCAGACACAGACATTAATATTCTCAGAAGTTCTCTCAATTGGATTGACACTTTTATTTACGTTAACAACAACATACTAGATTGTGACTTATTGGACATTCAGTGTTATATTCTGTTTGGATTCCCGCGAAGAATTCCGGATAAAGAAAAGACAAAAGATCGGACATATATTTTTACAGTTAAGTTGACATTTCTATTTGTGTAATACTTCTTGTAATCTTGAGTATAATAAATCTTGTTAAATTTTATTATTGATTTGTGTCTTTTGTTGGCTACAATTTAAAGGTGATTTCTGGCTATAACATCATCTGTTAAATCTTATTTTTGTTCTCCAGTCTCTTCCTGTCCATTTCGACTGACAAATCTTAAAGTTGGAACTGATGCAGACTTAACGAAACCAGTCGTCAACACCCATCAATTAGTAATCAACATTTTCATTAAAAGCAGCACAGGAATTCAGAAGCAATTGCGTGTCACCAATGAGAACTCATCAAAGCTTACTCATCAAAGCTTAAGATGGTATATGCAAAAAGATGCTCGAATATGTCTTTAAAAAGTTCTGTGGTAAAAAATGCATTATACCTCAATTGGTATATCTCACTATATGTCAAATGGTGGATTATACCTGAGTTGAGGCATAATCCACTAATTAATGGTTATTCTTGGCCTGTAAAATATTACTCTACAGAAAAAGAAAACAAGGTACAATGTACATGAACATCGATATTAGAATCTGCATACATAAATGTATTTCGGAATATAGATTCCTAAAAGAATTGCCATAAAAGAAAAATGCATGTGTACCATATTATCAAATGCCAACTCGAAATGATAAAATATTAGATCTTGTGTTAACAAATTATCCAGCCATTACTGAAAAAACTGAAACCATGCCCCCATTAGGAGAGGCAGACCATGATATTGTATAAATAGAATGTTTGTTATCATTAAAATGATGCCACACCAAACCACGTAAAATCTATAAATAAAAAAACGCAAACTGGCAAAAAATAAAAGAGGATATAGATGAAATATATAAGACATCATGCATAAAAAGGATAGTGAAGATACAAATACACTTTGGATGATATTCAAAAATTCTTTGCAAAACACTTTCTCTGAGAACATACCAGAGAAAATGATGAGACACAGCAAAAATCTACCTTGGATAACAGACAGTCTTAGAAGACAAATGAAAAAGTACAAGAAAAATATCAAAAGTATAAATTGAAAGGCAAAGGGAAACAAGACCAACTCAAAAAATTAAAACATGAAATACAAAAATAACAAAGAACATCTTATTGGAAATATATTGAAGATATGATACGTGGTATACCAATTGATGACAACCCTACTACTATATCAAAGAGCTTCCCCAAAAATCTGTTCAGCTACATAAAAACACAAAAGTCTGAAAGCTCTAACATACCACCACTTCGGTAAGAGGGCTCACTTACATCTGATTCAAAAGCAAAAGCTAATATATTAAATGAACAGTTCAAAAAAGCATTCACACCTTTAACAGATGACCCAATACCAGAACAGGGCGACAGTAAACATCCACAGATGCCTGATATTATTATTCAAAAACAAGGGCATAGAAAAGCTTCTAACAAATATCAATATTAACAAAGCAGCTTGGCCTGATCTCATCCATGGAAAAATTTGTAAAGAGTGTAAGACATCTATTACTCCCATCTTATCAATCATATTCCAAAGATCATTGAACTCTGGAAAGATCACAGATGACTGGCGTCACGCAAGTGTCTGTTCAGCATTCAAAAAAGGCGACAAACACGATCCTATAAATTATCGCCCTATATCAATAACATGCATCTGCTGCAAACTATTAGAACATGTTGTAGCTAGTAATATAATGAAACATCTAGAAAAAAAAATAAAATCCTATATGACTTAAAGCATGGTTTTCGATCATCCTGTTCCTGTGAAACTCAGCTAATATCATTTATTCAAGATCTTGCAAATTCAAATAATAACAACATTCAAACAGACATCATTATAATGGATTTTGCAAAAGCATTTGACAACGTTTCACACCATCACCTAATGCATAAAATCGGTTTCTATGGTATAAATTGCAATGCATAACATTGGATTCAAGACTTTTTCATGTTTTTAACAAACAGAACACAAACAGTAGTCCTTGAAGGTGAAACATCACATACAATTCCTGTAACATCTGGAGTACCTCAAGGCACAGTGCTTGGTCCAATTTTATTCTTAATATTTAAAACCAGATGACACATATAAATTACAGTCTGATTTGAAATCGGCCGGCAGATGGGAGCGGGACTGGCTCATGCATTTTCACCCTGATAAATGCAACATTCTCAGTGTAACACACAAAACGAATTACGAAAACCTTTAGACTTTACTTACAAATTACACAATCACTCTCTAGAAAATATTTAGGCCTAACTCTTCAATCAAACTTAAAATGGGATAAACATATTGATAACATGACATCAAAAGCAAATCAGTCTCTTGGATTTATTCGTAGAAACCTTAAAATAGCCTCACCTAAAGTTAAAGCTCATGCATTTAAAGCTCTTATCCGACCAAAATTAGAGTACAGCAAGTTTCACACATTGAAAAAGATCACAGAAGAGCAGCCCGCTTCACATGTAACCGCTTTCATAACACCAGCTCAGTTACTGATATGATGACAGACTTAAATTGGAACCCACTTGAAATTAGCTGTTTAAGATACAGACTTGTTTTCTTTTACAAAATTATACACGAAATTGTTGCAGTCCCTACATTTAACCTTTTGATCCCACTGGACAATAGAACCAGACAATCCACACTCATTTAGGCAAATACAAACATCTAAAGACAGTTATAAATATTCATTGTATCCACGTACAGTTATAGATTGGAATCATCTTCCACAACAAATAGTGTCATGCAGTACATTACAGGGATTCAAGAGTATGATCTCAGAATCTGCTCTGATCCCTATTTTCTATCCCTAACTATTATTGTTATCAAACGTATATAGTTTTATTTAAATGTTATTTTTCAAATGTACATACATTATTTTGATTTTTGATTTTGTTTCTTTTTTTCTGGTTACCTTGTAAATTATAAAAAAAATTATAGTCGACGCCCCGAGAATAATCTTCAATAAATGAAGGATCGCTAGAAACTGAAAGAAGAAGGTACATTTACACATAGTTTAAATGCAGGAACCATAAAACCAACCGATCAGTTATTTTTTTTATTCAAACTATATAATTATATTCCGGAAATAAAATGAATTCTAACTGCTATGGGGAATGGAATTCTTTAAAGAAATTATATCAGTATTCTTGTATTTCATTGACAGTACTTAATGGCGAACGGATTCTTGGTGTCAAAGGATATTATTTGGAAATTTGTTGCATTGTTTTTAGAGAAAGAGAAAATTTTATATCAATGAAAAATTATGGTTCGTCTTGTCAGTGCCTTTTGTATTGAACTCATTACACTTGCATAGTAGAAAATATGATATTGCAAACGTTTTAAAGGTATAATGTTTGGAAAACAAACTTACATTCCAATCTCATACCCCAAGGTAAAAGAAATTATAAATGAGGCATTTGTTACAATGTTTGGATTTAGATGAATACAAATCGTGAAGTACATTCATTTTTTGTTTGTTTGAATTATTATTATTATTATCAAAGCCTGCTTGTTGTCATGAGATACAGGATATTTTCTGATGCAAGAGTAATATATTCCTAAAAAAGAGAAATAATTTAGAGTGATGCATGTACATGTACATTATTAAAATTATCAAAAGTACACATGTTACCCAAAGAGAAGTAGGTAGTGCAGTCGAAGAATTCTGATAAAAACTGTAGTTAACTGTTTTTTATATCGTGTCTAGAATATTAATTTTAAAACAGATGCCCTCCATTTAGTGCAGTAGTAGCTCAAATATAAATTGTAGGTTAAGGGAGCAAATACAAACTTTGTCTCAAGTCATTTTTCAGTTAAACCAATTTTATACCACACCAAAGCAAAACCTTTACTAAATCATACAAGTTAGAGAAAAAAGTTCATGTACAGTGACTAATAAATCAAACTAAATCTAGAATATTTTGTTGGCATGTTTATAGCATTGTTTTATATAAGGGCCTGAAGCTTGCACATGTATACATTTTGTAGATCATGTACATGTGCAAAAATTTTGATAATTAATACATGTATTTATGTATAGTTTAAATAATATTCAGATAGTGGTGTACATTTGTACTAGTTAGACTCAGTGACAATCTTTTTGGGCAGGTGGGATTTTTGGAAATTCAATATATCTTGATGTGCCCTGTACGTGTGGTAGTTTAAATGTTTGTAGTGTTTTTGTACACTTATGTTTGATTGTCAACTAAATTATGACAGGAAATATTTGATTCATTTGCCAGATTGTTTTTTTTTTATTGATATTACATGTAAGAATTTTTTGTAAGACTATTATACATGAAGTATAACCCATCCCCCTTTTTCCATACAAAGATATTTTATCACACTTTACAATCTAGGTCTAGAAATTAATACCTGAACCAACTGGCAGAGATATTCTCTTTGTCATCCACAGCTCTTTGCATATTGATGCTTGTATGCCTCTGCTTAGTTTAGCAACACTCTGACAAGGATGTGCAGGTGACTGACACTTTCTTGTTTGCCGCCTCCAATAGATACCAAAATCATCCCCGTGTCTCGGGCATATATAAATGTCACATGGGGCACTATCTACAGAAAATATCCCACTTCTATAAAGTATCAAAAGCCCTTCTGGTAGTTCAGTGTCAGGGGAGTCACACCCAAGACTCCGTAAATGGGTACTTGTTGGCTTGTCACATTGGGTAACAGGGACACACAAGACATTTCTGTATCTGTATCGTTACGTCGAAGGTACCAATTCTGGCTTCAACTGGACGGGGTTATTTGATGCATAATGAATTGATTGGCCACATTCGGATTTATATGCAAATTAAAATTTCTCTTTCTCATTCTGCATAGTTACACATTAATTACGGATGGTCCATCAATAAAACAACAGAAGATGAGGTTCCTTTTTTTGGATCCAATGTAAACATTAGAGAGTACAATCAGGGGAGGTAAATCAATTTTTTACTAGGGCACCATGAAGGATATGTCTTAAACTTTCTGTACAGACAGAAATTTATGGTTTAGGTTGGAAATTACTAAAACAGATATTAATATATATTTACAACTACTAAAAAAATAATTGAAATTAGAACTGTTATGTCCTGATGTGTAATATAGTATATATGTTATTGGATTAAGATAAACAATATTTTGAAAAATTAGATTTATCTTTAACCCTCGAATTGCCTAATTTTGATGTTAAATAATTAATATTATGTGTATTTTATTTTTCTCCTCAATGAATTTCTATATATCAGTAACTTTTAATAAAATCGAGGAGTTGGTTTACAAGTAAATAGTACTAGAACACACCCGCGACATCGCGGGCATTTAGAGCGTTGTTGATGGTATGTAAACTGTTGTGGGATGAATTTTTGTAAAAGATTTTATGACTGGAGTATTTCAGGAACGTTATCAAAAGTCAAAGGTACTTCAACTATATTAGCGTTTTTTTCTGTACACTATGAACATACATAATAGAGGGTGGTAAAGGGTTATTTTCGTGCAACGTGTTTTGCCGTTTTTATTTCACGTGCAGCCGTGAAAAATGTTCGTTATTCACCGTATTTTGTGAAATCGGTAAAAATATCAACGTGCAAGAAATTTTTAATTATTCGTTCATCGTGAAATGGTAATTTTATTTCGCGTCCTTCAGTGCAGATACCCCCCCCCCCCCCTTTTTTACGCCCCTCATAATAACATATCCTATATAAATACAGTTTATTTGGTATTTATTATCAATCCATGGAATTAAACTTGGAATTGATAGCAAATAGCAAATGCACTGTATTTATGTAGTATACATGTGTGTTTGTTCATAGTATACAGAAAAACGCGAAAATAATTGTCCTGTCCCCTTGTACCTATGAAAATAATGTGTAAGTTTAAGTCCTAAACGGAATCTTATCTATGACTTAAAAGTCAGTCCGAGGACGGAAACAATATCCGGACGTCTTTATTTTCGTTTTTCTCCCAAAAAAACCCAAACGAAAAATTTATAAGCGAGGATGACAAATGCAACTATGCATGGTACCTATAGGACATAAAAGCATGATGATTGATTTAATGTGGAAGGAAGAGCAGCGACACACAAAATGAGGTCTTCTCATTTAATAGTATAGATATTCTGCCTGAAATTCTTCTGTTTTTTCGTTAAAATTTTATATTTTTTGAAATGCTTTAAATGTACGTAAACCTTATTTGCAAAGCAAACGCCTACAGACTCTGAAGATATCAACCTTATGAAACATAAACAGCACAAAATAAACAAAATTCAGGTGTTATCTTACAAATTATAAACTCTTAAAAACAGCAAGCAACATCAACCTCTGTGTACCAATCCTTATTCAAAAGTTGGCATGATGTAACATTTGACGGTAAAAATCGTTTTATACCGTTAAAAACATGTTAAACTTGCATTCTATCAACGAAAATTACTACATTTGCTCATAAATTAGCAAAAAAAAATATTTCATAAGAAAATGCTTGTGCCAATGTTTGAATGTGTTCTAAGAATAAAATTGATTATTTCTGAAAATAGAATAAAATATTTTCACTTTTGATGGTATACACAGAGTCCCTAAATGTTACCCTTCCAGATACATGTCACATAACATTAATTTTCGAAACTAGCTTCCTGACGATTTTTGGCATATTACATGGTTTTCTCATAGACAGGCTCTTAATAATAATTTGTATAATAATTTATCAATGAATTTTAGGCTTTCGAAAAAATTAGTCTAATGTCTAGTGTCTAGTGTCTGATTAAGGGCAATTGCAGAAACACGTGTGACACACTTAAAAGTCATATGGTATGTTTTTATTACAACTGAATCGGTACCACTACGAAACCGTAAACGAAATTGACAAATATGTTTTACCAAATTACTCGTTATTTCCTAAGGATGTTTTGTCAAGGTCAACGGTTAAGGTGATTTTGATTTTGGCTTATCAATGCTTCTCCTCAGAAAGCGTATAACATATCGACAAATATATTTTACTAAACTGTTAGTAAACTGTTGCGACATGTCATAACAAATATATTTTGGTTAACACGGTGCGTTGACATTTAAAAGAAGTTTCTTTTCCTCTTATGTTTAAAATTAGCTGAATTAAGATATAACTCATTACCCATATATAGTAGACACTACCGGTCATTTGTGTTGATGTCCTTGCTTTTTTACTTTGAAACTTAGATCAGGGTCAAAGGTAAATTTGAAGTTCTAGATTTTGACATTTGCTAATAACTTCAAATGTATACATGATAAAGCCATGTGGTGTTTAGCATTAGGTTGGTAGACTTTTGGCCTTAAAAATGGCAACCAGATGTGACCTTTTGAAGACTGGAAGTAGCCATTTCCTGCACTGATTTAATTTAAAAGTACCTAGGACCATATGTTTAGGACCAGTGTGAAGTAACCTATCCGATGATACCAAAAGGGAGATTTTGTAAACTGGAAGTAGCATCTTGTTGCCTTTATTTCAAGTAAAAGATTATAGAAACCATACATTTTTGGAATCAGCGTAAAGTAAGGTAATATTTGACACCTCAATTGACATATTAAACCAGATTGTGATATTTTCAAATCAAAATATGTCGTGTTGGGTGGAAAGACATTCAATTTTTCTCTGAACAATAGATTTTTAATATTGTTATTGGACCAAATTTTGTGTGCGCTACTTCACTGAAACTACATATCCAATTGACCTCAAACTTTGTGGCTATGTATACATGTATTCCATCTAAGTAAAACAACGATGTGCAGATACCTCCTAAGGTTTTTTTAAAGAAAAGACAAATTTCAATGCCGTATAAATCGCGTTCGAGGTCCGTAAATATCAGTCAAATCCTTCAATTAAATGTCTGCTCCTAGATTAAAATACTAATCTGTCTTACAAACTGCTGCTGAAATATGTACATTGTATGAAAACAATCGATAAAAATGTTTTAAAAGTACACATGATAAAATAAATCAAAAGCATGTACTGCTCGTGAACTCCGTTCAAAACATCACCTACAGTGACAAAAGAATTACGTTATGTGTTATTCCGTCGATACACATGTTGTCTGTCCCAACATTTCTACATAGAAATGTAGAAATATAGAAATATGCTAAAAGTTTTCGCTAATATAAACAAGCCTCATGCCGTCATAATCCGCTCAAGAGACGCGTGCGGGACTTGAAATAGAATAAAAACTGTTCAATCAAAATATTGAAACTTAACCATATCAAGGATGTGGACCCTTGTATGAAAGTGTGAACTTGGGTCCCATCCCCCCCTTTATTAATAAAAGAGGGGAGTGTCATTACACCTGTTTCTCTTAATTTTTTTTACTGTATTCTTATAAATGAAAACAATATCTCTCATTGGACGGGAAATCTCTTGTGAGCGTTTTACTCGTGTTTTCGCAACTTTATTTTGAAATATGTACACCGGTTTTTTGTTTATTTCATTCATTCGATCAAATTTCCTAATTCAATTGCTTACTTGTCTACAAAAAAAAATGTTTTTGTCTCATTTTCGAAAACACATTTGAAGGCTTGTCAGATTGCCTTTTGTCATCTCACAGGTTAATATCAAAAATGAATCCAGGGTATTGCATGTACAAGTACAGATGTGAATAAATGATTAAATACTTTTATGGAAAACTTATTTTCCTGCATGGTAGTGCATACACTTGTATTTTATTCTTAGACTGTCTTCAGGTTATCTTTTGATCATTTACAGTTTGAAGGGTTTATCCAACATTGTATAACTAGACTCCAACAACATTAGGGTTTGGGGATCCTCTTAAGGACTGGCATCTTGTTATTTTCCTGCAATTCACCTGTGTCGGTTATCAACTAATATAAAATTGTTAAAAGGGGTATTTCTTTGTGATTTTTTGTAAAATATTAATACAACATAGCCTTTTTTTTTTTTTTTTTTTTTTTTACAATAGTTGGTTTTTCATATATTTTTTAAAATAGTTTCTTAAGATTTTAAAAGTCAAAATAATCTAGCACAGTGATGTACATTTTAAATTTTTTCTTTTTTCATATCTTTTTCTCTATTTTCCTCAATGATGATCATTACAATGTTGCGAACTTGAATAAAAATTAGCGTAATGCAGACGTAGTCCGAGATTACTCTGACGTCCAACGGCTGTTTTGCCAGACAAGCTGGGGCCGTGGGACGTCAGAGCTCGTCCCATATCAAAAAGTGGATATTTGCCCGTCCAAAATAGATGCGCTGCTTCGTCGCTTCTGGTGCCAACGGACGGCCTTGGAATTATATAAATCGGGTATCAATTTGTTCATTTTTCATTTATCTCTTCATTTATGTAAGTTTCACCTACCTGCCACCCTTTATTTTCTCATATTTAGCCAGTTTTCACAGTGACCCATCGATTCAGACCTTTCTACTTTTATTTTCAAATGGACGTTAAGTTACGAGAGATTTTGCGACCTCGAGACTCAAATATGCAAATATTTATACTTTTTACACCTCCTTTACTGGAGATCGGTATTAAGCATTTAGTGCCAACCACGATAACATTCGGAAGCTCTCGGATATTTACATTGCTTGCATCGTAAATGAGCGAGGTGTTAGATTATATATTCATATTGACCTAGGGTCATATGCATACATCATTTCCCATAGTCCATTGTGCCTTACTTTTTTCTCGTGATCACATGACAATCTTTCAAAATGAAAGTCAAAATGCCAGAATCGGTGGGTCACTGTGAAAACTGTCTAAATATGAGAAAATAAAGGGTGGCAGGTAGGTGAAACTTACATAAATGAAGAGATAAATGAAAAATGAACAAATGATACCCGATTTATATAATTCCAAGGCCGTCCGTTGGCACCAGAAGCGACGAAGCAGCGCATCTATTTTGGACGGGCAAATATCCACTTTTTGATATGGGACGAGCTCTGACGTCCCACGGCCCCAGCTTGTCTGGCAAAACAGCCGTTGGACGTCAGAGTAATCTCGGACTATGCAGACGCAACTCTTTACCGAAAACAATAAACTTGCGGAGAAGATGGTATACCGCAAACATGAGGTGCAAAAATTTGTACACCATATCCGGATTTCGACAATTAATGTCTCTTCAGTGATGTTAGGGATCGAAACGGTATTTGGAAGGCCATATAATTTACCTCAATTTAGGATAGACTCTTGAATTTTAAAGAGTCGAAATAGGATGAACGGATCATAAACCCAAGGGAAAATATAATACAAGCCCAAACGAAAAAATATAAACTAGTCTAAATTGAAAACAACGTTCAAACCTATGATTGCATTGGATAAAAACCGCAATTTTTATACGTGTGCATGTAAAACAAATTTCTTGGTAGAGGGGTCATAATACAGCACAAACAACATTTTCAAAAGACCAAAAAAGTGAAAAGTATATTTTAACAAATCGCATTTGACTAACAGGTCGAACAACTGATGTTCTTAAACCCTGCTGACTGCCATTGACAATTGCCAAATCAATTGATCACGAGATGTAACATAGATCTTAATTATTAATTTAATACCAAACAGAAAACAATAAACTTGCGGAGAAGATGGTATACCGCAAACATGAGGTGCAAAAATTTGTACACCATATCCAGATTTCGACAATTAATGTCTCTTCAGTGATGTTAGGGATCGAAACGGTATTTGGAAGGCCATATAATTTACCTCAATTTAGGATAGACTCTTGAATTTTAAAGAGTCGAAATAGGAGGAACGGATCATATAAACCCGAAGGAAAATATAATACAAGCCCAAACGAAAAAATATAAACAAGTCTAAATTGAAAACAACGTTCAAACCTATGGGCAAATATGTGTTTTGCAATTTTTGTTATTTCAAAATTGTATTTTCACCTCAAAATTCAAAAAATCGATATTAGAACTTTATAAAACTTCAAATTAACCTAAATATGGTCTGCCTAAAATTGTTAATGCCGTTGCAGATATTTGAATACTTAATTCTTGGATAATTTAGCAGTTTTTCCTATTAATTATATTTTATGATAGATTGGAGTTCAAACTTGTGTATCGTTACTTTTGTTGACTAGTATTAATGGGAAAGCCGTGTCTTTTTTCTGTATTCTGTTTTTAATTTATATTACGTTGTTTGAGTTTGTTTAAAAAAATGCATTGGGTCATTTATTATAAGAACTTATGAAAAATTGACCTGTTAAATGATTTCTTTAGAATACATTCAAAACATGAACGAAATCTACCGGAACATATGATTTATATATTCCACCAGAGACATGTAATACATTGCATTATATGTTTCTGATTCCACTCTCTGAAAAAATTAATTTGACCAACCGTGCCATGGCTTTATAGCCAGCCAATGTCGTTACTATAATTTATACTCTCGTCGTCTGTAAAAAGAAAATAACACTATTGATTTGGTGCGTTCGGGACACTTTTCGGTATTTACCATCACTGAAAACACTCAAATCCAAAATATATTAAAACTAGGGGTGTTTAAATTCTTGAGGACATATATGACTGTAACTTTAACAATCTTAATATTCTTTGTATGACTCTTTGATGATCATTTATTAAACCTAGATTTTCAGTTTTTCTTAATAAGTACTTTTGTTTTTTTCTGAAGTTGTAATATATATCTGAATAAAAGGAGTAGTGGTTCATATACGCCAATTACATAGCAACCCAATCACAAAAAAAAAAACAAAAAGAAATATATAGATGGCGTTTATATGTCTGTTTGTTTCATGCACGAGTAAAACAGTTATTTTAAGATATTTATAAGGGAAAATAATCGAAATTAGTATTCACTGGTGCAGTTCATGTCATTTCAGAGTGACAATACTCAAAGATTTGTATAGTAATAAAATAAAAATCCTTGTAATACCTTACTTTCATTTGAAAATAAAAATTGTTCTATAAACTCCCATTTCACAGATGATTAGTATGAGTGTACCGGAAATGAAGGTGAAAACATGTATCTGGAAGGTTATGTAAATTACAAAACGTATTGATAGTGATATATTTTCATTTATTAAATGATATGAGCAAATCAACCCTAATACGGATAAATCAGCATGTGCAATACTGATGACGTTGCCCTGTCGATATAAATCAAGAGTTAATATTTCTTTTCAGACATGGCCAATACGGAAAAAACAGGGCCAATACGGAAAAAAAAGCCGTATTGGCCCATGGGCTAATACCGGACGTTCACTTCCGGTTTCAATTTTCTTACGCCTTACTTAACTTTGGACGTATCGTTATGCATACAAACATTTGTATTATATTTTTTAAACTTAAAGTCATAAAATAAAAACTTTAAATGATGTTCAGTGTTTTGTAACGTCTTGAAGTCTTGAAACGGAAATATTTCACAGCCTTTTCGAGTACGACTTTCGATTATTGGCACCGTTTCATTTCAGTTGATCAATCATCAGAACGCAGACGATACAAGAGTAAGAATAGTTTAACTGTCTGATTTATTCTTCTCAGCTACTTTATATTTGTTAGATAAAATGAATTGTAATAGCATAATTTTATTAAATAACTTTCGAGTCTCGGGTCCAATACAGCTAACCTCAAATCTATAACAGGGCCAATACAGAAACAGCCAGTTAATAACACTATAATATTTTTTAAAATAGTATCCTAAGATTTTAAAAGTCGATATAATCTAGCACAGTGATGTACATTTTAAATTTTGTTTTGTTTTCATATCTTTTTCTCTATTTTCCTCAATGATGATCATTACAATGTTGTCATCTTGAATAACAATTAGCGTAATGGAGACCAACTCATACTGTTCAATTGAATGGATTAAAAAAAAATATAAGCAAAACAAAAAAACAATCCATCTCCAAAACTTTGAAGTATTTTTTTTCCTCTTGTACTATTTATTCAGACGATTTAGAGATATTTTTACTATAATGATGTAAGGATATGTATAGTAAGACTATACAAATCCTTGATTGATGTATATAGGAAAGCATTGCCTTTTTCTGTATTCTTTTTTTTTTTTTTTTTTTTCAATTTGAATAATGTTGTTGAAAAACTTATGAAAATTAGACCTGTTAAATTTATTCTTTAGAATACACAGTCAAAACACGAAAAAAATCACGTCTATACTCTAGAGAGTACATAAGTCTTGAACCACTTAATGCATCTCCATGTTGTCTTGCTTAATTATAGTTATGATTTAGGTGATCATTATCCTGTTTTCGTAACAAGAAAACTCAACCCAAAAATATCAAAAATGGAGCATTTTTCCATAGAATACAGACCATTCAAACAATTTAATCAAAACAAATTTATTGAAAATTTAACAACTACTCCTTTTCATCTCATTGAATCGATTGGAGATGTTGATGAAGCAGCTAATTTTTGGTATAATCTTTTTCTATACACCCTAGACAAGCATGCTTCTAAGAAAATTAAAAGGTTAAAAAAAAAATCCACGATCAGAGTGGCGGATTTCTGATGTAAAAAGCGCTCGATACCAAAGAGATTATTTTCATAGATTTGGAGATATTATATATAATTATAAAATGTGGCGTAATAATGTTTCATTTTTAGTAGAACATTTTTCAAAATGCTATTACAAATTGTAAAGAAAGTAAAACTATTTGGAATATAAAAAAAAAAGATGTGGAATGATTGCCAGAGACAACTCTTCACAAGAGACCAAATGACACAGAAATTAACAACTATAGGTCACCGTACGGCCTTCAACAATGAGCAAAGCCCATACCACATAGTCAGCTATAAAAGGCCCCAAAATGACAAATGTAAAACAATTAAAACGAGTAAACTAACGGTCTAATTAATGTACAAAAATAAAATGAACGAAAAACGAATATGTAACACAGCAACAAACGACAACCACTGAAATACAGGCTCCTGACTTGGGACAGGTACATATATACAGAATGTGGCGGGGTTAAACATGTTAGCGGGATCCCAACCCTCCCCTAACATGGAACAATGGTGTTACAGTACAACATAAGAACGAACTATAAAAATAAGTTGAAAAAGGCTTAACTCATCAGATAGATACAAATAGAAATACATCTAACAAAAACATAGAGTGGACGTGGTCGGGTACTTGTACATCCCAACAACAAAAAGACACTAAGTACAGATCTGAGAGTACTCGCAGTTACTGATAGCTTGTTCAAAGCCAATAACAACTTATAAAAAAAATCATGTATCTAAGACTAAATTATCAATCAGTACACATCCAACATCCAATGGATTTAATGTAAAAACGTCATAAACAGTCAGGAAAAAACATGACCTTGCGCAATGCAAAGATACAGGTATCGACAGATTGTAGATCCATGAAAGTGCATATGTATATAACAATTATAATATTTAGTTTGCTTTTAATTAACTGATAATAAAATCAATATTAATACCAATAAAAACAATATTCAAAGATATAATTACAGTGTTGAATTGGTAACCTTTTAGAATAAGTTTATTTAAAGGATCGATAAGTTTACCAGAATCGTTTCTAAATTTCCGGGCACGGTAAACAACATCTCCGTAAAAATGAGGATGTCCTATCCCGTTTGAAATAAGTTTTCTACAGGTACAACCAAACTTAAAAAACCAAATCTTTATATCTATGGAAGAATTTAGTAAAGGTTTTAAGTAATTTGTGGTAACGCAATCCCTGACTTAAGTATGTTAAAAGTTTAAATCCCAGAAAATTACATAATAATATCACGCATTTAGAATATAAAAATAGTGTAATTAAAAATAAGGTTGATATATCAAATACATCTGATATGAGATTCACAAATATTGCTGAAGGTATAGATGGTAACAGATTATGTAGTGATGATGAAGGTCAAAGTTTCGATGTACTCAAAAAATTTGTAAAATCAAAGTTACAAAGGCATAGTGAAAAAGCCAGCTGAAGCCCGCCTCCGGGTGCGGGGTTTTCTCGCTGTGTTGAAGACCCATTGGTAGCCTTGGTCTGTGTTCTACTCTTTGGTCGGGGTTGTTGTCTCTTTGACACATTCCCCATTTCCATTCTTAATGTTATTATACCAGAAATTAGTATTTTAGACGTCACAATGTATTTAAAAAAACTTGACAAGCCCAAAGCAACTTGTTTCGATGGTGTTGGACCAACAATTTTTGAGTATGTACCGTGATGTCATTTTACCAGCTTTTACATATAATTAATATAATCTAAGCATCAAATGTGGTATATTTCCCAAATGCATGTAATCCTGATAGTTATAGACCAATAGCAGTTTTGCCTTGTCTCTCCAAAATCATAGAACGACATATGTCGTTTGATAGTTTGTATAAATATTTATATAGTAATGACCTGCTTAATACTATACAGTCAGGCTTTAGGCCTAAACATTCGTGCTCTACTGTACTTACTAAATTAATAGTTGAATGGTGAACAAATATAGATAAGGGAGAGAAAAACGGAGTTATATTTTTAGATTTAAAGAAAGCTTTTGGTCTTGTTAACCATATAATTCTATTTAAAAAACGTGAATATTATAATGTTTTAAACTATCCACTAGACTGGTTTAAGTCATACTTGTTTGAACGAATTCTTCAAGTTAAGGTCAATAACGTCATGTCTGATACTAAATACATGTACATAATTAAAGCCCTAAAGGATGTTAAAGCAATTGCTGCCTAGTTAATGTTTTTGTGACTTTTTTTCCCCATTCACATGTAAAACAATTAACCTGACTGACAGGAGTCTTATCTAGTGAGAACTCAGGATGTTTTAACTTTATATCAATAAAAGACTTATCCAGCAGAAAGACATTTTTACAATGTTTTACATTTCCCATGCCGACGACACGTTTACCCGGCTTACGGTGGGGGAAATGTTATGTGCGGAAACGAATAACTATCGAAAAAACCATAATATCCCTTTGTAGAGTGTTTATAACTGGGCAATACTTAACATGACAATCTATGCACCTGGCTTCATCATCTTTGCTTTAATTTTAATTATATCATAACTGGTTTAGATTTAACCATTCAGTTGATGATTTCAACTATCGTGACGTGAGTGTTCTACCGAACTATAGTTTATATGATTAGAATATGTTTATTAGTGAAATAACTCATTTTGTCTCTTCACAATAGAAATGTCCTATGTTCGTTGCAAAATATAGTTAGCATGCATTTTGTGTCCGGGGATACAAGAACACGTATGTGTGGCTTAAACAAATCAGTACTAATCTGAACACATCGTTGTATCAATATATAAAAAAATAAATATATAGTGGACACAAGTGGATACAGTGCTATTTCTATATAAAACTTTAAGAAGCAGGGGGCTACAGAAGAAGGTTGTCTTGCTGCACATCGTTTTAATGTTCAAGAAAACCACTTTTCGCGAGCTATATGTGATTCGTATGAATGCAATGCATGGACAGATGGACGAAATAACGGATGGATGGACCCATTCACCCATCACAATACACCGACAAATTTTGAAAGCGGAGTTTATACAAGGGTGTCATTTGGTATATCGAGAAAAAATACCTAACGGTGGTCAAGTATTGCGATTGGATCGTGAAAGCTCTGGCATAGAATCGTGAAGGAAATCTTATCGAGAAGACATATGCAAGGTCAATTACTTATCTAATTTAATGAATTATACGGACCAATTTACAATAACAAAAAAACTGTCTGTCAGAATGGTTCAACATTATGATCAGTATCTAAGAAAAATCAAGGTTTTAAAGTAAACAGTTTTTACAAAACTACAAAAGATAGATTGCTCTTCGACATTTCAATGACATTAAATATGTAAACAAACATGATTTTTTTTCATAATTAGAATAACTAAACAACTTTTCTTTTAAAAATGTTATTCCATTTCAATGAGTCAAATAGTTCTTAAAGATAGTTTGTGTTAGCATAATCAGAAATTTTGCAAAAAAATGAAATATTTACAAAAAATTTATTTTTTGGATCGTGATAGATCGCGTATCGCTTTTTGAAGATCGTGAAAAGGTTCGTGAAAGATCTGATGCTACGAAAACGTTCAAATCATTATTCAATTATATGATAATTTATATTTTAATTGTTAAGGACATTCATCAACTGCCTGCTATAACTATAGAACATTCAACGAGTACCTACTATACCAAAAGGATATTCAACAGATACCTGCTAATGGTATAGGACATTCAACAAGTACCTACTCTACCAATAGGATATTCAACAAGTACCTGCTTTAGATATTGGACATTGAACAAGTACTTGCTATAACTATAAGACATTAAACAAGTTCCTACTATAATAGTAGGAAATTCAACACGTACCTGCTTTATTCATAAGACATTCAACAGGTTCCTAATATAAAAATAGGAATTCAACACGTACATGTTATATCTATAGGACATTTAACAATTTCCTACTATACCAAAAGAAATTCAACACGTACCTGTTTTATCCATAAGACATTCAACAAGTACGAACTTTTCCTATAGGATATTCAACAAGTACCTGCTATATGTAAAGGACATTCATCAACTACCTGCGATACCTATAAAACATTCCACGAGTACCTACTATACCAAAATGTTATTCAACAGGTACCTGCTATGACAATATGACATTCATTGAGTACCATCTATGACTATAGGACATTCAACAAGTACCTGTTTTATCTTAAGATAATTCATTAAGTACCTGCTTTAACTAAAGGACACTCATCAAATACCAGATACGACAAAAGGATATTCAACAAGTACCTGCTAGGAGTATAGGACAATCAGCAAGTGCCCACTTTGACACTAGGACAATCAGCAAGTGCCCACTTTGACACTAGGACATTCATCAACTCCCTACTATAACTATATGACATTCATCGAGTACCTTTTATAACTTAAGGACATTCAACAAGTACCACATATGACTGCAAGACATTAAACAAGTACCTACTACCGGTATAGCAAAAAAACATTCAACAAGTACCTGATTTCACTAAAAGACATTCATCAAGTATCATCTATGACTATAGGACATCCATCAAGTAACTGCTTTCACTATGGGACATTCAACAAGTACCTGCAGCGCTATATGTATAGGACTTTCATTATGCACCTATGATAACTATATGACATTCAACCAAAACCAAATATGACTAAGAACATTCAACAAGTACCTGCTATAACTATAGAACATTCAACAAGTTCCTACTATAACAATAGGAAATTCAACACGTACCTGTATTATCCACAGGACATTCAAAAAGTACGTACTATACCAATAGGACATTCATCAAGTAACTGTTTTAACTTTGAGACATTTAACAAGTACCTTCTATATGTCAAGACTTTCATTATGAACCTATGATAACTATAGGACATTCAAGCAGAACCAAATATTACTACAGGACCATCAACAAGTACCTGCTATTACTATAGGACATTCAAAAAGTTCCTACTATAACAATAGGAATTCAACACGTACCTGTTATATCTATAGGACATTCATCAAGTACCTGCTATAACTATAGGAATTCACCAAGTTCCTACTATAACAACAGGCATTCAACAAGTACCTTCTATAACATTAGGAATTCAACAAGTACCTGATATAACTATAGGGCATTCAACAAGTTCCTTCTATAACAATAGGTATTTAACATGTACCTGATATAGATATAGGACATTCAACAAGAACCTACTATACCAATAGGATATTCAACAATTTACTGCTATAGCTTTAGGACATTCAACAAGTACCTGATATTTGTAAAGAACATTTATCATCTGCTTAGTAATACTAGTGAACATTCAACAAGTACCTGGTTTAACTACATGTCATTCAACAAGTGCCTGCTATAACCATAGGGCATTCATCGATTACCATCTATGACTATAGGACATTCAACAAGTTTTTACTATTATAGCAATATGAATTCAACACGTAATTGCTATATCTAATATATTATTCTGAAAATTACACCCAACAGTGTAAGAATTAGATTTTTATGATGACACATTTTTATCCTTCCCTCAGCGGTATTCGAACTCACACCTTTGATACACTATACTTCAATAGTCGTAGTGTTACCTTGTCACGGAAGGCAAATCTAGAGATAGACATAAGACATGTGTTTTTTAAGCGTGCAAAGATGTTATATTATCATTTTATACACAATGTATTTTTTATTTGTCAGCAATCTAACTCAACAATTTTTATATACCGTATGGGATAATGATTCAATTCATTAAACAGTCACTAGAAATAAGTATATCATACAAACAAGTCTAAGCAAGTGACAACCAAACAATATATATACCCACTGGATCTCAGTGTGTTTGAGATGCAGAGTTAATACAAATTTGTATATCTATCACCACTCTGTATATCTACCACCACTTTGTATATCTACCACTACGTGTTTATATCTATCACCACTCTGTATATCTACCACCACTTTGTATATCTACCAACACTCTGTATATCTATCACCACTCTGTATATCTACCACCACTCTGTATATCTACCACCATTTTATATATCTATCACCACTCTGTATATCGATCACTACGTGTTTATATCTGTCACCACTCTGTATATCTACCACCACTCTGTATATCTACCACCACTCTGTATATCTACCACCATTCTGTATATCTAACGCCACTCTGTATATCTACCACTACGTGTTTATAAATATCACCACTTTGTATATCTACCACCACTTTGTATATCTATCACCATTCTGTATATCTACCACCACTCTGTATATCTATCACTACGTGTTTATATTTATCACCACTCTGTATATCTACTACCACTTTAAATATCTACCACCATTCTGTATATCTACCACCATTCTGTATATCTACCACCACTCTAGATATCTACTACCACTCTATATATCTATCACAACTCTGTATATCTATCACCACTCTGTATATCTACCAACACTCTGTACATCTACTACCACTCTGTATATCTACCACCACTTTGTATATCTACCACAATTATGTATATCTACCACCAATCTGTATATCTACCACCATTCTGTATATCTACCACCACTCTGTATATCTACTAACACTCTGTATATCTACCACCACTCTGTATATCTACCACCACTTTGTATATCTACTACCACTCTGTTTATCTACCATCACTTTATATATCTATTACCACTCCGTATATCTACCACAACTTTGTATATCTACCACCATTCTTTATATCTACCACCATTCTGTATATCTACCACCATTCTGTATATCTACTACCACTCTGTATATCTACCACCACTCTGTATATCTACCACCACTTTGTATATCTACCACCACTTTGTATATCTACCACCATTCTGTATATCTACCACCACTCTGTATATCTATCACTACGTGTTTATATCTATCACCACTATGTATATCTACTACCACTTTGTATATCTACCACCATTCTGTATATCTACCACCATTCTGTGAATCTACCACCACTCTGTATATCGACCACCACTTTGTATATCTATTACCACTCTGTATATATATCACCACTCTGTATATCTATCACCACTTTGTATATCTACCACCACTCTGTATATCTACTACCACTCTATATATCTACCACCACTTTGTATATCTATCACCATTTTGTATATCTACCACCATTCTGTATATCTACTATCACTCTGTATATCTACCACCACTCTGTATATATACCACTATTCTGTATATCTACCACCACTCTGTATATCTATCACCACTCTGTATATCTACCACCACTCTGTATATCTACCACTATTCTGTATATCTATCACCACTCTGTATATCTACCACCATTCTGTATATCTATCTCCACTATATATATCGCCCGTTTGTATATCTATCAACACACTCTGTATATTTGTCACTTCCTTGAATATCTATCACCATTCTGTATATCTATCACCACTTTGTATATCTACCACCACTCTGTATATCTACTACTACGTGCTTATATATATCACCACTCTGTATATCTACCACCACTTTGTATATCTACCACTACGTGTTTATATATATCACCACTCTGTAAATCTACCACCACTTTGTATATCTATCACTATTCTGTATATCTACCACCACTTTGTATATGTATTACTACGTGTTTATATCTATCACCACTCTGTATATCTACTACCACTTTGTATATTTACCACCATTCTGTATATCTACCAACATTCTGTATATCTACCACCACTCTGTATATCTATCACCACCTATCACCACTCTGTATATCTACTACCACTCTGTAAATCTACCACCACTTTGTATATCTTCCACCATTCTGTAGATCTACCAACATTCTGTATATCTACCACCATTCTGTATATCTACCACCATTCTGTATCTCTACTACCACTTTGAATATCTACCACCATTCTGTATATCTACCACTATTCTGTATATCTACCACCACTCTGGATATCTACTACCACTCTATATATCTATCAAAACTCTGTATATCTATCACCACTCTGTATATCTACCACCACTCTGTATATCTACTACCACTTTGTATATCTACCCCAATTTTGTATATCTACCACCATTCTGTATATCTACCACCATTCTGTATATCTACTTCCACGCTGTATATCTACCACCACTCTGTATATCTACCACCACTCTGTATATCTACTACCATTCTGTTTATCTACAACCACTTTGTATATCTATCACCACTCTGTATATGTATCACCACTCTGTATATCTACTACCACTCTGTATATCTACCACAACTTTGTATATCTACTACCATTCTGTATATCTACCACCATTCTGTATATCTACCACTATTCTGTATATCTACTACCACTCTGTATATCTACCCCCACTCTGTATATCTATCACCATTCTGTATATCTACCACCACTCTGTATATCTATCACTACGTGTTCATATCTATCACCACTCTGTATATCTACTACCACTTTGTATATCTACCACCATTCTGTATATCTACCACCATTCTGTATATCTACCACCACTCTGTATATCGACCACCACTCTGTATATCTATCACCACTCTGTATATCTATCACAACTCTGTATATCTACCACCACTCTGTATGTCTACTACCACTCTATATATCTACCACCACTTTGTATATCTATCACAATTCTGTATATCTTCCACCATTCTGTATATCTACTATCACTCTCTACATCTACCACCACTCTGTATATATACCACCATTCTGTATATCTATCAACACTCTGTATATCTACCACCACTCTGTATATCTACCACCATTCTGTATATCTATCACCACTCTGTATATCTACCACCATTCTGTATATAATTCTCCACTATATATATCGCTTGTTTGTATTCAACACACTCTGTATATTTGTCACTTCCTTGAATATCTATCACCATTCTGTATATCTATCACCACTCTGTATATCTACCACCACTCTGTATATCTACCACTACGTGTTTATATATATCACCACTCTGTATATCTACCACCACTTTGTATATATATCACCATTCTGTATATCTACCACCACTCTGTATATGTATCACTACGTGTTTATATCTATCACCACTCTGTATACCTACTAACACTTTGTATATCTGCCACCATTCTGTATATCTACCACCATTCTGTATAGCTACCATCATTCTGTATATCTACTACCACTCTGTATAGCTACCACCATTCTGTATATCTACCACCACTCTGTATAGCTACTACCACTCTGTATAGCTACTACCACTCTGTATACCTATCAACACTCAGTATATCTATCACCACTCTGTTAATCTACCACCACTCTGTATATCTACTACCACTCTGTATATCTACCACCACTTTTTATATCTACCACCATTCTGTATATCTACCACCATTCTGTATATCTACTATCACTCTGTTAATCTACCACCACTCTGTATATATACCACCATTCTGTATATCTGCTACCACTCTGTATATCTACCACCACTCTGTATATCTACCACCATTCTGTATAGCTACCACCATTCTGTATATATACTACCACTCTGTATATCTACCACCACTCTGTATATCTACTACCACTCTGTATATCTACCACCACTTTTTCAACAAATTTTTACTTTAAGTTCTGACTTCGGTCTTATCCTATGTGTACACTTTCAGTTTAAGGTAGGGTTCGGCACTAGACCCTTTTTTAGCCCCTTCCACCTTTACGGTGTTGTCCATGTACCATTTTGTAAATCGTACTTCTTGAGCATATGTTTTATAGCGACAAGCAACTAGAACTTTGGCTATTTTTCATTTTAAGTTGTCGTCAGCTAGCAATTTTTCTATGCTTTCAGATGTCGTTCAATACTAGTAGTCCAAGTACTCGGATATGTAGTTGGGCTTCTATTGGTAATATTACGTTTAGGATGTTGATAGTAACATCTGCTACATAAGTTGGTAATGAGAGTATAAGCTTATAAGTAGCTTTTTCTGGAAGTTTCCATTAATTCTAGTGAACTTGTTTTTTGGTAGTGTTAGCTCTTATCCATAGAGAAGTACTGGAGATACGTAACACGAATGACCGAATGAAACTTGGAATGACCAAATGACACATGAAATTTTAAGTTTAAACAGTATTTATTCATGAAAAATTTTACAAGAATATAAAGTATTACAATGTTACATGAAGTTCTAATCTAAGCACATATTGACGACTTTTAAACATTGATTTATAAAAAAATAGTACATTAAAAGTGTATGTTATAACTTAAAAATGATTTATTAAAGCAGTTAAGTTCATAAAATGTTATTATAATTTCGTGGATACATCTGTTCCTGATTGCATATACATGTATACGATCGCCCAATGTGTTAAATTTGGATTACCAAAGTGGGGCCCTCATTCGTAAAATAAATTATAACTCACTGACACTCCATGATTTGAAATGTATTTCTTTTAACAGTCAACTACAATTGTTTAAAGTAATAATTTTGCGGTACGTCTTAAAACCGCTCAGGACATGTAATAGATATTTTAGTGGGCGTTGAGGGTATGCATTCGATAAATAATTTATTTTTTTATCTTATTATTTTTGTTTGAATAAAATCAATTGAATATTTAAGAAGTCATTGAAGTTTTTATTAGCACGTGCCGTTATTTGGGATATATAAAATCATGCATGACCGATGATAATATTCAATACCAATTATTATGTTGATTAGTTAGGTCTATACAAATCCTTAATTAGGTCGTATGATCTGTAGTAATTAGTGAAGGTAATCAACACATACTAGTTAATCAAACAAGAAAGGTTTTCTTAGAACAAAAATAAAAGTTGCAAGAAATGTTAAATAAACGTTTTCTTTTGTTTGTAAAGCCATCTGAGAAATTTAAGAAATCCATTCAATTTATTTTATTTGAAAACGTTAACAAATATAAATCTAATTCATTGCAAAATGTGGCGTCATTTGGGGATTAATCCCCGTTTTTTAACAGCGTTTGTTTAATGGTTAATTACATGTATGCACTGGGCACGTGTCGTTTAAAAAAAACTGATTAACAATATAATAGAGTTGTAAGGTAATAAACATTTCAGGTATTGGGCATTTGTCATCATCATGATTAGATTATCTAATTGACAAAAAAACTTTATAATTCAACTTACTAAATAAGTACTAAAATGTAACACTTAGCAATAAAATGGATGGTAAATTCCTGCACCATATTTCACTGTTTTAATAGAGAAAATTACGGAAAGAAAAACGGCGCGTGATATTTTTTTTTTATGAAATTATAACTTTCTAAAAGGAAACTCTTTAGAACTTCGAAATGGTGTATTTCAACTTTTCTAAACTTATTTCAACATTTTAGTTATTTGTCCTAGTTAATTGTGCAGATGCCAGATTTGTGTAACATATTTCACTATCTTCATAAAGAAAAATACGGATATAACATTAAAATTTTTTTAAAGAAACTGTCAAGACAAACTTCTAAATTGTTCAATCCCTCTGATCTTCAGTATTATCGATATACTTGTCATACATGTACATCCTGAATAAATCAATTGTTATTTTTATCAAATTTGGAAAATTAAACGTTCTTAAACGTTTCCCGTAAGAGCCTTATCTTTCATTCTTCTCTATCTGTATAGATGCACCATTGTCTCTGTATCTTATCCCTTATGACCATGAAATTTTCCTCCAATGTGTCGTGACTTTCTATTGGCTCCTTTTTTATTTTCAGTTAATTCATTTTCTCCGAATTTTCAGATAATCCCGGATTTTCTCAGAATTTTCAGATAATCCCGGATTTTCTCAGAATTTTCAGATAATCCCGGATTTTCTCCAGTTAATTATTTATCTAATTTTGTGAGGAATATAATGAATTATCTCAAAAATGCATTAAGCTGAGAAAATCCCGGTTTATCTGAAAATTCTGAGAAAAACCGGGATTATCTGAAAAAAATCGAGATAATCCCGGTTTAACTGAGCTTAATGTAAAATAGTGAGATAATCCTAGTTTATCTGAGAAAATCCTAGTTTATCTGAGATAATCTAGGATTATCTATAAAAGTGGTTCAGGCGTGCCATATGTTATAGCAAATATTGGATTTGCATGACTCACTCCGGTTCTCTTTTGTTGGTGAATAGGGCTATAATTGTTCAATGCCATTAGATCTGATTATCTTATAACACCACAACGACTTTGTGGTTTATAGCAATAGTATATTTGTCCGTCCTTCATAAGTTTTGATTTCTTATACAAGTTTAAGATTGATAATAGAACCTAATCGGCTAAATAACAGTTCAAACTGGGCATCATACACAATCGATCGCGTTGATTGGTAATTTCCCCACTAAGTTGGTACAATGACGTATAGCTAGTGTGAACAGACCAATCAAACAATCAAGTAAAAATAACGTTATCTTGGTACGTTTATAGTTTATGTCAACGCAGCTACGAAGTAAACAATAAATTAGCCAATATTGTCATACGATGTTCACACGAACGACACTCCATATAACTGAAGGTAACAACACTTACACAAAAAAAAACCAACTCAAAATGCGTACGCATGCATATATTTCCAGGGCGGATGCATTAAGCATTATAAATAACTATATACTTTTACTTTTCGAAAATTTACGCTCCTGAAGGTCCTTCAATATTGAAAGTCTACTTATCTAGACACGTTTTTAGTTATTTTAATAATTTTCGAGGAAAAGTGTTGAATTAAAAAAAGTGAAAAAAATGAAAGCATTAACGTTGACTTCGTTCTTATTAAATTAATTACACGCTTAAACTAGTTGCAAGTATATCAATTGGTAAAAGAAATATTGTTTTCTGATTGTTAAGGGTATATGTTACAGTTACAGGGGAAATATTATTTTTCACGACGTCAAACTATGATTTATCTGGAAACGATTCATTTTCGACTGCTTTTTTTTATCATTCAGACTGATTTAACTTGAAAACAAGTTCATGGATCCCTCTTTTTAAAAAATGACATTTGACTCGATTAAATATGAAGATTATTTGTGCCAATTTTTATGAACAAATCACCGATTAATTTTTTGTTAATTGAATAAATATACACCAAAAAATGCCGTTCTTTGACTAAAATCATGAAAATGTGATAAAAATGATTAATTTCCAAAGAAATGTTTTACATTTTTAAAGCACACTCATATAGAGAAGATATTCCAGATGC
The DNA here is from genome assembly GCF_021869535.1 of Mytilus californianus. Taxonomy (NCBI): domain Eukaryota; kingdom Metazoa; phylum Mollusca; class Bivalvia; order Mytilida; family Mytilidae; genus Mytilus; species Mytilus californianus. Next base: position 32,235,199 of record NW_026262581.1, read on the forward strand.
TTTTGCAAAAATCCGCTTGCGTTTATCTTTTAAAACAAAAAAGTTGGATAGAAATGGCCAAGAAACCGAAATTTCCTGCAAATGTCTACAATTTTGACCCTCAGTATCTCTTAAAGAAGCACATGAAGGTATATTTGTTATTACATATCTGAATTTGACTAGGTGAGAAATAGCTTGCATGCAAACTTTCGTAAAAACATTCACCGTTGGATCAAAACTGTATCTTATGCCCGTAAGTCTGTACTGGTCCGGCGCGGGACATTTGCGCTTTCTTAATGGACATTTGCGCTTACATGTTTATGACATTTGCGATTTTCAATAGGACATTTGCGCTTTTATTTGCTCTTTATCAACAGACCATAAAAAATCATTTAATATATGAAAAAAAACACAAAACATTCATATATTTATATACAGCTAAAAGCATCAACCTTCCCCCATCATGCTGTGTCAGATGAAAACAACAACACTCCAAGAGGGTGGATGGGAGTAAATTCCTTATAACAACAATGACCGTTTCTAAAAGGTACAGCAGGTGGTTAAAAACAAATTTCGGTCTTCACAAATTAAAACAAGCTTATATGAACTGTGATGATACAGTTCCTCGGACTATTCATGCAACAGAATAACGACAAGAGGAATATAGTTTTTAATTTTAATCCACTAATGAGAAAGCTAATTGAAGAATTTCGGCCAACATTTAAATGTTCCATCCATAAAAGTTTCGTTTTCTCTATCGTTTACTCAGAAACGTATACTATATTTTTAATAATATGTCTGGTTTACCCGAATATTTTTTTCTGATTTTGTCGTTTGTTCTGAAGAACTTTCAAAGAATATGTCAACATCTTTCCATTACTTTGGTAAAAATTAAAAATTACAGATAAACTTTTATAGGCAAAAACGTAAATGTCTTGTCAATTTTGTCAGGGGTAGCAAAATTTAAAGCGCAATGTCCTTTACAGTTACAGGTAAAAAAGCGCAAACGTCCTGCGTTCGTCTGGTCACGCTTGTCTTCCACGATCAAAATAATGCGTTGTCCGATCTTTCACGATCAATTTTGATGAAAAATCAACAAAATTCAATGTTTTCAAAAACAAAATGAACGGTTTCAAGAGGAAAAAAAAACTTTTATTTTACTGATCTATCTGCAACACAAAAGATTCAGTTTCAAATATATCATTATATATTGGAATGTGCTCATTATAGGTCTGTACAAAACGTGTGTTATTTTAATGAATCCCATAGACTTGTGTTGCGCCTTTTAAATTTCTCATACAGTACTACATATTTTCATTATCTCATTGCACAGTATTATTGAGAAAGTTAAATCATTTTGACAGACATAATTTATTTTTTTGGAATTGTTCCGCGTATTGAAAATACAGCAGATTTTTCACAGATTTTGAAGTAGAATTACAATTAATTGCATTCACGATCCGATACCAGATCTTTCACGATCCAATCGCAATGCTTGACCACCGTTATGTATTCTTTCACGATCATTTTTCCCGATAAACTGAATGACAGCCGTGGTATAGTGAATATTAGGCAAAACAAAATGAAGGAAATCGAAAAAATAAAATGCCCGAAATATAATTTAGCAGACTTTGTTTTGCAAGAGGTGAACACGAATATTTCATTTTCAAAATATCCTCCTGACCGGAAGTTAATAAAATTAACTTCTCCATATGAAAGTTTAACGCCACTTTCAACAATATATCAATTTATTCGTGGTGTTCTGTTTTGTTGGTGGAGGAAGCCGTGATAACAAGAATAAAAAACCAACTTCCGACCCTTCACCGAAACGTAAATTTAACTTGCTTGATAATGTCCAAACGTTGTAATCTTTTAAAATTTAATTCGATAACCTCTCTTTTCCGAAAAACTAAAAATAAAAGTTGATAGAAAGAAAATGTCAGGGAAAATGTGAATAAGAATACTGTAAACCAACTAATTTTCGCGAGCGATTTATTTTCGCGTCTTTAAATAAATAACGCTAATATAAATCGCGAATATGTAAAACTTGGATCTTTCCTCATTTAACTACATCAAGCAAATTTTGAAAATCGCGAAATTAAATCGCCGCGAAATGTGCTAGTAAGGGCTAAACGCGAAATAAAGTATCCGCGAAAAAATAAGTTGGTTTACAATAATTAATTCACACATTTTAACGTTTGTTTAGGTATTGTCGCTTTTCAACATTACATTAAATTGCCAGTGACCTTTCTAGATAAAATAAAAATATAAAGATAATCGAATTGAAGACGCTTTTGTTTCATTCTTTTTGTTTTAATTCTCAAGTACGATTTCTAGTTTGGTTTATTTGTATAATTTTACGCTCTGTGTAACACATTTCTCTATTTTAGAAACTGATATAAAAAAAGAGATGTGGTATGATTGCCAAATAGACAACTATCTACCAGAGACCAAATGACGTAAATGTTTGCAACTATAGGTCAACGTATGACCCTAAATATGGAGCAAAACCCATCCCGCATAAAAGCTAAGAAAGGCCCCGACATAATAAGTATGTTTTAAATAAATTAAAAATAAGCGAACGTTTTAATCAAAGGTTGGTGTAAAAAAAATCGGATGCGAATGTGATTTGATTCCTGTGTTTTTTTGTTTTATTTATTAATTTATTTTGATCACTTTTGTAGATTTTCCTTGTTGTTGTTCAACAATATAGTAGGAAATGGGAGAACAACGATCTTAAACTTAATCGATCGGTACTATGAAACAATGCAATTTTGAGAATAATGATCGTGTTGTTTTGATGGATCCTCGTACGTGTATTGCAGAATAAAGTGTTACTATTTTATTGCTTAAAAATAATCTCAGCATTATCTAACAAACCCATACAGGTAACTATAATGAATGATTATTTTTGCTTTCTGAGATGGTCACCAATATAGCCTTTAGTGGTTAAATTGTTAACATCAGCGTCAAAATCGTATATAGTATTATTGACTTTCCTAATACGTCTAATAAGAATCATTCGTTCATACATACCGATTAAAGATTTGAAGATGGGAAGGGCTTCTGAAATTTTCACAAAATGCTCGTTAACTGACGATAAACCAGGGAACTGGCTTACGCTTTAATCCTTTCACCACTAATGCTAGGTTTTTTTTTTTAAATTTGTTGGTTTACGGATTTTTCACATGAAAATGTTCGGTCGGTCGGTCGGGAAAAAAAATTAAAAAAAATATCTTACAAGACATTTACTGTAAAAAAAAAAAATAAATATTTCAGCTTACTAACAACATTTTTGGTATGCTATTTAGTCATTTCTAAAATCGTAGTCCCAAACATTATTGCTCAGCTGTTTTAAACATACATTATGTCATTATGTGCCATCGTCATATAATTTCGAAAATGGGGGGTGTAACGGACAAACATGAAATTAAATCGTCATCTCACGAACAAGAAACACCAGCTCCGCGTTGCTTTTTATCAACTTTCAGGAAACATGGTGAATAAAGATTTTCAAGCACAAAAACATGTGAAATAAAATTGCAAACACGTCGTACGAGACTTGACCATCCGTGTCAAAAACGAAATAGACTCGTTCACTGGAAAGACGAGGATATCAGTTACATCATTTGTCATCATGCATTCCCGTTTTTGATATCCAAATGGACGAACTTTTTTTTCAATCATGAAACAAGAAAATTCCAAAATTGTTCGTGAATAACTCTCACTCGTAAGTTGGCGTCTTTCACGTTTGGACGGGTCCATTTCATCTACTAGTATAAGATAATAAATCTTACGGAATTATGACAAAAAAGGAAAACGAACTTATTGCAATGTGTTTTTAACACAGCCTGAGGTCTCGTTCCGCAAAATTATTTGCGCAGACAACATTCAAAATCCGTTTTGTTTTGTCTATTTTTAGATACGTAAATATAGAAAATTACAGGTAGCCTAGAGGGTCAGTATATGACATTTGACACTGGCAGTATATCATTTGTTTTCACAGTGAGGTCTATCCATATCAACATCAATTAAGGAAACCCTTAATAAATAACAGGGCCCGTAATTTCAAGTAAGTATTCAAACATGATAAGTGTAATCAGAACGCGTAAACTGTGCTACTTTTTTTAATTTAAAACAAATAATGCGAGATATAGAAGATTACATTACTATAATGTGCGTAGTGATTTTACGATAATTTTATGAATGAACGATAATTGTATGAATGAACAAAAGCAACTTAATTGACCTCTTTCAAAGAAACGCGATTTAAACAACATAAAACCGTACAAGAGATAATTCAGTCAGATTTTCAATATTAAATCAACAACTGACATGATACAATATTTTGTAGAAACATCTCTAGAAAGAAATCTCAGGAAAGAAATCGCAGGTATAAAAATGCACTTTTTCACTAGGACTTCTATGTTATTTGATAGTCAAACGGTTGTCCCTTTAAATACAAAAATACATCTTAAATGTTGAAACTTCACAAATCCACTAATGATTTTAAACTGCTTCAATTAATGTATTTCATTAGAAAACATACATAGGATTTTTAGAATGACTATCTGCTAAAAAAAGTTGTCTTGATCGGGGCCTCAAAAATGGCTATACGCCATAGCATGAAAGCAATTGTTTTAAAAAACTGGTGTACCACAAGGCTCTGTCCTTTGCCCCATAGCTGCTATTCATTTTATACATCAATGATTTAATACTGAACATAGAAAATTCATGTATAGATTTATATGCAGATGATTTTACTTTGCCTAATAAAGGCAATTTTGTACATGAGTTAAATACTATAACCTTCAAAATGATGTTTATATAATTGAAAACTGGTGTTCAGAAAATTGTATGAAACTAAATGCCAAAAATATAATGTAAATCAATGATTATTGGTTCAAAACAGAGGCTTTATTTTCTCAGCTTCGAGTTCATGTATTATTATATTTAATTGTGAATACGTTTAGGAAGTTTTGTCAACAGTTACTGTCGCTTAATGATAATTTACAAATTAAGATTTGTGTCTGCATCTCCATAGACTACATGTAGGAATAGTAGATATGTAGAACACAAACAATGGTATTTAGGATAAGCTTTTTCTAATCCTCCGTTTATAAGGTTAACAACTATCACTCGAGCTAAAATATTTAACATAAAAGGCCAACCCGTGGTAAAATCACAATAAATTTTAGCCCCCCATGAATTATTTTAACTTGAGTGTCGATAAACTGCTTAGAAAGGGAAAGTCAAAACCTGAAAGATCAACAGACATGTAAAATATGTCTATACGAACCGATAGCCATGTGAGTTTGTCATGTATTTTGAACAGATTTATTGAGACTCTTTCTCTACAAATTTCAAACTATACAACAATTTTGAAAGAGGAAAAAAGAGGGGTGGTAGTTTAAAACGGAGACAAAACTTCGGTCATATGAACTGCTGTATTCCAGTGTTGTGTACGTTGATAATACAATTAGTGTTTACCAGTTGATTTGTGCTACAATATTATTGTTCTACTGAATTAATTGTTACTCAATTTTGCTTGTGTTTGCATTTTAGTTTATAATTTTAATTAGTTCTTGCAATGCACTTCTGGAAAGTTATCTATCTACATATTTACCTGTATATGTTTTTATATATGTAGGATAATGCGTTGTTGCCTCCTCCAGTGTGGGCTGAAATTCCTTCAAATTCTAGACGAACAAATAACGGACATGAAGCATTCCACTCTCATTACAACGAAAAGTTTCATACTTCACATCGGTCAATGTTTGTGTTTTTGGATATTTTCACAAACGTTCAGGCCAGCTGATGTTATATATGCATTGCATCCTGGCTTAAAAGCTTACTTAAAAACGTTCATTAAGAAAGAAAAAATCGCAAGAAGGTACGAAAACATTAGGGATAAACATACCATTAAATATTTTCTGATGAAAATGATTGTATATACTTACATTTTTCTCTGTAATATAAGGTTATATCAGTGATGTACGCAGTGTCAAAAGAAAATTCAAACATCCACCATGCAGTTTTATTTTTACTATGAAGATAGGAGTATGTGTGTGTACATTTTGTCAAATCATTATCAAAATAATTTGATATAGGCGGGTTTACAGCATTTTCCGGTTCACCTTTACCACTTGTAAAAATAGAGCTTTGAGAAGCTGTGCCAAATGGTGTTAGATTTACTGTAAAATAAGAACAACATAGGTAAAATTAAAACTGTCAACAAAAATACAATCTTTCTTGTAGGCATGTTCTTTTTAAAACCGAAATAGCTGTGTTGTTTATGATTATGTCAATTTAGGGGACAGGTATGTTCCAGATCTCCTCACACTTACCATTATGACAATTCGTATTGTATTTAATACATTTTGCTAGATGGCTTGGTAGTGCAATTGCAAACAAACTTAAAAACCGTCCTTGTGCATAGAAATAGTTACATTGGATTGAATTGTCATTCGCATAAAAAATAATTCAATGTACATGGTCGCCTATTTAAGTTACATATTAATTCTCAAATGAAACATATCAAACTTTGTTTATTTATATACCCTATATTGGGATGGGTTTGGATGTTTTACGTTATTTTAAAAATTAGCGAGACCGGTTGCGATGACAGGGTAAACGTCAAAATATCACAATTTGGGAATAGGATACAATCGGTAAAATTACAAATCAGACGACTATATATACCTGGTTTAAACCACCATTTTTTTTTCGAACAATGCATGGACCAATTTAGGAATATGACAATTGTTTTCCAGTCGTTCAGTTGAGTGATACACAGGTAGTCGAGCATTTATGGACTTACCTTGGAGTTCGGTATTTTTGTTATTTTCATACTAGTATCATAAAAGGTGTTAACACAAATAGCAAACGCTAGGGTAAATTCAAAAAGGGGAAGTCCATAAAAACTGACAAAATCAAACGAAAGAATGTATCAACCAACGGGACGGCTGGAAAACAACTATACATTCCTAACTTGGTACAGGCACTTTCAAATAAAAATTGTGGTTTAAACCTGGCTTTATAGTTTGCTAAACCTCCAATTGTATCACAGTTGCATCTAAAGATCTAAGACCTCAAAAAAAGGTCGTTAGTGAGTGGAGACACCGGCAAACATTGTTATAAAACTGACAGACAACATAATTGTGAAAATATGAAAAAAAAATCAATTCGTAGAAAACTGAAGTTAGAGCTATAAAAGTTTTACAAAAAAAAACCAAGGGATACACTATTGTCATCGAAGGTTTAGCGGTTCCTGATCCACCAGTGGCATGTACATTGACATGTCAAAAACTGTGGACAAGTTGTTACGCATATACACGTGAAATATGAAACGTGATGTCGAATACACTCAATCTTAATATTCTTCATAACAGATCGGCTTTTATACATATTTGGCTTAACCTTATCGACATACCATTTCTGAAAGTGAAATATTTATCTTACAAAGCAAATTTGACGACTATTCTATCAACAGATTAAAGTTTATTTAGGAATGGGGTCAATGATATGCATAAGTGAACCCACACTTTTTCTGTTAGTTATTGGTCCGTGTATATTTGCGTCCATTCGTTTTTCGTTTTGAGATATCAACAACAAAAAACGAAAAACGAAAGTGTTTTCATTTTTCGTTTTTGATTTCTCAAAAACCAAAATGATAAACAAAAGTGTATTCGTTTTTCGTTTTTGATTTCTTAAGATATTAGATTATGGTACTTTAATTTTAGTAAAAATATATAACAATTGATATAAAAAGACGAATCTGTGGTGACTTACGTTGTGCTGTAACTGTCAACACAGCAGTTGTGAGAATAAGCAACTTAAGTAACATATTAGCTGTTTTTACATCGTTGTAAACATCTTCTTATCTTCAAATTCTATTCTAAAACATAAAAGACGAGAAATGTGAAAAATGCATAAATGTTTTTTATATGTAATACATACGTAATTTGTATCGATCTGATGAGTTAAGCCTTTACAACTGATTTTTTTTTACAGTTTGTCCTTATGTTGTGCTTGTTACACCACTGTCCTAGGTTAGGGGAAGGGATGCGCACTCACGAACATGATTAACCCCGTTACATTCTGTATGTGCCTGTCCCAAATCAGGAGCCCATAGTTCAGTGGTTGTCGTTTGTTCATGTCTGTCATATTTGTTTTTCGTAAACAATGTTTTGTTATAAATTAGGCTGTTAGTTTTCTCAATTGAATTATTTCTTATTTTTTATGTTGGGGCCTTTTTTATTGTTGAAGGCCGTACGGTTGCCAATAATTGCTTAAATCCACTTTATTTGAACTTTGGTTGATAGTTGTCTCATTGGCAACCATACCAAATCTCCTTATTTTTATACATGTGTAGTTAAGTACGTACAAGGAAGTAAACAGTTCTGTAATACATAGTTAATTAGGCAAAATAGAATGCATAAACTTGAATTATAATGAGATGAAACGGATAAATAGTGGAATAAACACGATATATAATGAATACATTGTCTGTGATGTTAAGAGAAACGTAAATATGCACATTTTTACATTCCTCAAAACGTTTAAAAGGCGTTATGAATTCATACCAAACTACAACATAACAATAAACAAAAGCGAATTTAAAATTTACTGAAAAAAATAAACATACCTTTCACCAGTAATACCGTCCATTAATAAAGTGTATAGAAAATACCGAAAGGGAAGTTTTTTTCCTCTTTAAATGTAAAAATGTAATCGAAACCAATATTTTAACTAAGACCGGAAAAATAAATAATTGTACACACACCATGTATTGTGATTAGACGTATTTTATCCATATCTGATTACCTCACACCTTTTGTCCACAGTTATTATACGTTTATTGATGTTCACAGACGTATGTTTGTACCCTAGAAAAAAAGGGGGGGGCAAATTGTATACTACGGGAGAGGACAAGAAAACAGGTGTGTTACTTTCTACAAAATACGCAAATATTGGATTGGACAAATGAAATTTAAATTTATATAAATTACAAAAATGTAATAAATATGTCACACACGTATTTTTGCTAATAAAAAAAAAAATAAACAGATAAAGATATTGAAGGTTGCATTTTACAAACCAAATTTTGATTATGTATATTATATAATACTCATATGCAGCGTACCTACATATTCCATGGAAAGGATGGGTTTGTTTTTCCATTTGATAACAGGAAGGGGAAATGATGCTATGTTATAATTATACTCATTTGAGTGTACAGTCACTATGATCATCCGCTAATTGATCACCGCTGTCAGAGGTACATGTCCTGGATTAGTGAATATCAAATGTTGTTCGTAGAATGCTCGGAAAACTAAATTGAAACTAAAATGCTTCTCGTTGTTGTTCGCCCTTTTAATTTTCTAATGAGCTTGAATATTAGAATATATAAATTAAAATATCCTACATCCATAAAAAACAATTGTTTCACGCAATATTATCAGATTATTACATGGCATTTTTCATACCAGATGGCTCGATGGCTGATATTGACCGAGGGCTGATAATACATCTGATATGAAAAATGACATGTTATGATCTTTTTATCATATGCTTCAACAATGGAGAAAAATAACAGTTTGATATATTGATCCTTTTAAGTGGTTCTCAAGTAGAAGTTCAAAGAGTGAAAAGTTTACCGACGACGGACGCCAAATGTAATACATCAAATATGAAATCTTTCTATCATATGCATCAACAGAGGAGAAAAACAACAGTATAGTATATTTTTATATTGACGATAAAAAAAATTCAACAAAACATAATGAACACTGTTTGGAAAAGTCAACATTAAAGGCATTTGTAAAGTAACTTGCTAAATTATGCTGGAAACTTTGAAAAATTTATCGCATCATTTTTTTGCATTTTACATAATATATTTTCCTGTTTCCTAATATTTGTTTTGTACCCTACTTTGTTATGTTTTAACTGAAAACGTACCATTGAGGTGTATTTTCCGGAATTTCTCGAGTAAAGACGGAATGCCATGCGATAACGTTACGGAAAGGCATGCAACAATAGCCGGAAGCAGTTGATAAGTTTTTCATATCAGCCCGCTAAGCACAATTTCGGAAAATATGGAAATGACGTAAATTTAATGCTATTATCATACTGTAAAAATTATAAGTTATTTACTCTAAGTATATGATAACTAAACTTCTATATATAATTATAGTTGTGTATCACAACATTCTTTCGATAAAACTTCTTTCCATGCAAATAATTTTACTCTGTGATCGATTCGATTTCATCTTTAACATTTAAACATTAAGCTGACGGGTAAATTTGAAAACAATTGGTCATTATCACACATCTATGGAGAATAGTAAGATCACATATCGATCATAGCACAGACGAAACATGTTTTCGCGGTAAAGAGATCTAAAGGTTCATCCCATTCCTTCAGTTTTGTCTTTCATCTTAATTAGTTTGGTTCTGATATCTTAAATTATTTACGAAAATTGAATATCCAAATACTACCATTAGCAACTATATTTTTACTTACAACATATATGGGTCAAATTGATTAGATGTTAAGAAAGGACTTTTTGTTTTGTTTAGAAATGCATTGTAATGGTTATCCGTTTAAGATTGGTTTTCAGAATAACATTTTTGAGAAAGTTTCAATAAAGTGTTTTAAGAGTTAAGGAAGAGTTGCGGATACAAAAAGCAATGGAAAAGTCCATGCTTTTGTAAAGAAACCCCCAAAAATGATTCTGATCAATAATAAAATAGCAAGTTAACAATTGCATTACATGATTAAGATTATAGAAATTTTTATATAAAATATAATTAAGAGGTTTGGAGGAATTTCGGATACAATTGGGTACCCCGAATAAAGCAATGCTAAGAGGAACCCACAATGCTTTGGGAAGAGGAACCCCAAACATTATTTTGATACAAAAAAATAGGAGGTGCACAATAACATTATGTGGTCAAGATTTTTTTAAAGTTGCAATAATTTATAATAAGGGGGTTTAGAAAAGGTTGAGATTATGAAATGGGTGCAAACCCCCAAAATAAGGCAACGTCCCTTGAAAGTTCAGGCTTGCTAGAAAAACCCCTAAAATGATGTTGTATCAGAAAACTAAAGAAGAGGTGCGCAATAGCATTTATAAGGTTGAGATGATGAGAAAATTACATTAATTCATGATTAGGGGTTAAGGTGGAAAGCGGATAAATACAAATGTGTACTGTTGAGTGCAGATACGACGAAATCCATGTATTCAAAAAGTAAATTCCCGAAAAGAAATAGGTGCAAAAATACAAAATAAAAAAAAATATTTGGAAGTTTCACAAAATTCTGTAAAGCACTTCAGGAGCAGTTGCGGTCACAAAAGTGGGCAGAAAGACGAACGAAAGGACGGAAGAACAAACAGACGGACGGACTCCCTCATCACTGTATGCCAAAATATCTACAGTTATCGTATGATTAAACAAAAGTTAGCATACGAGGTTTGAAATTCCCCCCAAATAAAACATCAAAATTGTAACACATAAAAAAGTAAAATAACAAAAATACTGAAATCCAAGGAAAATTCAAAACGGAAAGTTGATTGTCAAATGGAAAATCTAAAGCTCAAACATCAAACGAATGGAAAACAACTGTCATATTCCTGACTTGGTACAGGCATTTCCTCATGTAGAAAATGGTGGATTAAACCTGGTTTTAAAGTTAGCTAAACCTTTCACTTGTATGACAGTCGCATAGAGTTCCATTATATTGACAACAATGTGTGAGCAAAACAAACATACTTAATAGGTAAAAATGTAAAAAATTGGGGTACAGCAGTCAACATTGTGTTTTAATCTTAATCACTATAAAAACAAACAACTATGTCAACAAAGAAAACAAAATGGCATATAGACACTCTATAGACAAAGCACATAAGCAAAAATGAAAGAAAAGATAAAAACAATGACCAAAGTACAATAACACAATGGAGGGATGTATAAATACCCTATCACACGTATTTAAGATGACAAACAACGTCAGTACATCGATTCTTTTATACTTCAAGACCATCATGTATAATTTGAGAAGTTGATACGCAATAGTTATCAAAAATGTCTTGGTATCTTCCGATGAAATTTAAAAAAAAAAATAGGACGAGACGTGCTTTGACATAACCTTGGTTCATCAACTTTCTGCTCAGACACTGGTGAAGTTTTATAATGTCTGAGTAGCAGCTTCAAGCTCTTGAATACCGAATGAGCTGGGAAATGTATATCCCATATGCAGGTGAAGTTGGTATATTGCTGCTAAGGTGGGGGAAATTTATAATTTCAAAATTAGAATCGTCTTGTTTTCTGTAGATTCTGGTACTGAGATGACCGCTTATGTCAAATTCGAGGTATAAGTCTAAAGATGAAGTAGAGGAAGCCGTGTCTGTTGTTTCTTTAATTTCTAGTTCTGGAGGAACCCAATCAGAAAAGTTTGGATTGTTAATGGAAAGAACGTCATCAATATATCTGAATGTGAAATTAAATGATCTGGCTTCTTTGATCTTCTTATTTTTGACAAGTGTCTGAAGGAACTCCGACTCATATGAAAATAAGAAGAGGTCGACAAGTAGAGGCGCACAGTTCGTTCCCATAAGAATGCAGACAATTTGTTGAAAAAGTCTACCTCCAAATTCAACAAGTATGTTGTCAATAAGAATTTCCAGCATACTAATCACTTGTTCCTCAGTGTAGCATGTTTTTAAATTTTGGTCACTATTAACGTAATATGCCGTATGAAAAAAAAAGTATTTTCACATATATTTTCTCTAATAATTCTATTAACTATGTATTGGATTCGAAAATGGATAGCCATTTCTTCCCTTTTTGACTTCTGTTGCTGTGAATCATATAGCTTGGTTGGATTTTCCTCTATTGTTAAATCAATTTTTTTTTCTATTAAATACTAACAATTAGCAATATTTTTAATATTTCAAGGTTCTTTTCACATACTTTTGTGCACTTAAAATAATATTAATATTTGGTGGTACTCCTTTATATTAATGGAGACGTCTTTATGTAGTGGGATATATTTTCCTTATGTGAGAACAATGAAATAAAAAAATGATAAGCCGATGTTTAAATAAATCGTAAGGCCATGTATAATACAAAAGAATGGAATAAGAGTCACGTAATCGAAACTTGTTGATCTATTTAAGTTTAAAAAAAAGGTATTTAAGTTTTTACAATGAAATTCAATTATTTCACATACTATCAATTTAAGTGTGCATGACACATGATACTTGAATATTAGTGGAAAGTCGAACAAATAAAACATTAAGTTGCTTTCAACTAAGAACAGGTAACATAGGTTTTAGAAGATGCAGCTATAGTTTCAAAGTTCCTCTTAATACCACTGAGACAATCTGACTTCACAAGACACACTTGTCAATCAATTCTAAAATGAAATAGTAATTTTATTATTAACAATTCTTAAATGCTTGAACTGGCCGCAAGGTCAAACTTTAAGAGTTTTTTTCAGTCGTTCATTACATGGTCAGTATAAAAATAACTGCGTCAGCCTAAGTACTGTGCTGTATTATTTCTTAGCAAAATATTTAGTAAAAATAAAAATATATTTTAAAACTTGATAACAAATCTCTTTTTATTTGGTTAATGGGAAATGAAGGTAAAAACATTTTGACAATAATTTGTCAATTATTAGAGGTGTTAAATAAAAACAGAAATACAATATTAAATAAGATTACTTAATAAAGAGTTATAGATATATACAGATCTGTATGATCATAAATTCATTTACGTTAGTCGTTATTTACATGTAATTGATAATGATAATACTATGAGGTGTGCTGTCCAGTAAAGGGTCCAGAATAACAAACAAAGAGTCACATTATATATGTTTATTACTTATTTCGTTTACTTTGATATTAGATGTTAATCAATTAAATCAGAACTAACCGTGTTATATACTCTGTTTAACCTATTTTTAATTTACTTTTATATTATGTTTGAAAATTATATTGTAATTATTCTGCTCATTTTGGGTACCGTGATTGACAAATACAGTATTTTCAATAATTATAAGTCAGAAGATCCTTCGGTTTAATTCTGTACTACTCGTTTTCAGTAGTGTTAATGTTAGGTAAACAGATAAGTTATTTATAGTATAGACAAACTTAAAGATTGTTTCCCTTTATTGAAGTCAATCACCTACCAGGTTATTTTCTGTCAATAATAACAAAACATTACACCCGACTGCACACTTGATACATTTACATACTAAACAAGTTGAAAGTTCGATTGAACGTGTCGGTCTTGTTATATATTCATATCACATTAACATATTCTCGACTTGATGTGCATGTAATATTTGCCACTGAACTGACATCAAGCCATCACCATTATTAATACAGGCTATATTGTTCACAACAGTGGGTCAACAGCTCCTTTTATAACGAACACAAAAATCTGTTCATTGGTTTGCATTTTGATCTGATTTTTCATTTTGTTGGACAATACTTACATTTTTTTTCAAAATTCAACCAAAATGAAACTATAGACATGTGGTATTTTATAACGAACACAAAAATCTTTTCATTGGTTTGCATTTTGATTCTATTGTTCATTTTGTTAGACAATAATTATATTTTTTTTCAAAATTCAACCAAAATAAAACTATAGACATGTGGTATGATTGCCTATGAAATATATATCTATCAAAGTTCAAAAGAAGTGGATGTAACAGTAATAGCCAACCGTGCTGCCGTCAACAATGAGAAAACCCTTACCGTCTAGTCGGCTATAAAAGGCCCCGAAATGAAAATTTTGAAACGGCCTAATTTATAACAAAACAATTTACGAAAAACAAATAGAATCATGTGCAAAACAGTGTAGCCGAGACCATTGATTGGCGCGCTAAAATTTCCCATTGACTTGGTCAGATTAGGTGAACGTTCGTCTGTAACGCCCACAACTCACGACGTATTTATTATAGACATTTAAACTGTGGGGTCACCAAAGGGTCTAAACGCCTAAATAAAATAATTCGAAAAACTAATCAGGAATAACCTTTGTGTTTTGATTTATATTGAATACTTAAACGTTCTTTACTTGTGTTTTTGTTATGTTTTGATAATGAATTTTTATGATATCGGACGTTCTTTCAGCAAAAAAGGATTTAACTGGCTTTAAAAGTTACAATGGATGTGTTGAGTATTACCTTTTTTTCGGACGTCAAAGCGATTTAACAATTGCGGTTGTCCAATTATGTCATCTTTTAACTTTTATCTGGTCAAAATTTTATTTTAGAACGAATGCATGATCAACTTTAAAAAGTGTTCAAACACAAAACATATAGACAAAATATACTTCTTTCCTGTCGTTTTCGTACTTGCAAGTTATTAGACAGTAAAAAGGCTATTTGGATCAAGCCTTGTGAAATATGCATTTACGTTTTTGAATAGGTACAGTCAAGTTTAGCGATTGATAATTCATTGATAACATTCTGGCGTATCACAAACAAACAACTTGTAACGTCTCATTTCATTGGCCGAAAGATTTAAATACAACAACAATTGTAGTGTGCACGTGAATTGACACAGGTGACCGACAATGGAATGTACTACGTTACTACGAACGTAAAAAACAATGATTTTTTGTCGAAATAATTAAATAAGTATTTTGTGAATTTCAAATAGTGGGGTCGAAATATTATACTAATAATTTGTGTTAAGTAATATTCTTTATGCATGCAGCACTTGTACCGCACTATGAAAAATATAAGGATAAAATAAAATACATGTGCCGCTTTTATACGGATGAATGTATGAACCACTTTAATTTCTTTCATATTGACGCTAGGTTATTATCCTGACAATGTCGTAGTTACTTATAATAAGGATCTCATAATACTGATCCATTTCAAATTTATGATGGGTTGCACATTCCTCTTTTATTGTTGTCATGCTATAAAACGAAAATAAAGTAGCTAAGCGTTTGGTTATTCCGAAATGACGTGTCATAAACGAGCAAATTGTCCCCGAAAGATCGTATCATGAGTGTTCGTGAATATAGATGTGCTATGCAATGTACTATCATGGTCACCACGAAATTCAAATGAATTCAGTGAAGGCATGTTGGTGTAAAAAGGTTTGTAATGTTTCATCGGCGAAGATTTTATTTTTGCATGTTTGGAACTAAAAATAAATAAATACTTGTGAGAAATGTCGTAGTTTATAAGGAACTATATAAATGTACTGTTTTCGATTTTAATTGGTTGAAAATTTATCCTTTAATTTCATACCGTAAGAATAGAGCTTGGCATAACATTGTTGAACTATCCGCCAAAGTAACGTGTGGCATGCGTGCGTATTAAAATGAAATACAAAATCATACATGTATGATAAACTTATAAACGAAATATTAAGAAATTAAGGATGACTACTGTAAAAGTATGTACAAAAATGGAGTCACCTTTTATCAATACATTTAGTGAATAACCACACTGTTTAAAACTGATTGTTTTCTATGCAACTATTTAAATATTTACAATATATAATTTTCAACCGAGGATAGCAAAACAGTTAATTATAAATTAAGAAAGTATATCGCTGGAGTAAAGTACATTTCCTTCCACTGTGCCATGGTTTGCCATCTCCATTTTTTCTCTAAACAAAGCATGGCTGGTTACATGTTCTGAATTTACTTAGAATTTCGGGATTTTTTTTCAAAATCAAGTAAACTAAATCAGAAAAAAAATCACACTATCCTAAAACTTATGAAAGAATATGAATAATGAACATGACAGTTTATAACACAAACCCATTTACTATAAAAATCGAGCAATATCTTTAGTATGTAATTTGGTTATATTTGTAGTTAAGTACGGTTTCGTTTCAAGTACAACGTTAATTCATCAAGTCCATTGAATAAAAGATAAGGCAGGGTGAGCAACTTGATAAAAAAAAGGCAGGATAAACTAAAAAATATAGTCAGGACCTAACAGACTGAAAAATAGAAAGACAGGACAGAGATAACAACTAAAAAAAATGCAGGACAAAATGTTTCATCCAAGTCCCCCACCCCCAATCAAAATAAAATGGTAGCTCCCTTAATCCAGAACCAATTGAGAGGAGACAGTTGAATTAAATATTTCGACGTAACTGTTAAGATTAAAGTTTAAAATTTTACATGCACATGTATAAAAGCTAGAATTGCCATGGGATAATCAAAAACACAATCATGTACGTGAATACGACGATGGAAGTTTTTAACGACCTTGACCGGCTACGTGAATACTGATCAGTCCATTCAGCTTTATAGTACGCGTGTTCTATTTTCGCAGGTGTGAGGTCGAAGGTTTGAATTGACCAATGAAAACGATCGTTCCTTAACGAGTTAATCTAATAAAGTTTGTTTGACTGATTATGTTGCACGACCTTTCGCTAAGCTTGGCCGCAGTTCAGTATACAATGTATAGTTTGATGATCTTTTCTGCTAACTGCTATACTTGTGAAAAACCCTTGGCAACAGAAACATATTCAGCTTTTTTTTTAATCGACCCAATTTACATAGTAATGGACGACTTCGTACATTTTATGATCGCAAATAAAATATGTATATAATATACTGTGCACTGTAGTTCGTATATATACTGAGACCCTTTGGCAACCCCACAGTTTAAATGTTTATAATAAATACGTCGTGAGTTGTGGGCGGTACAGACGAACGTTCACCTAATCTGACCCAGTCAATGGGATATTTCAGCGCGCCAATCAATGGTCTCGGCTACACTGTTTTGCACATGATTCTATGACAGACAATAACCAACGATAACCAATGAACTACAGGCTCCTGACTTAAGACAGGTACATAAAGAATGTGGCGTTGTTAAACATGTTTGTGAGCGCGCGATCTACCTTCCCCCTAACCTGGGCAGTGGTGTAACAGCACAACATAAGAACATTTTGTAAAAATCAGTAGAAATTGGTTGAACTTAAAAACACCAAAAGAAGAGTAACGGTAACCAGCTCTCTCACAAGCAAAAAATACTTAGCTGTCAAATATAAGGGCTTACACCACAAGAACGGGGACACATTCTACAGCATCCACATAGCTCGAGTTACAATCCCTGCAATCAATTTAAAAATAAGGAGATGTGATATGATTGCCAATGAGACAACTATCCACCAGATTTCAAAAGACAGTTCTGTGCCGTTTTAGACATTTAGTCTTTAGTTAAACTTATGTATATGTTCAAAAATACCCCTAGCAAAAACAATGCACTAATCTGTTGTAAAAGCCGCAAGGTACGCACACGAGCTGTGTGGTATTGCTTTTTTTTTAATTGCCCTTGGTTGAAATATATTATGTTGCATGAAATCTGTCAAGTCTTGTTCAAGCACTTATTCATGGATCTCGAAGTAGTCCATTCTGACGACGTTATTCTTTCTACTAGCATGGACTGTTACATTAATTAATATTGTGATACATACGCACGTTTAAAGTTCCATCCAGCATGTCTTTTACTATATTCATATCACATTAACATGTTCTCGAACTGTCATATGTGTAATATTTGCCACTGAACGCATAACATCAATGTGTTATCATCATCATTACAGGCTTGGAGTTATATTGTTCAAAACAGTAGGTCAACATGAAGTATTATGTTTTCCAGCTCCATACATAAAAACACAAAAAACCTTCCTTTTCATTCGGCCTGACTATATGTATTATGAATAATGTATGCATGTTCTGTATCACGTTCACGTACAATATTTATAATTTATAAGCATGTTATAACATTATTGAGAATATCTGTACGTACCTATAGATAAATTAAAAATGAAGCTGGTGAAGAAAAATATTTATTAAAACTATACTTAGAAAAAACAGAAATGCAATTTGCAAAATAAAAAAAAATTAAAAAAGAGACTGGTATACATGAAAATAGAATTTGTTTTAACATAACTTGTAGTGAAAATAGTTTTATTGAAGAAGAAAATCGGGTTTAATTGAATTATCCGGGATATGAAGAATTGCGTTGTTACTTGTTTAATTTTATCTAGCACCTGTATGTAATGAAAATTTTATACATTTGTCTGGTGACAGCAAATGTATTTTCATTTACAGATGAAAATATGTACTTTTATATTGCCAAATTAAAATCTTAAATGGCATTTTAATGAAAAGACTGTTTTGTATTGCTGATTTAAATATTGCAGATTCTTAAAATTGTCTCAAATATCTTTTCAGAGTGGATCATGTGGTTTTTTTTTTTTATGTCTATGTTAAGATATTTACTATTTGTATGTTTTATAGAATAAGAGATGAAATTGATTAATTTAAATAAATTATTGTGAAAAACGACAAGCGTAAATATCATTATGATATCTATTTTTTATAATTATATTACGATGACATGTAAGTATAATTAGGATTATGATACTATTTCCTTCGTGTTATGAACACGTACAACGTTTTCTATCATGGGAATATTAGAAGTTCCCATGGGAAAATTATATTAAAGTTCCCATCGGAAAAAGTACGTTTCCCATGGATATTTAAAAGTTCCAATCGGAACTTTAATGTTCCCATGGGAAAACAAGAATACTAAAAGTTCCCATGGGAACAATTTTTCTTCCTATTGGAACAATTTATCTTCCCATGGGAACAATTTTTCTTCCTATTGGAACAAATTTTCTTTCCATGGGAACATATATTTTACGATGGGAACATTTATTTCTTTTGAATGTTTTTTTCTCCTAGAAAAATTGAAATTTGTTGAAAATACAGCATTTATGTTAAATTATTGCAGTAAGCAGGTTTTCTACAAAATATCAATATGGTTTTGTATCGAAAGCTGCACTCAACATGCAAGTTCCATAGAACTATGATTATCCAGTTAAATACGAAGCAATGATAAGAAAGTTTTATTAATTAAGTTGTGCGTGTGTGTTGTGATAACAAAATATTCTTTTGCAATATTTATGTACACTTTGATTCTTTCGTTTACCGTAAATTTTATTCAACTGTTACATAACTATAAAATTGTATATCCTTTCAAATGCTGACTGCATGATTAGAACTGTATGTATTAAAGGCATTATTTTGTCATGGAAGGATTTCAAATACATTATTTGCATTGAACTGTATAAAAATTCCTATCAAAACCTCTGACAAAATGTTTGTCACCAACATTATTTGGAAATAAAATGAATAAGAGGAGATAAAGGTATAAATCAACAAGACCGCAATCCAACAACACAAAATAGCTTTTGTATCTGTTTAAAAAATACCAATAGTTCAAATAGAGACATTGACAAAACTACCATCAACACTAAATACTAATAGAAACATTAAAACATGGCAAACGATAACACTGATTACCACCGGCAAAGTTCCAGATTGGGGACAGGACCATAAAGATATGTTGGGGCTAAACTTCTAAAATTCTGATAGGGAATCAATTTATCTATATAGCCTGTTTGTGCTGAGGCGGCATAAAGCAACCACCAAACAATCCGTTATTGGTTGAACTTGGTTTCAAATGGCAAATAAGAGGAATTTAAAGCCTTGAAGAAAAAAATTCCAAACAAAAAAGTTCAATAGTGATGAGTAGTTTGAATTAAAAAAGGAGATTTTAGGAAATGACAATATTTGATTCTGATTTTGTAGGTTTTCTCTTGATTAAACCAGAAAGTTGATAAAATATAAATTTGAATCATACTGCACAAACTGTTTATAAAAAAATGATAGCAATACGTGAGTGCTCATTTGTGCGAACTCGTGTTTGTGAAGTCGCGTTATATTTCAAAGATTCACTATAATTGTTAAGGTATAAACGTTATAATCAGCTATCATTCAATTTATCACATTCAATATTTTGAAAACATTTCATAGATGACAGTTAAATTGATTTTCTTTTCTTTCTTTTGTGTCAATCATAACTTAAGGAAACACGTTTATTTATGAATTAAATGAACTGATTACCGGTAACTATCTTCCTTAAGAAGTAGAAATACACCCATGACAAAATGTGGACATGGCATATATTTACAGAACATACGTGTAAAAACCATTGCCTACGTTTGTATCGTTGATAATTCCAGAAGAAAAAAGTTATAAACAGTAATGTACACTGTAATTGTTTCCACTAGATATTCTTTTAACGGAGATACAAAAGCAAATTTAACAAATCTAATCCGAAAAAGGAGCGGTAATGCTGGTAACTTTGTGTGTGCAAATAATAGTCATGTCCACTACGGTGTTAAGATGTCCAGTAGCAAATATTTCAGGCATTTTCACAGCAAACATGAAAACTCAGTAGACAGAAAGAAAGGAAAGGAAACCTTCCACTTTAAAACAATTGATTGATTGAATGATTGATTGATTTGTGTTTCACGCCACTTCAGCACTATTGTGCTATTTTATGGCGGTCAGTTTGTATTGGTGGCGGAAGCTGGAGTACCCAGGGGGAACCACCGGCCTTCTATAGGAAAGCTGACAATCCTAGTCAATTAAGATTGGAGTCTGCCACATGCAGGATTCGAATTCACAACCTCAGAGTTGACAGGCTAGTGATACAGTAGTTTGACTACTTAAACCACTCGACCACCAAGGCCCCTCTCTAAAAACAAGAGAACTTTTTTTTTAAAATGAAAACCAAAAGGGGAAGCAGCAGCAACTGTATGTACACGTGCTTTTCGTTTTACGCCCAGATGAATATGAAAAACGATTTGATACTAATATTATTTTATGCATTTATGAAGAAGTAGGACCAATTTTGAGATACAAATGCAAATTTAACGAAATCTAATCCGAAAAAAAGAGCTGCATTGGTGGTTACGGTGTTTGTTCAAATAATAGAGATGTCCATTACAGTGTTAAAATGTCCAGTAGCAAATAGTTCATGCATTTTAAAAGAGAGCATGGAAACTCAATGGACAGAAAGAAAGCAAAACTTCCTCTTTTAAAAAAAAAGTATCTTTTAATTTAAAGATCAAAAGGGGAAGGAGCACTTGCTTATCATTTTACGCCCTAATGAAAATTGAAAAAGATTTGATACTAAAAATGCGTTCCGTTCTGCATCTCGAAAGAAGTATGACCAACCTTTTTCTCATTTATTCACCGATACGTACGGTCATTTTCAAAGTCTTTGAACTTTTGAAAGAATTCAAAGTATTCCAACTCCAAGTCTGAACGTTTGGTTTTTGAAAACTTAAATTTTCATTTTGATTATGAAAAGATGTGGAGTACACGTCATTGGGATACATTTCAACATTATACAGATGTCTTTATACTAAATATCAAAATTAAGCTCTAGAATTTGCCTAGTCTATAAAGGTTTTTTGTTGTTGAAGCGCTTTCCACCCTACATCTATCGTCGTGGATACATGTATGCATGAAATATATGCCACTGGATATTAAGCAACTATCAACCAACAACCCATCCTACATCTATTATTATCATATTCAAAGGTAATAGAACTGATAAGTAGAATATAGTTCCTATTATTATGGTGCTATCATAAATTGGACTGGTCACATTAGCAAGTCAATGAATAGTACAAGCAGTCTTACTAGTAGTTTTCAAATTAACTACAATGGGTTTAGTCATTATCTGGCTTAACAGAACGATGTTAAGCTATGTTGAAAATAGTTTTTCTTAAAAATTGAAATCATCACCCTTATGGTTGATTTATTGATTGTTTGTGTTTAAAGCCACTTTCGGCACTCTTGTCTTTGTTTATAGAAGAAGCCGGAGTACTCCGAGAGAACTACCAACCTTCGAAGGATAGAAAATAATGATTATCCAATACGATTAAAATTAGAGTCGAACGCACCTACCATGATCGAAAGCGGGGGGTTCGAACTCATAGTGTTGATTGACAAGTGATCAATGTAGATATCTATATACGCCTTAAATAATTTTACAAAACAACACCAATTTAAAAAAAGGAAACAGGAAATAAAAGTAGAAATTAATATTTCGGATAACTGAATCTTATCAACTTATTCTGAATTTACTTAAACAATTTTGAAAGTAATACAAATCAAAAACCGAACCGTCTTATAAATGAGACAAGTTAATTGTATAAAGTAATACATTTTTGTACTTAAACGAACGTCAAATATATTTTCTTTCAAATTCCGTGATCGTACCTATTAATTTGAAAAAATATTTGTTAAGATTGGCAACGAAAACCGTTTTTTGAAAATAATACTATTATCACAAACACGACATATGAATGTGTATAATTGTGTAGTAAATAATAAACATCGATGAATTTGAATAAACAGCGACTTTTAGAAACTATAAGCAGACCAAATGAATATTTTAGTTAATGTATTAAACGAAATCTATATATCATAAGCATTTGTTATAATATACATTTTTATTAATATAAATACGTTTTTATGATTAAAAGTACAAAATGTAAAACTGACCTTACCTTATAAAATATGTTATTAGTTGAGAGAATACACAACTGCAATTAAATCCTAAAAAGATATTTTTAGATCAATACATCTGCACTTTTAAAAAGGAGTATGAAAGATATCTTAAATCTGTATTCAGGTGTGATAGTTCCCATTAGGCAATTCTTCCTTGTTGTGTAAACTCATACGGGGAATTCACTATATCTTTTAAAATGGATTACTTAAATTAAATTATCTGTTTTCTTTTAATAGTGAAATTCACATCCTACTAGTACATTTTATGTTTTTAGTGTAAATTTAGTTAAATGAAAATAACAAATTGAATGTAAACATCGCTTTAAGTCTCTACATGTTTCAAGCTCAAACTCATAAATTTATTTAATTTAGTTTTTCAGTATGCATGTAAATTCAATATGGTGTCAGATGTGACAATTACCGAATATGTGTTTTTTTCGTTGTTGTGTAGAAAGTTTATTAGTTCATCATATAAAAATGGGCCGTTTTAATTTGTATTCTTTCAACAGTAAAAATTAAAACTGATCAATCCCATTCATTAGTTTAAAGTTTTTCCAATATATATTTTGATATTTTCAAATTTGTATATAAGTAACATCAGCGGTATTTTAACCAGTTCAGGACCGTCATTTGGAGAGCCATATATATAAGTATCCGTAGAAATGAAATTACACTATCTAATGAACACACTAGTGATATCTCTTTCGTTTGAAACATCATTTTTGAGAGAGAGAGAGAGAGAGAGAGAGAGAGAGAGAGAGAGAGAGAGAAATTTTGCAGAATACACTGTTGTTTGGATGGCGACCAAAATCAGAGCATTGCAAATGTTAATCTGAATAGTTAATTAAGAATGAAAAATACTACAATGTTATAAGCATTGTAAAGATGTATTTCAAATCCTAAATGCGTTTCTTTTTATCAACACAAAACACACCAACGGCGCTCGAATTAAATGGTTAGATAGCCAGATCAAAATCGGAATTGAAAAGCAGTGAACACTTATGAATAATGTTAAGCAGAAGGTTGAAAATTTCAGAATATTGCCTTCTGAACTTTACATACAATCATTACCGAGCAGCCATATAAAAATAAGGAGATGTGGCATGATTGCCAATGAGACAACCATCCACCAAAGTTCAAATTAGTTGGATGTAAACAATAACAGTCAACCGTACGGCCTTCAACAATGAGAAGAAACCACACCGTATTGTCGGCTCTCAAAGGCCATGGCATGAAAAATGTGAAACAATTCAATTTAGAAAACTAACGGTTTAATTTATAACAAAACAACTAAAAATAAATATGACAAACATGAACCAACAAGAATCACTAAACTACAGACTCCTGACTTCGGAGAGACACATACATGTACATAGTGTTGCGGGGTTAAACATGTTTTTAAGTGCCCCCCCCCCCCCCCCCCCCCCCCCCTCCTTAACCTGGGACACTGAGACAGTGGTATTACAGCACAACATAAGAACAAACTTTAAAAATCAGTTGCAATGGGCTGAAATCAATAGATTGGTACAAGGCACAAAAATTACTAACATTAAAACAAGACACAAAGCACCGAAAAAGGGATACTCGCAGTAAATGAAAGCTAGTTCAAAGCCAATTACAATTAGGGAATAAATCATGTTCTCCCAGACTAAACTATCAATCAATACACATCCAACGTGTTTAGTATAAAGACGTCACAGTCTGATAATCGCATGACCTTGTGCAATGCCAAAATATAAGTAAACAGAATTGATAGGATGTAGGATTGTTAATTCTCATAACTGTACGTATATAACGATATATATGTAGCTATGTTTTAATTTTTCAAAAACAAAATCAATGTTACTAGTAATACCAATAAAAACAATATTTAAAACTGTTACTACTGTGTTAAATTGATGACAACCTTTAAAAATAAGTTTATTCAAACGTAAGGATCAATAAATTTACATGGATCGTATTTTAATAGATGGGCTTTATTAACAACATCGTCGATTAAAATTAAGATCAGTCAAACTACTTAACCAAATATGTTTATCTATGAAAGAATTTGGTAAAGTATAATTAATAAATTTGTGGTAACAAAATCCCTGACTTAATGATTTATTATTTATACATAAATTACTGTCATTGATATCCAAAAACACGACTACAGACACGGGCAAAGCGAACAAGTTGTGAAATATATACACCGTAAGAAAGGTTCAAAGAAACATCACCGTTCAAAAAGGGAAAATTAACAATCGGGAACGAAAAATCGTCTCTTTTGTCGCAAATTTTTGTATAAAGCTCCCGTGTGCAACAGAAATATCCAAATCAAGAAAGGAAAATTATTGCTGTCTGTATCAGATTTATTTAGAGTAAGTTCCTATGGGTGAATTTCAGCAGTAAAATTAGAAAAATCCTGATTATCTAAGGCAAAAATATTATCAAGATAACGGTAAGAGTTTTTAAATTTATCAATTATATATGTAAGTTAGACGGATCTTTACTGAGTTTTACCATAAACTGTGATTCATAACAATACATAAACAATCCTGCGTTAAAAGGAGCGCAATTGGTGCCCATATGAATACCTTAAACCTGTCGATAAACTTCTTTACGAAAATTGCATAGATGGTGTAAAAAAGAAAATTTGAAGCTTCGATCACCTCATCACAGTTCCAGGAAGTATATCTAGCATATTTCCATTTTTCATTACAGAAGAAGGCTTTTTATGAGTTGCAGGACCATTTAATTAAATAAGAGGACTTCTCTTTGATAAGAGAGGCGAAAGACACCAGAGGGACATTCAAACTCATGAGCCAAAAATAAACTGTCAACGCCATGGCTAAAAAAGAAAAAGACCAACAGGCAAACAATAGTACACAAAATACAACATAGAAAAATAACGACTGAGCATCACGAACCCCACCAAAAACTGGGGGTGATATCAAGAGATCCGGAAGGGTAAGCAGATCCTGCTCTAAATGTGGCACCCGTCGTGTTGCTCATGTTAGTACACACCCGGTAATAAGGCTAATTCGGTAGGTCACATTCGGGAAAAGGTGGGACGGGATTGTTGTTACGACATTAGGAACATATCCGCTATCATCTGTGAAACGGATACTCCATAACGATCAACCAACTCGTGATGGCGTCCGTGAAACGTACGAAGAACTAGAAACTCTTGGTTTAATAGCTTCCTTGTGAGCAGCAACCCTCTATCAAGAAATAATGATAAGAAATACAAGCCCTGGAATGTCGTATCAACTGGGAGATATATACTCCGTATGAAGGCGCTGCTGGAATGTTGCTACATAGAAATTAAAAGTTCACAATTGGGAAGCTGAAATCATCTCTTTTGCCGTAAACTTTGTTTCAACCTACCCTCATTGTCAATTTCTAGATGTAAGTCAAGATATGAGGCAGACTTAACTGTATCTGTTGTATCCTTTGTCTCAAGTTCGATGGGATAGATGCGTTCAACATAGTCACCAAATTTTGAATTAATTAGTGAGAGAACATCATCCATATAGCGGAAAGTAAAGTTAAAGGATACCACTAAACTAACTTCTTTTCTTTCTTCCTAAGAAGTTTCTGTATGAAATCAGCCTCATATGAATAAAAGAACAAGTCGGCAAGAAGAGGGGCACATTTTGTTCCCATGGAAAAGCCGATTGTTTGTTAAAAAAAAATCAAGATTTGTGTGGTAGTGTAGTGTACAGAGTAAACAAAAATCATACCTGTCAACTGAATTGAGCGGACAATCAAAAGCACGTTATTTATCCGTATCATCCAAAGAGGTTTTGACACTCAAAAATATTTAATTCAATTATTTTCATATGCTTTATTTCAAAAAATATAACAACTTCTTTAACATCCAACATTCGCAACTCCTCCTAAACCAGCAAAGGGGTTATAATAAATTTTTCACGGATTCTTTATGAAATAATACCTTGTGCACCTCCTATTTTACTGTTTGATTAGAACGATTTCTTGGGTTTCCCATACAAAAACATGAGCTTCGCTCTTTGAAATTAAAGTGGGTTAACAGTGAATAGATTTCAATCAGACTTTTGCAGAATATTCATAACATAAGGCAATTGTGTTCCTCATATTTTCCTTTTTATCCGAATCATTTTGGGGTTCTCCTTAACAACGCATGGACTTTTCATAAGTGTTTCTCGTTTCTTGTCTTTCATATAGATACAAAAAAAAGGAAAATCAAAAAAATACTGAACTCCGAGAAAAACTCAAAACGGAAAGTCCCTAATCAAATGGCAAAATCAAATGATAAAACACATCAAACGAATGGACAACAACTGTCATATTCCTGACTTGGTACAGGAGTTTTCAAATGTAGAACATGGTGGATTGAACCTGGTTTTATAGCGCTAAACCTCTCACTTGTATGACAGTCGCTTCAAATTCCGTTATATTTACAACGATGCTTGAACAAAAAAGACATAATAAGTAACATTGTCAAAATATGGCTACAGCAGTCATCACTGTGTCACAATATCAAAACAAACAAACATTTAACAAAAAAACACAAAAAGCATCTATCAAATTTAACAACCACATTCATTGCTTACTCATATATGTATTTTAAATCAACCCATAAAGGATTGAAGTATTTAAAGTCCTGGGACTGCATTCACATCTACTCTTAGTGTAGAGTCGCGTGTTTGACGCCAGAAAATGTAAACGTCACACAGGAAGAAATATAAAATAATTTTGTCGTTCAAAGTATTTTCAAAATTATAATTTCACATGGGGAATGGTGGTATACAGGGTTGAAAAATCAAAAGTTTTTGTTAGAACTAATTTCACAAAAAGACCGAGATTTAAAATTATCCAGAAGTTCTTTGGAATTTTTAAGAATGCACATATGGTTAAAACCACTACGCGAGTAAAATAATTTTGTCGTTCAAAGTATTTTCAAAATTATAAATTAGACCGTTGGTTTTCCTGTTTGAATAGTTTTACACAAGTCAATTGTGGGGCCCTTTATAGCTTGATGTTCGGTGTGAGCCAAGGCTCCGTGTTGAAGGCCGTACTTTGACCTATAATTGTTTACTTTTACAAATTGTGACTTGGATAGAGAGTTGTCTCATTGGCACTAATACCACATCTTCTTATATCTATTTATCAATACTGAGCAATGTATGTAATTTCTTGTCTTTCAAACCGTCTCTAATATTTGAATGAGAATAACGAATCGGAACATAAGAAGAATTTTTTCCTAAACATTATGAACCTTTATCATGTTTATTACAAAAAGCGTAACAAGACTAAAGTCGTAGATAATACACTGTTATCACAGAGATATGTCTCGCTATTTTGTAATTTTGATAATGCAAATGTTGAAATTAAAATAACAACACTTTAACATGTAAGTTTTGCAAATATTCAAAGTCAACGAACCATGACTGAAGGTACATGGCTAAACAATCTCCATGGAAATGAGATGTGCCCATGCTAATACAACTGCATATCAAATACCATTGACTTATCATAAGTAGTTCCCTTTAAACAAACCTAAACTCAAACAAATACATGTGAACTAAGCACAATTTCAAAGTCAATAAACAATAACTGAGGGGGCGAGGTCAAATAATCTCCATGGTAATGAGAC
This sequence comes from Mytilus californianus, assembly GCF_021869535.1. Lineage (NCBI taxonomy): Eukaryota > Metazoa > Mollusca > Bivalvia > Mytilida > Mytilidae > Mytilus > Mytilus californianus. The sequence continues at coordinate 32,264,237 of NW_026262581.1, forward strand.
GTGCCAATGCTAATACAACTGCATACCAAATATCATTGACCTACCACAAGTGGTTCCCCATAAACCGACCTAATCACAAACTAAAACATGAAAACTAAGCAAAAGTTTCAAGGTCAATAGACCTTGAATGAGGGGGCGGGGCCAAATTATCTCCATGGCAATGAGATGTGCCAATACTAATAAAACTGCATACCCAATATCTTTGTCTTACCACTAGTGGTTCACCATTAACTAAACCTAATCACAAACTAATACATTGTTGACGCCGCCGCCGACGCCGGAAACAGCATACCTATGTCTCGTTTTTTGACTCCGTAAAGAGAGACAAAAACAAGTAACTTCGAAACACATTTTATCTTTGGTCATTTTATCAAATGACTAGTCTGTAAATACACAAATGATATTATAAATGCTTGTTTTCTAGTTTTGCCTCGAGCATTACTGAGGGGATATGAATTATCGAGATGTGAATCAGGTGCAATAAAGGTGTTACCGTTAATGTAGTTTCAGTCTAAGTAAATTTTACCTTGGATTTGATGTAGTAAAAACGGAAAATCCTATTTACATATTTAAAGTAATCAATTGAATCTAAAGAAGTATATTTTATGCAAAAAGGCAAATATAAATTATAAAATATGGACTAAACATGCAATATTTATGGAATTCAGTACAAGACAATTAAATTCCACAATATTATGGCGCTTTCTTTTAGGACAAAAAAACCTATTCCTAATTTTTCACGAAAACAAAGGAACTTCTCTATTCAAAGCATGTATGATATTCATGACTGCCATTCTCTCCGTGTCGACTTGTTCCTTTTTTCATATTAGGGATACGTTAAATTTCAGGAACATTGGTCATACACCAGTTGCAGTCGAGGTCATCATCAATGTTGAATTAGATTGTGCTGTTCATCAGCCAGACATATCATTTCAGTAATTCTCTGTCGGACAATTCTGAGACAAATGCTTTTGCCAAGAAAGGAAGTGATAGAACAGGAAAAAAATAGTTAACACCAAGACTTAAAGAAGATCGGTATACATGTATATTGGCTACTGGCACTGCACGTTCCTAATGAATATTTATTCTGAAATGGTACCACACACAGTTAATATGAAAGTTATGATAAGTGCTATTATTGCCAATAAGACAACAATCCAGCAGAGACAATTGTCATGGATGTAAGCAACTATAGGTCACCATACAGGCTGCAATAACGACCCATCCAAATACCATTTACACTTGATTCTATCATGACGGCCAATTGCCATGGGTGTAGTAAGCCAAAATACCCGGAGAGAATCAGCGAGCCTTAACGGATAATTATTCAAATACAGGACAACATTCTTAAATAAATTAGTTCATTGGAAATAGGCATGATTTATGGCATGTATTTTTTATTTATTATCTGTGAATGCATTCGTATGTTATGTAAATTCAAGAATGAGCAACAGAGGACTTTGTTTATTATTTCTAGACACTTTTAATATATGATGTTCGTTCAGTATAATTATTTTTTTACCGAAAGTGCTATAATACGATTCTGATTATGAAAATGTATTTCAGTCCTAATATTGAAAACCAATGCTGCGTACGTAAGGGACCACTTCAAAAAATCAATCGAGGATAAAAACCTTAATTGAAAAATATTTGTCCTGCCTCTTGAGCGTTGTATCCTCAACAATGATTGATTTATTGTTTGTTTCTTAACGTCCAGTGGCAAATATTTCATGCATGTTCCAGACGAGAACAAATTAACAATACATACAACAGATTGGTTTTTTTTTATGGGTCGACAAGGACGAAGGACTGAAAATTTGTACTTTCACTGGAAAAGGGTAAATGAGATAGACATAAATTTAGCATAGCAACAGGCTACCTACAGAACCCTCAAGTAGCTGTTGCAAGGATTCTTAACATGGTCATAGCAAAATCTATAATGACTGTAGTGTACATAAAACGATCTCTTTAATTTTAAATATATATCTTATATTACATATTTCATCCGTTCCCAGTAATTCTATATTACTTTCATTTTTTTTTTTATTTTACTTAGATTTTTTTTTCATTAAACGAGACAAATCTGTATTGATCTGTAATATATTTCACTGAGTTTTAAAATTGCTTTATAATTATGGTTCTAATGACAAATATACATGATATAGTTCACTTTTTGCATTTTTTTGTTTTTAATGCTCTTTAATTTCATATTTGAGTTGACCTTCAAACTGTTATAATTAAATTGCGACTGACGACACTTATTCAGATGAAATGCACATCTGGCACACCAAATTAAAAGCCTTGTACTTTTGTGTTTTGCTCCAAAAAAGACTACTCTGTATGATGTATTACCTTTTGTTTACATGATAGGCCTAAATACATTCATGATCGAACTTTCATATGTATTGCGTTAACCCAGAAAAATCATTATAGGATAACAAAACTTGCAGCCAGTTTGACAACACCATCCCTAACTATGTGCTGTTTTCCTACATCGATCGTTTGATGTTGTCCCTAGCAGTGGAACAAATAAAAATTAGTAACCATGAAATCTTTAAAACATCTAAATTTTCAAAAGGAAATAGATAAATGCGTGCATACTTAAACAATCATTGTGATCTAAACAATGTCAAATTAAATGCAGACAATAAACCAAAGATGCATAATATATATATCAAGATTGTACGACTTACAGTTGCTGGGATAAAACTTTACAAACATTTCATATACTAAGTACATGTATGTGCAGGTCATTTTGAGATGTGTTTTCGGCAAAGAATAAGTACATTATCGAAAAGGCAAATAATCTGTCACACAACTATATGAAAATTGATGTTATATATAAAGCAGCAATGACTTTGCTTTGCATGCAAATTTCATATATGTTTTCGTCAAATAGAATGTAAATGTCTAACACGGTTTAGTATAATAAACAAATCTTGTTGCAATTTATAAAGTAGCTATAATTTGTACCTGCTGTAAGATACGCCAGAAATGTATTACTGACGGATTGACGGACAATGGTAAACTGCAACATACTTCCTCATTTATACGGCGGTATAAATAACTGGCCATTCCTTGCTTTCACTATGACAAACGGTGAACACCAACTTTCAATTAAACTGTCTTTTCTTACTAGGATCTGATGATTCTACGAATTAGCTACCCTTTCATACATACTGCCGATTTCAATTCAAATTTTATGAGACTTCATGACATGTTAGAAGTGTTGTCTGTGACATTTGTTCGTGACTGGCAATATTCAATCTACACCTGCGTGAGTACCTTAGCTAACCTATTTTAGTAGTAAGCATATTTTGACAATTTTTCCGAGTAGCGTGTAGTTTTTTATTTTTTTTTGTTCAAACTAGTGATCATTATGCTGGTCTTGAACTGTGCAAGTGATTTTTAAATGTTTGTCATGTTCAATACAACTCTAGACAATTTTAAAAGAGAGTTGCCCAAGTAACACTTGATAAACCCAAAAATATTGAGCCTATAGCTGGATCTGTATCATGTGTTGTTTTATGTTACATGTACAACCACTCGTACACCTTTGTGTCTGAGGTTTGATAATAAAGTGTTGTCTATGTTATAATATAATTTTTGTACGTGTATTACTGAAAAATCGGATATTAGTGGTTGGTGTGGTCGTTTTAACTGTCTTGATTTTTTATTTACATTTGTATGTGCTAACTATTTGAATTTGTTTGTATCTTGATAAGGGATCACACTCTAGAACTTCGTTTACTTGAGACGAGGTTGCTATCACAACACAACAAAGAGTTGCTGTCCACAGCCAAAGTTGCGTAAGAAACACATATCTTATTGTTTATTTCAATACCTATTAAGAGTTTTAAAAAAGTATATTACACTTATGTATAGCAATTGATGAGCGTTTGGAAATTGGAAATGAAAAAAAAGATAGTGTGAGTAGTATAATGAGGAAACATATGTTGCGGACAGATATGGTCTCAAGATGCTCGGTCTATAGAACAAATAAAAAAAACGAATATAGATTAACTTCACTTTTGTCTTAATAACAGATTTTTTATATAAATATGTAAAATATGACATTTATGATATAATGAAAACAGAAATACACAAGTTACAGCACAATATACATAACTCAGTTGATACTAATATAAGCTTATTAGATCTGTTGTAGAATAGTACGACTCCCACATTTTCTTTAAAAAAACGGACTTATGTACTTTTTACTTTTTTAAATTTAATTTTAAACCACGATTGTTTTTATTAACCACACAAATAATGTTTCAAAATATAACAAATCATTACCAAAACCAAATGTCAATACTTATTAATTTTTTAATAAGCATTATTAGAGTCAATGTTAAAACAGACCAATTCTTTTGAATGTTGTAAAAGTAGCATAAGTATGTAAATTAATGCACTATTTAAAATTAATCCATAGCCAAAAAAAACATAAAGTTTGTGATTTTCTATTTCAAAAAGTCAAAAGCTATCACCAATCAAAAACGCTAAGTTAACGCATTACCGGTTTTTTCAAACTACTAGTATTAAATCAAAAGTCTGTAACATAAAAAGACGTAACAGAAATGATATAATATAATTACGTAAATATGTATAATGTAATTAGTAAGGAAATGTATAATGTATAATGTATTTTGGCTCTATAATATGAACTATATTTCAAACATGTTATCAATGTTTAACATAAGTGATAAGAATAATGAATTCAGATTAAAACTAAATTTGCAATAACAATTATATACAATGTGTTAATATTTTTACATACTTTAATTGCACGTTAAATATCGCGTCAATCCATTTAGCAAGTTGGTTTTTCATTTGACAAATAAGTTACAAAAATCCATTCATCTAACAATACATTGATGATTGATCCCACCTAATCTATAACAATACTCGAAAAAGTTACTGCCATATACCGTAGCTTACGTATTCATTTATATTTCTGCATGTATAAAAGTAATGATAGTGGAAAAAAACCACATGTATCAACAGTTCTTTGGTATGAGCAAAATTTCTAAATCTAAGAATCATTTGAAGATTCATCCATCAAATCTATGACTTCTTCGAGTTTATTTGCAAATTGTAGGTCTTTGCTTTCTTCCATATCCTCAAAATCATCAATAATCTGAATAAAAAGGAGAATACGCATACATAAGTTTACGAAAATATGAACTATTATTACATACAAAATAGCAAAATAATGGGTACTTTATTAGTTGTTTAATAAGGTATTATATAGTTGTTAACAGCCACTTTATACTGAAATGCATTTTCAGGAATATCTAGCAGCATCAAAAGATATTTCTGTTTTGACAATCTTACACACATTCCATTTATTAACTTGGAATAATGAACTGTAACGAGAGACATGCAACTTAACACCTAAGAAAATATTTTAAATGAAATGACAGTAAATTGAAACTTTCAACATGCGTATTCAGCAATAGTTAGATTAAAATATAAAATTTTGGCTGAACATTTCCATAATATGATTCGACATGAACTATTCTTAAAATAAATTCGTAACAACTTTGAACTATACCACTGTCCGTTGGAAACATTCACTCCCAAAATTATAACAACTAAATCTATATGTCAATAGACCAGTATCTGAACGAAGTATAATATTTTTTTCATACGCTTTAAATTTGAAACCTTTTCACATATTAGTCAATATTTAAAATTTTTTGAAACCTACAAACTAGCTTGTTGCGCTAAGTATGTAAAGGGTTCCTTTTAAGAATCATACCCTATTCATATTTACTTACTTCAGATTTGTACTTCCCAATGAACAAATTATACAGTTGATGAATGGTAGATTGTCGACTGAACTTCAGTTCTGCTTTCTGTGTCTGAAATGGATATATCACACTGTTATATTTGTCTAACCAATATTGATGATAATGTCATATTTGAAAAAAAGAATAATGATTTTGTAGTGACGCCCTCTTCTGACAAAGTACATGTAGTAAAAAATTAAATGTGATTGGAATATCTTAATATAAAAGAGATGTGAGGGTATACGTCATCAATAAAGCAACCTGGTAGAAACAGAATTTTATGATCAATGGTAACATATCCCTTTTTACATGTTAAACTTTTAGTGAAATTAATATATCATGTTTGTTATTATTCAATCGTTTAAATTATCATAATTCTTTCAAACAACTATTAATTATATTACCATAAAAGAACAGAATTGGTATTTGTAAAAGTGTGGATTCGAAACATCATTTATGTTTAATTTATTTTATAATACTGCTGCATCTCGGGATATTTGCGATTTATCTTGTCTATGAGTACATCCATTATCAAATGAAAAAAAAATCAAAATTACTGAACTCCTAGGACAATTCAAAAAGGGGAGTCCATAAAAACTGACAAAATTAAACGTTATCCACCAACAGAACGAGTGGAAAACAATTGCAATATTCTTGACTTCGTACAGGCATTTTTCTGGTTTACTGTGACAATGAGAATGTTATAAATGAAGTTTTAAAATATAAGAAACAGTAATTACGTTTGATATTTCGTCTATTTCACTCCAGAATTCCTTATCAGTCACTGGCTCTACTCGTATGTAGAAAGGGTCGATGAGTTTTCTATATCTTGGTATATCTTTATGGAACAACAATTTCTGTGGAGGTGATTCCTGTTCAATTCAATGGTAAATTATCCATGCTGATTACTTGTACATTCTTTCTTTTTTTTTATACTTTTAATCATTTCTGTTTGTATATATTCTTAAGAAAGCTACCGTTTCATATTACCAGAACTTACAAATTTGATATTAAAAAAACAAACAAACAAACAAACAGTTATCAAATATTATTTCGACTGTTAAGTGCCTTTAGATTATGGTAAATTCTTCTATGCAAAATCGAATTAACTCAATGAATTACAAAAAGAATACAAAAAAAGAAAACGAAAACATTTTCAAACATTTATAATAATTAACACTGAGAAGTTATAAACCTGACCTTGTTTACTTTGTGGGCTGTCTGTGTAAAGCTTTCTACAAACACTTGTCTTAGAATATCCAAACATGGTCCAACATGACCAGGTACATTAACATCAAACAGTATGTCTGGTTTACCAATCAGTGGAGCCCAAACTCGTGTACCATAACTAAAATATGATATATAGTAACGAAGATTTACAATACAAAATATGATGGATAGGGACACATTTTGCTACATAATGGTGGACAGAATATTAGTTTGTCCACGAATAAATATAGAAATTGGTTTAAATATCGCCCTAACAGCATAAACATCATGATGTACATGAACAGTGCAAATAAAAATGAGTAAAACAACACAAGGAGTTAAAAAGTCAGCAAGACAAAAACTGAGAAATAATAGTATAAAACAAAATAAATAAAATAAACTGCAAAAAGTGAAAGAGTTTATAATTAAAAGATGTACGTTAAACACATGTTACCTTGGAATGTAAATAACATATAGTTTCATGCAATATATTCCCGTTATTGAATATGAAAACACACTCACCACTCATTTTTCCATGCTTGTAGAACATCTGGCTCAATTTTATAATCGTTTCCAAATTTGTCTAACATGCAGAGGAAGTATCGAATTGATATTGGTAGTGATTGTGGGTCTATCAAACCCTCAAAAGTAGAATCGATGTAGTCGGTCAGAAGCAACTGGAAACAATACATTAAATATCAATTTTTTTTAAGGTAAATATGAAGAAACATAGTGAATGAGGCAACTTATTTTATAAACGAAACATAGTTCTATGTTTAAATGTCGACCAATATTCCGTATCAGCTATTCATTCTCAAACGTCTTCTAACATGTCTAATATGTCTGCATAGTTGCCATAGTTCAATAAAGAATCTTCTCTTTCAAACGAAAACAATTATTGATTGATTTATTTTTAATAATTTTAAAATTTCACATCCTCATCATGAAATATTTTTCTAAATCAATATCATTAACTATAAGTAAACAAGACTTGTTTTAACATTTAACAGTAAAGATAGATGGATATTTCTCTTATTTAAACATGTCTAACCATCGAAATTTAGAGTAAAATTTTGCAATTTTAGGGTGCTATATTATAGAATTCAATCAAATTTGTTTCATTCTGAAAAATCAAACCATAATCCATTATTAAATACCTTGAACGATACAGAAAACGTCGAAACCAAAGACGGATGATTTCCCTAACTGTTATTGTTATTAAACTAAAATATTCTAAAATGCAGCAGTTACATCTCCCATTCTCTTTTCGGACAAGAATCGCAGGTATCGATTTCGTTATATGTTGATGGACAATTATCAAAATAAATATTAAGATTGAAATAATGATTGGGTGTACACACATACTGTTACAATTCTCTAGAAAAACAACAAGGTATCACAAGAAAAAATTCGAAGAATGCTGCAGTTCTAGAAAGTAACTGTGTCGGTATACATAGTAACTTCATAACAAACAAAAAAATACATTTGAACTCTCAGGCTTTCGAAGAATATCAGAGCATTAACTTATGGCTTGTATACCGCCTGACATGTTTAAGTTGATACACTATTTAAGGGCTGCCTAGATGGAAGCTTTTAACCAAAGAGTGTTTACTGTTAATTACATTTTTGGTACCATTTTTTATCAACAGCAAATAAACATATGTGTCTGCTGACCATTTAATGTTAAAGTTTCAGCCACTTTCTTACCTTGGTATGGAATAATCTATTTAAAAAGATGTCCCCGAAGTCAGACTCTCTATTTGACTTTATGTCATCTGATAGATTTGGCTGAAAAATACGGAACTTCTGTTTATTTTAAATTAGTAAAGTTGTTTCTATATTTCTAAGAAAAATGTGTATTTATCCTTGAATTATATTAACATGCATAAATGACAAAAAAGTTTACAATGTATCAATTGTCCAATAAAACATATATCAAAGTCTCGAAGAGCCATGTTGAACATAACGTTACTTAACAATTGAAAAAGGTCCAGATTTAGAATATAGTTACAAAGAAGTATAAAATGTAATAAATGTGAAACACATCTGTAAAACACTCCATAATGGAAGGTGCACCACTTCGTAATCCGAGGAGTGAATTGTCAGATATATTTGTTAAAAGCTAACAAATGAGGTGTCTACAAAATGTGTACCAATTTTTTAAAGCCTAAAAAAAACACAAGGCCGCCTGTCATCTCCATACTGTAAACAATTTTAGCAATACAAAAAGTCCAAAAAGGCACAATTTTAGTCTTAGAGAACATGATTTATTTATTAGTTTTAATTGAGCTTGAACTAATTTTCTTTAACTGCGAATACTCTCAGATCGGTACTTCGTCTCTTTTATCTTTTTGTTACTTGATTTTGTGCTTAGGTTAAGCCCTTTATTACTGAATTAAACAAGGGGAGATTGAGCAATCACTTTCTTTATATGCCTGTCCCAAGTCAAGAGCCCACAATTCAGTGGCTGTCGTTGATTGCTCTTTTTATGTTGTTTATTTAGATATAAGAAGATGTGGTATGAGTGCCAATGAGACAACTCTCCATCCAAGTCAAAATTTATAAAAGTAAACCATTATAGGTCACAGTACAGTCTTCAACACGGAGCCATGGCTCACACCGAACAGTAAGCTATAAAGGGCCCAAAAATTACTGGTGCAAAACCATTCAAACGGGAAAACAAACGGTCTAATCTATATAAATAACGAGAAACACTTATAAACCACATCAACAAACGACAACTACTGAACATCAGAATCCTGACTTAGGACAGGTGCAAACAAATATTTGTGTATTGTCTGTTAAAATCAGGCCGTTGGTTTTCTCGTTTAAATTATTTCACACATTTTGTCGGGGTGTTGGCTGACTATACGGTAGAGGTTTTGCTCATTGTTGAAGACCGTACGGTAATCTATATTAGGTTTCATTTACGTCATTTTAACTCGTAGGGAAAGTCTCTCATTGACAATCAAACCACATTCCCTTATTTAATACCAACATTACCGATTTCTATGGTTAAGTGAGGATAAAAACTATGAATAAACGCCTGCTTTTAAAACAATTTAACATCGTTCTTACTTGATGACCTTTTGTATCTGACAAATTGATAACGTGATTATTAGGTCACATGTCGACAAAAAACTCATCAAAAATACCAGGGTTATAATTGGCTACATCAGACGCGCGTTTCGTGTTCATAAGACTCATCAGTGGAACTCAAATCAAAACAGTTGGAAAGAAAATCAAATATGAAGTTGACAAGTATAAAAAACAAGATATGAATTTAAGACGTGCTAGGCTTTAGATTGTCATGCCATTCTATGTACTATATAAAAAGTTAACAGTCCGCAGAAATATAGTGTTCATTGGTATTTTATTTTAATGCAGTACGCTAAATGTAAATGGGAAAGCACTATATTGGGTATCCTTTTGGTGATCGAACCAATAATAGCTAGTACACAGCAGCGGTAATTTACAAACTGTTTCATAGTAAGTTATAGTGACAGTATTTACCTAATATGTGGAAGTAAAACATGACAACGTTCAATATGTAAAATTAAAGCAAATGCAGAAAGATTCATCAAATATCCTTTCGGTAAAAGTATAGAAAATATGTAATCGCGAATTCAAAATCATGATTTATTTTTTACTGAGGAAAAAGGAATGAACATTTTCATAATTTCAATTAGTATGCGATTATTACAGTCAAAGCTGTTTTAATTAAGCATAAACACTTATATAATTTAAAACCAATGCATATGGATATTGCACATAGTTAAACCGTCATGAACGTTTTTTTTTTATTATACCTCACTATGTATTTTTGTATAACATCATAGACGGTTAAAATTTCTATTTTAACGAAATTGTCTCAAAAGACTATCAACTGGTTAATAATAAGAGTTTCAAAAACTATTTTCTGTGTATGAACTACAACGTATTTACTGGAAGCAAACACTTTTGCCGTATTTTCCGTACCCCTTTACATCAATTATTGCCCTCTACTTCACTTCTTGAATTAGTTGGTGACCTGAGGGACAATTATCTTTCTATTGTTCTCATAGACAGCAAATAAGTGATAACTATTGATCACTAGACATTAAACAATCAATGTGAAATTCGCATAGCTTTATTCGTTCATTTGGTAATTTGAAACTACATAGAATAAAAGGCAATTTAAAACTATAATTTTTAAATGTACCCCTAGCGTTAACATTCATAATAACACAATATACAGTGTGTTAAAATGGAATTGTAAGGTTTTGCATTCATATATATTTACATTTTTAATCTCATATGCTGTTTAAAGCAACACATGATAACACGTATGTAAAATATGACATATGTAGATAAATTTGATGTAATAATCACTCCATCCAACTTGTTAATCATAAATGAATCATTTATTAGTGTCTAGTGTAAGAATGCCAATTATGTTGATATAAACATAATTTTATAAGGGTATCTAGCAGTAGTAATTCTACGCATTATGTTCGATTAATTTAAATTTGCCATTGCGTTTTTGCCAAAGATATAAGTAAAATACATTATGTTGTAAATATCATTTTCTATTCTATTCTATCGCAAAATGTCATGCTAAGAGAGGCTGTTGCATATATACACATATATATAAATATTTACAAGACAATACTGAGATGAGTAAATTTTCTGTATTATAAAGTTGTTATAATTTTCTCAAGGGCACTTACATCGGAAAGTAACTGCAAAGGGATTTATAATAGAAAATCAAATGTATTATTATTAATTTCAGACAGTCCAGCCCACGCTTTGTGATAATTTTAATATCATGGTGACTGATAGATTTACGATCAGAATCCAAAAAGTGTAAGCACTGTAATTTTTTGTGTTTTAAAAGGAATTAGTAGGTTAAAAAACAGAATATATCAAGTACAATGTATTAGTTTTAAATAAGACAATCACCAGATGATACATAATAACTAACATAATATAAATGTTAATTCCAAGAAGAGTCATCAAACTTACAATATAGTAAGTCAAACGTGTGTTTCGTCTTCATAAGACTCATTATCGGCGCTCCACTCGAACAATTAGAAAGACAACTCCAAAAGGAAATTGAGGGGTTTAGAAAATCAAATATTCTATCTATGTTTGGGGGCGGGAACACGTTAGTTCTTGAGCAAAATGTTTCAACAGTCTTATTTCATTAGCTTGTTTGAGTGTTTACTTGACTCCAATACCCCCAGAGATAAAACGTCCACCCTCAGTGTTATCAGTCCCATGGCTGTAAATAATTCGTCAAAACATTTCAAACAAATAATGTACATGAAATTATCTAACTGTGCATTTTCTTGCATAAGCATGGCTAAGGCCGTCTATGGCTAGGGGGTAAAAAACACGTTTGATAAAAATTCAACATTTTATGAACGGTTAGTTCAGAGACAAGAACAAAATTGATGAGGTGTCGTGTCAGCAATGGTTTGACAATTACTAGGGATGAAATCTCCATTAGTAGTGCAATCAACCCAGATATTATTAAAAAGATATAAAACAAGAACAAATCCTTATGTTACAGAAGTGATGAAAGTCTCTACAATTGAAAGTTGTAAAAACGATACTATTGTAATAGCTAAATTAGATAAGCATAATATTGCAGCAGATGGTCTGAAACTATACACACAGCATCACATCACTCTACTTACCGAACATGTTTCCTTTAGAGAATTATATTGTATAATATTATAAACTCGCAATTAACAAAACTGTAAAAACTATTATACAAATTTTGAAACAAACTTATGGATATCTTCACTTACTAGTCATTTGTACCTTCAGGCATTAAGGTATCACTTTGATATTGCCAATGCAGTCACGTACAGTCTTTAAAAATAATGTTGAAGACATGTACATGTATGTATACATATTAAACAGACTACCAGAGAGTTATTATCGATGTGCAAAAATGTATATGTATTTAAGCATTTACAACTACCATCTATAAAAAATCAGATAAATTTTTCTGCACAACTTTTCTTCTTAAAGGAAATTTAAAAAATCATTTAAAAATTTGGGAAATTTCTTACGGTTCATTGATATCATTATCTTAGGGGATAATACATGTAATATGAAAGTCTTAATACTTATGATGATATTAGAAAAGTTGACCAATGTTTAGGACTGTACTTGTTTGTATCTGATCATTAAGACACACAAAAACACGTTGACTTTAATGTTGTCAAAAATACAAAATATACATTGTAAATAAAACAGAAGTTAATATACCAAGTGCCATTTGTGTGCTTCTAGTTCCTCAACTCCACTTTTGTCCGGCATTAGTAATGTTATATCCTCTGACGTGACACTTTCCGTGCGAAGTCCAGTTGAATTCACTAGCAAATAAAAATAAGGACTATAATTCATGTAACTTTAATTCGAAAATCATTTTCACCATTCAAGTCTAATACAATTTCAAAATATACGATCCGCATCTTAAGGAACTATTATACAATCTATAGTAATATGTCTTCAGTAAATGATTCGATACTGTAAAATTACGTCACTTATTTGCCCAACACATTTTTTTGTCCTCTTGACACTTCTTGCGGTTGTCTTTACGGAAAGGAGATGTTAGATACATGTTTTTAGGAGTCAACAGAAACAAAGAAATAAGAAAAAAATGCAATGGTAACGTGATAACCAATTGTTTTCAACGTAAATGACACAAAAACTAAGCCCTCAACAATTTCCCATGCATCTTATACGTATACATGTTTTTGTCATTCGTGGTTTATGCAAAAAAGGCAGACTGTATAACATATATTCAAATGTAGTTGCATAGCTCTACATAGACTTAAAACATTTATACGATATGTAACAGAAGTAGTAAAATAATGAAAATCCGATTACCATGATTACAGAGGTTTCCAAAATTGTTATGCAAACATTTCAAAGCGCGTTAACAACTACTTGAATACTACAGGATAACATAAGTGAACTCAGTATCTACTAAGATGCAAAAATCAGATGGACAGTTTATGCACAAACAATGTTTAGAAAACTACCACTGACAGTAGACATGTTCAATTATTTACCATAAACATCGTCGTCGTCATGATGTGTATACATTAGTGCCATTCTACTGTTGTCTTTAACCATATAATGTTTTAAGGTATTCAGGCATACAAGTCCATTGTTTCTATCACTAGTGTTGTCAATATCATTCAGCAAAAGTTTTCCTGCTTTTCCCTCTTGCCATTCTAAGATAATAAAACATGTTTGATACAAAAAAATAGTAAGTGTATCCACTGATTAAAGTCGTCATTAAGTTATTCCTACGTGATACGATGATCATGATGACCTGCAATGTGTCCCACAGCAAAGATTGATGCAAATATTGATAGTTATTTAAATGCTCAATTAGAATCGCCAGTAAAACTGCATTTCCGACCGTCAAGTCGCCAATTGACGGCAGCAACTTTTTAACTATAGAACTGTTATTCCATAATTTGACGGTCGCAAGTATTCGTATCACTAGCTATTCTCCGCGTTGCCAGTGAAACATCATTTGCGACCGTCAAATCCCTAATCGACAGTGGCAACGTTTTAAATACAGTACTGTTTTCCTTAAATATATGTAAATCTTGTGACTTCTCTTATACATGGCACATGAATATACCAAGTTAGAATTTCGCGAAAGGAAATCACTGCAAAATCGGCTGGAAAAAAGCTAACCACAACAAAAAAGTATCCGCCAAAAAAAGTTGGATCACAGTATATTGATTGAGAGAATCATGTATCTCCTTTCTGTAATGTCATAGGCCTCAAGCTACATCCTTCGTTTTCAAACAAAGATTTTTTCTATCTTTTAAGGAATGTGCAAATTGTGTCATGCTTACCATAATGAAAACATTAAAGTTATGATATTTTTAATGATAAAATGATTTTGGAGGTTAAAACGGATGTAGTTTTGTAAGCTATATTTTAATTCTTACAACAATGTGAGTTAATTGATTGATTGTTGGTTGCTTAACGTCTAGTCAGTTAATGAATTGCCCTTATGAATGTCAGAAAGTATAGATCTATCATTTATATTTGATAATCGGGTTCCAAAAATGGAAATTGCTATATGTAAAATGATTAAAAATGTGAAAATTATATCATTATTCCAAATAATTAATCAGCAGAATTATTAAATGACCGATGTTTTGTTATGCAATTTGTTTTCAAAGCTCCAAATGAGATTGAAGGCATTTTCGAGTTCAAAAGTGATTCAAATACTATATGTTGTATTTTCCAAGCAGTATCATTAGGCAATTTTCAGAAAGAGAGAAACTATACCAATAGGAGTCAAACGAAAATCTAAATTTCTTTGTAAACAGACAACCCTATTGACGAAATAAAAACGACATACAATTAACAATACAAGAAACACAGCCCAATTTATAACGGAGCTCCAAATATTTTTTTTACAGTTTTCAAGGGGTACAAAAGGGATGCAGACATTAAATTCCGTTACTGACTTGCGCATTGAGCTGCTAGATCCCAATCATTATTGTCACATTAACCAATTATATCTGTTTGGGTTGCTCACCCTATTTTATAAATTTAACGGAATTATAAACAACTGTCATACTATTTAGCTAGCTATAAAACCAGGTTTAATCCACCACTCTCGTCATACAATGCCGGTACAAAGTCAGGAATATTTCTGTTATTTTTCATTTATCCAGTTGGTTGATATGGTATAACGTTTGGTTTTGTCAGGTAGTATGGACCTCTCCCTTTTTGAATTTACCTTGGAGTTCGGTATTTTGTAAAAGGTATTTTGGAAGACTTCGGACTCCTTTAAAGTTATCAGTGTAAACGACTTGTTCAAATGACTCTGAGTTGTGAACTCTTATGACTACATATTGTAAACAAATGCACACGTCTATATGTATAGTGATAAGAACTACATACCTAAAGAAAGTTCATCATTGTGTGGTATTTCTGAAGCAGGTTTATTTTTATAAATCTGCGCACAACATTTCTGTTTCACCTGTGATATTGTATCACAGTCAAGAACTTTCACAGGATAATGCTGGTCACTATTTCCGTTCAAATCTATTTGTAACGTCTAAATAAAATAAGACATAAACTTATAATTGTTGAAGGTATAACATAATGATCTTGTTCTCCTCGAGAAAAAAGTGTTAAGTATCTACTGAATAAATGGAGAAAGGAGCATCTACCGTATTGGAAATTGCTGTAATATTATAACATTGATAGCTGTGGAATCACCAAAAGCTAGACAAGCATTTACGAAATACAAGTTTGATATAAGTATAAATTTAAAAAAAAAAACACTATTTGAAATTTTTCAAATGTGAACAAAATATTGCCATTCGTTTAATGACAGTTTAACATCTTATTGACTTAACATAGGTATTTGCCCTTTGTAAGAACCTACAGATTCGTGTATATCGTTAGAATTGGTAACATAATGGAAAAGAATGCATATAGTGTCTGAATCAATATCACTACATGTTTATCAAACTACCAAAGGCAAAATAACAACACTTTGATAGCCGGTCCGGGTGTGTCGACAGTACAGGGCAAGTCTCTCTTACAATGCATCTATAACCCGCGTTCGAATCCACTCTTAGTCAAACGTCATAATCGGGAATAGGATACAATCGGTAAATTAGGATATCAGACGACTTTTAGTGTCTCATAAGTCGTTTTCGGCTGGCATCCTTTTACTAAATGTTAGGTTCTTATGATTTTATGTGTATATATATAGATACTGTAATGGATGGTGACACTTTAATAAAATAAAATAAATCTTACTATTCTTTTAACGGTAATTTTTTGTATATATTGAAAAGTCGATTTCTTCAAAACCGGAGCAGAAATTCAAAAGAACTAAGATTCAAATCGGTGTGGCCTTAGATCTGAAGATCTATCACCACGAAAACTTGTCTCTACTGAGTTGAGACACAGACACATAGTATCGGTCATTTAATTGGAGATAGATGTGTCGATTTCATTTATTCCTCCTGATAACTCAGTTGAAGCATTTTTTGTTCATGTCAAGTGCAATTCCCTGTTAATGAAGTCCGTAAAGTGTGAGCGTACATGCACGTAACGTATTTATTGAGATATGCAAACGCCATACGATTGAGCAGAGGGTATGTTACTACTAAGAAATGGGGAATGTGACCATTGGAAAATTGAAATCCTAACGTTTGTCATACATTTTGAGTTTGAAGTCGTCCACCAAACTCACTATCAAGGAAAAGATTAAGATGTAATGCGGACCTTCTGGTTTCAGCAGTATCTTTAATCGCCAGTTCACTTTCATATTAGTTTCATATTAGATGTAAACACTCAACGAAAGTGTGTTATTAAGCGACAGGACATCATCAGTCGATTTGAAAGTAAAATTTAAAAACTCCGCAAATAAAAAATGTCTTTATTCAGACGTCGTCAGGAATTGCAGACAGTTCTGACCTCAATTCATTCTTTTTAGATGAGTTCATGTTCACCAATCGCAAAGTTTCTGTGAAGATTTTTTTTGTCCTTTTTTTCATAGTGTCGTCAGCTTACCATCGATGTATAGTTCTTAGTGACCCCCTTGTCATTATTGTGATGTTTATGTATCCTTGCTTCAACTTATGATATTAAAAGTTACTTCATGCAATTATTTAGAGTTCTTTGAAATGTACACTTGTCTGAGTATGGATACATATTAATATCGGTTAAGATTGAAATAACCGATTTAGTAATGTCATGTAACTGATATTTTACTTACAAGATTCTGATGTTCAATCCTCATTTTAAGTAGCTTCTCTTCTGCAATGGTGTTCTTTGAATTACCTGTTAGTGCATCTATTGGTCCCATTTCAATAATTGTTTGCACTGCTCTATATAGCATAAACAAATGTATACCACTGCGTGACTGCAATCAAACAATGAAAATCAAGTATTTCTTTGTGAATGATAAATTGAATTCAGCAATATATTTTCCTTTGCATTTTTGGTGAATTCATATCTGAACACAAAAACTAGGAAAAAATGAAATAAAATACTTTTTTCATGCTTGACTCGTTTTTTAACCCCTTTAAATGATATAATCCTTATGAACTTCAATTGAATGTACCTATCATTTACGACAAGAGTGCACACGCTGAAATGTCTCGCCTTCTTTACTAACCATTGATATTATGTTGATAGTCCTAAATATAGAGCTTTACTACAACTATCACATAAACTTAACATGATCCAAGAAAATGAGTTCAAAGTCAGATAAACCAAACTGGAAATACATGTACACCTTACAGTCATTCCATAAACCAAATATGCTTTAAATATAGTTGCCCTATTCCACATCTAAGAAACAAACTTAACCAGGAAAACTTAACATTGATCAATGAACCATGAAAATGAGGCCAAGGTCATATGAACCCTGCCAGACAGACATGTACACCTTACAATAATTAAATGCTTTAAATCTAGTTGACCTATTGGATATAGTATCTAAAAAACAAACTTAACCAGGAAAACTTAAGATTGACCAATGAATGGTGAAAATGAGGTCATGGTCAGATCATAATTGCCAGACAGACATATACACCTTACAATTATTCCATACACCAAATATAGTTGCCCTATTGCTTATAGTATTAGAAAAACAGACAAAAAAACAACAAAAAACTTAACATTGAACAATGAACCGTAAAATTTGAGATCAAGGTCAAATAAAACATACCAGACAGACATGTACATCGTAAAATATTTTCATACACCAAATATAGTTGACCTATTGCATACAGTAATAGAAAAACAGACCAAAACACAAAAACTTAACTTTAACCACTGAACCATGAAAATGAGGTCAAGGTCAGATGACACCTGCCAGTTGGACATGTACACCTTACAATCATTCCATACACCAAATATAGTAGACCTATTGCTTATAGTATCTGAGATATAGACTTGACCACGAAAACTTAACCTTGTTCACTGATCCATGAAATGAGGTCGAGGTCAAGTGAAAACTGTCTGACAGGCATGAAGACCTTGCAAGGTACGCACATACCAAATATAGTTATCCTATTACTCATAATAAGAGAGAAATTAAGAATACTAAAAATCTAACGTTTTTTAAAGTACTCACTGAACAATAAAAATGAGGTCAAGGACAATGGACATATGACAGACGGAAATTTCATAACATAAGGCATCTATATACAAAGAATGAAGGATCCAGGCCTTCTACCTTCTGTAATATTAAGCTTCTAAGAAGTTTGTTAACGCCGCCGCCGCCGCCGGATCACTCTCCCTATGTCGAGTTTTCTGCAACTAAAGTCGAAGGCTCGACAACAAAACTAAGCATACATTTGTTCAATAACAAGTTGTATACATGACAGCAGAATGTTGGTAAATTTATTAGTATTTAATGAAAATAATATGGTTAAATACAGCTATGTTTACCTATACTACCCGATAGAACATGTTATATAAAAGTATATCATATACTAGTACGTAATACTGGAAGATATGCAAATACATCATAAGTTTTACAAATGTTTTAGAACACTACATACCGTTAAATGTTTGTACAGTCCTATCTGTAACCAATTGACCATTAATCTCATAGTTATAGAGTCAAACCTGTTAAATACACAAATAAACACACCCATAGAACATACTTTCAATGATCGCAAAAAGAACATATTAAACTATGTAGATAGTCTTATAGAGTTTCAACTAAACATTTTTAAAGAATAAAGATCATCATTAAAAAATGCGTTGAGATTTGAACAGATGCACATTGTTCTTAAAACTAAACTTAAACGTACCTTCGGAATAAAACTTTCTGTTGCTTTTTCGATGATGACCGAATCATATCAACCAGTAAACAATGAACCAAACTTCAAAATAAAATATAAGTGATGTGAGTTAACAAAATTAAATGTAACAAAATAATGTAATACAGACAATAACATGGCCAAAAGGAAACAGGTCTTACATTTGTAGGGTACATTGTGTCTTTTGTCATTTTATCATTTGGCTTTGTGTTAAAGATCGAGCTGATGAGTCAAATCCGTTGCAACTCATTTTAACCAATTTTTTCGTATGTTGTGTTGTCACAACACTGTCACATGTATGGAGAGGAGCGCTATCAAGCACAATTATTACCGCCACGTTCTTTATGTCTATGATGTCTATTCCACGTCAGAAACATGGAATCATTGGTTGTCGTTATTTGTAGTCTGTCATAACTTGTTTTTCGTTTATTACTGTAGTATAAATCAGGTCGTTGCTTTTTCTTTTGAAATGTTTGACATTTGTCATCCCATGGCCTTTATTAGATAACTATACGGTATTGGTTTTTCTCATTGTTGAAGACCGTCATTTGGTCTTGAGGAATAGTTTTCGCATCGCCATTAGAGTACTAGGAGAAGATAATACAAAATAAACTTACTCGAAGAAGAGTCTCATATTTCCAAGCAATGAAACCGACAACACGGATGTAAAATGAGCCCTGAAATGAATGAAATTTAGTTGTTTTTAATAACAATGGAGTAACATTTATAAGACACATCAGTTGACCACATAACAATAAACTTCTAAAAGAAATGCTCTTGTAGTGTTGATGAGCTGTATATATTGAAGCTTTATAGTTTATGCTATGCTCCAAAACACTTTCTAACGAAATGAGGAAAATTAAAAATGTGAGTTTGAGTTTAGTATTAATATGATCTGAGTATTGACACCTTTCACATTTTCCTGCTTGCATTACACGAGGTAACCTAGAATACAAGTTCCTCTGGGATGTTATCTTCCTCTTCTTTTACCTTACTTTAATGATTTAATTTAGTTGTCCTTGTCGTGGTTTGAAGCAGATTGTATTAAATAATGCGCAGAACGGGTAATCTTCAATTCATATATTTAAGGAACGACTGTCATATTTATTCTGTTTGTGAAGAAATAACGTCAAAAATGGGGTGCACACTGAATAATCCGAGTAGCCGGTTTTTTAAAAATGTGCACCACATTTTTGAGGTTATTTGGAATAGGCAGAAACAATATTATAGTCAATCCTTATGATTTAATTCTCAATTCCATTTTTAAGGATTAAGTCATTAAAAAAACGTTGATGACGTCACGGTCACATGACAAAATTATGTCTATGAGCTGATAGACAAAAACTTTCAGCCAATCAGAAGACGTGTTACATCAAAAATTAAATTATTTACTTTTACATTGAATTAGAGGAGAGATGTATATTATTATTACTTTTCTTGCATTGTCAGCATATTCGGCCGATCTAATGTTTGAATAAGTGACTTCAGGAAAAGCTTATTGGACAACAACATTTCAAACTTGTCCATCGCACTTTTTATTCCGGCTTTCCTGTCATCTGTTATCTGAAATTAAACCAATAAAAGTCTTTAGTATCACGATTCATAAACTTTTTATATGTCTGGTTACTTCAGAAACTGATTGTTTTGGCTTTCTATCGTACCTGTAATAAGGGTATTTGTTTTTGTTTTAAAAAGTATAAATGAATGTTTGAAAGCATATATTCTTATCAGCAAATTTGATATATATATTTTCTTTTGTTTAAAGTTCAAAATATCAGAGAGAGGAAACGTAAAAATCATGAAAATCATAAGACCACCACTTTTCTTTAAAAGTCGTCGTTTTATCTTTAAAAAGCTCAAGCCAGGAGGACGAGAGATGGAATACCATACAATTCATAGCCCATAGGTATATACTTTATTTCGAAAAATTCCTCATCTATAAAATATAAACATTAAAAAAGTTTGTAACAGAATATCTGTTTGATTGTGTTCGAAGAACAACGATCTTAAGTTTCGTTTTTGCTATGTGAACCATAGAATCAATACTGTACTGTATTTACTACCGAATTTGTACTTGCCATTACTGGTGCCACCCTTAGGACAGAATTGTCTTACCAGGCTGGGACACCTGAAACCACCCATACTGTTTCATGAAGACCGTGTTGCTCAGTTTTTAGTAACTCCAAGGTAGATTAAGTGCGTAGTGTTTTGTGGATTATTGTTAATCTTTCCGCTGTTTTTCCTTTTTGCTATGGTTAATGGTACATTCTGTCTCATTTTTATATAATTATCATAATTATAATTATTTATTGGCTTTAAAATATTTGATTACGTTACGAAACATGCAAAAGGTAGATTGAAAGACATATCAGGCCAGTTTTTTATATTTTCATACATCTCGCTAAACACGAAATGATTTTTATTTCAACTTATAAATAATATATGAATCATATTTAAATTTTTTTTTTTCAAAATTAAATATTGCAATGCGCATCTTACCTCTGAATCATGAAGTAAGGGATTATTGGTTATATCTTGGTTCGGAAAGAGCTGAAGAAGA